>NC_138864.1:124941170-126141170 GCF_965194805.1 Balaenoptera borealis
TGGCCAGACAGAGGAGCAAGGAGAATGAGACCAATAAGGCCTCCCACCTAGGTGAGGCCACCCAACGGCTCAGCGGCTTTCTGATGCCAGCCCTCTCCATCAGTGGATCATAAAGTTATTTAAAGTGGGCCACCCCCCGCCCTGCAGTTTTTTTAAAAATGAAATAGGACAAAAGAGAAAATACCACAGCACCTGGCACAAAGCAAGCACTAAATACGTGTAAGTTATTATTATTATTGTTGTTATCTCTATTGTAGGTCATAGTCTAAAGTTTGAAATACACTTACCTTTGCTATTGACTGTCTGTTTTTCTGCACTAGAATGTGAGCTCCTGAGTTAGGGATTTCTGACAGTTGTTCACTGACGATCGGAGCATCTAAAACAGTGCTTTGGCTCCAGCTAAACGCTCAATAAATAACTGCTGGGGAACTCCCTGGCGGTCCAGTGGTTAGGACTTGGTGCTTTCACTGCTGAGGGCTCGGGCTCAATCCCTGGTCAGGGAACTAAGATTCCCGCAAGACGCGCAATGCGGCCAAAAATAAATTAATTAATTACTTTAAAAAATTAATTAATTAAAAAAATATCTGTTGGACAAACGAAATCGGTCTCGTTCCATGGAATTTTTGTTTCAAATATATGCACTTCCCTCTTGGGTCAGATGGCCTAAGCTGGCGGTCTGGCAGGTGAACTCTGAGGAGTCACCCGAGCTCCGCCATAACATGGGGACAGGCACAGTCCCCCAGGGTGCGGGTGAGAGGACAGCGGCTGGCGCAGGAGTTGCTGTGTGGTGACAGCACGCTGATGTCTCTCCGTGCGGGGCTGTGAGAGGCGTCTGCGCCCTCCCTCCTGTCCCCTGGCTGTAACTGTGTCCTTGCCCCACAATCCTCCTTCCTGGCATCACTGCTCCTAACCCCTCACCTGCTGGGATGAAAATGGACCTCTCCTCCTCTGTGAGCTTCTGCTCTTCATTTGGTGCCTGCCTTGGCCAGGCCTCACATCATTTCCTTCTCAGCTGACTAAATCGTTAATGGAGAAAATGCGTTCTGGACCAATAAGCCGACCAGAACCAAGAGCTGCAAAAGAACTCCAGCGCCTCTTCCACCCCCAGCCCAGTGGTTCTCAAACTGTGGTCCCTGGAGCAGTACCAGCCTGGGAGCCTGTTGGGAGGGCAAATCCTCGGGCCCACTCAGACCCACTGGGCCAGCACTCGGGGGTGGGCCCCGGCCTCCAGGTGGTGCTCCTGTCTGGGAAGCACTGCCCTCGCCTGCTGAGGAAGGACAAAGGTGCGACGGGCCTACCTGGAAACCTGCGCCTTGGAAGAGAGAGTCAGGGTCAACTCATGCTTCGGAGACTCTGGAATATTCAGTTACCAGGGTTTACCAGAGGTGAGAAGGAAATAAAAAAGGAAAGATGGTGAGGGACATTTCAGACTTCTGCCTGCTTCCCTGGCCTTCCTCACAGATGGAGAACGGGGCCAAGTCACCAATCACCAAGGGTGGGGTGGGCAGGGGCAGTGGGGAGGCATGTGCCAAAACACTGTGGTGGGAAAAGGACTCAGCTAAGAGGTCAGACTCCTTCCAAAACCCCAAGGGATCCTGCCCTCAGGATCCCCAAGTTCACCTGCTCCTTGGAACCACGAGTACCCTGGAGTCTCTGCTCAGGGCCCTGTCCCTTCACTCGGGGGCCGGATTCTCCCGAGAGCCACACACGTGGCCACCAGAGCAAAGAAGAGAGCTGTCCTCCGGCTGGAGGGCCAGCAGAGTCCCTGGAGAGAGGCCCCCAGCTCAGGCACAAAGCAGTGAAGCCCATGAGATGGTTTCAAGTGACACCCTGATGGACACCAGTTACCCAGCGCTTACATATCTGTTCTTACCACGGTGGTTTTCCATTTCTGCTAGTCTTAGGGTCTTTCTTTTAAGAATAGATTTAGGGACTTCCCTGGTGGCGCAGTGGGGAAGACTCCGAATTCCCAAAGCAGGGGACCCAGGTTCGATCCCTGGTCAGGGCACTAGATCCCACATGCATGCCGCAACTAAGAGTTCGCATGCCACAACGAAGGAGCCCACCTGCTGCAACTAAGACTCAGCGCAATGAAATAAATCAATAAATAAAATTTTTTAAAAAATAAAATAGATTTACGTTAAAAAATAGTACTGAGATGGGATAAAAATTGCGCAGGCGTGAATGACTGCAGTTTTGGACAAGCATATCCTGCAATGCTGCCTCTCTTTCCCTGAAGGGCAAGTAACTCAGGACACTAGAGGGAGACGGCATTTCAGCCCATGTATGGATGCACGTGAGTGTACATGTACGTGTATGTACATGTGTATGTACGTGTGTGTATATGTGTAACTGAGCATTCGTCCAGTTACCTCTGTAAAATAAATCCTACTCTTATAATCACCACAGGTATCAATAAACAGCACGTTCTGATGCGTTTTACATATTTATACTTTTCCCAAGTTTGATCCTAGGATGTTTCCATGACTCATCCATGAGCTGTGGTCATAGAATGAGGAGGGTCCACTGGAGACCACAGTTGGGAATGGGAGCCAGTTGTTTTGCAAGGGACTTCGTGTTTTAATGACACAAATGTGAGTCCCCACCTGCTTATTTAATTGTTCTCAGCATGTGACTCTATTTCTGTTTTGTAAACTAGTTTATTTGTACCATTTTTTTTTTAAGATTCCACATATAAGCGATCTCATATGGTATTTGTCTTTCTCTGTCTGACTTACTTCACTCAGTATGACCCAGCAATCCCACTCCTGGGCATACATCTGGAATATCTGGGCATAATTCGAAATGATACATGCACCCCAATGTTCATTGCAGCACTATTTACAATAGCCAGGACATGGAAACAACCAAAATGTCCATCGACAGAGGCATGGATAAAGAAGATGTGGTACATATATATATATAATGGAATATCACTCATCCATAAAAAGGAACAAAATAATGCCAGTTGCAGCAATGTGGATGGACCTAGAGATTTGCAAAGCAGAAACAGAGTCACAGATATAGAAAACAAACTTACGGTAACCGGGGGGGGAGCGGGGGGGTGGATAAATTGGAAGACTGGGATTGACATATACACACTACTGTATATAAAATCAATAACTAATAAGGACCTCCTGCATAGCACAGGGAACTCTACTCAATACTCTGTAATGACCTATATGGGAAAAGAATCTAAAAAAGAGTAGGTACATGTATATGTATAACTGATTCACTTTGCTGTACACCTGAAACTAACACAACGTTGTAAATCAACTCTACTCCAATAAAAATTAAAAAAAAAAAAACTGTTCTCAGCAAAATCAGCAGGGCGCCTAATAATAAAAGTGGGCACGGGGGTAAAAGGTTGGGGAGGGGATTGCTGTGTGCCGAGCAAGAATGCCTGCGAGGAAGAAAGCGGGTGGAAATGGTGATGGAAAATGAAACCCCTGGGACCTTGCAGGAAGACCGCGGCCCTAAGCGGGCACCCCTGGACGTCTAGTGTCACGCGGGGCACACAGCAGCATCCTATACGCCACGCGCCGGCTGCGCTGGGCGGCAGAGCTGGGGCTGGCAGGGACATTCCTCCTTGGCAAAGCATCCATGGGAACCCCGGAGCTGCCAGTGGCCCCCCTCTGGCCGAGGTGAGGTAGGGTTAACTGGCTGGGGCGAGGAGGCCTGCCGGTGAAGACATGAATTAGGCGAGTCTATCCTTGGTGACTTTCCCTCCCCGTTATCAGCTCTGTTCCTTTTTTCAAGCCACACTCTCACCGGACGACGGTGGCCTCTGCAGAAGAAGGAACCGATCCCTTAAGGCCCCCCGTGGAGGGCTGGGCTCAGGCTCTGCCTCCGCTGGACCCTTCTCATCTCCATCCCCTGACCCCGGCCTGGCTCATCCTCTGAAGACTCAGATCCCTTTTTCTCCCAAAGTGAGGCGGAGCTGATCTGGTAAATGCAAGCGGCAAAGTGCCGAGTGCCCCTCCCGCCCCCAGCACCAGGAGGCTGTTTAAATGGTTCTTCATCCTCCCCGCCCCCCACCCCCCTGCCCTGCCGCGCAACGCTTCCCTCCGACGGATTCCAGGTCAAGAGGAAAGCAGGTGCAGATCGGCATCGCGGTGAGATCAAGATGGGTTGCAGGAGGAGCACCTACACCCCAGGTCAGGGCTGCTCTCTTGCAGCCAGTTGCCTGCAGCCCGGCGGCCCTCTGCGGGGCCCAAACTGCAGAGCCGAGGCCCAGGGACGCAGCTGTGTGCGCTGACCGCCCAGAAGAAAGCTTGGACAAACACCTTACATGCTTTGATCTAGAAATGAGACAACAAAACGGAGGAAGATAAATAACTTGAAAGAGTCAGTTCGAATTCAGGCTGCACCCCTCGTGCCGTTTGATCTTCGCATCCTGTCACAGGTGAGGGAGGGAGGGCGCCACGGCTGTGCAGAGCTGGTCCGGGCAGGCCCAGGGCCCAGGTTTCCTGCTCCCCACAGGCCCTCTTCCCAGTGGCTTCTGCGGGGAGTTCTGAACAAAACTTAAGTACTGTGTAGGGAGCTCTTTGTGATCCGTGATGGAAACGGGTGTTGTCACTGCGCTGGGCGGGGGAGGGCACACTCCCCACTTGCTGGCTCTCAGGCCTGGAGACAAGCTGCTTAGGGACAGGGTTTCCTGACGAGGCGTCTTCGGGGAAAGTTTCTGACTGCGCAGACTGCTCTCCCACACTAGGCGCCGTGTTGGCAACTGGCAATGTACCATTTTCCTTCAGTTCGGGCCCTCCCGTCCGCAAGAATCCAAGTGATGTCAAGACTTGAGAAGCCTGGTGGGGGGAGCTCGTGGTCCAGGCGTTCCAAGCCTCAGTTTCTCCAGGTCTCTGTCTCGGTCTAGACGACCGGAGAGCAAAAGATGGAGGTGAAAACGGACATGAAACCTTGCTGTATTCATGGTCCGGGGCTGCCCTAACAAAGCACCACAAACAGGGTGGCTTCAAGCAACAGAAACGTGTTCTCTCCCAGCTCTGGAGGCTGCAAGTCCACAATCAAGGTGCCGCAGGGCTCCCCGCAAACCTGGGGGAGAATCCTCCCTCTCCTCTTCCAGCTTCCAGTACTGCCGGCCATCCGTGGCTTGTGGCCGCGTCACCCCAATCTCTGCCTCATCCTCACGTGGCTTCCCCTGCGTGTGGGTCTCTCTCCTCTTCTCGTAAGCACAACAGTCACCCTGGATCAGGGGCTCCCTCACCTTAACTAATTCCATCTGCAACAACCCTCTTTCCAAATGAGGCGACATTCACAGGGGCAAGGATGGGGACATATTTTGGGGCGGGCGGGATTCAGCCCCTCCTATTCACCTACTATTGCTGAATGTGTTCTGGTCCGGGGAACCCACTCTAGGCCCATCCCCCAGCACCCTGCTGCTTCCCAAAGGATAGTGTAGCTGTTGCAGAGAGGGGCACCGCTGGGCCGCAGGGCAGTGGGCAGGTCCTGCGTGGGCTGTGCCAGTGAGGCTGAGAACCCACGTCACCACCGGAAGGTCTGTCCTGGAGGAAGGGACCAAATTCGCCTGTTTATTTACATGGCGAAGAAATGATCAGTGAGCACAACATTACTTCATCTTGGACAGGGAAGGACGAACAGTAGGCCAAAGGTCACTTGTCCTGTGCTCAGAGTCACCTAAAGTGGGGTTTCCCTCCACCTGGAGGCAAGAAGCTGAGGCTTGGAAGCGATCGGCCTGGTCGGCTGCACCGGCCCAAGTGCACGCTCAGTAAAGGCATCCTAAGCCTGGACTTGAACTCGGGTGGTCGGATTCCAAGACCATTAAGATGTCCTGCACTCCTTCACACCGCCTCACCATCCTGTGCCCCCCCCAAAAGCCCCTTTCACACCCCCCCCCCATCTATCCACCTTGCCTGGTTATCTGCCAGCGAAGCACAGAGGGACGATCAATTTGAGTCAGTGTCTCCTTTGGCGCCGAGAACAGGAAAGATGCGTGAGGTCTGACCCCTCCCCTCGCAGGTGCTGACAACCTTAACAGAATCCTTGGGGAGCTGCCACCATTCAACCTCAGGCCAGGTTCTCAGCCTCCCAAGGGCGTGACTTCCACCTGCTTCCACCCCGAGAAGTGAGGGGGGACCAGATCGACTCCAAGTCCCTCCAGGAACGATAGCCAGGAATTTTGTTAAATACTTTATCTGCTTTGAGCTTTCACGTCTGTATCTGAGACCCTTCCCCCTAAGACAACTGTCATCCAACGGGTTTCTAATGGCCTCGTAGGGAAATATAGAAAAACAAACACACACAAAGCAAAGAAAAAGAAACTTAGCAAATGCCAGAGTTCAGCTTGCTTATGACAATAAATGGTGCCTCTTCCTGTGAAAGGCCAACCCACAGCTTTCCGGAGCCAGAGTGAGTTTTCCTGCTGTCATAACGCACTTGGGCATTTTGCTAAGAACAAGTTTTCCCCGTTTGAGGCCGATGAGTTGGGGCCTCTGGCAAACAAGTCGCTTCTGCTTTTGCCAAGGAGCTTCCCCTTTTCTGGAAAACACTCGTCCCCCTTGCAGTCTTTGCCTTTGCGATGGCAGCTGCTCTTCCGCCCCTGTCTCGGCCCGGCCGGCCCTGAGACGTGCACCGCCACAGCTCAGTCGTGGGCGAGTTGTTTTTCCTGATGTTGATGTTATGTTTCTCTCCAGAGTCGGCTGCAAATGGAAATTTCCGTATTCCCCTGTTCAGCAAAAATTACAGGCTTTTGGTTTCATCATCACTGTCAAACCATTAACCATTAACCCTTGGCACCCCGTGGAGCCCTAAAGGAGACAGCCTGGAGCACGTTCCTGGGGCTGCCGACGCTGGGAGGTCTCCTGTGCCAGAAGTAGCCGGCGCGGATGCTTCTGGAAAAAAGGAATGGAAGCCCTCCTATTCACTGGTCCTCCTCCACACCTCACACCCACATGTCTTACTCTGCATGGTTCTCTTTTGTGAACTGAGTGCATCTTCAATCTGGTCACCTCTAACGCACTCCTTCCTCAGACCCCAGGGCCATGGACATGAGGGGAGCTGGGGCCATGCCTGCCTCCGCATCCGCCCAGGTCAGGGGCTGGCCTCCCCTCTCCTCAGCTGGAGGAGGGGCAACAGGCACAGCTGCAAGGCAGCTCAGAGGAGCCCTCCACTGGGCCCTCCGTGGGGCAAGACTGAAAAGGGAGGCCGGGCCTCCCCAGTCTCCCGCACCTCCCCTCCCCTGTGTCTCGAAGAACACCTCCCTCAAAGAGACTGTCCACAGTTGGGAGTGGATGGATGGCCCAGACCCCGAGCACCCACACGAAGCCTGCAGACTGCAAGGGGGCCAGATCAGACTGAACTGAGGCTCCTGAAAGACATCAGTCAGGACCGGAGCCCCAGCCCCAGGGTACATGAGAAGCGCTGCATCATAGGTTACGGGATGCACTAGGGTCGCTGAGGCTTGGGGTCCCAAGAAGCCAGCTCATGGGATAAAGACTCTGTCCTAGGAGTGGAGATGCTGACCCCGGAGACCTGAGGCTCCTGCAGTAAGGCCATCGCCTTAGAAGTGCTCCCCCCCCATAGGAGTATGGGAGCAGGAGGGCAGGCGTTGCTCAGATCTCGACCCCCCCCTTCCCAGGAAGCCAGGGCCCTGGGCTCTCCCTCGGTCCCATCTCAGGGCCCCAGGGGGCCCCAACTCAGCATCAGTGGCCACCAGGAGGTGGGATGTGGTGTGAGAAGGGAGGCCTGGCCGTGGCTCAGCGGGCGCCCCGGGAAGGCAGGGGCTCTGCACCATCTGTGCCAGCTCTGAACCACATTTAACTTCACCCTCAGAGTGTGGGCGGCTGCCTCAAAGGGCTTCCCGAGCTCGGAGTGTCTCCAGAATCGCCCTCGGTCACGCCTTCGTGTCCCTGTCGCAGAGCTCGCACCGGGGGGGTGATGACATGACCACTTCTTCTCTCCAACTTTTTAAAAACAGGTGATGACTGCGACGAGGCTGACGAGGGCTCCAGCCTGCCGTGCCCTGTGCCCCGGGCCCCACGTCTGGACGAGGGGGACGAGGAGGGCTGCAGCCGGGTTCCAGGAAGAGTCCAGAAAAAGGAAGAGAAATGCTCTGCTTCAGCAATGGGGTTAAAGTCAAAATGCCAGGGTTGCCAATAAAATAATTCACATTTTTGAAACTTAACTGTTTAAAAATGGTTCTTATACACATTTTTTTAGAATTTATTTTTGGCTGCACTGGGTCTTCGTTGCTGCACGCGGGCTTCTCACTGCAGTGGCTTCTCTTGTTGCGGAGCACGGGCTCTAGGTGCGCGGGCCTCAGTAGTTGTGGCCTACGGGCTCTAGGGCTCGTGGGCTCAGTAGTTGTGGCGCACGGGCTTAGTTGCTCCGCAGCATGTGGGATCTTCCCGGACCAGGGCTCGAAAAAAATGGTGAAATACTGGCTATTTCCTATGGTTTAACCTAATATTATCAACTGCTTTTACCACAGAGGAAACAGGACACAAAAATGAGAAGGGATGAATGTGACTCAAACCAAGATAGTCCGACTCCCAATCCAGGCTCTTCTGCTAAACCACGACGCTTCCGGCCCCCAAACCACAGCAGAATCTGGGCCCAGGCCCCGCGACCTGCCTGAAGACACCTGGGTGATTAGCCGCAAACCCAAAGGCGAATCCACTTATTTTTACCCCAGTTCACATCTCATCCTATGACGCCATGCCCACCTTGGATCATAAAGGAGAGTCCTGTCCCCAGGGTCACTGTCATTTATTCCTCTAAAGATCCTATTACAAATGAACCAACAAGGAGCTTGATTCAAGGTGCAGATCCCAGAAAATTAAACTCAGTTCATTCTGCATGTTCTAGTCTGTACCTGCATGTCTGTGTCTACGTGTCTCTCTCTCTCTCTACACACACACGCACACACACACACACACACACACACACACACACCCTCCGGTGCTCAAGAAGCACATGCTCCTGGGTGGCTGGAGCCACCTCCAGGTGGCTGAGGGTGGCAGGTCCTCGACCTCCATCAGCGCCTGGAGAGCCCCTGCTCAAAACACAGGCCCCTGTGAGTGCCTGTGTGCGTCCCACCCCTCACGTCATGGACTTATGGAGGCAGAACCGTGTGACAACCCTGCAGCCCCCTCCCTGCAAGGATCAGGCCAGGGGAATCCGGCCTCTGTCAGGGGAGGAAGGACAACCACCCAGTGCCTGAGCCCCAGGGCTTCATGGGGCCTTAAAGACCTTCTAGAATGAGATCCACGGCGGTTAGGTGAACCCATCTCAGCTTGTACAGTCGAGCTGGGACTAGACTCACCTCTCTTGGCTCCCAGGGCCCAGAGCACATTCTCCTGCCCTCGGCGCACAAGGACCATCTGTCCTCCTGTCCCACCTCCTGTGGTTGCCAAACCACTGCCTCGAGGGAGGGCCGAGAGCACAGAATCCCACGGAGCCAGGGGACGTGCAGGGCACACTGCAAGAAAGGACAGGGTCCCAGCAGGACACGGTCTCTCTGCCCGGCTCGCGATGGCTGTGGGACTCTGCTCCTCCCAGACTGAGGCTGTGCACTGGGGTTCCAGACACCCGCCGTCCACATGCTACTGCTCACACCCCCTACTCTCCGCGTGCACAAGCCACATCCTACGGTCCACACGCACACTGCCCAGACCCCACTGTCCACACCCCACCACACACAGCACCACTGTCTACACCCCACCGTCCACACCCTACCGCCCACATACCCACGGCCCACAAACCCCACTTTGGGCAGTGGGATGTACTCGCAAGGAAACAGCAGGAGGTTCAGGTGCATGTGGGACGCACCATCAGGGAAGGGGGGTGGGAGCAGGAGGAGGGGAAGAAGAAGTGGAAGAAATAAAAAGGACTGGGAACGGACCCAGCTCCCACGCCCCCCCCCCCAAAAATACGGACCAAGGAGATTTGTTTGTTTGCTTAAACAGAATTTATCGGGTCCCACTGATACTTATTTACACCTGCCTTCATTACCAAAAAGTTGCTGCAATGCAGTAAGATGAAAGATATTATTATCAGAAGGAAAACCAGTAGCCACAGAAAACCCAAGCAGGGTGGGCCTGGCGTGAGCCGTACCCAAAGCTCAGTCCTCCCTCCCTGCAGGCCCCGCTACACAGTTTGCTCTCTCTCGGGCTTCTCCAACATTGTAGCCAACAAATAAAGAGAAGACATTAACTATAGTTCTTTCAAGTTTGCTACATGCCAGGTGCTTTGATGTCATTTAATTCTCTCACCAGCCTCAGGTGGATATCCTCATTGCTATTTTACAAATGAAGCAAACTTAGGTTCAGGGATGCCAAGGACATGACGGGAAACCCAGGTCCCAAAGCCCAGCTCGTTGGAACAATCTTTACAAGGCCGGGTCCTCGGAGCACACACGGGGGACAGGAACGCCCCTTTGCCAGCGAGCGGCGGGCCTTCTGGAGCTGGCAGCTTCTTATCAGGCATTTCTGCCTTCCAGCCCCCGGACCCATTAGGACTCGGAGGGGGAGTGAGAAGAAATCTTGCAGGGGAAAGAGCATAGATTTGGGAGACAACCACGCTTGCTTCAAACGCTGGCCTTGCTCTCGCCAACTGCATCCTTTGGGCAAATTGCTCAGTCTATCTGAGCCTCAGGTTCCCCAACTGTAAAAATGGGGGCGATAATATGAACCAGGCAGAGTTGATGAAGAGTTAAATGATAAAACATGTGACAGAGCCTGTCGTGGTGCTGAGCATACCTAACGTACTCTGTGGCAAGCGTACGTGTCACGATTCCATTCAAAGGTGACCTAACAGTCTGAGAAGAAGCAGACGAACCTCGAAGCACCAGGGGCAGTGTCCCCACAGGGACTCGGCTGGTGCCTTTTGGCTGGGGCGGTGACCACAGGGAAGGGAATTGGGTCAGAGAGCAGGTTTTTCAAGCCTGGTGAAATCTAGTTCTGAAGAAACAAAACAAAGGATGAGAAGAGACAGAGGGCAGGGAAACAGGAGAAAACAAGAAACAGAAAAAGAGACGCAAAGGAGGAGACAAAAAAAAAAAAAGGGAAATGGATGACGAGAAGCTATTCGTTTGCAGCCAAGAGTCTTGGGCATCAGTCTACTTCCTTCAGTTTTCCATGAAAGGTGGTCTCTTAGGGATCCAAAGACACTAGCCAGCAGAATTTTTGGAAAGCAACATTAGGAAAAAACCCTAAGACCCACCAATTCTCCATTAGCCAAGGTCTGATCATTGCTGTGAAAGAACGTCTGCTGCGGATGAAGGGTGGTTGAAAGCAGAGGCTGTGAAGGTGGGTAAGTGGAGGCCTGGCCAGAGCCAAGAGGACCAGGGAAGTACGGTGTCATATGCAAATCAATGTGAGGACTCGGAGGAGGGAGAAGTCACTTCTTTTGGCTGGTGACGTTCAGGACCCTTCTTCTCTTGCCACTGGCTCCCTGCAGACCAGCGAGGTTCACAGAGCTGCGGGTCCGCCCATCATGGGGCCGCTGTGCCCAAGGTGGACCCATCAGGAGCTGCAGGTGCAAGACCGCAGACTTACGGTCTGCGATCAGCCTGGAACAACAGCTGGAGGTAAACATCCTGCGCCTTCCGTGCGTGTCCTCAGGGGCCACTCTGCCTGCCCGCACCATCTGGCTGTGGGGCACGGTGGTTCTGCATGGGCACTCAGGTGCCAGGTGGCTCGGGCTTGGGAGCCTGGCCTCTGCTGCAAAGATTTTCCCACCTGGAGAATGGGTATCACCTCACAGGTGGGGCTCAGGTAAGCCACTGCACACACGTGCTTGGGCGTGCCGGCTCGGTGAGTATCAGCTCTTTTTATTAGTCACCGTTCCTCTTCCTTCCCCTTCAAGGCTGACCTTGAGAATCGCAAAGACCAGGTGCCACCTCGGTGGAGCAGTGGAGGTGGACACGACTACCTCTTCCACCTTCAGCACAACTTGGACCTACGTCTCTCATCGCTGGGCAGGAAGGGATGGAGGAGACAAAGGGTAGCAGGTGGCCCCGTTCCATGGAGGGTCCAGCATGCTGGATGCTGCTCCCGGGCCCCTCTTCAGGGCTGAGGGGCTTGCTCCCGGCTGCCGGCGGTGCTACAGGAAGACGGCGCCCGCTGCCCCCCTTTCAAGGTTTGCCTCGGCCCAAGGCAGCCACCTCGCCCAAGGCCGGGCCGCCCTCGTGGGATGCGTGACTGACTAACCCAGCACAACCTGGGAGTGTGGACCGAGGCCCTGGCTGGGACGGCGCCGCCACTCAGCCCCTCCCCCCGCCTGACCCTGCTTCCTCCCCTCCCCAGGAGTCGACCCCAAAGCTCCCCTGCGCGTGATCGCCACCTCCAGTACACGTCCCCATCCCCACCCGAGTCTGCTCTGCCAGGAGCCCAGCACAGGACACCCGGTGAGAAGGCGGTTGAAGCTGACACTTCTTGTAGCTTCAAGAAATAGGGAGATTATTTGACATTTGCGTGTATGTGTGCCCGGGAGCCTCCGGCCATTTCAGAGTCCAAGTATTTTAATGATACCTTCTCGGGATTGGACTAGGTGGTCCTTGGTGGACATTTAAATACCCACGTCTTTCCCAACTTGGAGATTCTAAAGGACCCCTTCCCCTCCCCTTCTCCCCGCTCCTCCCCTGTGAGTGTGGAGGGGAGGGGAGATTTAGGGGCACGGAAGGCCTGCCTCCTCGGTGGTCCTGGACCATGACAACGCCCGATGCCATTGCTGCTGCGAGACAAGGTGATGTCGTAACTCACTCTGGCCATTCCTGGGAGTCCTGTGACTCGAGAGTTTTCTAAAGATGAGAAGGTTTGGTCTGACCTTCAAAACCAAAGTCACCTCGGTAGAAGCCAGAACAGTGTTTAGGGAGTGCCTGCCGAGTGGGACACACTGGGTGCTTTAAGGAAAGGTAACGGAACAGAAATTCCACCTGAGGAGTCCAGGGAGTGGAAGAGGGGCCCCACTTCCTGCAAGACCAGGGCACAAACGACAGGTCCAGCCCGTCCTGGCCCCCGCCAGCTCAGGGGAGTTTTCAGCAGCTCTCAGACCACAGAAAGCTCGGAGAACCAGCGTCCTCTGAGGAGGGGCTGGACACCGGCCAGTGTCTCTCACGTCGGTCACCGAGCAAGAGTCAGGAAAAGCAGGCCCCTGAGGCTTCCGGCAGGGCGAGGACACCGGCTTAGGGGCAGTTTTGCTGCGCCACCGGGGAGGTTCTTCCCACGGGTACCAGTGAACACTCCCTTGGGACCCAGCAACAAAGCTGGTCCTGAGCGGCACTGGTGGGGGGATGGAGGACGCAGGACGCTGCCCCCAGCAAGACCGAGACGGACATCATCCCAGGCTCCCAGCCGCTCCGCAGGAAGAGCTGTGTGCGGAGGGGGTGTGAGCCTGCTCGATCGCCTTGGAAACTTATAGTTCTCTAAACAGAAGAAAACAAGGCAGCAGTAATCAATCTTGATCTTGACCTTGAAGGTGGAGCCAAGCCCTTCTCCAGGATTTTCACCCACGCACCAAGGGAAGCTGCTGGCACGGCTGGCAGGGCGAGGTCTGCGGGATGGGGGAGCAGGTTGCCCCGGGCACCCAAGCTTCGTGCCCAGAAGGGCCGCCAGCCCAGAGCTGTCCTGGCTCCGTCAGAAGCTGAGGGCTTGTGACACTTTGTGCGTCTCTTCTGCGCTTGCTCAGCCGCTAACCTGCTGAGTGGACTCACCTCCCCAAAGCTGCGTCCCCACTTGTTCGGCGACCACGCTGGGTGGGCTTGCTGCGTGGATCTGTGAGACCTGCCAGTCTCCTGCTGGCAGATTCCTTCTCCGGATCGTGGGAGAAAGATGCCATCTGGTGAAGGAATCCTCCTGTTTCCTTGGGGTCTGTATGAGATCCTCTGGGCCTTTCAAACCAACGCCACCTGACCCTCTTCTGTTCCAGGTAAGGGCGGTGGACTGACGTTAACGCACCAGGGGATGCGGCCCCCTCCCTCACCAGTCCAGGGCTCAGCGTGTTGAATGATGTGCCCACTTAGACAGCAGTCATCTCGTGGCAGCAGACGGGGCTCTGAGCTTTGCCCAAGTCAATGAAGCTGGGGGACGTGGGACTGGGATTACGTCCCTCTGCCACGCAGTCCAAGACTCTTTCTATGGTGGCCCCCAGCCCTGCCTGCCGGGACCGAGGGCTGGGAGGGGCAGGCAGTGGGTGGGCACCTGCGGTGTCGGCAGGCATCACAAAATCATGGGATGCCAGACCCGGGAGGGCCCTTCCAGCCCCTAATGAGGCTCCATCTCCCCCATCAAATGCTCTCATCCCCCCCTAAATAGGAACTATTAATTAGCAGCCTGAGAGGCACACCCCCAGCCCAGAGAGGCAGGCAGGGGGCACAAGCCGGCACCGTCAGCAGCTCTGGGCGGGTCGGGGGGTGCCTGCGGAGCTACCAGGGCAGAAACACAGGCCGGAAAGTGTTTCCCCGTTGTTCTTTGGGACAGAGATCACCGGACCTTGCAGAAACGCACTTTATTCCTCCACTTCCACTGCCTGCCTGCGCACCCACTGGGCTCCCTCCGTCCCACCCCCCTTCCCTGGCTCTGTCGCTGGCTCTCCCCCCTTCCGCCCTCCCTGCAGCGTGTTCCAGTCTATCCCTGCGCTGCAGCGGGCGAGACACAGAAGCACAGACAGACTCTACCCAAGAGTGGCCCACGGCGCCCAAGGCCTCGGCTGTGGAAGGTGGCGTAGGTCCCACCTCGTACTGGGACCAGCTGAGGACACAGAGGCACGAAGGGAGCCCAGCCCAGACCCCAGCCCCACAAAAGCCCCAACGCTCACTCTCTGGAGTTGAGGTGCAAAATCCCCAGGAGAGCCTAAATGGCAGCTGCCCAAGGGGGTGAGGACAGACACACATTAACCCCAGAAGGCTAGCTGCTCAGCACCATCTCCTGGGCTGTCACATTCCGACCCAGGGGAGCACACGACCCCCCCCCCCAGAGCCAGCGACTCCCCTGGGGCCCTGCAGGCCCGAGGCAGAGGGCGGGGGAGGCGGGAGAGATTGCGGGAGTCCCCAGGGGTGTTCCACTCCCAGGTGGAGCCTGCCGGTTTCCATGTGCACACCCACCACCCAACTCTCGGCAGCCCCCCTCCCAAGACTTGGCCTTCAAGTTCCTGGCAAAGGCCATTTCCAACCACAGTCAGTTAAAGGCTCTACCTCTCAACGCCTGGGGCTCACACTGGTTTTCACTCTGGGGTCAAGGCTTTAGCCATTTGGACCATTTCACTGTGAGTAAGGACATCTGCGGAACAAATCTGTAAATGTATTTAGCCGAAGTGCCACAAGGGATAAAAAGAGGAATTTACATTGAATTTACAATTAAAGAATCACTTCCACTGAAAAGAATAAAATGCTGTTCCTGGGGGACCGTCCCAGAAATCCTGCAGTGGTATGGGAGCCACAGCTATATTCTTAAGGCGGTCTTCCTCACGGGCCCCTTTGTAGTGGAGAGGAAACCAGCATTCCTAGGGTACCACCCTCTTGCTTTAAACCCAGGGATCTCATCTCATTCTCCCCCAAGCCCAGTGGGCAAAGTGGGGACTGTGGTCCACATTTTACAGGTGAGGAAACTGAGGCTCGGGAAGCGCCAGTAAACTGCCCAAGTGGACACAGAAGCAACGATGGCATGAGAATTGCAACCTTGAAGTCTGACACCCAAACTCACCGCCCTCCACCACGCCCCCCTTTTACAGAGCAGGTGAAAACCCTCATGTTTTCCCTGCTCCCACAAACGATTCTGTTCTCGAGAACCTAGCACAAATGACAGCTAGGTCCAGACTGTCGCCGCCGCGGGCGGATGTTCCCACCTCCCATGGTTCGAAGGTCGTGAGGCCGAGGGGCTGGCGCCTGGCCTTGGACCCATCCACCACCCGCTCCCTCCCTGCCTGTTTGGCATCTTTCAGTGCAGGCGCCAGACCCGTTTCCAGTCAAAGGATTACTGTGTCATCTAGAATACCTCCTGGCAGATTTATGATGTTCTAACTAGTCAGTTAGCCTGAGCAAAAAGCCCAAATAACTTTCCCAGGTAGGAGATGGAGGGGAAAAAACAACTAACACGGTAGCATTCCTGAAAATTACCCTTTCATTGAACCAACAAAACATGGTTTATCTGAAACTTCTCTCTTTACGATATTTGACTCTCGTAAGATTTGTAAACAGTTGATTCACCCAGCTTTTTCGGAATTAGTTCGTAGAGTTAACTAAGCATCTGGATTCTCAAAGACACATTTTTTTTTTTCCTTTCCCGAGGTGTTGTTTGGCTTCTGCGCTTTCTCGCCATCATTATCAGCATCAACGTGAGGGCTGCTCACGTGGGAGACGGTTTCCTTGGGGCTGGGACAGGAAGACGTAGAGGCACACCATCCTCAACGGAGCACATGTTCTAACTAAGGAGACAAGGGTCGGGCCCCCACTCGCCCAATCTGGGACAACTCTGAAGGGCCATCCCAGTTCCAGGGGGTCAGCTGAGGCCAGTTGTGACCGCTCCACCATCCAGCTTCTCCCTCTGCCCCACTGGCTTTCTTTCCTTCCCCCACCACTGAAGGACCAAAGCTAGAGGCACAGAATCATTGGCTAAGAATAATTTTTAGGTGAAGGTAACAAAGATCGTTTCAGAGGTAGATCATCATTAAACGAGGAATATAACCAAATATGTCCATTCGACTTTAAGTCGTATTTTATTATGGTCATAAACGCGGTGCCCGCATGCCAAGCCTATGGAGCTGTGCTCTGAACCTTCCCTGAAAACGGTCGTCGCCACGTCTAGAGAAGGAGGGTGTGGATGGAGTGCGGAAGCCAGCGCAAGCCTGCAGCCTGGGTCCGCGCTGAAAGGACTCCATGACGGCTCACCGCTGCCCACAGCTTTGATTTTGAGCCAGTGCAAAAGGGAGCTGCTTTGAAATCGTTTTCTGATCTAAGCCGAGGTGCAGAGAGCTCTGCAGAGCGCCACGCGGGCCAGGCAGACTGTGCTCCCCGAAAGCCCTCCTCACCTGCGCCCCGAACGCCCGCCTGCCTGAAAGGGTCTCCTGTCTTCCCAACATTCCCCCGAGAAGAACACCCGAGTTTTCCTGCCTGCTTTGCCACTGGCCAGTCATGTGACTCTTGAGGCAGCCTCATCTCTGCTCCTGGAGGCCACTACACAGGCTCCAGGCCACTTCTGCACCTGGCGGAAGACTCCCAGCCGGGTTCCTCCCTAAACCCAGTTTGGTACTGTGGCCCAGCATTTCCCTGTGTCTTTGAGCCGAGAATATTCTATTACCTGTGTCCTGAGGTCATTTCAGAAATCTCAAAATACACTTAACGAGCACAGAAGAGTGGTGAAAAGTTACCTCTCCGTTCTCCTGGCACTGGCCTCTCCCCAAGGGCACAGCAGCTCCCCTGACGCTCACCCACCCTCAGTGATGAAAGGGTGGGGGGCTTATCGAAGGCCAGCCTCGGGAGGACCTGGCCTCCTCACCCTCGCTCACAGCCCCTCGACGCCCACCTGACCTTGGGACGAAGCAGTTTCCATACAATCATGGTGCCTGAGCCAAATGGAGACCTTAGACTGCAATCCTCTTTTTTATAGATATGACATAGAATATTACTATCTAGCAATTATATGATTAATGATATTATTAAACATAATAGTAATTATATGTCAACCTGTTTAAGTTCTTATTATATTAATATATTAATATATTAAGTATCTACTAGAAAGTAATATTTAATTAACAATTATAATTAATATGTTATAATTGTAATACATAATGTAATATAATATATAACATGTAATATATTACATTTAATTATATATACTTTATCTGTGTGTATTATATGTCATATACAATTATATATTATATATAATTGTATATAACAATATCACATAATTATAATATATAATTATATAGTAACAAGATTAACATACTGATTATTATATAATATTAATATTATTAATTATTATATATTATATGTATTTGAGAAAGATAAATGGGGTTTTTTTAAGATTTTTTTTTTTTTTTGATGTGGACCATTTTTAAAGTCTTTGTTGAATTTGTTACAATATTGCTTCTGTTTTATGCCTTGGTTTTTTGGCCGCGAGGCATGTGAGATCTTAGCACCTCGACCGCGGATCGAACCCGCACCCCCTGCATTGGAAGGCGAAGTCTCAACCACGGGACCGCCAGGGAAGTCCCAAATGTTTGCTGTTTTAAGTCACTGTTTTGGGGTGTTTGGTAGCAAAAATGAACCGACGTGGTGACTTGTGCCACGGCTCCCCTGTAGATTCTGAGCCTTGTGAGGGTGGGGGCCGTGCCCCTCCTGGTGGCAGTCTTACTCTCAGCCTTGCCCGGTGCTTGGCACACAAAGAAAGGGCTTTTGGCGAATGTCTGGTAACTCAGTAAGAAGAAGCTCCGCAGTCGTGTGACAGAGGACTCAGCGCAGGATTTCTTGATTCCTGGTTTGGTGTTCACTCTAATACTCAGTTATTTAAAAAAACAAAAAATGAGAAAGAACTAGAGAATAAGACCTATGAAATTATAAAAGGCAGATTATTTATCTTCGAGATGAGAAGGGTAAATAACAGCCTTCAATGTCCTTCACGTAAAAGGGAACAAATAAAGACCTGGTCAACCCCAAGGGCAAACCCTTGGAAGGCAGCTTGCCAGACCAGATATTTCGTCCTCCGTGTGCCCATCATGGGGGTGATGTCTGTCCTGCCCAGCAGTCTTGCCTCCCACCCCAGGCTGCCTGGACCATTCACGGGCATCCAAACCCTGGGGCTGGGGCAGGGCAGAGCAGGGACACCAAAAACCCAATTAAATACCAGAACTTTCTTGGCAGGTTGGATGAGAATAGTTGTGAGCTGTGGACGGCCTAAAGTTCTTTCTCTGTGATAAGGATAATAACACCGATAATGACAATAATAGTATTTCACAGGGTTATTTTGGAGATAAACAGAGACAGCTTACATAAGCACACACCTGGCACCTGGAGCAAGTGCTCCACAGTATTAGCTAAATCTGATGACAACGGTGCCGTCCCAGAGAGTATCTGATCATCAGTAATATTGATCGGTCATAGCCACCAGGAACAAAACTACCCGTCGAGCAGCGTCTGAATTGCTAGGGTGCTCATTACACAATATCCTGTGGACAAGAATGGGGCCGGCGAACAACATCGGAATGACCACTGTCCCCAGCTGTGCTATACAGGCAGGAAGCCTGTCGTAGGAGGTCCCTGGGGCCCCTGTAACACAGTACCACAGACAAACCGTGTGTATTTAAAACTACAGAAATTCTCTCACAGTTCTGGAGGCCAGAGCCTGAAATCAAGGTGCTGGCAGGGCCACACTCCCTTGGAAACCTCCAGGGGAGGGTTCACCCTTGCTTCTTCCAGTCTCTAGTAGCCCCAGGGTTCTTTGGCTTATGACAGCATCACTCCAATCTCTGCTTCTGCCTTCACATGATCTTCCTTCTGTGTCTCTGTATCCAAATTTCCCACTTTTTATAAGGACGCCAGTCATATTGGTTTAGGGGCCCAGCCTAACCTCATGGTAACTTGATTACATCTGCAAAGACCCTATTTCCAAATAAGGTCACGTTCACAGGTACCAAAGGTTAGGACTTCACCATAGCTTTGGGGGACACAGTTCAGCCCATGACCCTATTCACCTTTGTACCCTCAACACCTAGCACAGTACCTGGGAAACAGACATAAATGAGCTGACAGGTTTCCCAGTCCCAGCTCTAAAGGTGCCCAACTGTAAACATGGTCCCAGCAAGCTAGCTCTCCATTTCTTTACAAACTGAGTAGTTGGGGCCCCACTTCCTAAAATTCCGGCCCTGTCGTGTCCTTCCTCCTGCACCCACCAGCACCAGCGGAGGTCACCCCAGTGCCACCTGCGCCTGGCTCTGCACCGAGTCCCCGCCGGGCCCCCGCAGGACGCTGGCAGGGCTGCACGGCTCCCACAGCTAGGACCCGGCCTCAGCCGCATGGAAAAAAGGCTGGACTCCTGGGGTGACCAAGAGCAAATTGGTCTTTGTTGTACATTCATCAGCAACTTCGCTGCCAGGTCAGAGTATATCAAAACAGAGAGGCCCTGGCACGAGCCCCAGAGCCTGGATGATATCTGATTGGTCTGTGACAAGCCATGAGTTGGCAGAGAAGGGCTTCCTGTCAACAGGAAGGAAAGGATGGGGATCAAATTATTTTCAACGTAGGTAGAGGAACAAAGAGATGAGTGAGATTTGGGTTAACCATTCTGATGCAGGGCTAAGCCAGTCACACATGAGAAACCTTCCTCCACCGGAGGGGAAGCCCGGCTGATTAACCCTCAACCATTTCCTCTGGTTCAGCTGCACGCACCCTGCAATGGAGTCTCTCTAAGAATTCCCTGTGGTTAACCCTTGGGGATATAGCTTCACTCCCATGCGGCTCTGCCCATCTGACAGCAAGGTCACGGTCAATTGACCAAGCAAATTAAGGACTGTTTCAACTCGGCTGCGCAGCACTTCATCGGCCTTTGTCTGTCCCAAATTTTAAAGACACTGACCACATTCCGACATTTGGTTCGCTGTCCTGGGATATCAAGACAGGCTGGTTACTGTCTGGAAAGAACTGGGAGTCACAGGCATTCACATGTGCTCATACTCACTGCTCTGGGTCAGAGGGGGGTGGGTGGAGGAGAATGGGGGAAAAGAGGGCTGGATTCTAACCCAGCTCTTCCAAGGATCTGTGGCCTGTTCGGTGACCTGAGTAGCCCCATAAAAGTGAAATAGTGCCCAGAAATAGACAGCGCTGGCAGTGAGCTGAATATACCAAGACAGGAAAAGCAGAAGAAAATAGACAAGAAACAGCATCATTTAAGAGCACAGTTATTTGTCTGGATGGTTTCAGAGGACACAAACTGATGTAGAAGTTAAGTGAATGAGGTGTGAGCAGGTAGGTGAAAAGCCCTTGGCAAGTAAGAAGTGCTTCCAAGTCCTTTCCTGAGTCATACTTTGGTCTAAAGGGAAACCCCTGAGTGAAGATCAGCAATAGAATAGTTTTGCTGGGTTTTATTTCGGAAGGGCAGTTCAAAGAAAACAGGCAGGGCAAGATACTTGTGAAGCACTGAGAACCAGAACGAGTTTATGATGTGTGGAAGGATGTAATATGGAACACACACTGTATTGGTCTGCTGCTTCTGCTTCTGGAACCTCAGTACTAGCGATGTCCTTTTGGTGCAATAATGATCCCGAATATAGATGGTCGCATTCATCATTAGGCCACTATGCAGTGTTCAGAGCCTGGTTTACACAAGGATCTTGGACCCTCCACAGGCAGGTCCTGGGGGAGAGTGGGAACAGGGCAGCAGAGGCTAGACTTGAATAAAGTGTCACCCAACCATGAAACAGGGGACGTACTTGTTCTCAGCTGGGCCATCTGTAAAGTGGGGACAAGAGGATGAGACAGGGAATCCAGCCTGCGTGTACGCCCAAAGTCACTGGATGTGATGCTGCAAATCCACGCGTTTTGAATGTGCTCTGCTTAGATCACTACGTGAGCTGGTCCACAGCGGTCTGTGCACGGTCTGCGGGGTAGAGTCTTCAAGGAAAGGGACCCCTAAATCTGTTCTCTGCCTGCCCATTCCCTCCCACAGCCCAGCACTGGACTGTGTTTAACTGGCATTCAGCCAATGTGCAATGCCCACGCTGCAGGAAGCCCACACACTGCCAGCCGTGCTCTGCGAGCCGCAGAGAGGCACCCAGGCCTCATTTATAAACCCCGGAGCCACAGGAGGGTTCCGGGGGCTCCATCACTGAGTACCTTGACTCCCGAAGGTCCCAGTATCATACTCTGGGCCCTTCTGCAAAGTTCTCCTGTAGATATTTAAATGCCACATCAACTTAGACACCTTGTACTAAGTTATAGGTTCATATTTTAGATTTAACATTTATTGAGGGTTAATATTATTAGAAAGAGCTATAGGAAAAACACTTCTGCACCTTCGTAAAACTCTTGAAGATATATACATATATAAAATCTTTGTTTTTTCGTAGAAGGAGTCACACAATCACTTCTTTTAAGAATTTAGCACAAGAGGGCTTCCCTGGTGGTGCAGTGGTTGGGAATCTGCCTGCCAATGCAGGGGAGACAGGTTCGAGCCCTGGTCTGGGAAGATCCTACATGCTGTGGAGCAACTAAGAACCTGTGCTCAGGGCACCCAAGATGCACCAAACCACTGAAGGGCCAAGTCAAGAAACACTGCAGTGAGGCCTAACAGGCTGGCCCATGTTGGGTTACTCAGGCTGGGGGCCTATCTGGACATTCATCTTTATTTGGGAGCCAGAAATATTCCACCTTTGTTTAACAGTCAGCAGCCAAGGATCTCTCTTCTCAATGACAGCTGAAAAAGTGCAGATGATAGATAGACAGATGGACAGATGGACAGACACACGGATACTTAGATGGGTGGATGGACAGATTGATAGAATAACTCACAGGGGCAGGAGAACAGATCATCGCTACGCTGAGGAAGTTGGAAATCAATTGTTTTTTAAACCCCTGTAGGCATAAGAGTCACCTGGAGAACTTACCAAAAACAAAGAACCACAGGTCCCACTCCCCAGATACTCTGATTCAGCAGTTCTGGGCTGAGACCTAGGATTTTACATTTTAAACAAACACCGGGTGGTTCTGCTTAAGCTGGTCCACGAACTGCACTTTGAAAAACACTGCCCTAAACCCTAACCCAACAAATCTTGCTCAAGGTGGTACAAACTGACCAAGGTCAAGGCCAAGGTCAAAACTGATACCCACACTGTGCCACACGGGATCCCCTTTCTCTTCACCGAGGCTTCAGTCCAGGGTGTTTCGATGGTGTATTGGGCAGTGAGCACTGCTGTCACTGGGTCCTCCAGCCCCCGGGGCAGAAAGGCAGCTCCCATCCCCACCCGCATCCGGGCGATGCCCCCTCCTGTATGCACGGCCCTAGCGGAGCGGATCTGATTGGATGGAGGCTACTGGTCACCGGCCCATCGCCAAGGTGAAGGGCGCTGGGCCTCCAGCAGCGTGAGGCCTCCCTCCGGAGACACCACAAGCGAAGGCATCCCTAGTGGCAGGCCCAAGCCAAGCTGTGTCTCCACAACCTTCTGGGACTGGCCAGCTGCCCCTGGCTCTATGTTTAGGTTGTCTCCAGGGACTGTGAAGGATTTCTGGAGCACCTCTCCCAAGAGGCCTGGGGACTCGTGCGTTCCGCCAGCAGCGAATATCGGGCCACCACCTCGGATCGAGCCCGACCCCCTCCAGCTGCCTCAGTGTCCCCACAGGCTCCTGTGTGGGTCCTTCTCTCCAAAGCCCTCCCTGCCCCCTTGGCCTCCTGCTCTGTCACTGGCTTGTGAACAGTTCCAGAGACCAACAATACAGTCAACAACCCAGCCCACGGTCATCAACTAAAATATGTCTAAGATACATAAATTTCAGCATTAATAGGGAAAATGATTTTTCTTGGACAAAAAGGAGGAAAGAACATGCTTACTCCCAGCAATGGCTTCTCTGGCAAAGTGCTGGCAGATCGTCACGCACAGCTAGACTTCTAATGAGGTATTTTCTAAACGCATTCCCACCACCTTGATTATTATTCCCGCTTTACATTACGGATGAAGGCTGAGGGAAGAGAACCCAGGCGAGGTGCCAACTCAGCAGGACTCTGAAACACTACGCCCATCTCGCTAATTTAAAGGCCCAGCGCAACCCCAAAGGAACCTGCACTCAGGCTTTCCTCTTCCTCTCCTCTCCTCTCTCTCCTTCTCTTTCCCGTGACAAGATCCGAGAGAGTTTCCCATAAAGGTGATCCAAACTGAGACTAAAATCAAGCAAGGTTACACCCTCCATTAGGCCCAAGGGCCATTCTCCCTACGATAGAATTCAATGAATAAATGACTTTAGTTAGTAACTCTGGGTCTCCACTACCCGCTGTCACCCAAGTCCCTAGTGTATCCCCTAAAATTGATTCCTCTTTTCTGGTGTCTCACGGCACAGCAGGCGCTATTGGTAGGAAGGCAGAGTGAAGATGGTTAAAGATAATCGGAGCCTAGGATGAAGGTTTGCAATGATTTCCCCCAACATCCTTGGTCATGGTTCTGTTTATGCACCAGATATGGGGGTTGAGACTGAGTCCAATCGTGTCCAAAAAGGACACAATCCAATTCAGTAAAAAGACAAGCTGCTTGGACACTGGAGGTCCCAGGAGGCCTCATCACTGTGAGTGTCACTGGACGCCACCAAATGACCCCACCCACAGGACTGCCAGGCCACAGTGTCTTCCAGGAGTCACTCTTTAGAATCCCGAATGTCCTGGTACATGCTGCCACCAGGCTAGTTCTCACAAAGCGTTGTTTTCATCACCTTTAATTGCTTCTTAGTTTAAATCCCCCCTGGCCCAAAACAGTGAGACAACGACTTAGATTCAGTCATTTATACCAGGAAGCAGGGCAAGTGAGGCAGGGAAGCCGGAACAGCCAGAAAGGGTGCATTATTGATGATCAGACCACCACTGCGGGCAACAGGGGCTGGGCCCTGCTGCCACCCTCTGAGGCATCCTGCAGAACCCATGTCAGAACCATCACCCCCGGGGATGGGGAGGCTGGGGAACAGTCCCACCTGCATCCCTCCCTGCCTGAGGGTTGCCCCTTAGGGCATAATCCCAATCCCAGCATTTCCAGCCCAGCCTGTACTCAGGCTGAGCAAACTGCCCCTATTCAGGAGGGTTCCTTCAGGAGCAAGAAAGACACAGTGAGAAACTGTGGTGTGGCGTGGAGCTGTCCAGCAAGGCCGCGGAGAACGCTGGGTGGGCTATGGGCACACCGGGCAGGGCCCCAACAGCGCCTACTGCAGCTTCTCAGTGGCTTCAGGGGACATCCTCATCCCCGGGCCTACCTTCCAGGGAGGGCTGCCAGAGAAGATACAGGACGCCAGTTAAACTGGGATTTCAGATAACGATGGGTATTTTTTAGTATAAGTTTATCCCAAATGGGGCCTGGCACATTCACATACTAAAAAGTTGTTCATTGTTTAAAATTCTAATTTAACTGGGCATTTAGTATTTTTATTTGCTAAATCATGCAATCCAACCTCAAGGCTCTCCTTGATCTGGCCTTGATGTATTTCTGATTACTCTGATACTCAAACTCTTTCTTCCATGAAAAGGGGCTCTTCACTGGAGTTGGAAGCAGTCCTCCAACTCCCCGACTCCATGGGGGTGCTCAGGCTGGTTCCCGGGCAGGGGTAACCCCTGCCATGTCTCTGTCCTGCCTACCACCTCTGGGTCTAATGTCTCTCTAAACATGTCAATGTACTGCCACCTCTCCCTTCTCTCCCCTCTGAAAGCAGGTACTGCCTGCACTGGTCATCTTGTGCCCTTGGGTCATCTGCTAACATCTGTTTGAATGCTGTATTTTCCCAGCTAGAGTGTAACTCTCACCCAGCCCAGCACAAGGATCAACAGGTAATTACTAGTTGGTTAGTGAGAAGACCCCCCGGTCCCCCCCCCCGCAAGCAAAGGCAAGCCCTGTGAGGGTGGAGACAGAGCCCCTCTCGTTCCCCCCTGGATCTCACCATCAAGCAGCATGGCACACGTGTCGTGGAATAATTGAGTGAACAGAACTTTCTGTAAGGGCTGCATCATGCCAAGAACGTTGTCTAAATCAGCCAAAGTCATCACCAGCAGCAGGAAGGCTGGTCGGAGTATTCCGACTATATCGTGGCTTTTCCACTTTCACAGCCTGGCCGCTCAGTCCCTTTCCAGGTTCTGGATTTTGTCCTACACCACCTCTGGAGCGCACCCCACACACATACTCCTATTTGAGACTGGCCTCACCAATCAACGTAAATACGATATGGCCTGGGCACTGGACAATGTCATTTTCTTTTCTCTCTCTTTTAAATTAGGTGCTCTGATATAGATGTAATAGCCATACATTCATATAACACTTTGCATTAGTAAGAGCTTTCCCATGAGTTATTTTATTTCAACATCCCTGAAAGGTAGGCAAAGCAGAACTATTATCTGTTTGACAAATGGGAGAAGCTGAGGGGTTAAACGTTTCAGCCAAGTGATGACTGCCGAGGGAGGTTAGGAGTACCTGTGTCTAACTTTTTATTTACAAATATGGCTTAAAATGTCTCACATTAGCAATGTAAACAGGAATATCTCATTTTCATATAGAATGTTTATTCAAAGGAATGCATATTCCTGCATATTTGGGTCATCACCCTGGTGGTCACACAGCAGGCAGGGGTCCAGTCACCTGCTCCCTGAGCGGCCCCTTGCCAGGGAGGGCTGGCCACCCTTCCCAACTTGAGGCTGCTCCCTGAAGTACCCATCAGATGTCTGGGGCTCCGGGGGCTCCCTACCCTTCCTGGCCAATGTGTGCACACAGGCCTGGGAAGGAGGAGCTGCGGTCAACAAACACAGGAATGAAGTGCCTAAGGTGGTTCGCAGCAGAAAGTGCGTGACCAGCTGCCCTGCCCCAGGCCCCATGCTGCCGTCAGGAAGGATTGATTAGCTTTAAGGAGGTGTCTTTAACAAGGTGTCCTCGGAGACAGTCCTGGAGGGTGGGCCTCACCCCGCACCCCCAACCCGTGCCCAAGACCCTCATCCGTGATCAAAATTGCATTTTCCATAGAGCCCACGTGTGTGTGTGCGCGTGTGTGTGTGTGTGTGCGTGTGTGTGTGTACATTTACTTGGTTGGTGAAGGCTGGGGGGTGTGACCCAGTTGGGGGTTTCCTTCCGGTGCAGGTAAGGGCTGCGCCGCACGTCCCCCCACGGGGAGGCTAGGGAAGGCTTCGGGGGCCACGGGCTACCTGGGCAGGCAAAGCGCAGGGTGGGCGCACGACCCCGCCCGCCGCTCCCTCCAGCTGGAAAAAATCAAGCAGCAGACCGATCGATGTCGCCAAAGTCCGGGCCCGGCTGCCGGCGTGGCCAGGGCTGAAGTTCGCGAGGGCCCTGCACGCCTTAGGGAGTCCCGAGCCCCTAAGTGCCTGAAAGGTGCTCCCAGGGTCAGGCAAAGGGGCCGGCGGCAGAGGAGTCTCCAGCCCCCGGCCCAGAGTCACCCGAGGGAAACTGGGGAGCAGGGGGGGCGTCCATTTGAGGGCGCAGCTACACAGCCAACGCCCCCCTCCCCCGCTGTCCCCACCCACCGCCCCTCCCCTCAGCCCCCGGCAGCGGCGCGCGGCTCCACCTCCCCGGAGCTCAGTCCACACTGTCCTTTTTCAACAAAACAACGCTACGCACCGCCCCTCCGCCCCCGCCCCCGCCCCAGCACCCGCACCCGGCGGGATGCCGTGCTACGCACAGCCCGCCCCGCAGCTCCCGCCCCCGCCGCAGACGGTCGCCGAGCACCGGCGGCACGCGGGTGGGGAGAGGGATGGAGCCCGGGCACAGCGGCCCAGCTCGGCCCCGCGCCTCCACCCTTCCCCAAGCCGCCCGAAGTGACAGGAGGGGCACGCACGGCGCGCGCGGGGCGTCCCGCGTTAACCGCTTCCGCGCCGGGTCGCAGCGACCCGAGGGTGGGGGGCCGGGGACGGCGGGGTGGGACTCACCGGAATGTGCACTCGCAGCGAACGCCGCTTCTGGCTGCTGTTCTTCTTGCCGCTGCTCCCGCCGGGGCTGGAAACGTCCTTCTTCTTCTTGGTGTCCATGGCCGCGCTTCCCATAACTTTAACCAGAAGTTAATTCCGGGTGACTCGTTCCTGGAATTCGGTCCTCTCCTTCCCAGCCCGGCTCCAGCCGTCGGCCGCGAGCCGCGCGCTGTTTACTGTCCTTGCACCCTGAAGACACCGCGTGGGGACTTCCGCGGGGAGGGAAGGTGGAGCTGGGGTGGCGGTCGGCGGGAGCGCCGAGTTCACGTGTCCTCTTCCTCCTACGGGCTCTTCGGATGCGAAATCAAAGCCAAAGGCTGTACTGGTTCTGGTCTCTCACCGGGCTACGCGTGGCAGAGGTCTCCCGCTGGGTGACAAAGTTTTCTTCCTTTTGCAAAGCGAAGCAACATTTTTCACCCTCTCGGCTCCTCCCACAGATTCCCAGAGGTAATCAGAAAGGCAGGTGCAATTAAACACGGCAATTTGGGAAGCAGCCCTCCTATGCCTATGCCTAAGTGGAAAATCTGGCGAGAGCCAGACGGTTTGTATGTTAATATGACCCTCCACCGGAGAATAAACCAGCCCGCAGCCTGGAACAAGGTCCGTCCTCCTTTCTGGGCGAGAGGGAGGGAGGGAGGAGGGGAAGAGGAGGTGCAAGCGCGAACACTCTTCGCAACTGGGCTGAAGCTCGACTGCGAGCACGAGTTCTGGCGGCCGCCCTGCCGGCCGGAGGGCGTGCGGGAGCCCCGCGGGGAGCGGAGGGCAGGCGCCCGGTCCGTTCCGCCGCCTCGCCGCGGCCCCGGGGCCCGAGGGGTCAACGAAGGGCCGGGCCCGGCACCGACGCAGGCTTGCGGGGCGGTGGACGGCGGCGTGTCTCGAACAGGAAGTGCGCGGCGCGCCCTCCCGCTCCGCCCGCCGAACCCCGCCGCCCCCTGCGGCCGCGGCGGCGCGGGACTCGCTCCGAGATGATTTCTGACTCCTGTCGTCCCCCAGTGTCTGTTTATGCCTCACCCGCTAACACACGCACACGCGCACTGTGCCCCGCAGACCCGGCCGCGGCGGAAGCGCGGGTTTCGCTGGGATGCGCGCTGACCCGCACGTGCTTCTCGGAAAACCGCGGCTTGGGCCCCTCCCTGCCGGCGTGCGGACTTGAATGCGCACTGAGAGCGGTCAGTGTTGCGGGCGGAGTGCGGGTTTTCACCCCCACCCCGCCGTACCCCACCCCACCCGGCTTTGCTCAGGTTCACCAGGGGATCGGCGGTAAGTGTCGGGCGCGGAGTCAGCAACCCGGCGCCGCCGTGTACGCGGGGTTCCTAAGACTGCGGAAGAAACAGTGGAGGAGAGGGCAGTAAACCCCGCGCGAGTCCCCCACGTGCTGCCACGGTCTCAGCCATCGCGTTGCCCGTCTGGCACCGCCCGTAGCCGAGGGCCGGTGGGGCGTTCTTCTGGGTGGCGGTGCGCCCCCCCACCACCCGCCGAGGTGGGCCCCAGGATGGCGCGATCCTCACCCCCCAGCCCCCTGCCCGCCTGGCTGGGAGTAAGGTGAGTGCTCGGTCGGGAGTCGCCTCCTCTCCTGCTCTAGGTTCTGAGGATAGAGTGGCCCCAAAAGTCACTCGAGCGCCCTGAACGCTGACGTCAGCGCTGCTGCTCCCCGTAATCAGTGGGGCGGGGAGGCCACCCGAGAAAGAACGGGACACAGGTCGCTTTGGGAACGCCCTGGGGTCTGTGAGGAGATGGCCTTCACTCCTGTCCAGGTGCGGAGATTCGCACTGGGGAGGAGGGTGAGCCCGCTTTCAGGGCCGCCCCTTAGGCGGTGCCCCCCACCCAGCCAGGAGGAACCCTGGTTCAGCCATCTTCCCTGTTTCCCTCTCCCATCCGAGTTCCTGCGGTCTGGGTGGTGCCGTGGTTCAGAGGGGTGGGTTTCTGGTGGGTTTATCTTCCTTCTCCTCCCGGCTCTCCAGTCCAGAATGGAGCCAGACTGAAGACCCTCCTGGTCCCGGAGTAGTGCTTTCTGGACAGAAGGTTGCAGTGCTCTGGAGGGGACCGCACCTGGGTTCAAAAACCCGGTGGCCATCCCTGCCCCACAGGTGTGGCGTTTCTCGCTTTGACCTTTTTGTGACTGGCTGCCTGCAGGAGGATTTCAGGAGACTGACTGCATTATTTCACTAAATGCTAGAAACACTGGTTAGAAGTAGAAAAGGGTGGACCTTCAGCCTATGTGATGTGGTATAAAGCCCACCTTTACCCACTCAAAATGACCCCAACTGTCATTTAAATTTCACCTCTTCAGTTTAATGTTTTAATCCCTATCACAATGATTATTTGCCAAGGCATGCAAATCACTCCATTTGCTGAGAACGGGTTTGAAAAGGAGAGATGGAGAACCAGGAGGGGAAGTCCGGGAGCCACTGGGAGGCCCCTCCTGGGACGGATTCAGAATGAGGAAGCCGCTGTTACTTCTCAACACTGAACGCTTTGCCTGAGGCCTGTCATGGTTGAAGGGCCTCGTCTAGCGATTGTTAGAATACGTACTTTTGTCAGTTGATTTGAGTAAATATGCCCGATCATTCATTAATAAAATTCATTTGTTTTCTGAGTTTGTTTTGTTGGAGTGCAGACTTTACTGCCTGGGAATCTTAAATCAAAACATTTTACCATATTGCCTGCATTTCAAGAGCCCTCTCCTTTTTTTGGGTTCCACATGTTAATTTTTTTTTTTTTTTGAAATTTGGGTGTTTCTTATAGATGGAGTCAGAAGAAGTTTACCAGCCATTTTTTTTCCTTCCTTTTTTTCCTTCATTCCATTTCACGATGAATTGAACATTTAAAACAAACAAGCAAACAAAAGACCCCTGGTCCTTCCCCACAGATGGTTTAAGACAGAGGTTCTCAGGGGAAGGGGTTATTTTGAAGATGTGTCCATTTGGGGCATCATTTGTCTAGGCTCCTCATAGAGTTACCGATATATGGCACCTACTAGGTGCCATTGCTGGGGTGTTTCAATACATCTATGGGAGAGGATGTTATTAACCCTGTTTTATACCACGCATGTGTTGGTGTAATTGCTATACCACCACTAACACCCCAGACTAACATCCCCTGGACGTTTGATGTACCCCCAGGGCTCCAGGTCATCACACTGGCGCACCATGATGGTGCCACCTCTTCCCCAGCCAGGGCAGCACTTCATTCAGAGAAGACCATTTAAAATGCTGCACTGAAGACCTACAATCTAGTTGAGAAGTGAAATACACAGAGTACAACAGTCAACATAAATGAAACTCTGGATTAAGAATTTACAGGATGAATTTCACTTAGCCTAGTTTTCTAGATTAACTGGTCCCTACCCACCCACCCCCTTTTTTTTCCATTTTGTCTATTAATATCCCATATAAATGAAAATGACTCTGGAAACCATGAGTCATCTTAGTAGAGCATTGACAACTTAGAAAGTCTTAGAATTTGTGATGCACTCATAGATTTAAAGTCTGCCCTGTAAACTTGGAATGTTGCAGTTAGAAGGAATCTTGGCGAACAAGGGTCTGTAGAGAGACATCTGTGTCTGGTGAATTCCTATATTCAGTGGTGATACGTTCCACTGTCAGGAAGAAGAAAGGAATTAACTTTTTGATTACCTATTACATATCAGACATTATATTAGGTAGTTCATATTAATTATCTTACCTAATTTCTATTAAAATCCCCTAAGAAAACTCTCCTAGGCATTTTACAGATGAGGGAAACTGAGACTAGCTGTCAGAGTGCTTTGTAATCCATTTAACTTCTGTCCATTGATCTTAATTTGCTGTGTCCTCTGGAACGACATTTTAAAAATGTGGCCCCTCCTTTTTAAAAGCTTTGCACAAGGTTGACAGCATTATTGAGGAACCTCCGTCAGGGTGACCTTGGACAAATGATTGAACATCTTAGCTGCCTTGGTCTCTGTGCCTGTGACATAGAGTTGAGGGGAAAACAGTGGTCTATGTAGTCAGGACACCAGCGACTCAATTCTGTGCAAAAAAGCAACTCTTGGGAAAAGGAAACCATGAGGCTTGGACTCAGGACTCTGTAAACGCTCTGATAGCTCATGGGCTATCAAGCGAAGAGGGTGTTATCTAATCATGAAAACCAGACTGAGGGTCACATTCCAGTTTTTATCTCCCTTTAAACTTGGCCACTGATTGTGTAACCTTGTGACAGCTTGTGCTCCCTGGTGCAAATGGAACCATGAATACCCATCCATGGGGAGAAGTGGAGGCAGGTGCTCCGGACCAGCACCTCTCCTGACAACCCTTTCCTGGGTCCCTTTAGATTTTCTGGGGGGGGACCCATGCAAGCCACTTCTTTATCTGTGTTCCAGATTGCTCTTCACCCGTAACACCAGTTGACCATGAGGCAGTCCCGATCATGGAATCTAAGAAGTACTTTGGATTGAGGTAAAGGTAAACTCTGTGGCAATACTCTCCCAAGGGCAGACTTGTCATTCCCATCTTTTCTCTAGAGAGTAGCCTGCTGTCTTGACCAGCTCTGTGCCTGCACACACACCCAGGAGATCTAAAGAATGGCAGGTTCAGCAAGCAGGGTATGTGTGGCCACCCAGCACTGGGCAGGGGGAGGGGTCGGTTTGCTAAATAAAAGGATAGGTAATCCCAGCTGTTATGCTCCCTTCCTTGACTAAGGGTAATCAACACATAAACCGCATTAGTTGGGAATAAAGTCCTTGGTTCCACCAATGGCTGCTTTACAGTGTTTCCCATGTGACCTTTGTCCTGGTGATCCGGCATAACCTCCCATCCAGGTAATGGGTTTGGGCTCCCTGGGCTGCAGGATTTGACTAGAGGTCTGTGTCTTTTGGTTCTCAACTTTGTTCTGAGCTTTGAACACGCCAGAAGCATACAGATTAACTCTGGGAAATTTGGAATACCACTGTTATCTGACTATGGCTCATGACTGACTTCCTGACCTCTCACTTACCCGTCTATTTCAGACGTGATTAAATATTGCACATTAATTGTAGTAATTTCCCAACAAATAAAATTACTTTGGTTATTAGACTGGACCCAAAGTTCATATATTGCAGTTCAAATTGAACGTGAACTTTTACGGGAGGGCGCTTACCAGCACCGTCGTTACCATCCCTTTGTGTGACTTGCAGCTGATGTCCAGACCTGGCCTTGAGAATGCCAGTTACAGAGACTTCCCTGACGGTCCAGTGGTTAAGACTCCACGCTTCCACTGCAGGGGGCATGGGTTCGATCCCTGGTCGGGGAACTAAGATCCCGCATGCTGTGTGGTGTGGCCAAAGGGAAAAAAAAAAAGTGCTGAAAGGTATACTTAAAAAAAAAGAATGCCAGTTATAGCTTTTCAACAAGATTCCAGAAAAAATATATTTACAATTCCTAGGGATTGGCCACGTTTGGGGAGCAGAGCACCAGGTCCTGTCCTGGATTGGTAGGTGTGTACAGACTTGGACCTGCTGACCCCTGAGCCCCACTGAAGATGCACAGATGTCCTCCCGGCTCTCAGAGCGTCCCTCCCCACGAGGGCCCAGCCACACCCAGAGTTAAACCCATGCTCGGCCTTGCTAACCTCTAGTCCCGTCCTTGTACCTTAGCACTTTATACCGTAATCAGTAAGTGCCCATCTGGTGCACAGACAGAGCCCACAAGAGGCTCCGTTCAAGGGCTCTGGACGGACAGGCGGTAGGCTCTCAAGGACCTAGTGGTTTTTGACAACCCTCCTTATGCCATGTGGGTCAGAACAGCACTTTGTAAAATGTTCCTAAATATAACTCCTAAGAATTGCATGAGCTCTTGGGAGAGGATGGGGAGAGAGAGATTTTCTGACTAAAACGCCTTGCGTCAGCTCATTTCAGTTCATTGCAACACACACTCCCAAGAGCATCACGGTGCCAGAGGCCTGGCTTGTTTTTCCTCTCCCCGCTCATTGTGGCTCTTTACCCTCTAGGTCAAAAAATAAAGTGTAATTACAGGGTTCATTGTTCTTCGACCAGCCTGAGAGAACGTTTTCCTGCCATTGTAGCGTATTCACCCATGGTCCAGGACTTCCCAGCACCTGGTGGAGGTGGGTGCCCCAGCTTCTCCCAAAGCCCTGGCGCGCAGTGCAGGGTTGGGGCGGTGCGGGCTCACAGCCAAGACTCCAGGGCACACACGCTGAGGCCGACGTGTTGTCCGTGACTCTCGTGGTTAGAAGGCCAGGAGAGCGGCTCTTCGTAGCCGAGCTTCAAGGAGACCCTACATCTCCATAGGACAGGATCGCTGGTTCCAAATCTTTTGTTTATCTTTGCAAGTCTAAGAACAGATACGTCTAGAGCATTGTGTCGTTTAATCACTCCTTCACCAGGGACTGATTTTTCAGCCTGTCTGGAGACTTGCTCTTTCTAGTGGGGGTGTTTTTTGGGGGGTCATTGCCTCTGCTCTTAGATGTTCGCTGTCCTACCTGCTCTGTGTTGCCGGGAACTGCAGTCCCAGGATCTTTGGCCAACTGGTGTCTGGCCAGGTTTGGCCAGTGGGAAACAGTCGGGGAGACGGGGGTCTGGAGTGGAAGAGGAAGGACCCCAGGGATTTCGTCTTGCCTTGTTTTTCCTGGGGCAGCATCTTGCACAGTGTTTCTTTCCCCTGTGGCTCCCACTCCGCCAGGCAGACCCTCCCTCCGCAGGCCCAGCTTCTGCCAGGCACCCCGACTACGGCTCTGACCCTGAACATTTGAGCAGAAGTGCGGCGGCTGTGAGGGGCTGAACGAAGTGTGGAGCTGCGGAGGAGGCTGCTGGGGGGGGGTCCGGAGGGCAGTGTGGCCAGAGGTGGCAAAAGGACGGGTGGGCTAGTGTTTGGGGACTTTTATCTGAGCGAGGTGGGATAGTGTCAACTAGAAGAAGGACAAGATTGAGTTTGAGTTTTTAAGGATCAGCCTGGCCGTCACGTGTACAGGTTGCAAAGAGTGAAAGGAGGGACCCGCGCAGCCTAGTAAGGAGCTATCGCTGACATTCAAGCCAGAGACGACCGTGGCTCCGACCACGGGGGCAGCGGCAGGGTGGTGAGGAGTTGCTTCCAAATATATTCTGAAGACAGAATCCCCAGAATTTGCGGATAGATTGGATGTGGGGGCTGAGAGAAAAGAGTGCCCTGTGGCTCTGAAGTTTGGGGCCTGAGCAAGTGGAACGATCCCGTTTCCCGGGAGGGGCTGGGAAGTGGAGAGTCTCCTTTTGGCTGTAGTGAATCTGAGATGCCTGTAGGATACCCAGACACCTGAGGGAAAATCCCAGAGCAACAGGGGAGACATCTGGCTGGAGATATGCATTTGGAAGTCATCGACCAAAGGCTGGCATTTCAAGCCATGAAACGGGAAGAGATTCAGGTACGAGTGTAGACAGCAAAGAGAAGGTGTCAGGACTGCACCAGGGGCCCCCCCGGGTAGAGGTTGGGCAGATAAGGAGGAGCCAGCAGAGGGTCCACGAAGGAGCAGCCGTGAATTAGGAAGACAGCCAGGAGAGGTGGATCCAGAGACCACCCGACAGAGCGTCCGGGGAGGGAAGGAGTAGTAGGTGCTCTGTGAGTGACAAGAGGGTTCAAGATGACCACGGGTACACACTGCTGTGTTTAAAATGGATGACCAACAAGGACCTGCTGTCTAGCACCGGGGACTCTGCCCAATGTTCTGTAATAACCTAAATGGGAGAAGAATTTGAAAAAGGGTAGATACATGTACATGTATAGCTGAATCACTTTGCTGTGCACCTGAAACTAACACGACACTGTAAATCAACTATGCTTAAATTTTTTAAAAAAGTTAAAAAAAAAAAAAAGATGACCGTGGGGTTTGGTGACATGGAGCCCCCTGGCAGCGTTGACATGGGCGAGGAGTGGCCGGTGGCGCGGGTTCACAAGGGACAGGGCAGTGGATGTGGCACAAAGCGGACGGCTGTTCCTGGGAGCTTCGCTTACAGGGGAGCGGAGAAACGGGGCAGTGCAAGAGAGGAATGTGGGTCAGGACAGGGCTGTCTCATTCTTAAGGAGGGGGATGTTACAGCATGTTCATCTGCCAGTGTCATGACCCTGTCACCGTCAGGGGAAGGAATCGAGGATACAGAAAAGAGAAGGAGAAACTTCAGGAGCGAAATCCTGGGGCAGGCAGGAGGGGTGAGGCGTGCCAGTAGAGGACAGCCCATCGTGGGACAGGAGGGGCAGAGGGAGGACGTGGGCATGCGGGCAGGGAGTGGGGTCTTCCTGACCGCTTCAGGTGTCCGCAGGAATAGGAAACGATGCCACCAGCGGATGGAGGGAGAGGTGTGGGAGGTTTGAGGAGAGAGGAAAGGTGTGCAGCCTCCCGCAGGAGAGTGGGAGGGTGGCTCGTGCCGACGTTTCCCCCCACGAGTGGGAGAGCACCGTGTGTGGCTTCTAATTCGGGGACGCGTCTGGAGGATTGTGCGTATCTGCTGACAGGGAGCTGCGTCGTCCTTGGGAACGGCCGCATACTATCCCGTTGTATAAATGTTACGCGATTTGTCGTGATTATGATTTATTATTTATTACATTAGGTGTATTTGAGCTGTCCCCTCCTGATGAAAATTTAGGCCGCTTCCAGGGCTGGAATGCTCACACGGACGTCATTTCACACGTTTGGCAGGGGTCTGAGGGCATGTGCTCAGATGGGAGCTGCTGGGGCAGAGTGTGCGTACCTGGTTCATTTCCATAGGCAGGGAATTGGTCCTTTTCAGAGGCTGATTGATCTTCGCTCCCACCACCAGTATATGCCCACGCCTGTCTGCCCAGGCCCTCTCCAGGGTTTTCGGTCATATTTAGGGAAGGGAGGTGGGAGGAGCACGGCCTCTGGAGTCGGACCTGCCTCTGCCACTCCCTGGTGGAGTATCTGCAGGCAACTTTGTAGCCACCTCGAAATGCAGGCATTAGAATGCCTGGGAGAGTGTAAGCGCCCATGCATGGGAGATGCAAGAGGGGAAGGGAAAGAACATCCTATTTCTTTTATGATAGAGCAAACTGGATAGTTTAAAGTACATATTTGTATTTCCTTATAATCAAAATACTGTTCAATTTTTTTTTATAGACAAGAAAAAATATTTTACATAAATTGACTCCACTATTGAAAAAGGGATGCTTTAGATTGAACCATTATAGCTTCAGACTCAATCTTTTCCTAAATAAAAACGTTAAAGCCTCAAAAAAAAAAAAAAGATGTTAGTTCCATTCTTTTCTCCATGTCAGTCCCCAAAGCAGGCACATGGCAGTGGCACGGTCAGTGCTGTTTGCTTTCCTGAATTCCTCTGGAAAATTGCAAAAAGTCCATAATCTCCTGGGCACACGCCCTGTAACCCTCTCAAGTCCATCTGGCCTGCACTCAGAGGTGACGTCCACCCCAGAGGAGAGCTCATTTCCCAGAAGCACTGTTCCGAAGTTGCCATAGGTCCAGGGGGCAGCCGAGGGGGTAGAGGCTGCCCCTCTGACTCAGTGTTCTGGTCCCTGCCCACCTGCTCAGCCAATCATAAGCACCCTCTTGGGGGAGTGGTCCTGGGCAGCCAATCAGAGCCCTTCCCTGGGATTCTAACTGGAGCTGACCCCGATTGAAGGACAGTAGCCTGAGAGATTGAACACAGCACTGAGAGAGAAGTAGGATGGGGAGAACATGGAAGTCTTGGTCCCCATTGTCCCTAAGACCAGTTCCTCCTCCCTCTCCCTGTGTCTTTTCTTAAGATACAGCTGGATTTCTGTCTCTTGTGAGGCAAGAGTCCTCACTGACAGACTTCTCACTTTTAATTAATTTAATCTTGTATTTTTTTGGTCCCCCTGTAGGTTATTCTTTGTAGAACAAGGTGAGGAGAGGAAAAGAGAGGCAGGAAGGGAGGAGGGGAGCAAAGGAAGGCTGTGTAAGCAGCGTTTGTAACTAATACCAGTACCTGTTACTTAACTGTCACAGCACAACCTCTCTGCCCCTCGGCCACCCGTGACATGTTCCTCATTGTGGTCAGGTAACCCTGGCCCTCATGACCGGGGATCTCCCAGAGGGCCTGCAGCCCCAGGGTATATATCCCCAAGCCCATTCTGAGTATCTGCAGGAAGGCAAGTCTTGACAGTTGTAAAACTCCAAACAGTGCTTGTGCGTTGCCAGGGCCATTTTCAGAGGCTCAACTCAAGCAGAGACATTGGGTATTCTTGTTACTTTGGGGGTTCAGATGAGGATCTCTGATGGGTGTTTATGGAATTGGAGTGCGTAAATCTTCTATAGGAGGAGAAGTTTTCCCTTTGTAATTGGAGAAAGCCTGATTAAAGTATACTAATGACTGGGATTATTGACGTCCCTTAGTAATTTTTCAAGTTACCTGAGCAAGAAAAAAGTAGTGATTACAGAAGGTAAGACCCAGCACCATCAAGTGTATGCTGGTCATTTGCTTTGACAGGCATAATTCAATTCTCTTTATTTTTGGTTAAACTTCCGTGGCACTGTAACCAGATACCTCCAGGCTAGGGGATGGACTGAGTAATGAGAAGAAAACCAGGTTGTTGGGCTGATAGAAATGGTCAGATTGCTAGTTCAGAGAATTTCTAAGATCTGATGCAAAAGAACCTACTTTCCTCTGGTTTACTCACATCCTCATATTTTTTTTTTTAATCCTAATATCCTTTTCTGTTTGTAAATTCAGATTCGCAAAATGGCTGGTCCTAGGGCTACATGAGATCACAAAATACCCTGCCTTGTATTCCACCACTATTCCACTCTCCTTGAGAGTGAGGTAACAGACACAAATAATGGTATTATAATAGTCCATTGGGAAGCTCTATATTTAGTCTAATGATTTTCCCATGGCTCAAAATATTTTGGAACTATTTTTAAAATTAATTTAGGGCCAGTTTGTGAGGTGCAAAGAGCAAAAAGTCTCAATGTCAGTAAACATGATGGCAGATTTGTGAAAGTACCAAGCAAAATCCTTGGCATATAGAAGAGGCACATAAAGAATCCAGTGGGAATTTCTGCTGCAGGTCAAAGTGAAATTCCTTTATCACCGTCTCTGTCCGCATCTCACTAGCCTGTGAATTTTGCTCTTCCTGACCCTTACTAATGAAAAATGGGATCTGTCTCAGGCGGCACTACTAGCCCCCAGGGGTTACTCAGTTCATCTCTCTCTCTCCCTATCGTACAAAGAAACGGACAACTTCAGAGGCTCCTGTTTCCGTTGGGACCCTTGGGGAGGTGGATGCCAAGACGGGATTAGACACGCAAGAGTTGTAAGGGGGTAAATGCCTGTGAAGGATACAGGGGAACGAGCAGGGGTGGGTGGGGAGAGCCTCAGACCAGGTGTAGTTCTGACACCTGTGGACGAAGGGCGGGAAGGCAGGCTTGGGTGCGAAAAGCCTCAGACCACACGGTTCTGAGAAAGTCTGACCAGACCAGTTGGGGAGTCTCCAAGCAAAAGTCAGCAGTCAGAGGAAAACTGACAAGCAGGGACGGGCAGCTCTAGAACCCCACATGTTCTGTCACTCCTTGGGATCAGCCCGGGGAAAGCGTGACCTCGGGGCAAACGCAGTGGAGACCCCGAGGGGGGGGTGTCTGGAGCTGTCCATCAAGGGTGCCTCTGGCCCAGGTCCTTTGGAAGGAGAGTTGGGTGTCACCTCCATGGCCACTGCATCCCGCCTTGTACCACGCAAGCTCACCTATCCGTGCTTGTTTGGGGAGCAGCTCCCCCATGGTTCCTTGGGCCTCTCGTCTTAGGGGGATTAAGAAGAGGGAGGGTGGGATGACTGTAAGTCCCCCTTGAGGCAGCTGGTCTTGGGCCACAGTGGGTTCTTCTTATGGGCTCTGTGACCATAAGCAGGCTGTGTGGGTTGAATTGTGTCCCCAGAGAGACATGTTGAAGCCCTATCCCTCAGCTCAGGCCCTCACTTATGGGCTGTGCCACACCCCTTAGTTAATGATAAACCACCTCGTTGGACTCACTTGTGTATCGCACCTTGCTCCATAAAAAGATTTTAGGCAACTGCTGCTTCCTCTTGTGTGCCGAAAGGTTTATCTGTTGTATTTTTTCAAGACTGACTTAATTTTTTTGGAGTCAACCTCCAACTTCAGAGTCGAGCACACAGCAGGCCTCAACACGAGGTCTTTAGGGCCCGCCTGGAACGGCAGCCAGACCTCCTGGGTGCAGGCCTCGTACAAAACCAGCTGTCTGGGACCCAACTGTGTCCATCTCCCAACTCTAGATGGACAGTAGCTTTGCCACGTTCTGTCATGAATGCCAGGAGTCTCTCTGTCTTGAAGGCCTTGACCGTCTGTGATTTGACCAGCTGGACTAAAGCAAAATCTACAAGAAGACGATCGCTTGGGGATTTGAGCAGAATTTACACCCACCCAAGCCTCAAACTCCCCAAGTCCTTTGGCAGTTCTCAGCAGAAAAAAAAAATTAGATTCCAGACCTTGCCACGTGAAAGTTAATGCACAGAAAAGAGACAGGGGTCCCATTCCATATGTAAATTTGCATCAAACGTTGCCGCAGCTGCATTTATACCCATAAGCTTCCATTTTAATGAGGGCACAATGTGGCTCATCTCCAGCTGAGGCCACAGAACTAGCGGTCCTCGTGCCACACCGTGAAACCTGGCAGGTCGCGGGGAGAGCTGGGCGTGCGGGGCCTCCCGGCCCAGCTGTGGCCTCGTGGCGCCTGATGGCTGCATGGTGCCTCCCCGAGAACTCATCCCGACCTGTGATGTGTGAGCTGAGTGTGTAAGAATCATCCTTGTCACAGGATCCCGGGGCGTCAGAACCCAGGGGACTCGGAGGCCCTCTGCCCTAATCACCCCTTTCCAGTGAGGAAGATGCTGAGCCCACGAGCCCCGGCCCTCTCTGCTGCCAGCCGGCCATTGACACACTGCCTCGACCCCTCCCTGCAGCAAGCTGGGTCCTGGATTCAAGTCCCCCTCTCCACCCCCACCCTGCCGGCCCCGTGGGCCGCCCCGCCTCAGCTTCCTCGCCCGGACAGTGGGCGTGTGCCCCACCTGGCCCGTTATTCTGAGCCCTGAAGGAGGAAGTACATGTAACAGCAGTTTGTAAAACATGAAGCCCTCTCCTAATACGAGCATCTGATCATCACTGTTAGGTCCCACGCATCAGAGAAGCCCGTGGGAGGAAGGACCCACATTCTTGCATGAGGATGTCGCGCTTTGCTTCTTTGTGCTGCTAGAATGGACGTGTCAGGGGCCCATGGGCAGCAGCAAAGGCCCACGAGCTGACGGCGTGGGAGCAGGTGGGGGGCTCAGCCCAGGGTCCCTGGGTCCCCCGCGACCCTCTGATCACAGAATCTGCGGCGGACATCGCATGCCGTCGAATGGTGCCAGGCTGGCCTCTCCCTGCACGTCCTTGAGGCTCCTCACCAGGGACAGCCCTACGCTCCAGGCAGACCTGGAAGCTGGCTGGCAGGGCCCCTGATACCTGACCTTCACCTTCTTCCTACCCTTCGGCAACAGGGTGGTCAGCACCCCTTTCCCACGAGGCCACTCCTTATTAGCCCAGGAATGGGGGGCCCCCAGCCGTCTCTGTTTCAGCATTAGTGGGCTTTGGGGGCAGAGAGTGAAAGCACCCGGGCTCTTGTGCTGTCACCAGTGACCACTTCCCAGCCCAGAGGAAGCTGTGTCCTAAAGGGCTCTGAAAACGTGCCATTTTCTGAAACACAGAGAAAAAAAATCATTTCAGCTAGATGAAGATACGCCTGCAGAATTGGGAGTGCTGTCTTCAAACAGGCGTGCTTGCTCGACCTCCGGAAGCCCAGAGTGAAGAACGCATGGCTCCCCATGGGGTCCCTGGTCTGTCCCCCGTCAGGTTGTACAGTCACGTTTCTCATCCTTCTTTTAACGGCTGTGTTATATGTGTGCTTTTATTGTACGTGATCTGATGTTTTTCTTGTAAGTAGAAGAGGTACGAACCGTGCATTTTATTTATAACTTTGCAGTGACGATCAGAATGCCAGTAGTTAAATGGGGAGGGTTGTAGAGGAGAGAATACAGGCATACCTCGCTTTCTTGTGGTCTGGAACCCACCCTGCAATATCTCCGAGGTCTGCCTGGGCTGGGGAAACAGGCTGTATCTGCACCTTGCTTTTGCCATCCTCTTAGTTTCAGTGATCTCAGAGCTTATACCGTGACGAATGCTCATGAAGTAGTTAATTTTTCAGCCAAGGGCATTTATTGACTGAGTGATTTCCATGTGACCAGCACATAACATGTTCTCTGAAGGACACGGAGAAGAAAGCACAGGCCCCACCATCCAAAGAGGAGATCAACCAAGCTCTTTGGATAGACTACAGCCGTCCGGAACTAATTGGCAGTTACAACAGGAGCTAACATTTATGACGACGATGTGCCTACAGGGGGACCAGATGCTTGCAGTGACCTCTCACCTCTAACACATTCCTTGGTAAAAGATATTGTCACTATTTCACAGCAAAGAAATGAAGACTCCGGGAGATTAAATAAGATGGCCACACAGCACCAAGTGGCAGAGCCAGGACTTCAGTCGGGTCTGCTGGCCCCAAAGCAGGTGCCCAGACCGTGGCGCTGCAGGGAGAGGGTCACCAGGCTGAGTGGTCGCACTTTACTGACCACAAGCCTTAAGAGGCCCTTAAAGGTGCTGCCTGGGACCACAGGACACTTCCCTGGTGCCTTCTCTCTCCCACTCCCCTGGGTGACGTTGCAAGCTCCCTTCACCCTCCTCAAGCCTCCAACACTCCCCTCCACCCTCACTCCCCCTGATAACCTCTCACCTCTTTCTCCAAAAAAGGGACAATCAGAAGGGAACTCCCACCATGCTCCCCCCTGGAGATGACACCACAGAGGCACACCAGGCCCACTCCCCCCGTGAAAGACACTCTCTTCTTTTCACCAGACGCCCCCTCCTCTACTCAAGCAATGACTCCCTCCCTTTTCTGCTCCGCCAACGTTTCTTTCTGTAGTGCATTGTTTCTTAACCTTGGCTACAGGTTGCAATCACCTGACAAGCTTTTAAAAAAAGAACAAGGGGCCCCCAAGATTCTGACTTCATCGGCCTGGAGTCCTACCCAGGCATTGGGAGACCTGAAGCTCCTGGGAATGTGCAGCCCCACCAGGAACGTGCTTTCCCGGCCACTCTCACCACCGCCGCCTTCCCACCAGGTCCCCCCCTCCAGCTGCCCTCTTCTCTAACGCCCTTTCCAGCTAAGACCCTCCCAAAAGCTGTCTAGCCTTATTGTCCCTCCTTTTCCGCTGATTTTCCTCTTCAGACCCTCCTGCAGTTGGCTTTGGAGCCAACACGGCCCTGAAGCTCTGGGCTGCCGAGTGGCTGAACCGCCTCGGTCCCCAGCCTCATCTTACTCAGCCCCCGGCAGCACTGACTGCCCATCTCTCCCTCTTCCTCAAAGCACTTCCTTCCCCTGCTGACATCACGCTGTGGCTTTCCTTCTACCTCGATGGCTGTTTTTCCTGGTCTCCGTGACTGGTTCCTCCTGACCTACTCATGCTGGTGGCCCAAGGCTCCATCCTGGGACCTCCTCTCACTCCCTTGTGTGCTCATCCTGTCTTGTGGCTTTAGAAATCATCTGTTCCCTAATGAGTCCCGAGATGATGCCTCTGGTCTGGACCTCTTTGCGGGAACTCCAGACGCGCAGATCCAAACGCCTACTTGACATCTCCTCTGTGGGTCTCATAGACGCAGGTCTCAACACCCCCGAGCGTAAGTCCTGCTCTTCCTCCCCCTCCCAAAGCTGTTCTGCCTCACCGTCTTCCCTTCTCACCACAGCCTTGCCAGCCTTCCTGTTGCTCAAGCCGGAAACCGAGCTGTCTTTGCCTGTTTTCTCCATGCACACTTCTGATCCCATCAGCAAATCCAGGTGGTCCTACCGTCAGAGCACAGCCAGAACCTCCCCTTCTCACCACCTCCTTAGTGCCAGTCTGCTCCAAACTGAATCATCTGTCACCTGGTAACTGGTTTCTACTTCCACCCCCAGCACCCGTGATCTATTCTCAAAACATCAGTTAGAGTGACCCTCTGCCAAAAACCCCCAAAGGCTCCAATCTCACACACAAAAAAGCCCATGGACCCACAGTGACCTACAAGGCCTCCATTCCTGTCTGGCCTCATCTCCCACCACTTATTCCCTCCTGACCTCGGTCCAGCCGGCTGTGCGCCCAGCTGTGCTCCAACAGGCCAGATACCCTTGTGCCTCAGGGCCTTTGCACTGGCTACTCTCTACCTGCAATGTCCTTTTTCTTGAAATCCCAGTGATCTACTTTCCCCTTTCTTCCGGCTCTCCGCTCAAATGCACTCAGTGAGTGCCTCCTAGGCCACCTTTTTTACCTTGAAATCCACTTTCTGGGCATTCCACATCTCCCTTCTTTGCTCGTTTTTCTCCTTGGCATATGTTCCCTTCCTAATACACTGCTTAGTTTACTTATATATTGTGTTTATTATATGCAAACAGTTGTTTGTTCTGTTCAGTGTCCAGAACCTAGTACAGTGCCTGGCACTTTGTAGATGGTCAATAAGTGTTTGTTGAATGAGTAAATGTGATACAGACCAAGAGCTCTGGGGGAAAAGGAAGGGAGGAAGAAGACCTGGGTTAGGTTCCACAAGTATTGTTACTAACTTTTGGTGCTGGGAGTGCTTCGTAAAAACTGGAGCTGAGCCTTGAAGGAAGGGTAATAATAATAATAATAATGATAATATTATTATCATTAATGATAATAATAATAGTATGGTTGGGGTAAACGATAAAACTTGTGAAATCGTAGGAACTGTTTTTTCAGAGCTCTACTCTCAGGTAGAGTGAGGACAGACCCTGGAGAAGCCAGGCCCAAGGTAGCGGCAGGAAGTCGGGAGGTGAGGCGGGAATATCAGTGACTGGGATTTGAAATTGAGCCAAGGGGCAGGGACACGGGCTCCTGGGATGTAAATTGTTAGGCCCCTGTCATAAGCCACCTTTGGTAGCACATTCTCCCCATTTCTTCCCTTGGCCCCAGCAGAGAAGATAGAGAGATTTACCCTGGGGGTTCTGACTCTCGTCAGCCTGAAGTGGTTTCTCATGTGTGGACCTGTCTTGAAGGGAAATGTTTTGTGGGGGAAGAAACAAAAGATGTGCAGATCGATGGTCAGTGCCCGGGTGGTTACTCCCACTCCCAGTAGCTCCACGGTAATGATGCATCGCCATGACAACCGCTCCTTCCAGGCTAAGCCGAGTTTAAGTCAATCGGATGCAGGCCTGCTGTACGCACTTTTCAACCTCAGCCTGAAATGTTGAAACCACAGGTTTTGGTGTCCTGATCCCAAGTAGAAAGCCACAGCACCCCCTTCAGGAATGGGAGGGCACGGGGGTGTATTCCCACCCCTGCTCAAAAATCTAAATACAGCTTGGATTGCCTCACTTCATCCCTTGCTTCCACCCTCCTGTCTACTCTCCGTACTCTTGCACGTCCACACCACTTGCTTTTGCCAAATTCGCTTACTCATAGTTCTCAAAATGCAGCAGGGAGAACTGTGTGTAGGCAAAAAAACAGGAAGGAAACAACATGGAATGTTCTGGAAACTGCAACAAGTTTGGTTTGGCCTGGAGCACATGGAGACCTCAGGGTGCAGGTTGTGGAGGAAGGACTTTGGGTCCTGCAGACACTCCTGACGTAGCTCTCCCTCCCAGCGGCTGAGGTTTGGGGCAAGTTTCTTAACCATCTAAGCTTGCTTTCCTCATCTGTACATAGAGGCAATAAATAAATAAATAAATAAATCCGTTCTGAGGACCAAGGAAGGTCGAGTGTGTGCAAGTGTCTTGCACAGAAGCAAACAGCGGGTGCTCCAAACACAGTGGACGGGGAGGGGGTGCTCCTTGGGCCCCATACTGAGGCATTGGGTTTTGTCTGGTGGTGAGGAGTCAGAGAGATCTGAAGCCGGGGAAGAGTTGGTGCTGCTATTAATCCCATTTTACAGGTGACAAAACTAAGGCACAGAGAGGTTAAGTAATTTGCCCAAGGCTACACAGTTAGTAGGTGGCAGAGCTGGATTTAAACCCAAGCTCTTACCCACTATAGTGGTTGTTTTTCCTCCAGCTGAACAGAGAGGAAGAGGAATGGCCTGCAAAGGCAATGTCAGGGACCGTGGAAAAGAATTGATTGGCATCCAAAGAAAAACTGGACTTGGCTTTGCTTCCACTATAGTGGTCAAGCTGCTGGCAAGAAAAAGTTAAGGGTTCAGCACATTCATCAGCACGACTTCTGTAACGAGGATAGCCCATCGCCTTCTCCAAAGCCCGGGCCTCTCCCTGTGCCAAGTGCTTTGTGTAAAGGCCCATCTAAAGCCTGGCCGTGCACCCGGCAGGCTGTGGCGCTTGGAGGAGGGAGGATGGGTTCACAGCTGCTGTTCCGAGGCCTCTAGTGTAGAGAAGCGGGTAGATCTGGAAAGGAGCAGTCCTGGCGTTGGGACTCAAGACTGCCTGCCCACTCGCACCTGGATAACAGGGAAGTGTGCACAGAAGCCACCCGCAGAGGTCAGGGACCCAGGCTGGAGGCCGAGAGTCCTCAGGAGCCACACAGACTGGGGCGACCAGCTTAGCCAGGGCCCACTACACGGGTTTCAGCCAGAGAGAATTTTTTTTTTTTAGTTTTAGGAAGAGCCACTTTATTTTTCATTTATTTATTTTTTTTTGGCCGTGCTGCTCGGCATGTGAGATCTTAGTTCCCCAACCAGGGATCGAACCTGCGCCCCCTGCATTGGAAGCATGGAGTCCTAACTGCTGGACCGCCAGGGAAGTCCCTTAGTCAGAGAGAATTTAATATAGAGCATCAAAACCAGCACGGTACCCCGCACACCTGCACAGCCGGAACGCCCACAAAGCCCACCCTGACTCCCTGACTGCTGCCGCCCTTAGGGCTGGCCTCCAATGGAAGGAGGGGTGGTTTGAGGTGGTTCTACAAAAATCCCCCAAACCAGGGCCATCTGACTGTCGCTTGGCCATCAAAGGAGGGCTGTTCAGTGAGAGTGGAGCCAATAAGGCCATGGAGCTTCTTCCAGGGACACCCCAGGAGGCAGAGAATAAGGGGGAGAAACACTCTGGCCTCTCCTCCTCCAGGGCCTCCATTGGCCAGGCCAGTGCGGAGCTAGGGCTCAAGGGGACCTGGGAAATGTGGTCCCCACAGCTAGGCTTGCACAGAGAGGGCAGGGACGGGCGGGAGCAGTGGTTGAGGGACGTGCCATTCATCCCACCTGGAATAGTGCAGGGTCACCTGGAATAATCTCATTTCAATGCACTATCCTATTGGTGCCACAAACTATTGCAATTTCCTGGAAGTTTAAATGTCAGTCCTTCTTATGCACTGATAGACTTGTCTTTCTGACGCACAGCATTTTGTGTTCCACATGCTCAATGGGACCTGACACCAAAGTCTGGCTACAGAGTCTTCATCTGAACAAAATCCAGAATTCTTCTCGGAATAAAGAAAATCCACAGTAAAACAGTAATCAAATGTCGCTTTACTTTTATTATGTTTTTTCCTTAACATAATAAAAAATCCCTAACAAAATCACTGAAACAAGAGAAGTATTCTCATTCAATTCTGAATGGACCAAGCATTATAAATATTGAAAAAGAGACAAGAATTTGTTTGATAATATAATCACCAACCTAGAAAACAAATTAAAATCGACTGAAAATGCTTAGAACTAGTAACGTGATCCCATGAAGTGAGTGACTGGAAAATACTCAAAACTTAATGCTTTTCTTACATAGTAAGAAACCAGCTGGAAAACTAAAGGGAAGGAAGACGTGATTTACAAAAACCAATGTGCAGCTCCTGCATAAAGGAAATGACAAAATCTCAGTGAGACTTGAAGAAATCTCCAGTGAATGGCAGTCTCATTGGTGGAAAGGGAGATGCACTGTAATAAAGCCACCATCACCTCCCAAAGTACTATATAAAGTGAACAGAATCTAATCATCACCCCTCACAGGATTTTCAGAAATTGGAATGAGTCCTTTTAAAGTTCCTCCAGAAGAATAAATATAGGAGAAAAGCCATTAATGGTTTGGGGGGATAGAACGTGTAATGAGAGGAGACTTTCTTTAGCAGACAGTACATAATTACACAGTGTAATAGTAAAAACAATGTACTAATGGGTCAATAGGAAGCAGGCAGGTCAATGGAACCCCAAATAATCATGGAAGAGATGACGATTGTGACATATTCAATCATGGACGATTATTTATATAATTTATACAGCAATGTGGTTGGGAAGGTGCTATTGTTAAAAGACTTCCACAGGCTAACTCTGCTTCTCCAGTTCCTTCCAAAGTGAGTTATGGGATTGGGAAGGAAGTAGAGAAGAGGAAACCTCCGGATCCCAGGAAGATGAAATAGACATCCTGGCGGGAACCCATGCTCTTCTCTTTCATTAAAATTAATCTGTGGAAGGACTGCTGGAAAGTCATTATCAGCTCTGCGGGAGCAGCGTTCCTGCCTCCTAGAAGGGTCTGCGTTTTAATGAACCTGAACCTGCAATGTGGAGAGTCTGTGTTAAAGGATACAGAACACTTTGCAGGGAGGGTCTCTGCCCCCTGTGCTCCAGGCTATCCTGTTTGCTTTGCCGCAGTATTTCGAAGACTGTCTCCCAGGGGTATTCCCAGGCCAGATACTACAAATACTACCGCAAGTGATATTATAAATCTGCAGAAAAGCAACATTTTCAGAAAGAATTTTAAATGCACATTTCCCGTAAATTGCCTTGAACATTTCAGGTCTGCTCCAGGGAAACCTGCTGTGAAAGCTTTGAGTAATGAACCGCCATCATTTAGATAATTGTTGAGGGCTTTGCTACTATGAGCTCACTGGTCTCCATGTTTAGCGCTTTAAAAACTGTGGCACCAGGTCCTTCTCTCTTTCAACGGTCATTGAATATCCAACCTTGGGAATTGGATCAGTTATAAAAGTGGGGCATCTTAACTTTGAAAAGCCTACAGAGATATGTGTTATGGAGGCAAATACCTAAGAATCAGTTAAAAAACAATTTGAAGTAGTTGCTCTCTAGAGAAGGTTGGGAGCATTTTTTTTTTAATGTCTTTGTCCAATGACTTTTTAACCGATTTGACCCTCGAAGTTATATTTGCATATAATTATGGTAAAAATAAAAGCTAAGTAAACAGCCCACAGTGCCTCATTTTTCCACTTCTGGCCTCCCACCTCCCAGTTTTCGGTGGCCTTATGGTCACTGTCAACAGAGCAGTCCCTGGCTCTTTGCTCTTCTGTCCTGAACTGCCTCCTGACAACCGTGTCCCAGGGACTGAAGGCTGAAGGAAGAGCTCCAGGCTGTTCAGCCAAGGATGGAAGACTGGATGTCGGCTACCCCCTGTTCAGCCAGTGGGCTCAGTGAAAAAACTATATTGCGTCACTAACATGATGAGTAAAAGCGGGAACAGGAAGCAGACCTTTAAAGAATTCTAATGCTGGAGTTCGGCATTAGCCATGTGGGTAGGTGAGGTTTTTTAAAGCTGAGCCTTCTCCAAGCTCCTGCAGGTTCATCACATGGGCAGTGATGGCCCCGTTTCCCAACCTGGAGACTGTGTGTAAGGATTGGGCTCCTGGAAATCTCCACCTGCCTCAATTTAGCTTCCTGTCTCAAATTTAGCCAGTAAGAGCCACCTGGTTGTGAGGCCTGACGACAGCAAATCTACGTCAATACCTAACCTCTGGGACTTCCCTGGTGGTGCAGTGGTTAAGAATCCGCCTGCCAATGCAGGGGACATGGGTTCGAGCCCTGGTCTGGGAAGATCCCACATGCCGTGGAGCAGCTAAGCCCGTGCGCCACAACTACTGAGCCTGTGCTCTAGAGCCCGCAAGCCACAACTACTGAGCCCGCGTGCCACAACTACTGAAGCCCGTGCTCCTAGAGCCCATGCTCCACAACAAGAGAAGCCGTCGCAGTGAGAAGCCCGCGCACCGCAACAAAGAGTAGCCCCCTCTCGCCACAACTAGAGAAAGCCCGTGTGCAGCAACGAAAACCCAACGCAGCCAAAAATCAATCAATCAGTTTATTAAAAAAAAAAAGAAGTCTAACCTCTGATGCAGAAAATTTCTAGTTCAATGTATTGAGAATTGACCAACTCATTCCCAGTAATATTTAGAAAGTCATCCGAGTTAGGGTGAGACCCAGGACTGATCACACTTACAGATCCCTTTATGCATTCCTCCAAATTAATACAGTAAGGTGAACTTCGGGTCATAAAAATCAGGGTTCTCCAGACCGATTGATATGTACACAAAGAGATTTATTTTAAGGAATCTTCTCCTGTGGTGGTGGGAGCTGTAAGACTGAAGTCTGTAGGCACATTCTGAGGGGGGTCGGGGGTGAAGGCCCATCAGGGCACTAGTTGTCCCAGTTTGGCTTCCTTCCAAAGCGGAGCTTGAGACAAAGAACCTGCATCTGAGTCATTTATTTGGGAGGTACTCTGTAGAAGCCGGACTGAGCACAGGAAGGGAACACAGAAATGGAAGAAAAACCAACGCGAGGGTGTGTCATCAAGGTCACTGCTGAGGGCACCTCGTTCTGCTGGAACCTCTAGAGAGCACGGAGAACGCCTCCCAGGATCATCCCCTGAAGGAGGGGAGGCGGGAGCCCCTGTAGCGCTCGTCGTCGGGTCCCCGGGGCCCTGGGGTCATAAGACAACGGGCAGACCAGTGGTTCTGCGCCCGAGGTGGGGCTGGTGCAGGAGCCGAGTCTGAGCTCGCAGGGTCGTCCTTCACGGCGCGGGGAGCTCAGGGCTGGGCTGGGGGACTTCAGGCCCCGGAGGCATGGGCTGTACCACTCCCCTCTCCCCGGGAGAAATGTTTGAAGGAATGGAGGCCCTGTAACCTCGTGGAGAAAGGACGGCATGTGACAGATGGCTCCACGCCCAAAGGGCGATCTGCAGTAGATACAATGGGGGCCTCAGGGTTGGGGAACTGGGAACAGCAAACTCTGCTCCAGACCTTGGCCAACCCCTCCCCAGGAGTTCCCACGAGGTACTTACACCCAAAAAGAAAGGAAATGACGCTCTGCAATGGTGGCCTTGACCTGGTTCTCTAATCCCCTGCAGAGGATTTCTGTTAGCTGGGCTGGACCTCAGGAAGCATTCCTTTTTCCTAGTTATTTAGGTTTCTGACCCTAAATCTTGATTGTACCAGGACTGGAGGCAGCAGAAGATGGTAATGAAACGCACAGGCTTTGAAGCCAAACTCCCAGAGCCTGGGCTTGAATCTTAGCTCGGCCATTGAACTACTCATATGACCGTGAGCAAGTTTCCTGGTATCTTATTCATAAAGCAGAGATAGTAATAGTGCCTACCTCATAGGGCTGTGGTGGGGAATGAATGAGTTCATTGATGTAAAGCACTTGCAACAGTATCTGGTAAGCACCCAAAAATGTTAGTTATGATTATTAGTACTAGTCTGTAGCAGGATGAAAGGAAGAGGTGTGGAGGAGGGGGAAGGAGGCGGGGAAGGAGGAGGAGGCAGGCTGTACCAGGCATGGCTTCTGCTGCCTAGTGACCCCGCCCAGCATCAGTGTGGTCCTGTTCCACATTTTGGAAAGTCTGGTTGTTGCTTCACCTCCGCTGGGAAAGGCAAGATGGTGAATAGAGAAAATCTGAGACCTACCTTTTCCCTGGGCACCTACAGGATGGAGAAGGGAACAGGCTTATTTTGTGGTGTTCCAGGGGTTGAAACAGGCCAGTGGGGGAAATATTTGTTCTCAGCAGGATTACGAACTGTCGTAAGGTTTAAATTGTTCTTGAGGAATGGTGGGTGGTCCCGTTCAGTGCTCCCCCACGGCTGCCCCTACCTGCTGGGAAATCAAGACCTGGCCTGCTCTCGACATTTTCTCCCACTCCTGAGAAACAGAATACGGGAAGCAGGGCAGAGAGAAGCCCACGCTACATATAGCCCACCAGACTGTTTTTTGTAAATAACATTTTATAATGTGCATTGACAGTGAATTTGTTCCATGTGGTAGGAGGCACTGTGTGTTATATTATCTGATGGTCACGTCAGCCAGGTGATGCAGGTGCTGTTTGTTAGGGAGGCTTATTCTCCTTCTCAAATATGTTACTCTCATTGTAGAAAGCATAGCTGCTGAAAAGCCATATAACTCAGTATTCTTGATAAGTCACTTTGTCTTTTTTGTCTAGATACTCCAGGTATATTTCTTCTTTTTCCTGGAAGTCTGTAATTTTACTAGAATATGCTTTGGTGTTGATCTTTATGGGTCAGTATTCCCAGGTACATTGTGTTCTCTTTCAATACATAATTTTAAACCTTTCTTTAGAAGCATTTTCTTGAATTATAGTTTTTAGTATTTGTTCTGATCCCTTGCTCTGTTTTTCTTCTTCAGGGACTCCTGTTAGTCATGTGATGGATCTTCTTTGTCTGTCTTCAATACTGTCACAGTCTCGAATCTTTATCCTTTTTCTTTATCCTTTTTAGATTTTTAAATTTCCCCTCCTTTCCCTTCTGTTTTTATTTTTTTCATTGTCTGTTACCTTTATTGATTCTTGTGTTTCTTCAAGTTCAGTCTTCATTTCTAAGATTTTTTTTCTTCTATTTCTAGTTCTTTTTTATTTCTGTCAACTCATTTCTGAGATTTTCCAGTTTTGATTTATGTTGTTTTTCATCTTGTATCATTTTCTTATCATCTTTTAGCTTTTTTAGAATTACCTTTAACGCTAGCCCCCAAGAGCCCAGCCACATGGTGTGCATGTCATGTATAATCCCCTTCCCTTGAGTGTGGCAGGACCTGGGACTAGGAAGGGATATAATCCCCGTGATTAGGTTGCGTTCCATGGCAAAGCTGAGAGTGTTTTTCAGATGTAATTAAGATTCCTAATCAGGTGGCTTTAAGTTAATCAAGAGAGAGTATACTGGGTGGGCCTGACCTAATCAAGAGACTATTTAAATGAGAATCTAAAGGTCAGAGAAATTCAAAGCGGCAGAGACACTCTCCTATTGGGCTTGAGAAAGCAAACTTCCATGTTTTGGAGAGAGCCGTGTAGCTGGGAACAGCAGGCGGGCCTCTAGGAGCCAAAGATCTTAGTTTTACAACCACAAGGAATTGAATCCTCCCAACAGCCAGTGAGCTTGGAGAAGGACCCTGAGCCTCAGGTTTAAGACCACAGCCCCAGCCAACACCTTGATTCCAGCCTCAGGAGATCCTGAGCAGAGGACTGGCTGACCTGTGCTTGGGCTCCTGGCCCATGGAAAATGCAAAATAACCAATATGTTCTAAGCTGCTCATCGTGTGGCGAGTGGCTCTGCACCAATAGAAAACGAACGCTGCAGTGTTGCCCTGTTCCACGAGCATGTCTTTTCCTGTGCGCTGTTTGTATGGATGTTATTCTACTCCTTCTCTTCTTTTTCTAAATAGTATCTTTGTATGAGAAGGTTTGACCTTGATATTTTTCTGCTGTTAATTTTTATATGAAGTTAGTTTTCCTGAATTTTTATGAGAAGGCTTAGTGCTAATAGCCTCTCTTCTTTTTTTTTTTTTAACGTAACAGAGATCCTTCTGTTGTTTTCATGGAGCAGCCTGCTGAGGACATGCATTGGCTTGGCTCTCCATTATCCAGACGTTCTCTTTTCTTCACTTCTGTTATCACTGTGCTGCTCTATCTTGATTTTACTCCAAGCTGTTTCTCCTCACTGTGGGACCCTATCTGGGAAAGGAGCCCTGGTGGGCCGGTCTCAAGAGTTCACAGAGTTGGACTGATCCAGCCCTTTGAGGTTTTACTGCAGGACCCTCACATTCTCTATTAAAATGGGCTGAATCTCTCCCAGTTTCAGCCACTGTCTGCAGATTGGTCTGCCGGCTTCTACCTGTTGCTCTGTTAGACGTCTCTGCATCCTCCCACGCAGATGCTAATACGGTGCAGGCCTTGTGGCTCTAGTGGTTTGTGGCAGCTGCTTGTATTTTGGAGTTTATGGAGACACCCTGGCACCTAATTGTCTGGTAAATGTCATGCATAGGGTTTTGTTTCTTTGTATCCAGTTGCTCCGCCTGTTGTTACTTGGGGATTTGGGAAGATCCAAAACTATATTGAAACACATGTCTCTCCCAGGAATTTTCCTGCAATCTCCTTCCTATAGCCCGAGAAAACCTAATTCCCAGAGTGGTTAACCAATTTCCTTAAAGTCCCACAGCTGGTGAGTGGGGAGGCCAGCATTTGAACCTGGTTCTAACTTCAGAGCCCTTATTTCTTTCCACTGCATTTTGTTTAAAAACTGCTTTTACTATAGCAGTTCCCAGCTTTAAAACCTAACTTGGTTTCCCAACACTTAAAGCAACCCATCTAGAGACCTCCAGCATTTGAGGCTCTGCCCTGCCCGTCCAGCCTCATCACCTCTGCTCCTGGAAGCTCAGCCCCACTTCTGGCCCCAAAAGCCCTCTCCATTCCCTCCCTGATGTGTTACTCTTCTTTTATTCACCTTTTACCTCTTCTTCAGAGTCCAGATCAAGTGCCCCTCTAATCAACGGCTCGTGACTCTAGTAGTTTCTGGTTTTTTATTCATGATTTGGGGGGCGGGGGCAGTATTTGGAGGCATTAACCTCTATACCTCTCTGAATTTGTGTTCTGAGGCTGCCACAAACTGGATGGCTTAAAACAACAGACATTTATTGTCTCATGGTTGTGAAGCCTAGAAGTGCAAAATCAACACGTCAGCAGGGCTCTGCTCCCTCTGAAGCCCGTCAGGGAATCCTTCCGGGCCTCTTCCCAGCGTCTGGGGCTTTGCCAGCACTCTCTGGCATCCCTTGGCTTGTAGGTGCGTCACCCCAATCCTCCACCTTCACGTGGCTTTCTCACTGTGTGTCTGCATCTTTACGTGGCCATCTTCTTATAAGGACACCAGTCACATTGGATCAGGAGCCGGCCCTGTTCCAGGGTGACCTCATCTTAGCTAATTACATCTGCAATGACCCTATATCCAAATAAGGCCACGTTCTGAGCTAGGGGGTTAGGACTTGGACATGTCTTTGCGGGGGGACACCATTAACCCACAACCTTCTCCTTCCCCCTTTCCTTTCTCCCACTTAGGGAGGTAATCTGTCTTTTTACTTTTTGCTTCAGGGGTTGGAATGGGACAGAATGGGAAGAGAAAGCTAAAGACAGTTGGGATGTGGACATGATGTCTTGGCCAAAAGTAGAGAGCACATAGGGCTTCCCTCCAGGTTGGAAAGGGTATTTCCCTGAGCAGCAGGGCCAGGGAGGCAGCAAGGTCCCAGAAAGGGAGGGGCCGTGTGGTGCGTGCTGGTGGTCAGGGTGACTCTGGACCCAAACGTAGCCAGGAAGCCACAGAGAGCCCAGGGTCTGAAGACCATGCCTACCAGCCGGAGAGCATGTCTCAGCCCTTTTTTGTGCCTCTGTGTCCCCAGAACAATGTATGGAGCCTAGTATGTTAATGGGAAAAAGCAAGGAATCTGAAGGAGTCTGGATACCAGGGTGCAGGGCCTGTTTCCTTCATGCAAGCCAGGCCTATGGACCTCCTCCTCTAAACCGTGAAGATAAGAAGCATCAAAATCGCTTGCTGTGAAAATGAAGTGAGGTTCCCAATGTGCCCAGAACTGGGAGGGCTTCGTAAACCATACTGCCTTTCTCCTCTGCTCCATCTCTGAGCCTCAGTTTCTTAATCTGTAAAATGGAGATAACAAAATCTTACCGTAAAGTGTTCTTTTAAAATTCAAAAGAAAACAGTGGATGTGAAAATATCTGTCAATTATAAAGTACTATGAATAATAGCTGTTACTGTTCAAAGAATTGCTCAAGTAACTTTTACCACTGGCAGCACCTACTAAAGACCTCATTAAAAAAAACAAAAACAAAAACAAAAAACCTCATTAAGTAGGACAGGTGCACTCCGTCAGGTAGCTCAGGGATACCTGGTGGGGCACGGAGTATCCTCCCTCCGTACAGATGATGGTCCAACACACATCCCCCAGCAGAGGATGTTTCCTCCTTAGGCCTGTTTCTCTCCTAAACCTTCGATCCCTGAGTCCCCTTTCATGACAATAGCAATCCACTTAATGGCCTCTTGTGTATTAGACTGGCCAGACTGGGGCTTTGTTAACCAACCCTGAAGCGTGGAGCTCAGCATTCAGCAGCCACGTGCTGTGTCTCGCTAACACACTCCGGCCTTCCTGGACCGATGTGAATCTGGGTGACTTTGGCCTGTCTCCCAGGGGGACTCCTCGGGCAGCATCTCAGCTGCATCCAGTCTGTTGTCCTACCTGGTTGACACGACCCACTGGGGTGTCCCCATCCTTCTGTGACTCCCTCCGTGGCAGGTGCCTGGTCTGAGAACTGTGATGTAGATGCGAGGCTGAGCCACAGCCCCAAATCCCTGCTCCCTTTGCCTGTCATTTGTGTCTCTGGTTTGAAGCACTGGCGCTTTGTAGAGGCCAGTGTGGCTCTCATGTATCCAGAACCTGTGCCTGCGCTGGTCACCTGAAGGTACATCCGCTCATCAAGCAACCAGTAAGACTTGTAAAAATCACCTTCTGTGTGCAAGACCCATGCTAGGAGCTGCAGGGAATCAAAAGAAGCATTGAACCCAAGACACAATGGGTTGTATGGCAGACCATTGTTTTATTTACTGTCAAGAAAGAAATGCCCTGGCAGTTAAACTATGACACATATCGACTGTCAGATGTATCCTGATTTCACAGTTGTTAAAATGCCAAAAGAGATGTGCCTGAGAATTGATGAAATACTGTATAATGCGCCATGTCTCCTTTTAAAGAGCTATAATCTTTCTGGGGGGGAAACACACACACTCATAACAGGAGGTGGTGCCTGCTTGACTCTCAGAGGAGTTGCAGGTGCTTGAGAGGCGAGAAGTGGTTGTTATTGGCTGGATCTTGAAGTACAAGTTGGACCAATACCATCTGGGTGGAGTTGAGGAGGGCCTTTGAGAAGAGAGGAGAGAGGTAAACATAGGCAGAGCAGGTGCGTAAAGGTAGAAAGCTGTCCAAGATGGAGAAATAGGATAAAGTAGGAAAGGCAATCTCATGTCCAGATTATGGTCATCCGTAGAGAGTTTGGAGTTTATTCTTTAAGTGATGGGGGGCCATAGAAAATTTTAGAGCAGGGGAGGAGCACACCAAACAGTATTTTGGGAATATTAATTTGGTGGTAACAGGCAAGATATATAAAAGCAATAGGTTGCAGGCAGGGGACCTATTACTTCCGTATATCCTGTTTCAGAGACCTCAGATGTCCAGGAGTGCAGCAAAGAGAAGAGAATAGCCATGTAGAATGAAAAGGAAGCGACAAAGGGAGACTCGTACAGAAAAATAAACAAGCAGGACTTGTTCAGGAAGAGGGGTGCATCAAGATTATATCCCCAAATTTGGGTGTGGACAGCTGAAGATGCATGGCCAGAGTAAGGGACTCCTGAGGTCCTATTTACTGCCACCAGCCTTCTTGATCAGTACAAAAGAAAGCCCTGCACTACCTACCTGCTGATGGGGTGCCCACGGCCACTCCAGCCTGAGACCATATTACGGTTGCCATAGTTTCCTCTTGTATAAAGTGGTTTTAGTGATACTGACATCTTTGGTGATACTATAGGGGAGACTAAAAGTACATCCTGTGATTGTAAATATCTAAGACATTTCAGGAACAGCCTCATTAGGTTTTGCAACCTCCCGGTAGAGTAAAGCAAGGGCAAGCTTTACTCTAGGTGCATTGAGAAATCAAGTGACCTTTATAAAAAAAATCACAAAAGTCAGAAGCCAACCTGGGAATAAATCCAAGGTTTCTTGATTCAACATTTGTATCTAAGTGTGTATGTTTGCTGTAGACCTCCTGCCCTCAATAAAATAGAGCAGAGTACTATGTACACATTGAGAACCCTGTAAATTCTAGGTAGTGACCCAGGAGAGAGAGTTTAATTCATGGAGGAGGAGCCCCCTTGTTGAGAGATTCTACACCCGCCCCTGGTGCTGTGGGCAAGGTGTGGGCTGCACGCGCTGGCCACCAGACGTGGCAGGCATGCCCTTGACTGTGTACAGCCCTGGGTTTTATCTTGTTGGTTTTGGAGGCTCTCAGAGGAAGCACTTCTTGAGGTCAAAGTCCACGGAAAGCACTGTACAAGCAGAGTTTTTTTCCTTCTTCAGATGGAACTATATATTCAAAGATAAGTCTGGTTCCATAGTATCTGTTCATAATGGACTTTATCCATCAGAGAACAAATAAATGCGGAGAACCTTCTATCCAACAGACCCCAGGCCCTGGTCTAGTGGGTGGAGATGCCACAGAAACAAAGCTGACTCTCTGTCCTTAAGAAGCATCATTCCAGCAGAGGGAGAATGGCTGAAGTAAGTAAACAAGTAAAGAAGATCATTTCAGACGTGCCCAGGGGCTATGAAGACCCCATAGCAACGCGGCACCAAGGGGCAGCTTCAGCTGCCGTGGTCAGGCAGTGCTGAAGACACCTGAGCAGTGAGGAGGAAGAAGCCAGCAGTGACCTGGGGAAGCAGAACAGGGACAAATCCCCGGGCCCCGAGGGTGGAACCAGCTTAGGCTAGTCAGCAGACAGAGAAAAGACCAGTATGGTAGTGGGGAGGGCAGGAGGTGGCAGCACGGGGCCTGTGGTCCTTCATTAAGGGTTTGCCTTTTACTGCAAGGGTATTGAGAGTGGCCAGATCTGACTTTCTCTGCAGAACGATCACCCCCACAGCTGTATGGGGATGCCCTGTACGTGCAGGGTAAGAGCAGAAGCTGGGACACAGGACGTGGTCCAGGGGAGGAATGATGGTCCAGGGGAGGGATGACGGTCCAGGGGAGGAATGATGGTCCAGGGGAGGGATGACGGTCCAGGGGAGGGATGACGGTCCAGGGGAGGAATGATGGTCCAGGGGAGGGATGACGGTCCAGGGGAGGGATGACGGTCCAGGGGAGGGATGACGGTCCAGGGGAGGAATGATGGTCCAGGGGAGGAATGATGGTCCAGGGGAGGAATGACGGTCCAGGGGAGGGATGACGGTCCAGGGGAGGGATGACGGTCCAGGGGAGGGATGATGGTTCAGGGGAATCACGATGGTCCCCGGGAGGAATGGTGGTTCACTTGAGTGATAATGGTTCACCTGAGGGATAATGGTGGCCTGGATTAAGGTTTTAGCATTAAAGATGGTAGAGCTAAAGATACGAGAAAACTGAGTTTGGGCTGAGAAATTGCATGGGTTTCATTTACGAAATAGGGGGACTCTTGGGGAGCAGATTTAGGGGTATTCGGTAATTCTCTTTTAATCATGTTAAGTTTGAGGTGCCTTTTGACATCCAAGCAGATGGTCGGGTAACAGTCCTGTGTGGGACTCTGATACCAGGTTTGGACTGGAGTTAGATGTTTCAGAATCAGCCGGGCAGAGGTGGTGGTTGGAGTCACGGGACTGGCTAGGACTGCTGAACTGGTTTCCTGTGGCTGCCGTAGCAAAGTACCACAAACTGCACGGCTCAAAACAACAGAAACGTATTCACTTACAGTTCTGGAAGCCAGAAATCTGAAATCAAGGTGTCAGCACAGCCGTGCTCCCTCTGAAGGCTGCAAGGGAGGGTCCTTCCTGGCTCTTCTAGCTCCTGGTCAGCTGTTTGCATCATGGGTGCTCCTTGGCCGGCAGCTGCATCACTCCCAACTCCTGCCCTCTCATCACTGGGCGTCCTCCCTTGTGTCTGTGTCCAAATCTCCCTCTCCTTATAGGGACACTAGTCATTAGGTTAGGGCCACCCTCCTCCAGCGTGACCTCATCTGAACTTGAGGACATCTCCAAAGACCCTATTTCCAAATAAGGCCACATTCACAGGTTCCAGGAGGATGTGAATTTTGGCGGGGACGCTTTTCAACCCAGGACAGTTACCCAGGGAAAGGGTGCAGACAGAGGAGAAACCTGATGGGTACAGAATTTTGGGTCCTGACGCTGCGAGGACGGAGAGGAGAAGGGGCTGCATGGTGAGGAGGGCGGGGTAGAGCACGGCCAGGGCTGTCCCACGAGTCAGGGGAGGCTCTGCTCCAGGGAAAGAGTGGAGAGATCAACCCCGCCACATGCTGCTCAGAGATGGTTGACCGTTTGGCTTTGGAAACATGGAAATAATGGGCAACTTTAAAAAGACTCTTTTCAGTGAAACATTAGGGCAGAAGCACAATTAGATTGGGTTGAAGGCAGCGTGGGGACGGAGAACAAATAAAAACAGCAAGAAGATGGGAATTCCCTGGCGGTCCATTGGTTAGGACTCGGCGCTTTCACTGCCATGGGCCCGAGTTCAATCCCTGGTTGGGGAACTAAGATCCCCATCCCGAAAGCTGCACAGCATGGCCAAACAAAACAAAACAAAACAAACAAACCAGAAAACAGCAAGTAGAGACATCTTTTTTCTGAGACTTGGAAGTGAGGTGCAGAGGTGGTGTCAGGGGAGGCTGAAAGGAGGTGTGAAGTTGCATGCAGATGTTTGCGTGCAGATGTTTGCGTGAAGATGGGGGGCAGCCGAGTTCACCTGAGGGGGGAGTTGGCAATGCAGGAGGGAAGGGGTGCTGTCAGGAGGAGGGTCCACGAGCTCATGAGGAACCAGCATCCCATACACGTGGGGAGGGTGGCTTCAGAGAGGAGCAGGACGGGCCGATCATTGTGCCAGGAGGGACCTTTGGGATGTTTCTGGTGCAGGTGCAGGGACCTCGTGGGACTGGTGTTGGGAAGATGACAAGTTCCCCTCTGATGGCCTGTATTTCATCTATCGATTTTGGTGAGAGTGGGGAAGTGGGGGGAGGATGGGGCAGATTTTAGGAGGCACAGCTGTGAAGTGTGACTTAGAGAGAGGGAAGTGGACACACCAGCAGCGTCCAGCAGTGGGAGTCAGGCTGGTCCGGCGCCCACTGGCAATCGACGTGGAAGGAGTTTGCTCAGCAGTCCCTCCGGTGACGTCAGGCAGCGGATGTAGGTGAGGGGTGGCTGGGTTTGATCCTAGTTGGGCTTCAGCAAAAGGAGAAATGAGCAAGGGGGTTGGGGGTTCCCAAAGGAGCAGTTATGGCGAAATCTAGGCCCCTCGAAGCAGGGAAGTAGGAGGATGGGGGTGCCAGGAAGGGGAGAGAGGAGGGCTGCAGACTAGAGAGCTCATCTGGGGGGACAGTCGTTGACACAGGAGTACAGGCGAGTGGGCTGTGATAGAAGGTGGCGGCCAGGGGACTTCCCTGGCGGTCCAGTAGTTAGGACTTGGTGCGTTCACTGCCAAGGGCCCGGATTCAGTCCCTGGTGGGGGAACTAAAATCCCAGATCACGCGAGCCAAAAAAAAAAAAAGGAGCTGCTCGGTGTGTGTCTGAGATTGACGTTTCAGAAGCGGCAGAGTGTTTGGTCGTGACAAGTCGAGTGTTTGGCTGTGTGACGGGGTGGCCTCCGTGTGGGGAGGAGCTGAGGGCCGAAGGAACCCGGAGGCCAGGGCAGCAGGCGGGAATCCAGTGGAATTGGGTGAGTGCAAGAAAAACAGGGCTTCCTTGATTTTATTTCCCCCGAAATGGTAGGAAATAAAAGGCAAAGGAAAGAAAGCCAACTGCCAGGACTTGAGGGGCCGAGAACCCAGAGAAAGGGGGTCTGTAGGGAAGGGAGCCTGACATTCGGTTCTGCCTTCCTGGCTTCAGGGCGTTTGGAAATCCTGACCGCCCGGCTAGAGGCCCAGAAACCAAGCAGAGAACAGCTGCACAGGGCGAGGCAGATTTGTAAGCAGCCTCACAGAACTGGGGGAGAAAGCTAGTGTCCTGTGCCCGCCCACCCGGCAGGGCGGCCAGGAAGCCCCCAGGCTCACTTGGAGGAAGGGCCAGCAGAAATGGAACATCCCTCTGAAAGTGTGAAATGCAATTTGAGATGAGAATGAGATCAGCCTTGAAGGAGTCACGTTAACAGAAGGGAATGGTTAACAGAAACAAGGGTCCCATAATCCATTAATTGTCCTAATATCACCAGTGAGAATTTGCTCCCAGCTTAAAATTTCGGATGCCCTGCCAGCTCTTAATTTTAAGCTGGAAGCAAATTTTCCCTTGTTTTATCTGATCATTAAGCTTGCAATATGAAAACATGTCACGGGATAAGATCTCCTCAGGCAGATCCAGTAAACGCTGGTAGAGCCTAGCTCTGTGCTAGATCCAGGTTATCCCGTTCATCCTCACACCGTCTCGTTTAGCCTTCAGAACACCCTGTGTGCTTGTTTTTCTCTTCATCTCTTCTTAGGGACCAGGTCACAGTCTCAGAGGGTGGGTGTGGTTTGGTCCCGTTAGAGCAGCTGGTCCAGGCAGAGCTTGGCAAACCCCAGGTCTTCTGACTCAAAGTCTGATGTGTCATGCAGCCTCCTTCAGGCTGGCATGTGTTCTGCCCTTCATGAGTTGAAGACCATGGTCCCTGAAAGAACAGAAGCCAAATAAGACTTCAGCAGCTCTGTGTTTTCATCTGTTACATTTCACCATCTGTCCCAGGCGGGGGGCCTCCCTCTCCTTCCTGTTTCTCTGAGCACAACTAAAATCTGTTTGAAAAGTTGACCCAGCATCGGTTGTGAGCCTTAGTGCAGGATGGCCGTGAGCTCTCTGGACACTGGTTTAGCCTCCGCCCCTCTCTTCTTGGGTCCTGGGTTACGACCAGCCTGGCAGTCGTTGAGAACGTGGGTTTGAAGTTAGGCTGACCTGAGTTTGGATCTTGAACCTTGGCAAGGATACCAGCTCTCACCAGCTGTGAGCTCCAGGGACTGCCCTTCTCCGTGCTCCAGTCTCCGCCCACCCCCCGTTTTCCACGCCCCGTGTCGCCCTGCCCACGCCACACCTGGGCTGCTCCTGTGACTTTGTAGCAGTGACGCTGTGTGTTCCAGCGCTGGGCCGTAGAAGACCTGGGCCTCCTCTTTTGTGCTCCCAGGAGCTCTGGGCCATCGTGGGAGAAGTCTGCTGCCCATAAGCAAACCCATGTGAAGAAGCCACGTGGAGAGGCCTAGAGAAGAGCCACCGAGAATCCTGGCTCCGCCCGCCCTCCAGAAGGCCCACCGGCCGCTGCTTTGATGGAGGCCGCGTGGAAGTGGACGCCCAGCCGAGTCTAGTCAACCTGCAGAATCACACCAGCTAATTGAACGGCTGTTGTTTCAAGCCTCTGAGAGTTGGATGGTTTGTACACAGCAAAGATCCTTGAAATACTGTTAACTGGGGCAGTGGGAGGGGACATATAAGTCTAATGTTCTGGGTGCTTCTTGTTGGCTCTGAGCTGCTGGGAAGGTGACCCTCTCTTGTTGGACGGGCAGTCCTTCCGCACGGGACCCTGAGGAGGCGCACGTTGCCTCACCTGTGCTGGGAGGCTCTGCGCTCTTCAGCCTGTCCCTGTGCCTCACAAACATGTCTCCCTCCACCAGGACGTTAATTCTCCCACGTCCTGCAGGTCTGGGCAAGGGAGGTGGTGACGGGGGCACCTGATCCAGCTCAGCCAGGGCCACTCGAGGAGCAGGGACAGGAAAAGACTGCCTTCGACTGCTCTGGGCAGATACACACTGGGGGGCTTGTAAACGACAGATGTCTACTTCTCGCAGCTCTGGAGGCTGTGGTGCCCCAGATGGAGGTGCCGGCAGATTTGGTGTCTGGTGAGAGCCCACTTCCTGGCTCACAGACAGCTGTCTTCTCGCGTTGTCCTCACGTGGCAGAGAGGGAGGGGGACCTCTCTGGGGTCTCTTTACAAGGGCACCAATCCCATGCCTGAGGCTCCACCCTCATGACCTAGTCACCTCCCAAAGCCCCCCCTCCTCAATATCATCACAGTGGGGATAAAGTTAGTACCAGGCAATATTGGAATCTACATCCAAAAAGTGTCTAATTTAATACTGCCAGACTCCGTTTCAGCATATGAATTTGGGGGGGACACAAATGAAGCAGAGCAGGACCCTGTGGTCCTCCCCTGCTCATGTCGTCCACCTGCTTTTTGTCTGTGGAAAAGTTTTAGCCAAGGAACAAGTTTAATCAGAGAAGTGAGAAGATACAGAAGCAAAGGAAAACAAATAGGACAAAACAATAATAGTTTAGTCAGTAAGCAAAGTCAAGGACCTTTAGCTCCTCCTCAAGGGCTCTAGATAATATTCTGAGCCCTGTCCTGTGAGCTGTCTTGTAGATACTGAAACCCCCACCAGGTGGAAGAAATTAACATGATGACCAGACTGTAACCATGACATAAGCTGCCACAATTCCGAGAACTGGCCTCAATGAAATGGGAACAAACTGACCCTGGAACTGAAGATTAACTGTACTTAAAACAATCAAGATGACGCTGATCAGACCACCGCAGGACCAATTGCAAGATGCCTGTCAGAATTGCCTGTGCTGTTTCTGCACGTAGCCCCCTCCTTCTGCCTATAAAAGCTCTTGCCCCCTGGTTGTCAGTGGGGGGGAGTCGGCCTTTGGACAGGCGTCCGCCCTCCCCGTCCCCGGGTGCCAGCATCCAAAATAAAGCAAACTTCCCTTACCACCAACCTTGTCTCTTCATTGGCTTTTGAGCGGCGAGCAGCCGGACCCCACTGTCGGTAACACAGTCTATAGCACACCTCAAGGAGGGCATTGGGATGCTGTTCTCCACGGGGGGAGATTGGATAAGATTTGATTATAAGCCTGTGTCCTGCCCCTGAAATTGTCCCCCAACACACAGGACTTGGGGTAAATCATATTGTCGGCATCTTAAATTATTTTATAATTGGTATGCTAAAACTCTTGCCGTGATAATTTGCAGTTGAAAGCCATTTTCATACAAAAAGGGTCACTTTCTTGACTGATGAATCCGCTGAAACTTTGATGCACATGGTGGAGGGAAGGGCTCCTGAGGAAAGAGCAGCAGGGGTCTTAACGGGTAAATAAAGCTTTGCAGCAAGTGAAGCCCAGTCACGAGCTGTGTCTCGGAGCAGAACGAGGTTTCCTCTCAGTTTGGATACTTTAACCTGCAGACAACATGAACGCCACAGTAAGAAACTTCGAGTTATGGTCAGACCGTTCCTGAACTTACACGAATACTGCATTTCCAGCCTTCACCGCTTTCCTTCAACAACCTGTGCCCACAATGCAGCTGTCTTTCTTTTTCTTTCTGCGGGCATCAATAACCAGTTTTAGTGATTAGTTCCTGTTCCTGATTCCTACAATATTAAATTAGATACCTCTTGAAGGTACAATTCAATATAGCCTCATGCCAACTCTACTGTTATGTGAGCAACAGTTTTACGGTTTGTAATAACATCCCATTTAGATTCTGCCTGGCAGAATTTGGTTAAATACGAGGTGTGACAATTCTGAACCAGCTCTCAAAGGCTTTAAGTTAATAATGACATTTTGTGCAAAATACTGATACAAAGAAAGCATCCTCCGCATTAGTATTAGAGCCAGAAATAATAAAGCAGGTTGAACATTAAACCATACCTAAGGCTGCTTTTTTTTTTTTTTTTTGCTATTAAAACAAACATTAGAGGTCTGGTTTTAGCCAAAGAGCATCGTCCCTCATGTCAAATTAATGTGGCTTTATATTGCTTTGAGGTTTAGTTTGTAAAGTTGTTTCTCTAGTGGAGAAAGTACAAGAGTTCAAACTTCTGTAAACTTAGAGCCCTTTATGTCTGTTTATTCAAAGTGCTGTTATAATAAAGATAATTTGATTCTTTGCTAGAGGCTCTTGGGTGCTTCTGCCCCTTGAATGGAGGCTGTGCACTTCTGAGCTACAGCACCACGAGGGGGTCGGTGCAGGGAAATGCAGACGGTGATGCCACACCCACATGAGCCTGCACCTCTGAACAGCTCTCTGCAAGGGCTGAAGGGAGAATGTTTGTGCCCCCGGGGCCCATCAGATGCAGGGAGGCGTTTGGACACTGAGGTGCCTAGGATTCTTCTGGACGAGGCTTGGACCCAAAGATTTGGTTGCTGTGCTTGTTGTAATCACCCTCACATCCTGCAGCGTCCTTCCTCAGACTGGCCTGGGAGCTCGGGAAGCGTGTGTCACACAAGAGGACTCAAAGGAGCAAATCCCACTGAAATTCAAGGCCCAAAGCACTTCTTTTGCCTAAAGAACAAACATGCGGATAGACAGGAAGAACTGGACCACCTCTCCTATTTCCAGTTTTCATGGCTACCGGGAGTATTGTGCAAATGTGATGCTTATAACAAAATGATCTTTTCTCAGGTTCCTGATCAAAGAATCTACCTCCTTCGGTTCTCATTCATTCATTCGTTCATTCGGCAAAATTCACTGAGGAGCCAGGTTCTCAGCTCCATGGTCCCTGAGGTGAAGGAGCACCAGAGCTTTCCCGGGGAAGCCGTGGTCCATCGCGGGGGGGACCGACAGGAAAACGCAAACAGAAGCCCGGGAAGGTAGCTGCTGGTGCAGCAACTACAAAAAAACACGCCGGCAGCAACAGAGGCCGGCAAGCAAACTCTGGAAGATGGGGAGGCATTACCAAGAAGTATCATTTGACCTAAATCTCCAAGGAGGCGTCAAGACTGGGGGGCGGTCACGGCAGTGGCTCTTCCTGGTTTCTGGTTGCGTACGTCTCGGGTGGAGACCCTGGACCCCCCAGTAAGAAGCCCGTACTTCCAAAGGCAGCCGGACAGGTCCCCCTCTCTTTCTGGGCATGTTTTAGAAAACCTCAGTCTGTCTCCTCTGTCCTACCGCACTCACAGTGCTTCCAACCCCAGATGCGTAGGGGTTTTTCCACCGAGCAGTTCTCTTGTCGCACCAGCTGGGTGTCCTACAGTTTAGCTCAGTTCTGGCACTAGCCACCCGGAGAGAGCGTCAGATCCCACAGCTTCAGGGCCCGGTCCCACAGAATCGTCCCTACCTGAGACGACAATCTAGGTTCTCACCTGTGTTTCTGGCCCATCAGCGATTCCTATGACCCCTCCACCTCGGGTGCAATTAACTTTCTAGAGCAGCTCACGGAACTCAGAGAAACATTCTGCTTACTAGGTTACCAGTTTATGGTGAAAGGATACAGCTCAGGAACAGCCAAATGGAAGAGACGCAAAGGGCAAGGTTTATGGGAAGAGATGCCGAGCTGCTGAGCCCTCCGTGAACCTCCACGTGTTCACCAGCCTGGAAGCTCTTCAGACCCCACACTTCGGAGGTTTTTATGGAGGCTTCATCCCAGAGGCTTGATGGGTCATTAACTCCATTTCCAGCCTGTCTGCCCTCTCAGGAGGGTGCTCTCAGGGGAGCAGGGGCTGAATATTCCCAACTTCCAATCACTGCTATCACCCAGGGAATTCCAAGGGTTTTAGGAGCTTTGTGCCAGGAACCCAGGGCAGAGACCAATATGTACGCGTTATTTTCTCTTACCTCACAGGGCAACAGCCTGACACGTGGGATAAAAGCCAGCTCTCGGGTCATAGTTATTACATGATTGTGTAATAAAAACCCTTTACTAGTGGATTGGGCAGGTGGCAGCCTTCTTCTGAGAATTCTGGAGGATTGTGGTTTCTCCCTGTGGTAAACTTCCCTTTGAGGAGGCGCTTTGTTCTGCATCCTAGAAGCTAGGACCTTGCTCAGGGGCGATATCCAAGTCACGGAAGCATGGGTTGCAGAATCCAGCTTCTGTCTCTGAAAATGAAGATGTGCTAGGTTTTCGCTCTTCCTGCAGATAGATGTTCTTTGTTTCTTTTTCTTGTCTCCTCCCTTTTGCCCATTCTTCCTCAGGTGTGACCAGTGCTTCTGTGCCCCTGGGAACCTTGCCGGGGCAGGTGTGGGCGGTGGGAAGAAAGTTACAGTACGCGGCTCCGGCACAAAGGCCTTTCTGTTCTTCCCTCTCTACCCTTCGGGATGCTTGGCGGTTTCTGTGACCCCGCTCACCTGTGACACTTCAACTCACGAGGTGGTTTCTCGCATCTCTCCCTTGGTTTCTGTTGGTCTCCTCTCCTCTTGGGGTTCAGCTGAACAATGACCCCTGGGGGCTGTGTTTGGGGGAAGCAGGACCCGTGTGCTTCACCCTGAGCCAGACTCAGGTTCCTGAGTTTGGGGGGAGGGGTGGGGTGAGAGCTCCAGACCGTCTCCTCCTCCCTCCGGAAGGACCCCCTGAGGAGGCCATACACCCCAAATCACACTGCTTTGCGGATCCCACCATGCGGGCCACGATGACCCACTGATCTAGTTTAGAACCATCCAGAGCCTTTCCACCCTAAACAGAGGGAATTTCACCCTCTCCAATGTCCCTTCTATTGCATTAATTTTCTTTCCTTTTTTTTAAGTTGTGGTAAAATATACATAACATGAAATTTACCATTTTAACCATTTGTAAGTGTGCAGTTCAGTAGCTTTCAGTATATTCACAAGGGTGTGCACCCGTCACCACCATCATCTCCAGAACTTTTTCATCTCCCTAAACTGAAACTGTCCCCATTAAACACTAACTCCCCATTCCCGCTCCACTTCCCCCCCAGGCCTTGACACCCTCCATTCTACTTCCTGTCTCTATGAGTTTGATGACTGTAGTATCTCATAGAAGTGGAATTACACAGTATTTGTCTTTTTGTGACTTGCTTATTTCATGCCCTCAGGTTCATCCATGTTGTAGCAGGTACCAGGAATACCTTCCTTTCGGAGGCTGAAAAATATTCCATTTATGCATAGACCGCATTTTGCTTATCCATCATCTATTGACGGACACTTGGCTATAGATTAATGTAACAAACATTTTTTGAGTGCCAATGATGTAGCAGGCACAACGTTTGCTGCTGGAGATAAGATTGCTGTTGAGGTAACTAGGGGGTCCCTGCCCTCCCAGATGTGAAGAGGCACTAAATAGTAACGGCTAGAAGTAATGGTTTACCAAGATCCCAATGAAGAGACTATTCTTAATGTATGTATCCTCCGCAATGTTTACTAAAACCCTTGGGCACCTGATTACAAATGAATAAAGTAAGTAGCAGAAATATTAATGGAAAAGACTGCAAGTCATCATGCCTAGTTTAAATCTTTAAGGGGGTCCTCATAATGGTAAATTTAAATTACAGCTATAGGACAGCCATGCTTATCACTAGCTGTATTGTTTCTAGCCGCCGTGGTAGAAACAGGTAGATGAGCAGCTCTCCCGTGTTCCCTGGGTAAGCGGCAGGAGTTTCTGGTTTTCTGTGCTGTTCCAGGGGAGCAGACTCCGAGCACCTGGCCACAGGCTCCAGAGGACACCGTGGGTCCCCATGTTTGCCTGTTAATCCAGTTTCCTCTTGCTGTCACGTGTTCTTCACTCTGCAAACATCTCATTAAACTGTGTTTTTTAAAAACGCCGTTCGCTTTAGGACTGCATCCTGCAATGTGTCTTCTTTACCATGAGTGGTTGCTCTGCAGATTTCTGAATGTGTCTGTCCTGCCTTAGACAGAGGCCAGACAGAGCCTCGACAGTCCCTGGTTTCCTCGGGGTTCCGGCCATGCTCCCCAAGATACCGGTTGTCTTTATATACATTTATACATCTGGTCCCTGAATCGTTCTAGGTCTCCCTCTTGTGGGCCATCAATGAAATAAAACACAGCAATTGTTTTTAATAGATATGGCGAAGAATCTTACGGATTATAAGGCATCGATTTCTGTGAATCCTATGAGTTGAATAGGACCTTTCACTGGTTTTATTACAAAATATTACAAACTTATAAAAAGTGTATAGAGAATAATATAAAAATACCCATGCACCCACACACTAGCTTTATCAAATCTTACCATTTTGCCCCATATTTACTTTAGATCGTTTAAGAAATAAGGTAGATACAGTTGAGGACCCCTCTGTACATCCCTCTCTACATACACACAGAATAAGGTAACCATTATTCTGAATTTGTATTTATTACTCCTATACATATTTTTATACTTCTCTGCATTATATGTGTATCAATACAATACAAACAACCAACAAGGACCTAGTGTATAGCACAGGGGACTATACTCAATATTTTGTAATAACCTATAAGGGAAAAGAATCTGAAAAAGAATAGATATATATGTATGTATAACTGAATCACTTTGCCGTATACCTGAAACTAACACAACATTGTAAATCCACAATTAGCTCAATAAAAAAAATGAAATTAACTTAAAAAAGTACAATACAAACTATTATTTTACTTTTTTTTAGCTTTATGAGGACATTATGATGCCGGTTGTTTTCTTTTGCAATCCGCTTTTCTCCTTCAATATTATGCTGTTGAAGTTTATCTTTGTGGCTCCAAGTCATTCATTCTCTTCTGTATTCTATTGCTTGTATGAATACCACCATATATTTACCAATTCTCTTATTCTGAAGTATTCAGATTGTTTGGAGTTTTCCTCACAGCAAACAGTACTGTACCAAAAGTTCTTATACTTGCCTCCTATATATGTGTGAACCTCTCTTGGGTGCACTGCTGGATCATTGTGTTTGGTTTACTTCAACTTTTCTGCATGTTGCCAAATTGTTCACAAAAGGTTTGTACTACTTTTTTTTTTTTAACCTTTAAAAAAAATTTTTATTGAAATATAGTTGATTTACAATGTTGTGTTAGTTTCAGGTGTACAGCAAAGTGATTTCGTTTTATATATATATATATATATATATATATATATATATATATATATATATATATTCCTTTCAGATTATTTTCCATTATAGGTTATTACAAGATATTGAATATAGTTACCTGTGCTATACAGTAGGTCCTTGTTGGTTATCTATTTTATATATAGCAATGTGTGTATTTTAATCCCAAACTTCTAATTTATCCCTCCACCTCCTTTTCCCCTTTGGTAACCGTTAAGTTTGTTTTCTATGTCTATGAGTCTGTTTCTGTTTTGTAAATAAGTTCATTTGTATCATTTTTTTAGATTCCACCTGTAAACAATATCATATGATGTTTGTCTTTCTCTGTCTGACTTACTTCACTTAGTATGATAATCTGTAGGTCCAACCATGTTGCTGCAAATGGCATTTTTCATTCTTTTTTACTGCTGAGTAATATTCCAGTATGTATATATATATATATATATATATATATGTGTGTGTGTGTGTGTGTGTGTGTGTATATATATATATATGCCACATCTTCTTTATCCACTCATCTGTCGACAGACACATTTAGGTTGCTTCCATGTCTTGGCTATTGTAAATAGTGCTGCAGTGAACATTGGGGTTGCATGTATCTTTTCGAATTAGAGTTTTTGTGTTTTCCGAATATATGCCCAGGAATGGGATTGCTGGATCATATGGTAGCTCTGTTTTTAGTTTTTTAAGGAACCTCTATACTATTCTCCATAATGGTTGTACCAGTTTACATTCCCACCAACAATGTAGGAGGGTTCCTTTTTCCTGTGCTATAGATTTCAATAATGATGTTCAAGATGCCAAGTAGCCCTCTTCTGCGTTTTGATTCCCAACTGGGATTTTTTTTAAACTGAAGTATAGTTGATTCATAATGTTTCAGGTGTACAGCAAAGTGATTCAGTTATACATATATATATATCCATATATATATACACATATACGTATGTGAAAGTCATCATACATACAAGAGTCTATTTACATTAAGGAATAAATAGGGAAAAACAATAAAATGAACAGGTAGTAAGAAGGGAGTGAGAAAAACAAAAATGAAAGGCATCTAGATCCCTAAGACTTCACTGTTAGAAGAGAGTATTGGAAAACTTTATTTATTTATTTTTTTTTAATTTTATTTATTTATGGCTGTGTTGGGTCTTCGTTTCTGTGCGAGGGCTTTCTCTAGTTGCGTCAAGCGGGGGCCATTCTTCATCGCGGTGCGCGGGCCTCTCACTATCGCGGCCTCTCTTGTTGCGGAGCACAGGCTCCAGACGCGCAGGCTCAGTAATTGTGGCTCACGGGCCCAGCTGCTCCGCGGCATGTGGGATCTTCCCAGACCAGGGCTCGAACCCGTGTCCCCTGCATTGGCAGGCAGACTCTCAACCACTGCGCCACCAGGGAAGCCCGAAAACTTTATTTTTAAAATCACGTATTAGTTTTCCTTTCAATTACTAGGAACCAGTGATCATTTTAGGTCATTGCAGAAAGCCATCTCTGTCTCACCCTCCTCCTGGAGCAGCTGACCTGAATGTCAGTGCGAGAAGGTGGTGCCTGTATCTGACTGGAACCAACAGAAAAACAGAAATAAGAGTCGGGTGGAAGAACAGAGGAAAAAGGAAATGTATTCTACAGCTCTTCTCTGTTCAGCCCCCAAAGGAGCGATGAGTTGCTTCTGCGTTCCTATGGAGCTGTGTGCACCGTATAGGTTTGACCCAGTCCTTTGGGGCACAGGGCTCTGCACATTTTCTAATAAAACTTCCCCCTTTTATTTTTAAGTGAGAGAGGGAGTAAAATAATCCGAAAATCACCAGAGCCTGACATATCTCATATTGGACATCTACTTGAATTAAAGGAAAAAAGTGCTAGGGTGTTTTCTTGCTTTTGTTTTTACTAAGACAAAAATATAGGGGCTATGGATTGGAGTTGTTAATGTTTACTTAAAAAGAAAATGACATCCAAAATAGAGCAGTCAAAGCAAACCAGAAGTGAAAGTTAACAAGTGTTACAGGAAGTCGACAGGAAGCAGAAAGTGTGGTGTGGAAATGAAACCACTTTTTAAAAAGCACATGAGGAACACAGTGGATGAGGGTGATGTTTTCTTAGCAGGAGTCAAAGGATATCAATCACCTTAAGGTACTTTTTTTCCTCAATTTTATTTGTGGTAAAATGCACATAAAAATTTTCCTCTTAGCCGCTTTTAAGTGTACAGTTCAGGGGTATAAAATACAATTATCGTGTGGTACCACCATCAGCACGTCCATCTCTATAACTCTTGTCATCTTGTAAAACTCAACAATTAATTTCCCATTCCCCTCCTCCTCCCCCAGCCCCTGGCAAGCATTCTACTTTCTCTATGATTTTGACTACTCTAAATATTATAAGTGAAAGCATACAGTATTTGTCTTTGTGACTGGCTTATTTCACTTAGCCTAATGTCCTCAAGACTCAGCCATGTTGTATCATCTGTCAGAATGTCCTTCCTTTTTAAGGCTGAATAATATTCCATTGGATGGACATGTCACATTTTGCTTATCCCCTTATCCATCGATGGGCACTTGGGTTACTTGCATGTTTTAGCTATCGTGAATAATGCTGCTTAAAAGTTTATCATTTGGCACGTGAACCAAGCTACCAACATCAAAAGGCTCCAAATAGACTGTTTCTAATTAAATAATTAATATTTTGAATAATTGACCTAGGGCCCTAGAGTTTATGTAATTCTCATTTTTAGAGCATCTTTGTCAGGCAGATGTTTTGGGCATCCCAGAACCAAAATTTTATGTTTTTTGAGTAATTGAAGACAAAACTGATCATTCACCAAGAGGCCAATGATTAACGTCTACCAGAAGCAATTTTGGTATTACTTATCCAGGGAAACTAGCTTCATTTGGCCAAATCCACTCACGGGATTTGAACCAGTGTCCTGAACAATGTCTTTTTCCCTGTTGAAGACCTGAGCCACTCTAGGATAAGAACTATGGATTCTTATTCTGTGTCCCTGGTGTAGCCTTGCCCAGGTCTCAGTACACAGAGCCTTTAGCTGCTTCAACCAAGAGGTACCTGAAGATGAAAAACAACATCTTCTCCACCAAACATTCGTGTGTTGCCATGCTTACCAATTCCTTTGTCTTGTACTAAGTTTTATAACCTGAGTCAAACAAAACACTGGTTTAGAATCAAAGCAATGAGCTCATGGTCTATCAAATAGGGTGGACTTCCTCGGATATCAGCCAAGGGAAGGCCTCTGCCTGACATTTACTACCAGACTCAGCCTCCTCCCCAACCTCACACCCCAACGCTGGGCCCACAGTAACCGCCTCCCCCACCCCCCCGGCCAATTTTCATTACTTTCTAATGGGAGTCTCTCAAATTACAGCCCTGCTTGTGAGTTTCCTAATGCTGCTGGTACCCAAAACGGTGGTGGCAATGAGTTGTTTGAATGACTGGGAACAAGAGTGTATGGGGACTGGATTCTTACGAAGGATTTTTAAGACAAGGAAGAGCATAGGCTGTGAATTTGACCAATAGCATGTGGAGGAACTTACAGGTAAGAGTCATGTGTTGGGAAGGTCGGTCTATAGGCCTTTCTCATTGGAGCAAAGAATCAGACAGGATGGAGATTTTGGATAAATGACCCCAACTGGACCGGTTGGAGGGATCCAGGCAGGACTGAGACTAAGGTCACTTCGTGAACTTTCAATTCCGTTTTTCCCTCTTCCCTCCTTTTGTTTCCTTCCCCTCCCCACCCAAAGATATTCACATTACATCATTGCTTACCAATTCCTTTGCCTTATCCTAAGCATTATCATTATTTGAGAATTTATTTAGTGACTGTGTCTCCTAGCACCATCACACGTCACGGAACACAGAGATGGACGAGATGGGGGCGCTGCCCTCTGAGAGCTTACAGCCCCCAAAAACCCTTGGGATGGTTTGTGATAATAATTGGCAAATTTTATACCCAAGAGTTTTGGCCTGTTTTCTTCCAACTTGCATTCCCTATTTCTGCTTCTCTGTCCTTTGTTTTAAGCATTGCTTTTTTCCCTCAAGAAACACAGAAGCAGAAGGAAGACAGTTTTCCTGGCTCTCGATTTGAAGTTCTACCCATCTTAACAGGGTGATGCCTTTCCCATCATGTGTTTTCCTTTTCCTTCTCCACCTGAGAATAAAGCTCAGGGCTGCTTTGTTTCTCCCTATAACTGTTTAATTAGAATCGAGTAGGGTGAAGCGTGCCTACGAATTTGAGAGAAAACCTCTACGGTTTCAGCCACTTAATTTCCTTTTCCCGCAGGGAAAGTTCCAGGCTTTCTGTTCACTCCTGCAGAATTGGCCTCCCCTCTTGAACAAGCACCTCACTCTCTCCCCGAGATTCCCTGCCGTCCATAAGTTCTATCTTCCTCATCCTCCCTTCAGCTCCTGCCGGCTACCCGCCTGGTGTCACGACTTTGTTCAGTGCCTTGTGTTTTGTTTTGTCACATTACCCTTTCCCCTTATGAATTGGTCTGGCAGCTGTGCCCCCGGACACAGCGGTTCTTTCCCTGACACCCGGCTGTGGCTACTCCAGTCTGTGCCACACAATTCAGCAATTTTTGTCTTGTATCTTCCCCTATTTTCTCTCATGATTCGTCTGTCTCCCCGGCAACCCTTAAGCAACTCGTGGGCAGCACCCATGTCTTCTATGTCCTTTATACCCACAGAAAAGACCGAACACCGGCATGCTCTCAGTTTATACTTGTTTATTTTAACATGTGTCTTATGTTTTGGGTAGGCTGAACCCCTGTTCGAGAAGATCCAAAATAGAATAGAACAACACATAAGAGTCTATTTCTTGCTCACTTAACTACCCAGGGTGAATATTTCAAGTTGTTCCACGTAGTCCTACAGGAACCAGGCTGATGGAGGCTCCACCATCTTGAACATGTGGCTTCCATCATCCCAGGCAGAGCATGGGGGGATGCTCCTGGGAGGTTCTGGGCCAGGCCTGGAGTGGTGCACCTGCATTCCATTGAAGAGATCATAGTCATGGCCACAGCCAACTGCAACAGGCTGTGAACCATAGGCCCAGCTGGTAGGAAAGAAGAGGAGACATCTTTTGTCTTAGGAGGGACAGCAAGCATTCCCTTCCACACTCCCCGCACTTCCCATTCCATCACTTTATTCCTTGCTTTCTGCAAAAGTATTCTTCTTGAACTCTGTTCCATTGAGCAGAAGCTTCTGAGAAGATATATGTCTGCAATCGAGATGTGTATACGTTTTCTAGGGCTACCATAACAAAGTGGTACAGACCAGGTGGCTCGAACCACAGAAATTATTGTCTCATGGTTCTAGAGGCTGCAAGTCTAAGATCAAGGAGTTGTCAGGACTGGTTTTCTCTGAGACCTCTCTCCTTGGCTTGTGGATGGCTGTCTCGTCTCTGGGTCTTAACTTAGTCATGCCTTGGTATGTCTCTGTGTCCTAATCTCGTCTTCTTTTTTTTAGTGTTGATTTTATTTATTTATTTATTTGTTTGTTTGTTTATTTTGGCAGCGCTGGGTCTTAGTTACGGCACACGGGAGCCTCACTGTGGCATGCGGAATCTTTAGTTGCGTGTGCAGGCTACTTAGTTGCGGCATGAGAACTCTTAGTTGTGGCATGCATGCACAATCTAGTTCCCCGACCAGGGATCGAACCCAGGCCCCCTCCACTGGGAGCGCAGAGTCTTACCCACTGGACCACCAGGGAAGTCCCTAATCTCTTCTTACAAGGAAATCAGTCCTATTGGATTAGGGCCCACCCGCAAGACCTCATTTTACCTTTCTCACCTCTTTCAAGGCCCTATCTCCAAACACAGTCACATTCTGAAGAACTAGGGGTTAGGACTCCAATATATGAACTGGGAGGGGGGGGCAAAAAATTCAGCCCGTAATAAGATAATATCTAGAAGAAGGAAGTACAACTAGTGTCAGCAGGAAAAACGCTATTGGCTTCTCCTCTCCCTCTGCTCCCTACAGCACTTTTCCCTACTGCTTACCTTGCTGGCATTCTCCTCAAAGTTTCCTCTATGGTGACTGGCCATAAGACCTGCTTCAATCAGCTTTGGAGGGAGGGCTGAGAAAAGCATACAGTCTAGTTTACCCTGGCTATTCCTCAGAAGGGGTGCAACGGCTCCCAGCCCAGGAAGGAAAGGGGCCACCCCGCACCTTGGATTCTTTTTTAAATTTTTAAAAATTGAAGTAGAGTTGATTTACAGGGTTGTGTTAATTTCTGCTGTATAGCAGTTTTTTAAATTTATTTTTTCTATTGAAGTAGAGTTGATATACAGGGTTGTGTTAATTCCTGCTGTACAGCAATTTTTTAATTTATTTTTTCTATTGAAGTAGAGTTGATTTACAGGGTTGTGTTAATTTCTGCTGTACAGCAGTTTTTTAATTTATTTTTTCTATTGAAGTAGAGTTGATTTACAGTGTTTTACACCTTGGATTCTTTTTTTTTTATATAAATTTATTTATTTATATTGATTTTTGGCTGCGTTGGGTCTCTGTTGCCACACGCGGGCTTTCTCTAGTTGCGGCGAGTGGGGGCTACTCTTCGTTGCGGTGCGCGGGCTTCTCATTGCAGTGGCTTCTCTTGTTGCAGAGCACGAGCTCTAGGCACACGGCCTTCGGTAGTTGTGGCACTTGGACTCAGTAGTTGTGGCTCACGAACTCTAGAGAGCAGGCTCAGTAGTTGTGGCACACAGGCTTAGTTGCTCCGCAACATGTGGGATCTTCCCAGACCAGGGCTCGAACCCATGTCCCTTGCATTGGCAGGTGGATTCTTAACCACCGCGTCACCAGGGAAGTCCTACACCTTGGCTTCTTTAGCATCCTTTCCCTGCAGGTGTAGAAGTGGATGCCCTCCACTTCAAATCACACTGCTGTTTTCCAGATTCAGGGCAGGATTTCCAGCTGTGTGCTGGAGTCCAAGAATGCAAAGATGAATAAGAAATAACCTCTCCACTCCTGGAGCTCACAGGCTGGTGGGAAAGCACCATCGGCAGCTACTATTGGTTTTGCAATAAATGGACAGCAAGCATCCCCATGATAATAGCTCAACCAAACTTTATGTCAGACCTTTACCGAGTTTCCCTGGAAAGACTGTCGTTCAGTGTTATTACACGACCCTTCCCTGATTGTTCGCCGGTTCCCCTCTTGTGGATTTTCTTCTAATTACAGTGTGCCTAAAAACTCCTCCAGATACTTCACCTACACAGCCACGCTAGGCGGTCAACACTACTCTCCCCGCTTAGAGATCAGACAGCTGAGGCTCAGAGAGGTTATATTGGCATTTTTCAAACTGAACGGAATCATGTAATTGCTCACTGGCTCTGCAGATGGCTTCTTAGATGAGGAATTTTTTTCCCTCAAATGAAACCTTAAGTGGAAGCTAATCAGACAAAGGCAGAGATGTTCTGGTTGAAGGAGGAATACTTTCCACCCTATGACTCACACCCACTCCGAGGATCCAGAAGCACCCAGGAGAAGCCCCGAGGGACCCAAAGGAGGTCAGAATGTAACCGCTAGCTGGGTGGTATGGGCTAAGCAAAGACTATTATAGCTTAGAAGTTTCATTTTAATTGGATTTGTTAAGTTTGAGATGCTTAGACAGTTGGATAAATTTTAGAACTCGTTGGAGAGGTAGGACATGGGGGTATAAATTTGGGTGTCAGTGCACACAAATGGTATTTTCCTTTCTAGGGATCACTGAGGTCATCTGGGAGAAAGTGCAAATAAATGGTAATAGAGGATCCAGGACTGAACCCCACAGCACTCCGATTTTAGAGGCTGAGAAAAAGAAGCTCCAGCAAAGAAGAACCAAAGGAGAGTATGCTCAGGCAAGCCAAGTTTAGAGACTGTTTCAAAAAGGAGGAAGTGACCAACTCTGCGGTATCTGCTGAGAGGCCAATAGATGAGGACATAATAGTGACTACTGGATTTGGCCGGTGTTCGTTGGTGACTTGGATGAGAGTGGTCTAACGAAGTGGTAGGGATAGGAGACTGAGCAGGTCGATTTGGAGAGTGTATAGTTAAGAGTATTATTAGATTAGGCAGGGATAACAAAGCACCCTTGAAGTCTCAGGGACTTAACACAAATGTTCATTTGTTGCTTAAATTAGGCCTCCTGTGTATCCGGCATCTTATAACTATGCCTTGTGGTATCTACACCCTCCATCTTGTAGCTATGCCATCTAGCAGACTTCAAAGGTCACTCTTCAGGAAAAGAGCTGGTGGGGGGGACCTCTTACTTACTCTTAAATCCCCTGGACCACAGCCCTCTGACCAGAACTAGGAGCATGGCCCTTCTTAACTGCTAAGGGCTGTAAGTCTAACTGCTTGCCCAGGAATGAGAGGAGAGCCAGCCCTGGAGACCTCGTGTAACTTTTACTGCAGGGAGTAATGGATATGAGGGATGGAGAGAGTGACCATGGAGACCTCTTCCAAGATTTTCCAAGAGAACAGTGGCTGGAAGGGGACAAAGGGTCAAGGAGGGGTATTTGTAAATTAAAAAAAAATTTTTATACACTTTTAAAGGTTATTCTTCATTTACAGTTATTACAAAATATTGGCTCTAATACCCATGTTGTACAATACATCCTTGAACCTATCTTATATTACACCCAATAGTTTGTACCTCCCACTCCCTAACCCCTATATTGCCCCTCCTGCCTCCCACTGGTAACCACTAGTTTGTTCTCTATATCTGTGAGTCTGCTTCTTTTTGGTTATATTCACTAGTTTGCTGTATTTTTTAGATTCCACATAAAAGGGATTTCATATAGTATTTGTCTTTCTCTGTCTGACTTGTTTCACTTAGCATAATGCCCTCCAAGTCCATCCATGTTGCTACAAATGGCAGTATTGCATTCTTTTTTTTTTTTTTTAAGAGATTGGAGTTTGTTTATTTATTATTTATTTATTTATTTATTTATTTATTTATTTATGGCTGTGTTGGGTCTTCGTTTCTGTGCCAGGGCTTTCTCTAGTTGCAGCGAGCGGGGGCCACTCTTCATCGCGGTGCGTGGGCCTCTCACTATCGTGGCCTCTCTTGTTGCGGAGCACAGGCTCCAGACACGCAGGCTCAGTAGTTGTGGCTCACGGGCCTAGTTGCTCCGCGGCATGTGGGATCTTCCCAGACCAGGGCTCGAACCCGTGTCCCCTGCATTGGCAGGCAGATTCTCAACCACTGCGCCACCAGGGAAGCCCTGCATTCTTTTTTATGGCTGAGTAGTATTCCATTGTGTGTGTGTGTGTGTGTGTGTGTGTGTGTGTATACACACACACCCATATACCACATCTTTATCCGTTCATCTGTCGATGGACACTTAGGTTGCTTCCATGTCTTGGCAGTTGTAAATGGTGCTGCCGTGAACATTGGGGTGCATGTATCTTTTTGCATTTCCCACCAACAACATGTAAAGTTCCCCTTTTCTCCACATCCTCGCCAACATTTGTTATTTGTGTTCTTTTTGGTGACAGCCTAAAAGATGCAGTGGAGAGGGATAAACTGGTGATGCAGGAAGATGAGACAAACGTAAGTCTGAGGTCAGCCCTTGAGAAGGCAAGAGGATGGGATTCTGAGCAGAAGAGGGGGTTTGCCTCCAGGGAGAGCAGGGACATTTTTCCTTTTCTAACAGAGAAAAGGCAGGGAGTATATGTACAAATATTGGTGGTTGCTGGAATAGGTGGTAGGGAAAGAAAGTGAGGTGTTGAATTGGCCAAAAAATTCTTTTGAGTTTTTCTGTAACATCTTATGGAAAAACCTGATTGAACTTTTTGGCCAACCCAATAGTTCTCATGTGAGTGCTTCTCTGTTCTCTGCCATCACCAGCTGAGAATTAGGGTAGGATGGAGGGGAGGCTGGAGGTTTGAGAAGAAAAGCGAAGGTTGGCTTGCTCATTTCTGCCTACTCCCGGTTTATGTGACACAATTCCTAACAGCCTCCTGTATGGGGTGCCTCTTCTGCCTCATTCGAGATACTCTTGGCCTTGCCCACTCTTGCCCTCACCACTGTGGGGTGACTGTTTCTGTGATGATGCCCGACTGATTCGTGCTGGTGCACGTGGAAGAGCTCATCTTTGGTCCCTTTTGTCCCCCTTGTCTCCTTAGTGCTGTGAATACCCAACTCAGAATCATGGCGGAGCGAACAAACCTTCACCCACTAGAAACAAGAGCTGGTGGAGAAATACGTCCCCTTTTTCTACTCCTATGGACAATCCTGACGCATGGCTTATAGGTGTTTATTTAATATTTTCTCTCATTCTGTGGGTTGCATTTTCACTCTTAATTGTGTCCTTTGGTAGATAAGTTTTTAATTTTAAGGTAGTTCGATTTATCTTTCTTTCATTGCCTGTACTTTGGTGTCATATCCAAGAAATTATCACCAAATCCAATGTCATGAAGCTTTTACCCTGTTCTAAGAGTTTCTATAGTTTTATCTCTCTTTTTTTTTGGCCGTACCGTGCGGCATGTGGGATCTTAGTTCCCCGACAGGGATCGAACCCATGCCCCCTGCAGTGGAAGCGCGGCATCTTAACCACTGGACCACCAGGGAAGTCCTATAGTTTTACCTCTTAACACTTAGGTCTTTGATCCATTCTGAGTGGAAACAACCCAAATATTTATCAATTGATGACTAGATAAACAAAATGTGGTATTTTCAGACAATGGATTATTATTTGAGCATAAAAAGGAATGAAGTACTGACATGTGCTGCAGTATGGGCGAGCCTTGAAAATACGATGCTCGGTGAAAGACGCAAGAACCACGTGTTGTGTGATTCTATTTATATGAAATGTCCAGGATAAGTAAATTCTCAGAGACAGAAAGTAGATTAGTGGTTGATGGAGGATGGAGAGAAGGGGAAATGGGAGTGACTGCTAGGTGTTATGGGGTTTCTTTGAGCTGATGAAAATGTTCTGAAATTAGATAGTGGTGATGGTCCCACAACTTTGTGAACATACTAAAAAACCTCTGAACTGTTATATTTTAAAAGGGTGAATTTTGTGGTATGTGAATTATATCTTAATAAAAAATAAAAATAAAATAAAATTCTAACTATTGTATGTGCACCTTTCTCAGAAGGAAAGATTTGACTTTATTACAACAAACCAACCAGGCAATGCTTGCAAAACTCCTGTGATAAATTTGTCCAAAAATGGGGCCAACTCACTTTTTTTTCCCTTCATTCTGTGAGGCTACAACGTGCATACAGTGAAGTGCACGATGTTCAGTGAACAGCCCAGTGACTGTATATGTAGGCTCTGTGAGGCTTTCACTCAGATCAAGAAGATACAGCATGCCCGGCCCTGTAAAAGGCTCGCTCTGGGCCTCTCTCAGAAACAAGCATTCCCACCCCCTCCCAAAGGTAATCACCACTCTGACCACTATCACTCTGGATTAGTTTTGCCTCTTCTTGAGCTTCATAGAATTAGGATTATAGGCTGTGTCTGGCTTCTATCAGTGTTACGTCTGGGGCATTCATCCTGTTGTGTGGCTCTGTGGCTCATTCATTTCAGTGCTGCTTTGCATTCTGTTATATGTAGAAGCACAGTTTATCCATTCTCCTGTTGATGGCATTAGGGTTGTTTCCAGTTGGGGGCTACTATGAATAAAAGCTTACCTTTTACTATTATTATAAAAGGACAGAAAAGCACCTTCCCTTAGAGCCTGTCTGAAGGAGATTCGAAGTTATGCTTGGAGGTTTATAATTGGCTGTCGTATCTGCCCCAGGAGACGTACCAAAACCGCAGCCCACCCCGTTCCTCTCACATACCAGCAGATGGCTGGTCCCAGGCAAAACACTGAGTCACCTCCTTAATGGGGGGAGGGCCGGATCTGCTCAGACATGTTAAGAAAGAAGAAATTTTGCAAGCATTTGGCTGAATTCATGTACTAATATCTAAAGTTGAGTAATACAGAGTAAGTAAAAAGGCAGCCAGTAACTCTTTGGCTCATCTTTGTCTCTTGAGGTATTCTGAAAACTTCTTTGTTTTCTTAAGTTTATTTCAGAAGAGCCAAAAACGAGGCTTGCCCTAGAGAAGGCTAGGATTTTGACTTGCCCAATGCGAGGTTTTTCCTATTTCCTCAGCTGAGGAGAGAGAATTCTAAGACTTTCTGGAAAGACCCTTTGAACTTTGGAATTCCTGGATCCTGCCCGCTGATTGGAGCTCCCGGGCTGGGGCCTCTGGGGCTGGGGAGGAGTTGTGTGATGTCACAGGGCTTTGTGAGGCAGCCTGGGGCCACCTGTGTTTTAAGCCCTGCCAGGTGGGGCAGGGTACCCAGCACAGTCAAGTTATTTGCTCAGAATCCAGGCACCATAGAGTCACGCATTCAAGAAGAAATTCCATCTTCCAGATCATTCAGCGTAGACTCCTGCCTGATTCCGCCTATGACTCAGCTTGGAGAATACAACTACAAAGCAGCCAGTGGTTGTCTCAGTGGTAGGTGGTGGGGGGGGGCGGTCCTTCCACCTAGAATCAGTGGGAGCAGCGCATCAAATCACGGAATCTTGAATGGGATGCTGGCTCTGGGGATTAGGATTAAGAAGATCAGATTTTTCAGGCTGGGTTATGCCACCTTAGAGGCTTACTGGACATCGTAATAACTTTAGTTCTTGAAAATCAGGGCCAATTCTCACTGTATACCACAAAGGTACACCCTTTGTGTGTGCTTCTTAGGATTTATACAAAGAGAATGTATTACTTATTCAAAAAGCGAAATAGAAAAAAAAAAACTCTTGGTAGTATCAGAAAGTCATAGATCTTGTATGGAGATCGGTATTAAGATTGTTCTTGGAAAGCAAGGGATTACAAATACTGATTATTTGCAGAAAAATTAGTTGTGACATGATCTAAAGCATGGTCGTGTTTTCCTGGCTCTAAAAACGAACATTTTAAAACTCAGTGACTGTAAATCCAGATTTATTTTAGGGCTCTGGTTTCTCGGTGTGTGCGTGTGCACATGTGTTAGTGAGTATTGGCAGCGTTCTTTTTTGCTTTACTGGATTCTTTTCATTAACTCTCAGGTGTTTTTTTTGAATGCATTTAAAATTTTGTTTGCTATGCATACAAATCATCACTGAAATATTTTTTACAACTTAATTCTGTATTTTTCTAGCATATGAGTTTTAGTTTAGGAAATAATTGAACATGGTTTCCTTCTGAGAATACGGAGTCGAAGAGCCAATCACAGAGCTGTGGGATCTATCTCTTGGTAGAAGTTTTCTGCGTTTTGTGGGAGTGTGGGGAGGGTGTTGGGGGCGGGAGGAGGAGAGATGAGGTGCATATTCCAGAGAGCTAATGGGAGCTCTGCTTTAAGAAAATGCAATATAAGACAACTGATATTAGTAAAATAAGAAATTTGGGGGGAGGGATATTTTTATAAGTGTTCATATCTAAAGAAAATTTTCCCCAAATTTTCTTTTTTTTTTTAATTTTTAAGAAAATTTTTATTTTATAATGGAGTAGAGTTGATTTACAGTGTTGTGTTAGTTTCAGGTGTGCAACAAAGTGATTCAGTTAGACATATACATGTATCTATTCTTTCCCAAATTTTCTTAGTATGGTAGAATCTTTCTAGAGTATGGATTTATTTTATTTTTCAGTAATAATTCTATCATATGAATTCATGTGTACGTTTTGTATATTAAACTTGGTGGCCTCCCCTCACCTAGTTTCTCCTTTCACTAGTTTCTAATTGCTTTTGGGTTTTAGAGAAAATCAAAACAGAAGTCTCTCAAAATTTAGACACTAATAGGAAGATGCGGTGGTAATATAAGTTAAAACAGCTTCATTCTCTTTTCAGTTCTTTTACTCCATCCATTTCCCCTAGTTAGAACTTATCTTCTTCTCTTACACATTCGATACATTTTCTTTGCATAATCAAATATTTCGTTTTTAGAGTGTTATTCATTCAGTCAATGAGCCTCTATCGTGCAACCAGGGTCTTTGTCAGGACGTTAGATCCAATGTCCTAGGGGAATGCTCCCATACTGATAAACTCTCCCGAATCCAGCTTTATGTCCCCTCCCTTTACCGGGCATCCTCAGGACTCAGCCCCGGCACAGGCCTCTGACTCCAGTGGGTGGTGATGCCTGGGCCCTGCAGTTCTCGGGGAACAGACTTTCCTCCCTGGGGGGGCCTCGCACATTCCCGGCCAAGCTGTGTTGTGACTTGGTCCTCGTTACTGACCTGGTGGCCAGGAGCGGACTTGAGAGGTGACCCTCAAGGGAGGGCAGGTGTTGCCTTTTGAAACGGAGGCCTCTGTGTTATTTTCAAGGAGAGGAGGAGAGCTAGCCTTTCGTGGAGAGGAGGGGCCATTGCTGTGGGTCCAGAGTGTCCGGTGGGTCTCGGGTTTCTGGTGTGTCTCCACCCACACACTCCCATCCCGAGGCTCAGTCTCCCTCCTTTCCTGGGTTGAACACTAGCCAAGGTGAGAATCAACCTTCCCTTCCCTGCAGCTCAGCTGCCCTCATCAAGCCCTGCTTTCTCGCCCTTTGGTTGTAGGGATGAGTTTTTTATACCCTGCTAAGGAGGCCCTCTGACTCAGATATTTTGCCTTAAATTGGGGACGAATAACCCTCAGCTTTCCATTACTTTTCTCAGTTGCGTCCACAGCCTCAACTACAGCCATTTTGATTCCGTGGTATTTGTGGTGACCACTCCCTGCCCTCATCTCTCAAATGTGCCAACCAGAACACTCCTTTCCACCAGGATTCCACCCCAGGTCACCGCAGCAAAGTTTTAGTGAGGGCACTGCTTCATTAAGGGGCTATCAGAATGCTGCCTTTCCACCAGCAGTGGGTCCTCAGGGAAGCCAGCTAAGGGTGACCCAGCCCCTAAACCCCATTTTAGACCATTTCCCAGGACCACTCCCACTACCAACTGTTGTAGTTGGAGTTTCCCAGAAAACAGACTCTGAGATTTGCGTGTGAGCACTTTATGGACGTGGGTTTGGCTTTCCAAAGTGAGGGAAATGGGTCAAGCAGAGGAAGAGGTTGGAGTGTGATGTCGTTGAGGGGCCTCTGCCAGTCCCATGGGCAGCTCTGGGCCGGAGGGGCCTTCAGAGTCATCCCAAATTGAGACAAGAGGTTTCCACCCATCGACCAGTCTTTAAGCGTGAGTTCCCTCAGGGAGGCGGAACCTTGGGCAAAGCAGCTTGCCTCAGCCAAAGGTAATTCCGGGGCATGGACTTGGCTGTGAGCCTTTGGCAGTAGGGGGAACAGGTGCCCACCACTGCCTAAGGCATCGTATCCAGGTGTGTTCAGGTCTCTTTCTGGTGGTTTGAGGCCGTGGAGCTGTTATGGGCACTGGGTTCTGTTGAGCAGTATGGGTTTCCTACATGAATAAGTGCAGTAACAGCCACAGTGGAGATGCAAGCTTGTTCCTAGGGAAGAGCCAAGGTCAAAACTGTAGAAGCCAAATTCTTTCCTCGAGTCCGAGAAAGGATAAAAATGGGAGATAATGCTAAATGTTCGAGTGCCAGGAGGTCACTTGGGAAGAATTGGAGCATGAGAAGGAAAACCCATGCCAGAGGGACCTGGACCCAGGAGAGACCTGGAGAGCATGAGGCTCATTTCATTGATTACTTTTCCCAGGAGTCAGGACATCAGGGGATTTAAAGGGACAGGGACGGGAGCATCTATGTTCACGTGTTTGCCAGTATTGATGCTGTTTGATTTATTTTCACATTTTATTTTCATTTTCAATCTTTTTTAAAATGTTTGCTTTCAAAACGGTTATCAAAGTAATACATACGTATAAAAAATAAAATAAAAACAAAATCTTAAAAGAAAGTCAGCAGGCCCTTCCCATTTCCCACACTGACCCCCACCCCAGTGCAACTCCCTACAAGCAAGAGACTCTTTAATCTGTTTCTTATGATGGTTACCTTCACATTTTAAATAATAGTCTCAGACTTCTATTTCTTGGTTTATCTATATTATATACCAACTTCATTTTTCTTACATGGCTTCTATTTTTTTTAGCTTATTTTCCAATAAATCTATGTGATTATTTTTGGTTAATACAGTTATCAGTGGTTACATCTTCATCACTCTATCAATATCGTTCCTTAGTTTTTACCATCATATAGATCATCTACCTGCACTTCCCCACCCCCAAATAATTCATCAAATCTGATATTCTTTGGACCCATCTCCTTTGTGGGGTAGGGGTGCAGCGCCCAGAGCTCAACACCAGCTTCTGTTCCAATCTCTGCTGGTTGCACCCTAAGCCCACTTCGCACCTGCCCGCCGAGACTGCTCTGCCTCTCTCCTGCATTGAATCCACTACCCTGGGTCCTTGTCTTCTTTGTTTATTCTTTGTCTTGTTGGCACCTACAATCCACACATAGTTTCCCAAAAAGGAAGACAAGGAGTGTAATTTTTTGAAAACATCTTTATTCTGCTCTCAAGCTTTATTAAATTTTGACTAGATATAGAATTCTAGGTGGAATATCATTTAACAGAATTTTGAAGCCATTTCTCTACAGTTTTTCAGAACCCAATGGTGCTGTTGAGAAATTTGATCTCATTCTGCTTCTCCTTCTCATATATGCCAACTGTTTCTCCTGCCTCTGGAAGCTTTTAGGATCTTTTTACGTCGATCGCATTGGCCATCGTGGGCCCTTTTAGTTCTGGGGGAAATGTTTGTATTATTTATTTGATGCTTTTCTCCTCTTTTCTCTGATCACCTTTTGGAACCCTTTGCACTAGTTGGATGTTATATTGATACTTCCTAGAACGAAATATCACATCTCTCATTTTTTTCCTCTCTCTTTCATTTATTTGTGCTTTCCAGAGTATTCCTTTCATGCTATTTTCCAACCTTCTGATGATTTTTCATTTTAGCAATCATGCTTTAAGTTTCAGCAGCCTCTTTTTGTTCTCTAAGTGTTCCTTTTTCAAGCCTGCTTCTCTGGTTTCATAAATGTAATGTTTTCTTAGCTCTCTCTGAACAATCAAAATCAGTGTTTTGATTTGAAAGCTCTCATTTACTGTTCCCCTTTTCTGGTTCAATTTGTATTTTCTTTCTTTCTGAAGGCTTCCCTCAAGCACCTCAGCCAATCCTTGGCGTCTGTACTAGTTTACTAGGGCAACCACAACAAAGTCCCTTAGACTGGGTGGCTTGAACGACAGATGTTTATTTTCTCACGATTCTGGAACCCAGAAGTACGAGGTCAAGGTGTCAGCAGGGTTGGTGTCTTTTGAAGCCTCTCTCCCTGGCTTGCAGACGGCCACCTTCTCACTGTGTCCTCAAATGGCCTTTCCTCTGTGCCTGCACCCTTGGTGTTTCTTCCTCTTCTTATAAGGACACCAGTCCTATTGGATCAGGGCCCACCCTAATGGGCTCATTTAAACTTCATTACTAAAGACCCCATCTCCAACTACCGTCACGTTGGGAGTTAGGACTTCAGCATATGAGTTTAGGGGGACACAATTCAGTTCATAACAGCATTCCATTCCAACGGAAAAGTGAGACTCTAACACGCTGCCGGGACCCTCTGGGTGTTGGGATCACCCCCCTCCCACAGGTGTCCTGTCTTCACGGTGACACGTGGGGAGTCGGCTGCTTTGTTGGGCACCCCATACGCTTCACTGTGTGGGGGGCTTTTCTCTGGGGCCTGTCTTCTCATCACAGAATAATTCTCCCCTCTCCTACCTCAGGTTGAGCAGCCTGGCTTCTGGGATCCTGTGCGTGAGGCGGGAAAGAGAGCCAGGTGACTCCCCTGACCTCAGCCTCAAGCTTCCTTCTGCGGAGGCCGAGCCTCTACAATCCCATTTCTCCAGAGAAGAAATTGCCAGGCTCTTGTCTGACTTTTCTGTGCAGGGAGGGGTGTCCAGAGCCGACTGTTCTGCATGGAAGCATGTGGCCTTTTCCAAAGCCTCCCCTCGTGGCCCCTGACAAGCCTGGGCCTCCAAACCCTGAGCTGCCCTGGAGTCTGCTAGACGCGTATCTGTCTCAGAGTCCTCCCTCCGCCCACCTGGAGTTGTGACTCCCTCTGTCCTTCCAAGTCATGGTCACACGGCCAATAGTGTGTCTTCCAAACCTGTACTGAAATCGCCATGCATTTTTCTCTCTACCACTCTTTTCCCAGGAGAGTTTTCAGCTTTATTTTTGTTCACAGTTGAGTCAGGAGGGAGAGGACACAAGACACACATATTCAATCTATCAACTTTAAAGGAAGCCTCTCAAGACTTTCTTGTTTGATAAATTATGAAATATTTCAAACGTAGGAGAAATACAGAGAAAAATATCAGGAGCGCTCTGTGTGCACATCATCAAGCTTTATCAGACCTCCTCATTTTGCCATACTTGCTTCAGAACTTTTAAAAAGTAAGCATTAAGGGGAATTCCCTGGTGGTCCAGTGGTTACTACTCCTCACTTCCACTGCCAAGGGCCCAGGTTCAATCCCTGGTTGGGGAACTAAGATCCCTCAACCCACGACCAAAAAAAAAAAGCATTAAGGACACAGTCCGAGCTCTTTATCCGCCTCCTGACACCCTCCCACACAGAGGTGATCACTATCCTGTATTTTTCCTGTATTTGTGTAGACCGTGCACACGCATGGTATTTTCCCCTAACATTTGCTACCCTCAAGCCTACACATAAACAATTGCACTGCTTTTCGTGTTTTCCAAATTTATATAGGTAACATCATACCCTCCTTGTTTTTTGTGCAACATTATGTTTTTTAGATTTTACGATATTAATCCATGTCGCTTCAGTAGGTTCATTTCCAACACTGAATGAATAGCCTCAGTTTATCAGTTCTTCTGTTGAGGGAAACTAGAGTTGTGTCTAATTTCTACCACAAACATGACTCCAGTAAATGTTCTTGTACATGTCTCCTGGCGAGAGTCTCTTTGGGGTATATTTCTAGGGATGGAACTACTTCCACATTCCCTATGTATAGACTCAACCTGCATAGAGATTGCAAAGTGGCTGTACCATTTCACAGTCCCATCAGGGGGGTCCGCGCTTCTCACTGCCCACTTTCTTTCCACCATGGGATAGTGCATGTTTTTACATTTCTAACAGTCTGATTAGTGTCAAATCAGCTTTTTAAAACAGAGACCTATGCCATCACTCCTAGAGGCGTCGAGAAGGTGGAAGGGATGAGAAACCTTTCTTTCACATTGTTTGCTTTAGTTTTATCTCAGGAGTCTGGGTCAATGACTTTAAATGATAGTGTATGTTTTATAAGCACGTTATACATTTTCATGTTAAGAAATCTGATGAATATCAGTTTTAAGAGTTTTTTAAAGGATACACTTTCTCGTATCAAAGTATATGATAAGCACTGATATCAAAATAATCCTGTTTTTAAAACACTGTAAATTGAATTTAAGCCAAGTGGATGATCTCTAAACCATCACAATAGCTAATACAGCTTCTCTTAAATCCTTCTGGTTTAGGAAATGTTAAAATGGACCTTCAAAAATGCTAGGTTTACAATGAGAAATGTTATAATTCAATGTTTACTCCATGGATCCTTGACACTTGGGATCTGGACAACCATCTTTATTTATTTTCACCATAATCATGTGAAGAACCAGGAGAAGAAGATCCAGGAGAAAGGAAATCCATTAATTTCATCCCTTGGGAAGAAATTGCAAACTACACATGGCTCAGTGCAAATACCAAGACCTTATGTAAGAGTCAAAAGGCCTAATGAAGATGAAACTACAGAACAGAAGTCATTTATAAAATTAGGTAAGTATTTTGATTTCCTCTGTTAGCCATTTTAAGGGGAAAATATACCATAAATTTAATAATTGGGAAGAGTGAGAGAATGTCCTTTTTTAGAGCAATTCAATTTTAAATTATGAAATATTTCTCATATATATTCATATATATCCATACACACACACACACACACAGAAAATAATAAAACAGGCTTGTGTGTATTTACCACCTAAATCTAACAATTTTTATGTAGTTTGCTGTATTTGTTTCAGATAACTTTCTGTGTTTCAAAGAAATAAATTTTAATAGGTACAGTAAAAACTTCACCCCATTCTTCCTCCTCCCTAGATATCTTCCTCATTTCTTTTATGTATTTTCTTTAAGAAAAATACAGTATGTATTTTTAAAAATAAATTTATTTGTTTAGGCTGCGTTGCTGTGCTTCGGCTTTCTCTAGTTGTGGTGAGCGGGGCTACTCTTCCTTGCGGTGCGCGGGCTTCTCATTGCGGTGGCTTCTCTTGTTGTGGAGCACGGGCTCTAGGCACGTGGGCTTCAGTAGTTGTGGTACGTGGGCTCAGTAGTTGTGGCTCGCGGGTTCTAGAGCGCAGGCTCAGTAGTTGTGGTGCACGGGCTTAGTTGCTCTGCGGCATGTGGGATCTTCCCGGACCAGGGCTTGAACCCGTGTCCCCTGCATTGGCAGGCGGATTCCTAACCACTGCACCACCAGGGAAGACCCATAGTATGTATTTTTAATATATTTGTAGCTATTCTGGAATGAATTGCAATGCCACTATGGATATTAACATGTAAGTCTTTGTATAAACATATTTTGTTTCTCTCAGGTAAATACCTAGGTGTGGGATGGATGGGTCATATGATAGCTGTATGCTTAACTTTAAAGAAAATGACAAACCGGTTTCCAAAGGAAGGGTGCCATTTTATATTTCCTTCAACAGTGGATGAGAATTCCATTTTCTCCAGATTTGGCCAACACTTGACATGGTCAGATTTTTAGATTTTAACCATTCTAATGCGTGAGTAATGGTATCATAGTGGCCTTAATTTGCATTTCCCTACAACTAAGGATTTTGAACACCTTTTCATGTGCTTAGTGGCCACACATACATCTCCTTTTGTAAAGTGTCTCTCCAAGTCTTCTGTCCGTTTTTAAATTGGGATGTTTGTCTTCTGATTTCTAAGACTTTTAAAATATATTCTGGTATCAAATCCTTTGATTTGTGAGTTGCAAATATTTTGCACAAGTCTGTGCCTTGTCTTTTCATTCTCTCTTTTTTTAATTGAGATATAATTGATATATATCATTGTATTCGTTTTAGGTGTACAACACAATGATTTTTATATATGTATATATTGCAAAATGGTTACCACAATAAAGTTAGTTAACATACATCATCACACATAGTTACCATTTTTTTTCTTGTGATGATAACTTTTTAATTTTTTTATTTTTTTACTGTTAATATACAATTTATTCTTATATTCCAAAAGGAGAATGTTTTCTAATTTCTACAGTTGAAAACAAAATTATTTATAATCACATAATTCACCATTATTATTCATTGCATTTTCTTTGGAAAGGATAAAAGTTATCTCAGTACTTCAGGAGATAACTTAAGGTATACTGTCTTAGCAACTTGCAAGTATATAATACAGTGTGCTGACTAGAGTCACCATGCTGGACATCTTCATTCTCCTCTGAGTGGTTTCATTCAAGAAGCAAGATTTTAAATTTCGATGGTCAATTTATCACATTTTCTTGTGTGGTTTATGTTTTTTATGTTTTATCTAAGAAATCTTTGCCTACCTCAAGTTCACAAATATTTCCTTCTATCGTTTTTTTTTTTTAGAAATTTTAAAGTTTTAGGTTTTACATTAACTCCGTTTTGAATTAATTTCTGTGATGCTGTGAGGTAAGGATCATAGTTCATTTTTCCATCTGGATCCAACACCATTTGTTGAAAAACTTTCATTTTCCCATCTTGGTCCCTTTATCAAAAATCAGTTGGCCAGGGCTTCCCTGGTGGCGCAGTGGTTAAGAATCTGCCTGCCAATTCAGGGGACATACGTTCGAACCCTGGTCCGGGAAGATCCCACATGCTGCGGAGCAGCTAAGCCGTGCGCCACAACTACTGTGCCTGCACTCTAGAGCCCGTGAGCCACAACTACTGCACCTGCGTGCCACAACTACTGAAGCCCGTGCGCCTAGAGCCCATGCTCCGCGAAAAGAGAAGCCACCGCAATAAGTCCGTGCACCGCAACCAAGAGTAGCCCCCGCTCGCCCCAACTAGAGAAAGCCCGTGCACAGCAACGAAGACACAATGCAGCCAAAAATAAATAAAATAAATAAATTTATTTTTTAAAAATCAATTGGTCATTTTTGTTGTATCTGTTTCTGAACTCTATTCTCATTCTTCTTAGAAATTGTTTTGGTTACTCTAGGTCTTTTGCTTGTCCATATATATTTTAGAAACAGCTTGTCAATTTCTACAAAAAAGCCTGCTGGTATTTTGAATGGAATTGCATTGAGTCTATAGATCAGTCTGGGGAGAATTGATATCTTAATAATATTACTTTACCTGCATTCCACATATTTTAATATGTTGAATTTTCATTTTCATTCTGTTCTATGTATTTTTATATTCCCTTTGAGACTTTCTTCTTGGATTATTTGGAAATAGATTGTTTAATTTCCAAGTGTTTTGAATAATTTTCTGTCTTTCTGTAACTGACATCCAGTTTGATTCCACTGTAGTCACAAAATATACGCTATGATTTCGATTCTTTTAGGGTTTTTTTGAGGTTTGTTTTATGATCCAGGATATGGCCTATCTTGGTGAATGCTCCATGGATACTTGAAAAAAAATGTGTATTCCGGTACTGTTAGGTGAAGTGTTTTATATATATGTAATCTCAGTCAGGTCCGGTTGGTTGATTGTATTGTTCAATTCTTCTGTATCCTTGCTGAGTTTTTGGCTAGTAGTTCTGACAGTTGCTAAGAGTGGGTGTTGAAGAGCCCAATTATAATCATGGGTTTGTCTGTTTCTCCTTTCAACCCTATGCGTTTTTGTTCCATGTATTTTGAGACTGTTTTTTGGTATGTTTCTATTTAGGATCATCATATATTACTGGTAGACTGATCTTTTATCAGTGTATACTGTCCCTCTTTGTCTCTAGTAATTTTCTTTGTTCTAAAGTCTATTTTATCTGATATTAATGTAGTTAGTCCTGCTTTTTAAATTATTTGCAAGATATATCTTTTTCTATCCTTTTACTTTCAATCCACCTACATCACATTGAGGGGAGTTTCTTGTAGACAGCATATTGTTAGAACATATTTTTTAATGCACTCTGACAATCTATGTCTTTAACTGATATATTTAGATCATTTTCATTTAATATAATTATTCATATGTTAAGGTTTAAGTCATCCATTTTATTATTTTTTTGTTTGCTTCTTCCATTTCTCATTCTTCTGTTCTCTTTTCGTACCTTATTGTTAGTTACCTGAACATGTTTCAGAATCCCATCTTGATTTACTTCCAGTATTCTTTTAATGTATTGCTTTGTGTAGCTCTATTCGTGGTTGCTCTAGGTATTAACATGATACATGTGTAACTCACTGAGGTCTTGTTGAATCAATGTTTTGCCACTTCCAGTAAAGCGTAAAAAGCAAAGTCCATTAGCATCCTCAATTTTAAAATACGATTATCTTCAGCATTTCCTCTGTGTACACGGAGCACCACATCAGATGGTGGTGTAGTGCTTGCTCCAATCACTGAGTGAGACTTAAGAAACTCATGAGCACAGGCTATTATATTTTTTACCCTTTTGGATGTTCTTTTTTCTTTTCTGAGTTTGCAACCCTTCATCTGCTATGATTTTCCTTTTTTGTTTACAGAACTTTCTTTTTCGATTCTTTGAGGGTGGGTTTGCTAGTCACAAATTCTTAGTGTTTCTTCATCTGAACGTATCTTTATTTTTCTCATGATTCCCGAAGGATATTTTTGCTGACCTAGACTTTGCTGATGATAGTTCTTTCTGTTCAGCACTCGAAATGTTTTCCCACTTCCTTCTCTCCTCCATGATTCAGACGAGAAATCCACAGTCATTCAGATCTTTCCTCTGTGAGTACTGCCTCCTTTCTGTCTGCAGCTTTCAAGAGTTTTCTTTTGTCTGGAGTTTTCAGAAGCTTAATTATGATGTGGCATGGATTTCTTTGGTGTATCCTACTTGGGAGTTTGCTCAGCCTCTTGAAGCTGTAGACGTCCATCTTTCACCAAATTTGTGAACTTTTCTACTATTATTTTTTAGAGCACTTTTTCATTCCTCACTCTCCTATCCTTCTGAGACTCCAATAATATGAATATTAGCTCTTTTGTTGTTAGCTCATGGGTCCCTGAGACTCTCTTCATTTTTCTTTTTTTTTAGTCTATTTTCTCCGTTGCTCAGAGTAGGTGGATTCTGTTATCACTATTCTACTTAATATTAAGCCCATCTAGCGAGTGTTTTATTAGATTATTTTTAGTTCTATAATTTCCATTTGGTTCTTTTTTATAACTTCTATTTCTTTGCTGAGATTTCCCCTTTTTGTGTTTCTGAGCATTTTTATGATGGCTGCTTTAACATCTGAGATCATTCTGACCTCTGATTCATCTTGGTATTGACATCTGTCGATTGTCTTTTCCTATTCAATTTGAGATCTCCCTGGTTCTTTGTACGACAAAAGATTTTCGGTTGTATCCTGGGCATTTTGGACATTATGAAACTCTGGGCCCTGTTTAAGCTTCTTTGTTAGGCCGACCTCTGTTGAGATGCAGCACAAGGGCCAGGTGGGTGGGTGTGTTTGCTTCCTGCTGGACCTGCCGACTCCACCCTGGCAACCGTGGAGCATGGGCACTGCCACGCTGTGGATGGTGGAGGGGACGTTCAGCAGCCCCGTTGGTGAAATGGGGCGCTGACTTGCATGACATTGTTGTCTCTGAGTTCAGCTCCCCAGTGGGCCTCCCTGACACCAGGGTCAGGAGATGGGGTAAGCAGAATATCAACTATCCCGCTTTGCACAACCTGCTGCCATTGAGGGTGGAGGTTCAGCTCTCCCTGGACCCCCATGGATATGAGGGGCAGTGGGTGCATGGCGTAGTGACTATCCTCACCTTGCGCCACCTCGTTAAGACTTGTTGCTGCCAGGTGGGGCTGGAGGCTCAGCACGCCACTGACAAGACACTACCTTAGGGAGAATCAGAGCACCACCTGCTTCTACCCGGCAGGCTTCTGGAAGACCAGCTCCCTGCTCAGCCCACCCACACCAGCCAGACAGGTAGTCAGAACACTGCCTTCTTCTGCCAGGAAGGGGGACGGAAGGGTAGGTTATGCTCAGGGGAGAGGAGCACAGCCCCTTGTTCCCTTGGGGTAGAGGTGGACCCGCTCCCTGCTCTGCCCACTGGAGCCAACAGGGGGCGGTGTGGTTCTCCCGTTGGTGCTTGATTGGACTAGAGTGGGTGCTGCCAGAGGGTTTCTGTGGTTAGTTATCCTTTTTCCTGGCCCTGTGGCTGGTGGAACAGGCTTATCTTGGGGCTTGTTTTGTCTGTGCCCATTAGTGGTTCCACCTGCAGCCTTCAACAGCCCCCTGTCTGGGATTTACGGGAGGCAACAAAGAAATCAGGAGCCCACCGTGTCCTTGCCCCTGTCCTGAGGCTCCCAGGCAACCTGCCTCCTTACACTCACCTTTCAGAGCCAAGGAGTTTTTAGGTGTAAGAAAGAGGACCGAGGGGAAATGGGGTCACTTTTTGATGGGAATTCTCTTTATATCCAGTATAGAATTTATACCAATTTTGGAAAACACTCTTTGGGCATTGGAAAAGAAAGTTTATTCTCTCAAAAACAAAGCACAACATAAAATCTACTAAGGAAACTTAACTAATTACGTTATTCAAGTTTCTAACTTTTTGTCTGATTCAGAGTTGTTCTTAGAAACTTCCATTACTGTTCGTTTGTGGCAACATATATTGATATTTCTAACAATTTTTCTTTAAGTATTTTGCTGCAGCATTATTTGATGTCTACAAGCTCATTACTATTAAATCTTTACTGTGACTTATTGTGAGTATAAAATGACCTTCTGGATTGTCCTTCCAGTGAATTCTATGCTTTAAAAATTATTTTGACTCCTGTAGTCTTTGACCGTTCCTTCACTTTTAACCATTTTAGTTCATCTTATTTATCGTTTATGGTTACATTTGGTGTTTTTTTTTTTTTTTAACTTTTCACTTAAAGTTTATTTTGTCTCATAAGTATAGCTACCCCTGTTCTTTTTTTTTTTTTTTTTCTCACACACACACTATATTTTATTTTTACAAGAGATAAATAGACTGACACCAAGCATTGTACATGGATGACCACAACAAAAGCAACAATGATTGCAATTACCAAACATGAAACACATTCATACTATGTCATAATATTGACATTCAGTCCAGTAATCCTCCACTGTAACAGCTCCTTTACTTTGCAGTGAAAATTGATTTGTATATTCTTTGCCTCTGAGTCCTTGTGGGATTTTTTTTTTTTTTTTAATTCAGACAGAAAGTCACAAAAATTATACTCATCCTCATCAGTTCACTCAGTCCCATGTAATTAATTTTTTTTTCATCTTGATCTTTTGTTAGCACTTTTATGAGTTCATCAGTTTTTCATTAGAGTTCTGAAAATGCTTATTCATTTTGTTCAGCAGTACAGTCAGTTACCAGAAACCTGTACTTGTCAGAGTCTTTTCCATGAATTTCTTTAAGATGAAACCCTTTTATAGGAACATATTTGCAAAAGCATCAGAGTACACCCAGAACTGTCTGTAAATGACAAAAGACTTAAAAATGACCACAGTTAAAGAGCTGATGAAAGTTCATAATAATGCAGTTGGCAAGAAAATTAGTTATTTCTGAGATATACATTTTAAAGTAATAACTAGGATTATTACTTATAACATTATACCAGAACATACAAGATTTTTAGAAATTTCATGTAATGTCTGAAACATTTATATTCACATATTTCCATACATATTTCCATACAAATACAAATATAAGATTTTTAGAAATTTCATGTAATGTCTGAAACATTTATATTAACATATTTCCATACAAATAACCCAATGAAAGTTTAGTATTAGTTGTTTTTTTTTTTTTTTTTTTATACTGCAGGTTCTTATTAGGCATCAATTTTATACACATCAGTGTATACATGTCAATCCCAGTCACCCAATTCAGCACACCACCATCCCCACCCCACCGCAGTTTTCCCCCCTTGGTGTCCATATGTCCGTTCTCTACATCTGTGTCTCAACTTCTGCCCTGCAAACCGGCTCATCTGTACCATTTTTCTAGGTTCCACGTACATGCATTAATATACGATATTTGTTTTTCTCTTTCTGACTTACTTCACTCTGTATGACAGTCTCTAGATCCATCCACTTCTCAACAAATGACTCAATTTCGTTCCTTTTTATGGCTGAGTAATATTCCATTGTAGATATGTACCACAACTTCTTTATCCATTCGTCTGTTGATGGGCATTTAGGTTGCTTCCATGACCTGGCTATTGTATATAGTGCTGCAATGAACATTCGGGTGCATGTGTCTTTTTGAATTACGGTTTTCTCTGGGTATATGCCCAGTAGTGGGATTGCTGGGTCATATGGTAATTCTATTTTTAGTTTTTTAAGGAACCTCCATATTGTTCTCCACAGTGGCTGTATCAATTTACATTCCCACCAACAGTGCAAGAGGGTTCCCTTTTCTCCATACCCTCTCCAGCATTTGTTGTTTGTAGATTTTCTGATGATGCCCATTCTAACAGGAGTGAGGTGATACCTCATTGTAGTTTTGATTTGCATTTCTCTAATAATTAGTGATGTTGAGCATCTTTTCATGTGCTTCGTGGCCGTCTGTCTGTCTTCTTTGGAGAAATGTCTATTTAGGTCTTCTGCCCATTTTTGGATTGGGGTGTTTGTTTCTTTAATATTGAGCTGAATGAGCTGTTTATATATTTTGGAGATTAATCCTTTGTCCGTTGATTCATTTGCAAATATTTTCTCCCATTCTGAGGGTTGTCTTTTCGTCTTGTTTATGGTTTCCTTTGCTGTGCAAAAGCTTTGAAGTTTCATTAGGTCCCACTTGTTTATTTTTGTTTTTATTTCCATTACTCTAGGAGGTGGATCAAAAAAGATCTTGCTGTGATTTATGTCAAAGAGTGTTCTTCCTATGTTTTCCTCTAAGAGTTTTATAGTGTCCAGTCTTATATTTAGGTCTCTAATCCATTTTGAGTTTATTTTTGTGTATGGTGTTAGGGAGTATTCTAATTTCATTCTTTTACATGTAGCTGTCCAGTTTTCCCAGCACCACTTATTGAAGAGGCTGTCTTTTCTCCATTGTATATCCTTGCCTCCTTTGTCATAGATTAGTTGACCATAGGTGCGTGGGTTTATCTCTGGGCTTTCTATCTTGTTCCATTGATCTATGTTTCTGTTTTTGTGCCAGTACCATATTGTCTTGATTACTGTAGCTTTGTAGTATAGTCTGAAGTCAGGGAGTCTGATTCCTCCAGCTCCATTTTTTTCCCTCAAGACTGCTTTGGCTATTCGGGGTCTTTTGTGTCTCCATACAAATTTTAAGATGATTTGTTCTAGCTCCGTAAAAAATGCCATTGGTAATTTGATAGGGATTGCATTGAATCTGTAGATTGCTTTGGGTAGTATACTCATTTTCACAATGTTGATTCTTCCAATCCAAGAACATGGTATATCTCTGCATCTGTTGGTATCATCTTTAATTTCTTTCATCAGTGTCTTATAGTTTTCTGCATACAGTTCTTTGTCTCCCTAGGTAGGTTTATTCCTAGGTATTTTATTCTTTTTGTTGCAGTGGTAAATGGGAGTGTTTCCATAATTTCTCTTTCAGATTTTTCATCATTAGTGTATAGGAATGCAAGAGATTTCTGTGCGTTAATTTTGTATCCTGCAACTTTACCATATTCATTAATTAGCTCTAGCAGTCTTCTGGTGGCAGTTTTAGGATTCTCTATGTATAGTATCATGTCATCCGCAAACAGTGACAGTTTTACTTCTTCTTTTCCAATTTGTATTCCTTTTATTTCTTTTTCTTCTCTGATTGCTGTGGCTAGGACTTCCAGAACTATGTTGAATAATAGTGGTGAGAGTGGACATGCTTGTCTCGTTCCTGATCTTAGAGGAAATGCTTTCAGTTTTTCACCATTGAGAATGATGTTTGCTGTGGGTTTGTCATATATGGCCTTTATTATGTTGAGGTAGGTTCCCTCTATGCCCACTTTCTGGAGAGTTTTTATCAGAAATGGGTGTTGAATTTTGTCAAAAGCTTTTTCTGCATCTATTGAGATGATCATATGGTTTTTATTCTTCAATTTGTTAATATGGTGTATCACATTGATTGATTTGCATATATTGAAGAATCCTTGCATCCCTGGGATAAATCCCACTTGATCGTGGTGTATGATCCTTTTAATGTGTTGTTGGATTCTGTTTGCTAGTATTTTGTTGAGGATTTTTGCATCTATATTCATCAGTGATATTGGTCTGTAATTTCCTTTTTTGGTAGTGTCTTTGTCTGGTTTTGGTATCAGGGTGATAGTGGCCTCATAGAATGAGTTTGGGAGTGTTCCTTCCTCTGCAATTTTTTGGAAGAGTTTGAGAAGGATAGGTGTTAGCTCTTCTCTAAACGTTTGATAGAATTCACCTGTGAAGCCATCCGGTCCTGGACTTTTGTTTGTTGGAAGATTTTTAATCACAGTTTCAATTTCATTACTTGTGATTGGTCTGTTCATATTTTCTGTTTCTTCCTGGTTCAGTCTTGGAAGGTTATACCTTTCTAAAAATTTGTCCATTTCTTCCAGGTTGTCCATTTTATTGGCATAAAGTTGCTTATAGTAGTCTCTTAGGATGCTTTGTATTTCTGTGGTGTCTGTTGTAACTTCTCCTTTTTCATTTCTGATTTTATTGATTTGAGTCCTCTCCCTCTTTTTCTTGATGAGTCTGGCTAATGGCTTATCAATTTTGTTTATCTTCTCAAAGAACCAACTTTTAGTTTTATTGATCTTTGCTATTGTTTTCTTTGTTTCTATTTCATTTATTTCTGCTCTGATCTTTATGATTTCTTTCCTTCTGCTAACTTTGAGTTTTGTTTGTTCTTCTTTCTCTAGTTTCTTTAGGTGTAAGGTTAGACTGTTTACTTGAGATTTTTCTTGTTTCTTTAGGTAGGCTTGTATAGCTATAAACTTCCCTCTTAGAACTGCTTTTGCTGCATCCCATAGGTTTTGGGTCGTCGTGTTTTCATTGTCATTTGTCTCTAGGTATTTTTTTATTTCCTCTTTGATTTCTTCAGTGATCTCTTGGTTATTTAGTAACGTATTGTTTAGCCTCCATGTGTTTGTGTTTTTTACGTTTTTTTTTCCCTGTAATTCATTTATAATCTCATAGCGTTGTGGTCAGAAAAGATGCTTGATATGATTTCAATTTTCTTAAATTTACTGAGGCTTGATTTGTGACCCAAGATGTGATCTATCCTGGAGAATGTTCCGTGCGCACTTGAGAAGAACGTGTAATGTGCTGTTTTTGGATGGAATGTCCGATATATATCAATTAAATCTATCTGGTCTATTGTGTCATTTAAAGCTTCTGTTTCCTTATTTATTTTCATTTTGGATGATCTGTCCATTGGTGTAAGTGAGGTGTTAAAGTTCCCCACTATTATTGTGTTATTGTCGATTTCCTCTTTTATAGCTGTTAGCAGTTGCCTTATGTATTGAGGTGCTCCTATGTTGGGTGCATATATATTTATAATTGTTATATCTTCTTCTTGGATTGATCCCTGGATCATTATGTAGTGTCCTTCCTTGTCTCTTGTAACATTCTTTATTTTAAAGTCTATTTTATCTGATATGAGTATAGCTACTCCAGCTTTCTTTTGATTTCCATTTGCATGGAATATCTTTTTCCATCCCCTCACTTTCAGTCTGTATGTGTCCCTAGGTCTAAAGTGGGTCTCTTGTAGACAGCATATATATGGGTCTTGTTTTTGTATCCATTCAGCCAGTCTATGTCTTTTGGTTGGGGCATTTAATCCATTCACGTTTAAGGTAATTATCGATATGTATGTTCCTATGACCATTTTCTTAATTGTTTTGGGTTTGTTTTTGTAGGTCCTTTTCTTCTCTTGTGTTTCCCACTTAGAGAAGTTCCTTTAGCATTTGTTGTAGAGCTGGTTTGGTGGTGCTGAATTCTCTTAGCTTTTGCTTGTCTGTAAAGCTTTTGATTTCTCCATCAAATCTAAATGAGATCCTTGCTGGGTAGAGTAATCTTGGTTGTAGTTTCTTCCCTTTCATCACTTTAAGTATGTCATGCCACTCCCTTCTGGCTTGCAGAGTTTCTGCTGAGAAGTCAGCTGTTAACCTTATGGGAACTCCCTTGTATGTTATTTGTCGTTTTTCCCTTGCTGCTTTCAATAATTTTTCTTTGTCTTTAATTTTTGCCACTTTGATTACTATGTGTCTTGGTGTGTTTCTCCTTTGGTTTATCCTGTATGGGACTCTCTGCGCTTCCTGGACTTGGGTGGCTATTTCCTTTCCCATGTTAGGGAAGTTTTCGACTATAATCTCTTCAAATATTTTCTCTGGTCCTTTCTCTCTCTCTTCTCCTTCTGGGACCCCTATAATGTGAATGTTGTTGCATTTAATGTTGTCCCAGAGGTCTCTTAGGCTGTCTTCATTTCTTTTCATTGTTTTTTCTTTAGTCTGTTCCGCAGCAGTGAATTCCACCATTCTGTCTTCCAGGTCACTTATCCGTTCTTCTGCCTCAGTTATTCTGCTATTGATTCCTTCTAGTGTAGTTTTCATTTCCGTTATTGTATTGGTCATCTCTGTTTGTTTGTTCTTTAATTCTTCTAGGTCTTTGTTAATCATTTCTTGCATCTTCTCAATCTTTGCCTCCATTCTTATTCCGAGGTCCTGGATCATCTTCACTATCATTATTCTGAATTCTTTTTCTGGAAGGTTGCCTATCTCCACTTCATTTAGTTGTTTTTCTGGGGTTTTTTCTTGTTCCTTCATCTGGTACATAGCCCTCTGCCTTTTCATCTTGTCTATCTTTCTGTAACTGTGGTTTTTGGTCCACAGGCTGCAGGATTGTAGTTTTTCTTGCTTCTGCTGTCTGCCCTCTGGTGGTTGAGGCTATCTAAGAGGCTTGATGGGGGGCTCTGGTGGTGGGTAGAGCTGACTGTTGCTGTGGCGGGCAGAGCTCAGTAAAACTTTAATCCACTTGACTGTTGACGGGTGGGGCTGGGTTCCCTCCCTGTTGGTTGTTTTGCCTGAGGCAACCCAACACTGGAGCCTACCTGGGCTCTTTGGTGGGGTTAATGGCAGACTCTGGGAGGGCTCACGCCAAGGAGCACTTCCCAGAACCTCCGCTGCCAGTGTCCTTGTCCCCACGGTGAAACAGAGCCACCCCCCGCCTCTGCAGGAGACCCCCCAACACCAGCAGGTAGGTCTGGTTCAGTCTCCCCCAGGGTCACTGCTCCTTCCCCTGGGTCCTGATGCGCACACTACTTTGTGTGTGCCCTCCAAGAGTCGGGTCTCTGTTTCCCCCAGTCCTGTGGAAGTCCTGCAATCAATTCCCACTAGGCTTCAAAGTCTGATTCTCTAGGAATTCCTCCTCCCGTTGCCGGACCCCCAGGTTGGGAAGCCTGACGTGGGGCTCAGAACCTTCACGCCAGTGGGTGGACTTCTGTGGTATAAGTGTTCGCCAGTCTGTGAGTCACCCACCCAGCAGTTATGGGATTTGATTTTACTCTGATTGCGCCCCTCCTACCATCTCACTGTGGCTTCTCCTCTGTACTTGGACGTGGGGTATCCTCCTTGGTGAAGTCCAGGGTCTTCCTGTCAATGATTGTCCAGCAGCCAGTTGTGATTCTGGTGCTCTAGCAAGAGGGAGTGAGAGCACCTCCTTCTACTCCGCCATCTTGGTTAATCCTCTACATTTGGTTTTTTATTACCATCTAAGAGTTTTTATCTTTTAATGGGAAATTTATGCCAACTTCATTTATTGCTATGACTGATATGTTTGGGTTGTCCTCTGTCATCTTGTATTATTCTCTCAAACAGAGATTTGGGAGAGGGGCTTCAGCTCCCATTCTCCCACCTTCCCTAAATCCCTCAGTTAATATAATTTCACACGACAGTTGCAAATCATGATGGGACCAAGGAGGCTGAGCACTTCCTTCTCTGGAGAAACTGAATGACTCTAGGGTAGCTTGTTGTTCTTACTTTGCTAAGGAATCTGCTTTGACTTGTGTGAATACTTTGATTTTAACCTTGTCTTCTGGGAGTAGTTTAGGTTCCAGGAAAGCTACTCTGACATGTTATAAAAGGAGTGAATTCAGGATATAGTTGTTATTGTCTTTTATCAACGTGATGGTAGTAAACCTATACTTATGTGACTAATACCTTTTCTTGCAGGTAAGGATTTTAACTATTCGGACCCAGAACTTATTCATGGATATTCAAAATATGGATTTAATTCCGTTATCAGTAAAAACTTGGGCAACCACAGAGATGTGCCAGATACCAGGAATAAAATGTATGTTCCTCCTGATATTTTTTTTTACATATTACATAGTTTCAGATATACAACATAATGATTTGATATTTGTATATGTTGCAAAATGATCATCACAGTAAGTCTAGTTAACATCGGTCACTATACATAAATCCAAAAAAGATTTTTTTCTTGTGATGAGAACTTGTAAGATCTTTCTTAGTAACTTTCAAATATGCAGTACAGTATTATTAACTACAGTCACCATGCTATACATTACATCCCTGTGACATTTATTTTATAACTGGAAGTTTGTACCTTTTGACCTCCTTCACCCGTTTCACCCACCCTCTGCCTCTGGTGACCACCAATCTGTTCTCTGTATCTTGAGCTTGTTTTTTTTAGGGGGGGGGGCGTGGATTGTGTTTTGTTTGTTTGAGATTCTACATGTAAGTGAGAGCATATGGTATTTGTCTTTCTCTTCTCTGACTTGTTTCACTTAGCATAATGCCATCAAGATCCATTCATGTTATTGCAAATGGCAAGATTTCCTCATTTTTTATGGCTGAATTATATATATAGATATAGATGTAGATATATAACATATAGATATAGCTATATAGATATATATTACCTTTTCTTTATTCATCCACCCATGGACACTTAGATTGCTCCCATGTCTTGGCTTGTAAATAATGCTGTAATGAACATGGGGGTGCATGTATCTTTTTGAGTTAGTGCTTTTGTTTTCTTCAGGTAAATACACAGAATTGGAATTGCTGGATCATATGACAGTTCAATTTTTAATTTTTTGAGGAACTTCCATACTGGTTTTCCATAGTGGCTGCACCAATTTACATTCCTACCAAAGGTGCACAAGGGTTCCCTTTTCTCCACATCCTCACCAACTCTTGTTACCTCTTGTCTTTTTGATAAGAGCCATTCAAACAGGTGTGAAGTGATATCTTATTGTGGTTTTGATTTGCATTTCCCTGATGATTAGTGATGCTGAGCATCTTTTCATGTGCCTGTTGCCCATCTGTATGTCTTCTTTGGAAAAAATGTCTATTCAGATCCTCTGCCCATTTTTTAATCAGATTGGTTTGTTTGTTTGTTTTTTCAATATTGAGTTGTATGAGTTCTTTACATATGTTGGGTATTAACCCCTTATCAGATATATGATTTGCAAATATTTTCTCCCATTCAGTAGGTTGCCTTTTCATTTTGTTGAAGGTTTCCTTTGCTGTGCGAAGCTTTATAGTTTGATGTAGTCCCACTTATTTATTTTTGCTTTTGTTGCCTTTGCTTTTGGTGTCAGATCCAAATAAATCAAGACTGATGTTAAGGAGCTTACTGCCTATCTTTTCTTCCAGGAGTTTTATGGTTTTAGGTCTTATATTCATTTAATTCATTTCTAGTTAAGTTGAGGGTATGGTGTGAGATAGAGGTCCAGTTTCATTCTTTTGCATGTAGCTGTTCAGTTTTTCCAGCACCATTTATTGAAGAGACTGTTCTTTCCCCATCGTATATTCTTGGCTCCTTTGTCGTAAATTAATTGACCATACATGTGTGGGTTTATTTCTGGGCTTTCTACTCTGCTCCATTGATCTGTGTGTCTTTTTATGCCAGTACCATACTGTTTTTATTACAATAGCTTTGTAATATAGTTTGAAACCGGGGAGCATGAGTCCTCCAGCTTTGTTCTTCTTTCTCAAGATTGCTTTGGCTATTTGGGGTCTTTTGTAATTCCACACAAATTCTAGGATTGTTTGTTCTATTTCTGTGAAAAATGCCATTGTAATTTTGATAGGGATTGCATTGAACCTGTAGATTGCTTTAGGAAATATGGACATTTTAACAATATTAATTCTTCCAATCCATGAGCATAGAATATCTTTCCATCTCCTTCAATTTCTTTTGTTAATGTCTTATAGTTTTCAGTGTACTGGTCTAAAAACAAGTAAGGTCTAATTTTTAAACATTTACTAACCAGATTTTAATTTTTGCATATTAGAAGTCTTGTAATATAGTTTCCTGTTTTTAGAACTTGAAGTCAGATAATGTCAAAAGCCTACTTCAAAATTCTAGAGCTTATAGTGTAGAGAATATCTTCTCCTTGGCTCAGAATGTGTTCTAGAGGTTTCCAAGAATTGCATCACCCACAAGTTCTTTTTATTAAATCACCAATGAAGACTTTTGGTCAAAGGGAGATTTATTCCTAATACAAAATGCTTCAGACAGCTACCTATTTTTTTCTTCAAAGTCTGCTTTTTTTTTAAAATTGTTCCTTCAATCGTTTGTGTAAGTGCCTTTTTAAAAAACTTTTGGTAAACTGTATATAACATAAAATTTACCATTTTAACTCTTTTTAACTGTACAATTTGGTGGCATTAAGTATATTAACATTGTTATACAGCCATCGCCATTATCCATCTGCAGAACTTTTCATCATCCCAAACTGAGACTCTGTCTTCATTAAACATTTACTCCCCACTCTTCCCTCCATCCAGTCCCCTGGCAACCACCAGTCTACATTCTGTCACTGTGAATTTTATCTACTCTAGGTACTTCATAAAAGCAGAATCATACAATAGTTGCCTTTTGTGTCTGGCTTATTTCACTTAGCATAATGTCCTCAAGTTTCATTCATGTTGTAGCAAATGTGTGTTAATATCTTTTTAATATATTTTAGGTTCTGATGGTTTCTAGCCAAAGAGGGATGATATCCTCTCTTTACTAAATAAGAAGTACTTAAGGAATATAAGCCTCTTCCAGTAATACAGAGACAAAAGCCATGTTCCAAAAAACAGGGCAAAGTGGGACCCACTTTGTCTTGTTGCAACTTGTGTACAAGACAAACATTTGAAGCCACAAACATAAGAATCAACAAAGTTTCTAGGTAGCTAAATATCACTTATGATATGGCACATTCAAGAGATGTAGTGCTTCAACATTGTAAACCAACTATACTTCAATTTAAAAAAAAGAATAACTATTTTTCACTGAAGAAAAAAAGAGATATAATGTTTGCACATGATGACACAATCTATCTGGCTTATAATGAAAGAAAAAGAATTTAAATTTATTCAAACCATAAAACATGGTAGACATTTAATTTAGAGGACAACTTTTTTTCTCGATTGAATATTGAACTACCGCAAAGGGAGGTCAATATTTTTGCATGCTTACAAGTTATGAATTTCTCTCCAGGCAGGCCATCATTTCTTCCTCTTAAAACTCATTTTCTAAAATAGTGTAACCACCTTTGCTTCCATTCCCTCATCATATGATTATTTGTTAGAAAAACAGGAAGTTTAGAAAGAGATTGTCCAAAGAAAGAAGCAAACTTGGCAGTTTTAGTATTCAGAATATTAACTTTGTTAATAGGAAATTCAATTCTGTACGAAATACACTTCTGTGTTTAAAATATATGTTAACTATTAGGAGTAACTACTAATATCTAGAATCCAGCAGATTTTCAGCCATTATTATAGTAATTACATCATTCCATTAAATGGAATTTCCATTTCAGCTTTGCTTTTCTTTAAAATTCATATTATTATTTTCACTGAACTAGAGAAATACTTGATACAAATCTTTGAAGAATAGATTTTTTGTTGATTGGTTTTCCAATTCTATTTATTTCTCAACTTTTAAAGTTTGAAATAATTTCAGACTTACAAAATTGTTGCAAAAATATTTCATAGAATTCCTGCCTAGCATTTTCTTAGATTCCCCAAATGCTAACATCGTCCATACCCTCAGAACCAGAACAATAAACAAAACCAGCAAATTAACAATACAATACCATTAGCGAATGTACAGACGGTATTCAAGTTTTTACACTTAACCCACTATTGTCCTCTTTCTGGAAGGATCTAACCCAGGACTACAGACTGTGTGCAGGGTTCCTGTTCCCTGAGTTTCCTTTCATCTGAAACTGTTCCTAAGTCTTTATCTTCCACGACTGTGACAGTTGTAGAGATCTAACCAGTTATTTTGTAGAATGCTCCTCAATTTGAGTTTGATGTTTCCTTGTGATCAAATCCGGGTCATGCATTTTTGACAGGAATACCATGGAAGGAATGTCATATCCTTCTCAGCACATTGTATTAAAAGGCACACGATGTCTCTTTGTCCCAGTACTGGTGAAGTGACTTGTGGTGAAGTTAATTTGATCACTTGATTAAAACGACTCTCAGATTTTCTGCACAGTAAAATTACCATTTATCCTCTTGTAATTAATAAAGGTGCAGATTTCTTTGAAATGTTAATTGTGAAAAACCTGGAAAATATAAAAAAGCATAAAAAGGGAAAGTAAAAACACACATGATCCTAGGGATTTTTCTTCTGTCTTAATGCATAAGGTGTCACCTAACTATTTTCCCCCCACTTGACACAGAGAGATCATCGCTGTCAGGATGTTAGTGTATATCCTTCCAAAATGTATAGACACATACACGTATTTATAAGTAGACAGTAAGCATACAATATAATCATATCATTTTTATGAAAATGGACTTTACATTGTATATTCTATAATGTGTTTTTTTTAACTTAACAACATATCGTGGAGAACTTTTTCAAAGCATTACACATAAAATTTGCCTCATTCATTTTAACAGTTGAGAGCAGTTATCCATTGTATAAATATACAGTTTCCCCATTAAGAGAAATCCTGGTTGTTTTTAATTTTTCAGCTTTTCAAAAGTGATGTAATAAACACTCTTGTACACATATTTTTATGCCCTCATGTTAGTATGTATGGAGTAAAGATTTCTGGAATGAGATTGCTCAGCCATAGGCTCATTTTTCTTCTCTAGAATTTTATATAAATAAAATTTACGCAGCATAATTATTTTGAAATTTAGCCATGTTGTCGCAAGGAGTTCCTTTTTATTGCTGAGTAGTGCTCTACTGTACGGATGTACTACAATTTGTTTATCCTTTCATCTGTTGATAGGACAGATTGTTTCCGGTTTTTGCCTATTACAAATAAAGTTGGTATGAATATTCTTAAGACAAGTTTTGCATAACAGATGTTCTTTTTTCTCTTATGTAAATATTTTACAAGTGGAATGGCTAGATCTTAGGGTGTATGTTTAATTTTTTAAGAAACTGCCATTTTCCTAAAATAGTTGTACTATCTTACATTCCCATCAGCAATGAATGAGATTTCCAGTTCTTCCACATCTTTGCCAACACTTGGTATGGCCAGTATTTTGAATTTTAGCCATTCTAATAGGTGTGTAGTGGGATCTCATTGTGGTTTAATTGGCATTTTCTTGATGTCTAATGATGTTGCGATCTATTTATGTGTTTATTTGCTATCTGTGTATCTTCTTTATTGAAGTTTAAATTTTGCCCATTTTAAAATTGGATTGTTCTCTTATTATTGAGTTTTGAGAATTTTTTAGTATATTTTGGTATAAGATCTTTATCATATTGATGATTACACGTATATTTTCCTAGTCTATGGCTTGTTTTTTCGTTCTCTTAACAGTGCCTTTTGAAAAGCAGAAGTTTTTAATTTTGATGGAGTCCAATTGTTTAATTTTATTCTGTTTTTTTTTAATTTTTTAATTTATTCATTTATTTATTTATTCATTCATTTATGGCTGTGTTGGGTCTTCGTTTCTGCGCGAGGGCTTTCTCTAGTTGCGGCAAGTGGGGGCCACTCTTCATCGCGGTGCGCGGGCCTCTCACTGTCACGGCCTCTCTTGTTGCGGAGCACAGGCTCCAGACGCGCAGGCTCAGCAATTGTGGCTCACGGGCCTAGTTGCTCCGCGGCATGTGGGATCTTCCCAGACCAGGGCTCGAACCCGTGTCCCCTGCATTGGCAGGCAGATTCTCAACCACTGCGCCACCAGGGAAGCCCTATTCTATTTTTTAATTTACTTTTGCCTAGCCCAAGATCACAAAGATATCTCTATTGGATTTTCTATGTAGATGGGCATGACCTATGCACTTTTACTTCTTCCTTTCTAGTTGGCATGCTTTCCTTTTTCTTACTGCACTGGCTAAAACCTCTAATACAATGTTGAATAGCAGAGGTGAAATTGGGCAGCCTTGCTGTGTTCTTGCTCTTAACTCTCAGCTTTTCATCAGTGAGTATGATGTTATCTTTAGGTTTTTCACAGATGTTCTTTCTCAGGTTTAGGAAGTTCCCTTCTATTCCTAGTTTGCTGAGAATTTTTCGCCAGGCGGCTGTTGAATTCTGGCACATCCTTTTCTGTGTATTGAGATGTGTGTATCTTTAGTTTGTGAAGATGGTAAATTATGTTGATTTTCTAATGTTAAACAGAGGTTATATTTATGGGCTATCCCCTACTTGGTCATGATGCATTATCCTTTTTATATATTATTGAATTTGATTTGCTGAAATTTTGTTTGGAATTTTATATCAGTGTTTGTGAGGGCTATCAATTTGTATTTGTCCTGACTGTCCTTGTCTGGTTTTGTTATCAGAGTAATGTTGGCCTTGTAGAATGAATTGTGGATTATTCTTTTAGGATTTGATTTTTTTTAATTTTTTTAATTTTTGGCTTCATTGGGTCTTCATTGCTGCATGCGGGCTTTCTCCAGTTGCGGTGAGCAGGGGCTACTCTTCGTTGCAGTGCGCAGGCTTCTCATTGCTGTGGCTTTTGTTGCGGAGCACGGGCTCTAGGTGCGCAGGCTTCAGTAGTTGTGGCCCGCGGGCTCAGTAGTTGTGGCTCACGGGCTCTAGAGCACAGGCTCAGTAGTTGTGGCGCGCGGGCTTAGTTGCTCCGCGGCATGTGGGATCTTCCCGGACCAGGGCTCGAACCCATGTCCCCTGCATTAGCAGGCGGATTCTCAACCACTGCGCCACCAGGGAAGCCCCTATCAATTAATTTTAGAGAAACCCATACACATTAGGCTTCTCTTAGGGGTGTAACCATGTGTGACGTGGTTTCAGCCTCCTTCAGTATCATTGTCCCGTTCCTCCGAAGGGACTCAGTTTATAGTTTTCTGAAAACGATATACCCAGGACTAAGTGTAATCCTAGAGATTGATCTGAGTAGCCTGAGTTCGCCCTGGACCACCGTCTCTCTCTATTTGGGGGCATCCTCTCTCTCTCTGTGTCTCATCTACTTGCTCTTTGGTCACACAGTGATCCTACTGGAATGCAAGCCTTTTAATCCTATCTGTTTCTGTGAGGCCACATTTTCCCACCTGACGTTTTAGGCCACGTGCAGCCCAGAGCACTCGCCCCCTTTTCCTATCCTCTCAGGTCTTTTCTTGGTTCTGTTATCTCATATTCTCATTCCTTGAAGCACGAGTCCGTTTCCACCCGGTAAACATGTCTTCTGTATCTTCATCTACTCTTGGATAAAAATGTTGACCAGCACAAGGTCTTCTTCTTCCATGGTGACATCAATCCATAAATATCCTGAAAATCTGTCCAGGATCCCTGTGGGGCTGCCTGCCCAACACATCCTTCCCTGGGGTTTCCTACCCATTACTCCCTTTTCACACGGTGGCAGTGCGTAGAGTGACTTTCTATTTTGACCCCACTATCTGGCCATGATGGGCACCTAAGCCAAACTGAGCCAGTGAATCCTGTCCTGTGAATTTTGGGGAAGGGGGAAGTCTTACCAGTTTCTCCTTGGATGCTGGACTGTAGGACATGCTGACGTCAGCCGCATTTCCCGCTCTGTGGGGTAAAGGAGGGAAAACAAGCCAGGTTGCAGAGAGAGAATAAGAGCCATGTAAGGAGCCTTGTAGAATACTGACTGCAAGGCACTGACCTGAGCATTTTACATATTTTAATTCATTGAAACTTCACAACCTATGAGGTAGGTTGATGTAGTTATTGTTATCATTATAATTATTCCCAGATGTAAAGACAAGAGCAGCAATCGAGCATGTCCAGGTGGCTCTCAAGCCTCTGGTTAGAATTGCTCTTGGAGGGCTTCCCTGGTGGCGCAGTGGTTGAGAATCTGCCTGCCAATGCAGGCGACACGGGTTCGAGCCCTGGTCTGGGAAGACCCCACATGCCACGGAGCAACTGGGCCCGTGAGCCACAATTACTGAGCCTGCGCGTCTGGAGCCTGTGCTCCGCAACAAGAGAGGCCGCGATAGTGAGAGGCCCGCACACCGCGATGAAGAGTGGCCCCCGCTTACCACAACTAGAGAAAGCCCTCGCACAGAAACGAAGACCCAACACAGCCATAAATAAATAAGTAAATAAATAAATTAAAAAAAAAAAAAGAAATCAAGGCACAGTTATACAAGTTTTTAAAAAAAAAAAGAATTGCTCTTGGAGGCTCCAGGTTCCTGCCTGTTGCTAGGTCCTGTGGGACATTTGGGTCCTTTTTTTGAACCTCTTTCTTATGCTTAAGCTAGTTCCAGTGGGTTTGTCATTTACAACCAAAATATTTCAAAATACAACCAAATAATATAGCAATCCAAACAATACTTAACAGCTAAAAACTAGTATTACTGGAATTCAGGGTCTATTCTTCTCTCAAGTGCACAAAAAAATAGTAAAACATTTTTTGTCAAAGCCTTGGAAGAAATCTAATTACACCATATCCATTACATTTCTTTGTTGCAATAGACTACACAAATGTAAGAACAACACATGGATTTTCTTTGAAGATAGAACAGTAAAGTTAATTTGAACCTTTCAGTGCATATAAGCTTATTAATTTGTTTTTATGATAGAAACCAAAAATATAGGTATAATTTGTGTTTAGACTATGTTCAAAACAGAACTAATATTATCAAAGCAGTCTCAGGAAAAAGCAATTATTACTGGCATAAAGAAGGGAGGAATGATTTAGAAAATATTAGAACAACATAAGAAAAGAAATTAAAAATTAAAAATTTAAAAGAAATTAAAAATTAAAGAAATTTTTGTATCTTAATTTTTGTATTTTAAATGTACTGTCGCCTTATTATCATAATCATTGATTAAAGGAATAAAGAGGAAAAAATGTGAATAAAGAAAGGTGTTTGAATGAGTCCTCAAAACATCTAAGGCTTTTAGATGAATTTTTTCTTCCTCTTGCTTATGCCTGCAGGTGTCATAAAAAACAGTACCCATCCAACCTGCCTACTGCCAGCATTGTCATTTGTTTCCACAATGAAGAATTTAATGCCTTGTTCCGGACAGTGTCCAGTGTCATGACTCTCACTCCACAGCGTATCCTTGAAGAAGTTATTTTGGTAGATGACATGAGTGAATTTGGTAAGATAAGACACTAATCACCTATCTAATCTACTTTGAAGGCAGCGCTATCTCTGTGGCACTTGAGTTGTTTTATACAAAGAACATTTTTCGGTGGGTTTTGAGGCAGGCACTTTGGTGCACTCGTGGTGATGTGAGAGCTGGTCCCTGTCCTTATGGTGTTGGGCTAATGGGACGGTTAGTGCTTCCATGAAACAAATGTAGGGGCAAGCTGGTCTTTAGAGGTCATGCATGACGTTCAAGAAGTGATATCTAGCAAACTATTACATATAGGATGGATAAACAACAAGGTCCTACTGTATAGCACAGAAAACTATGTTCAATATCCTGTGATAAATCATCATGGAAAAGAATATGTGTACGTATAACTGAATCACTTTGCTGTACAGTAGAAATTAACACAACATTGTACATCAACTATACTTCAGTAAAGTAAATTTTTTTAAAAAGTGCTATCTGAACTGAGGTCTGAAGGCTGAGTTGGGCTTATATCGATGGAGAGGAAGGAAAAAGTATTTTAGGCAGAGGAAATGGCATTATAAAGGCCCAGAGGCAAGAGAAAACATGGTGAGTTTGGAATAGTTCTGTATTTTATGTAGATTATGTATGAGTATAGTGTTAGGAGAGAGGGGGCAGGCCTGAAACCAGAAACGTAAAAGGGCAGCCCCTCATGAAGGCATTGTTTGAATTTTATTTGGAGAAAATGGGGAACGATTCCAAGGCTTATTAATGCAGGGGAATGACACAATCCAGGTACTTTACATGAAAGAATTCTAATCACGCCAACTACACTTAATGGCTTATTCCTCCGTGTTCACTGGTTTTAAAGAACTATGATACTAGAACAAAATCTGATTAACTCCATTTAGCATTTGAGATTAGCTGTCTATTTTACAACTTAATTACAAACCTCAGGCAAGCCAAGAGGGCCCAGATTAAGGATAAGCTCTTTGAAGTCTGCAGGTTCCCTGTGAGGTGCATTTCTCATGGAAGCAATGTATCTGTATTGGATAAGTTTTCTACCTAACAGTTTACCTAATCCACCGTGAATCTGACCCACTATGGGCTGGGACAGAAAAAGAGGAGGAGAAACAGGAGGAAGAAGAACAGGCAGAGGAAGGAAAGAAGATGTCCCGGGAGGTTCACCTCGGAGAAATAACTGTAGATGCATCAACTCAAAAGTGAAAGGGAACTCAAGCTAATGTCGGCTACATTTAGGAATTCCACTCATTTACCAGGCACTATCACGTATGACATTATTTGTGTGAGAGCCGCGCAAATCAGAGGGGTCCAGTACTGTTTATTTCTGGTCTTGTGCCTAGGAGGGGATGTGGAGGGATGGCCAGGTTCCTTATCTGACCAGTACCCTGAGCAACACATCTGGCCACGTGTGGGGCAAGAAGGCCCCAGTAAAGCCATGCGCAGGCAGCAGGGTGGGGTCTTTGCTGGACTGTGGAGTTCTAACTTCTCACCCAGAAGGACAAGGATCCTCCCACGGAGATGCAATTCCAGGATGACCGGGGAACCTCCCACAGCCTTTCAGAACTATGCCAAGAGCTCAGAGACATACCTGGTGACTTCCTCAGATGTTCTTTAGGCATCAGAAGACTCACTGCTGATGGCTGAGGGATGGCTGGACTGCTGGACCGGACACTGCTTCTCCTCCTGGATCCACGGTCACCTGGTCGGTGGTCATTTCACGCCCCCCACCAAGGAGCTTAGTCTTGGACCCACACAGAACCTCAAACAGGAAATGGGGTGTCCTGTAGTCCTGATGAAGCTCAGGATCGATGTACCCCTGCTTTAAATCCGCAGTGATTTCACGTGGGCTCTAGGAGAACTTCCTTCAACTGTAGCTAGTCTTTTCTAGCTCATAGCAGCTGGTACTGCTGATGGAGTCCCTCAGCTTGGGACAGCAGGGGTCAGGGGCCCAGACAGCTGCCCCCACTGAGTTACACGAGAGGCATGTCCAGAGCTGACCTGCTCCTGTCCACCTTTCTCAGCGTCCTGGTCCCGCTCGACTACAAGCCAACGACACGACCACCTTCTGAAGGACCCAAACCCTCCACTTCATGTCAGCGATGACCGCTGCCAGAACGGCCTTATTTACTCCTAGGTCTGCCACACAGAGCTCCTCTGGGTCCCGGATGTGGGGAGGGGTTTGCAGACATCTGAGCTGAGATGCTGCGCCTGCCCTACAAGCAAAGCTGTGCGGCCTGCAGTCTGCCTCTGGGCAGGGCCCTGGCGCTCTTTTTAAAGACAAGGAAAGAGATCCCTCCTTCTGACGAGGCTACAATGAACCTGCTTCTGTTGTTCCCCAGCCTCTTGATCCAGATTCCTAGGACTTAGGAGTTTAAACCTCTGAGGCACCTGTATCCATCTCACCAGAGACGACTTCATATTAACCTCCAAGTATTGAGTGACTGTTAGGTACCAGGCTGTGTGCTCGGTGATGGATTTCTTCCTCTCACTGCAGACCTGCAAGGAATATGGTACGTCTGCCTTCTCACAGATGAGGAAACTGAGACTCGAGTGGTGTGATAACCTGCCTGGGAATTATTACAGAGTTAAGAGCACGATTGTTAATAATAAAGTCAAATTGCCTATGCTTTTTCATGCTTTTTCTATTAAAAAGAAAAGAGTTTCTATTAAACTCATGCTTTTTCTATTAAAATTTTAATAGTGATTTATTAAAATAGAGGTATTTCACTAGAAACACAGAAGGATGTTTGCAGTTGATTTCAATGCTGAATCTCTTTTTGTTCACGTTTTGTTCACATTTTATGCACGTTCGTCTGATAAAATTTTCTTTTAAGGTTAGAACGTCCGTGGAATAGCGTAGTTTTTAGGAATCAATCAAAATTGTGAGAAATTGGTTTAATTTCTGTACTTATAGTTTACAATTGTCAATGTTGACTTTTTTTCCAGATGATCTGAAAGAGAAACTAGACTATCACCTGGAAATTTTTCGGGGAAAGATTAAATTAATACGAAACAAAAAGAGAGAGGGACTGATTCGAGCAAGGCTGATTGGAGCTTCACGTGCTTCAGGTATGAACATGTCGTCGGGAACATGACCCTGTGTCTGCGTCACAGAGATCTTTCTGTCTGTATGGAAGTCATCCTCATGGAGACCCTCCATGTCTCCACTGGCGTAAGCAGAAGAGTGGAAATATATTTCAGCCATATGAGTCTTTCATCTTCTTTTGACTCTGAAAAGATCCTGCTTCAAAATGTTAATTTGTTATTTCAAATAGAGGATATTCTTTTGCAGGGGTCATAACGTCAGCCTCCTGTTGCAGGATGAGTTCCCCCAGGTACAAACTCTGGGATGGAGTTTTAAATACATGCAGGGAGCCCACTGGGGTGCTCTTGGGAACCACGTAAGGGGAGCGGAAAGCAAGACTTCATGGGGAGAGTGGGGCTGTGAAGCAGCTGCCGGCCCACGGGGAACTCTGAAGCTAGGAGGGTGTCAGTTCAGGGCCTCTGGCAAGCAGAGGCCAAGACGAAATGGGAGGTGTGTTTACGGAGAAATGTCTGTGAAGGATAAAGGGGAGAGGGAAAAGCGTGGACCAGAAGCTTCTGGCCTGACACCTGTGGAAAGAGGCAGGGAAGGAAGGGAAGGTTGCAAGCCCTTCAGTCTGCTGCGGGCTCCCAGAAAGGCTCCCAGGGGCTGGTGGGGAGCCCGAGAGCAAAGACCGCCCATTGGAGGAGTCCTGCATGGGCGCCCCAGTGGCCCAGCTCTTGTTCATCCCCCGCCTGCCCCCCCCCCAGTGTGCTTAGTGATTGGCTGGGAGCCACCTGGGAGGGCATGGCCTTGGTGTGTATACTGCAGAAGATCCCAAAGCTTTGGAAGCTGTCAGACCCCCTCCTCATGGCAGGTTCTCTTGAAGGGAGATCTGAGCGGCACACTCAGGGGCAGTGCAGAGAGGTCCCACCTGGCCCAGGTGAGGGGACCAGACAGGGATGAGGACACCCTCTGCCCCCCAGGGAGGGGGCCATCACTTTGGACCAGGCAGCCACATCCTCGCCAAGGGCGGTTCCTGGGGAACGGACTGAGTCCCGCGGGGAATCCGAGCATTCTGGCTTTCAAGCTTCCTGGAAACCCGAATGATCAGAGGGTTGTTTGCAGAATATTAAACTAGGACAAAAGGCGATGGGTAATGTTTAAGGGTCTTTCATCAGGCCATGTGGCAATCTGAGGAAATGCCTCTGTTCTTTAGCAAGGCTATTTCCTTATTGAGTAGAAGGCCAAATAAAAGCAAAACCTGGGCTTCCCCGGTGGCGCAGTGGTTGAGAATCCGCCTGCCAATGCAGGGGACACGGGTTCGATCCCTGGTCCGGGAAGATCCCACATGCCGTGGAGCAACTAAGCTCGTGTGCCACAACTACTGAGCCTGTGCTCTAGAGCCCGTGAGCCACAACTACTGAGCCTGCGTGCCGCAACTACTGAAGCCCACGCGCCTAGAGCCCGTGCTCCACAACAAGAGAAGCCACTGCAATGAGAAGCCCAGACACCTCAACGAAGAGTAGACCCCGCTCGCCGCAACTAGAGAAAGCCCTCGTGCAGCAACAAAGACACAATGCAGGCAAAAAAAAAAAATCAGATTTATCAATATTTTTCTTTATGATTTTTGTGTCGTGTTTAAGAGATTCTTCCTTACTCCATGATCATGACGATATTCTACATTTTTTAAAATTTTGCTTTTTTACGTTATATTATTAACCTACCTAGAATTGATTGTTCTGGGAATGGTGTAAGGTAAGAATCTAATGTCATTTATCCTTTATGGCTAACCAGTTATCTCCATGCCATTCATTAAATAGTGCAGTCTTTCTTCATAGATTACAGTGCTACTTCTATCACTTACATCTGTATATTCCTGCATTTGATTCTGGCTTCTCTCTTCTCTCTATTATTGTATCTGTGTATTTCTAAGGCTAATCACACCCTCTCTTGATTAGGATAGCTTGATAAGATGTTTTTATAACTTGTAGGTCAAATATTTCCATGTCATTCTGCAAAATCGTCTTAACTTAGGATCATCCCATTAAGTTCCACAAAAAATCTATTGAGATTTTCACTGGAATTGCGTGGAGTTTACAGATTAAAATGGGAGAGAATTTACATCTTTTTAATGATGTCTTCCCATTCATGGACATTTATTCAGATCTACTTTTATATTCTTTCAATAATGTTTTGTCATTTTCTCCATAGATACCATGTGCAAAGATTTATTCCTGTTTATCTTGGTTTCTTGTGTTTTTTAAATTGTGATTTGGGATCTTCCTGTTGCATTTTCTAATTACTGGTATATAGGAATGAGATACTTAAAAAAATTTTTTTTTTAATATTTGGCTGCATTGGGTCTTCGTTGCTGCACGCAGGCTTTCTCTAGCTGCAGCGAGCGGGGGCTACTCTTCATTGCGGTGCGCGGGCTTCTGATTGCAGTGGTTGCTCTTGTTGCGGAGCACAGGCTCTAGGCGGGTGGGCTTCAATAGTTGTGGCTCGCGGGCTCTAGAGCGCAGGCTCAGTAGTTGTGGCACACGGGCTTTGTTGCTCCTCGGCACGTGGGATCTTCCTGGACCAGGGCTCAAACCCGTGTCCCCTGCATTGGCAGGTGGATTCTTAACGACTGCACCACCAGGGAAGTCCCTCTCTTGCATTTTCTGTCAACTGAAAATAGACAATTTTCCCTCTTCCTCTCTAACATTGAATTGGAGTGGCGATAGTAGGTCATCCTTTCCTTATTCCTAACTTTAATAGGAACAATTCTAAATTTTCACTTAAATATTGTATTTACCAATATTAGTTTCCTGGGGCTGCCATAACAAAGTACCACAAACCAGCTGGTTTAAAATAACAGAAGTTTACTGCCTCACAATTCTGGAGGCCAGAAGTCCAAAATCAAGGTGTCAGCAGGGCCACGGTCTCTCTCAAAGCTGTAGGGGCGGGTCCTTCCGTGTTTCTCGCAGCTTCTGCTGGTGGCCGTCAATCACTGGCTTGCAGCAGCTTCCCTTCGGTCCCTGTCTCTGTGGTCACATGGCCTTCTCCCCGTGGGACTAAGGACACCAGTCATATTGGATTAAGCACCCACCCTACTCTAGTAGTACCTCATCTTAACTAATGACATCTGCAACACCCTATTTCTAAATAAAGTCACATTCTGAGATATTAGGGGTTCAGACTTGAATATGTCTTTTGGGGAGGACATAATTCAACCCGTAACACTGCCATAGAGTTGTGTTTTTTTTAAGGAGAAGAAGTCTTATTAATTTTTTAGTTGAGAAATTTTCAAACCCACAGAGCACTTCTATACCCTCATCTAGATTCACTAGATGTTAATATCTTACAACACCCACTCCATTCATACATAATCTCACTTCCTCTCCATCCCTTCCCCCGCCACACACACACATCATCTACGTTGAAAATTAAGAGAGGCTTAGAATTTTCTTTTTTTTTTTTTTTTGGTACTGTTTTCTTACATTGATACTTTGCTTTATTAGACTCATAGAATGAAATGTATGGTTTTTCCTCTTTTTCTTTTTTCTGAATATCTACATAAGGCAGATTATGTAGATATTTGGAAAATTACATAAAACTGGCCTATAAACTATCCAGGCACTGGTATCATTTTTGGTTTCCTCTATAATCCAGGTATTTTTTTAAGTGAATTTTAAAGTTTCCAAACATAAGGGATTTTTTAAAAAACATTTATTTTATATTTGTTTATTTGGCTGCATCAGGTCTTAGTTGCGGCACGCAGGATCTTCGTTGTGCATGTGGGGTTTTTAGTTGCGGCACGTGGGATCTCTTTTAGTTGCAGCATGTGGGATCTAGTTCCCTGACCAGGGGTCAAACCCGGGCCCCCTGCATTGGGAGCGCAGAGTCTTAGCCACTGGACCACCAGGGAAGTCCCCAAACATAAGGGATTTTTCTAAATTGTCTTTTAATTGCTGATTACTAGCTTAAGTGTATCATGTTTAGAATTTCTGGTCTGTTGTTTTGTTGCGATCTCCTTTGTGTCTTAAAGCTGGGTCAGAGTTTCAAAACATCTATGTGTATTTGAAAAGAATAAATTTTCTCTTTTTGGCTGTAGGTTTTATATATATCTAATTTTGTTGGTCAAATACACTGTATTCTTATTCATCTAATTTGACTTGACATAAATAGTAATTTTGTCAGTGCTTGCTATATCTATCAGTCAGTCTATATTTGCTGCCCCCCGCCCCCTGCCCTGTGATGTAGGCTGCCTAGGCTAGGCTTTGCTCCAGGATTAGAAACTGTGCCATCCTGGGGTGTGGGCAGGTGAGGCAAGAGCTTGTGACCCGTCATTAACTATTCATGTAGGCACTCCTCCAATCAAGGATTTATCTAGCACCTCCTATGTGCTGTCCGTGAACATTTATTCTTTTTTAAAAAATTTTTATCAACTCTATTGAGATAACAATTTACATAAAATAAAGTGTACGCATTGAACATGGGTAATCGGTTTTCATACAATGCTAACGTGTACTTGCAGGTTTAGAGTTGTGTTAGCTTCCCGAGGAGCTGATATTCGCATTCTCATGACATCACTCTATCTCTTCTAGAGGCTTCAGATTCGTTCCCCGCTATTGCTCTGACCTCATCGCTTACTCACCTCCCCTTCACTCTACCCCAGCGGCACTGACCTTCTTGCTGCTCCTCAAACTTACCCACTATACTTCTATCTCAGAGGCTTTGCGTGTGATTTCCCCCCCTGGAATGTTGTTCTTCCAGACACCTGCATGACCTGTTACTTCACTTTGTTCAGTTCTCTGTAAACACATGTCGCCTTATCAGAGAGGCCTTTCGAAATCACCCTGTACAAAACAGCAAGCCCCTATTCCTCTCTGTCATCCTTCCTCTGATGGATTTTTTTTTTTTGTAATATTTATGGCTACCTGTCTACTCAACTGTGTGGGTGCTACTGCCCACGTGATGACTGAAGTTGCCCTTAAATTGCAGTAGCTGAGACTTCCCTGGCGGTCCAGTGGTTAAGACGACTCCACGCTTCCACTGCAAGGGGCACGGGTTCGATCCCTGGTCGGGGAACTAATATCCCACAAGCCACAGGGTGGCATAAACAAATAAATAAGTAAATAAATAAATTGCAGTAGCTGAGACAGCTGTGACGAGCCGTGTGCTGTGCCCTCGGGCAGGAAGGAAAATGACAGCAACTGGGGGCATAATTCCATCAGGGAGAATTAGAAGGTGAGGGTTTTGCAAAGTGGAGACAAGGTGAGAAAGAGAAGCTATAATCAGATGGCCTGAATCTAAAGGAAAGGGGACTTTTTTTTTTTGCGTGGGAGCAGAAATATTATGGTTCAGAGGCAGCCATAAGTAGCTGGGAAATGCCGATGTTGTCCTGGACCCAAGGATCCATGCAGTCGGGGAGGAAAAGGAGGAACTTTCTATCAGTAATGTTGCTGGGGAAATAGCATCTTCTAGGGAGAGTTCGGGCTTACATAAGGCAAGAAGGTCTGTAGGAGAATTTTGTGGGAAAAAAAATTAGTGTAGGGAAATTTACTTTAAATAAGAAAACTGTGGAAAGGGTAAAAGGGTAGTCCACAGTGGAAGAAGAAGTTTGGGGGAATAAATACAGGGCAATCTGGGGGTGAGAATGGAGTATCTTCTGCTGAATTGGCCTAGATGGTCAGCAAGCGGCCAAGATGGCAGAGATGAGGTGTAGATTCAACTGCCGTCCTAAAAGCAAAAGGTTAACAAAATCTATCACGCTGTTGAGAGCTTGCATTGTTGCTTGCCATTCACACAGAATGAGAGACGATTTTGTTGCCTAATATGGTAGACAGAATAATGCCCTTCCCCAAAGAAGGCGTCCTAATCCCCCAAACCTGTTCATATGTTACCTTATGTGATTAACGTTAAGGGCCTTGGGATGGGGAATGAGCCTGGATGATCCAGGTGGGCTCACTCTAATCACATGAGCCCTTAAGACTGGAAGACCCTCCAGGCTGTGGGCAGAGGGTCAGAGAGATGTGCGTGATGACTTCATCCACTGTAGTTGACTTTGAAGACGGATGAAAGGGACCAAGGAATGTGCGTAGTTTCTAGAAGCTGGAAAAGGCTTCTCCCCTAGAGCCTCCGGAAAGGAGGCCAACCCCTTGATTTTTTAGCCCAGGAAGACCTGTGTTGGACATCTGACCTACAGGACTGTAAGAGAATATATTTTTGTTGTTTTATGCCACTAAGTTTATGTAAAGAACACTAATATATCTAGAAAGAGACCTCTCTGTAGGTGCTTGACCTTGAGCTGGAGGGTGGTAATTAGCTGACTTCCTGACAGTTCAGCTGCTTCTGGAATTGCAGCTGCTCAGGCTGACCGGGAAGTTTTGCAGGTGGGAGCAGAGGGGCCAGATGGTTTTGGGTAGAGGGGCCCTTGAGCAGCTTCTCCAAAGGCGGCCTGTGCAGAGGGCAGTGTCTGACTCTCCGCCACAAACATCCAAGGGAGGTGACACAGGGCAATACAAAGAGCATTGGTTTTCAAACCAGAGCCATGGTTTCAAGCTTGGTAGGTGCCAGTTACCAGCTACGGGATCTTGGGCAAGCCACTTCTCGAGCCTCAGCTTCCCAATCCATGATATGGGAACAAAGATATCTAACTAATGTAGTTGTTGGAGTGATTGAATGAGGTAATTATGAACACTTTTTTTAAGCATTAAGTATTAAACAAATGCTTATTAGAAAGTGATTAGTATAAATAATTAAAATATAAATATTTAATTTACGTGCTTCAAAATGGTAAAATACATAAAATAAAACTAGGAGAAATACAGAGCAAAAGTAATGAAAATATAGACCATTCACAGTGGAAAGTCTCTTGGAGATTTTAGAACTCACCAGCCTTATTTCCCAGTTAGAGAAGCTAATCTCCCTAGTAGATCAGAGACTTGTCCCAGGTCACATAATTCAGGACTCAAGCCCACAAATTCTGGTTTCCATTGCAGTAAACAGTATCATCACACTACCAGGTCATGGAAACGTAGCAAGCAAGCAAACAAAAATGAGAAATTCAAATAGCATAGTCAATTACTTTTTACAAAATCCAAATGGCTATGTTTAACAGATTTATAGTGTGAATGAAATGGAAATGTGTGGATATTGTACAAAAATTTATCAAACACTTAAGCACAAAGAGATTCTCTGTAAATTCCCCCAAACTAGATTTTGCACACCACATTCTTAAACATCAATACAAAAAATGAAAAAAGAGAGCACTAACGTAATATGTAGGTTAATAAAAATGAAAATATGTAAGACCTTAAAAATGATTGCTGTAGAGACCAAATTGAGAATATTCAAAATAAATATAATGAGTTATGTTTAAATGTAAAAATGTAGAAACTAAAGAAAAGCAGAAAATAAAATGAAATAAGAGGAGAAAAAGACTGAAAATATTGAGCGAGATTGATACAGCATTTGTTGTTTTTTAAAAATAGGGTAACAAACCTTGCAAACCACAATCCCTAGAGAAATTGTGCAAATAGATTGCTACAGGAAAGCAGAAAGGAAGCTTCCACTCAGGGAAAGATGAAGAATATATCTCCCAACTTTTAACTTCAGTGAGTAATTCAGTTTTGAACATTCCACAAATATTTTTTGGAAGGAAGTATGGGAAAGATCCTTTATCAGGCAGATTGAACCTCATGCCCTTCAGTTATTTCAGATCCTAAGGAAAAGTTGGTTTAATCTGGGAAGACAGGGTTTTAGATAAGATACAGATGATTATATGTAGGTTCTCTCTGTAAACAATAAATAGAACAATCCTTTCTATAACTCCCGAGGCCAACAGAAGTCAAACAACTGCTCCACTTCCTGGCAATAAACTTAAATAAATATTTTGACATTCCCACAAAATGTGAGTGTGGGAAGCAGCCAGGAGGGACCCCAGTACCCCTTTGCTCTCATTAAAGCATGTAAGTTTCTCCCAGAAAATGCCTTATGATGAGTGAAAAATAGTAAGTTTCATTGAAATGTAGGGGCTAGATAGCTTGTTCCCACATGCTTTGCAATTTAAATTAGTACTCAGAAAAACTCAATATTACTTTACATGTAGTATAATTTTTAATTATTTTGCAATTTATAATACTATATTTGTGGTCTTCCTGGGTCATTCAAATTGCCAAAGTTGAAAATATTTAAATCTTTAAATGCCAAGTGTATGTAGGCTATATATGATAAAGAGGACACCGCAAGTTAGCATGGGAGAAAGGCGTTTTTTTGGGTTTTGTTGTGGTTATTTTTTAATGGCCCTCAAACAATTAGTTATTTGAGAAAAATTTTCATCTTCATTTTATACCAGACACCAAATAAATTCTAGCCGGATTAATAATTTTATTTTTAAAAGTCAAACCATTAAGTTGTTGTAAGAGAAATTTTTAAACAGAAAAAGAAAACAGATTAATACTTACCCGTTCTACAAAGAAGAAATTTCAAAGCTTAAAACCAATGGACTTAAAAGTTCTCATTACAAGAAAAAAAATTTTTTTTGTAACTATGTATAGTGACAGATTTTCACTAGACTTACTGTGGTGATCATTTTGAAATATATATACAAGTATCAAATTATTACATTGTACACCTGAAATTAATATGTCAATTATACCTGTAAAAAAAAAAAGGAAAAAACAGCTTACTACAAAAAATGAAAAACTGTAAAAAATGATAAAATTAAAAAACAATAGGCTGGGGAAATAGTATAACTAAGATAGATAAAAAGTTAATATTCTTACTATGTAAAATGTACATACAAAACCATTTAAAAAAAAAAAAAACACCATGACTCCCATACCTAAACGGTCAAAAGATATAAACATTTCATTTGCAAATGGCTGATCACCTGAAAAAAATTTCAACCTCACCAGTAAATTTTTAAAAATTACCCATATATTATTTGTTTATTGAGGTGAGATATATACTTAACATAAGATTGAAATGAACGATTCAGGGATGTTTAGCATAGTCACAATGTTGTACAACCACCACCCCATGCAGTTCCATAATATTTTCATCACCCCAGAAGAAAACCCCACACCCATTAAGCAGTTTCCTCCCATTTCCCCATCTCCCAGCCCCTGGCAACCAACAATCTGCATCCTGTCTCTGGGTTTACTTTTCTGGATATTTCATATTAATGGACTCGTACCTTTTATGTCTGGCTCTTTCGCTAGCATAATGTTTTTGAGATTCATCTACATGTGTCAGCACTTCATTTTTTATGTCTGGATAATATTCCATTGTATGCATTTATACAGTTGGTTTCTCCATTCATCTGTTGGTAGACATTTGGGCTGTTTCCTTCTTTGGGCTATTGTAAGGAGTACTGCTGTGGACATGCGTATACATGTATACATTTGAATTCTTTTTATTTTTTAATTTTATTTATTTATTTTTTGGCTGCATTGGGTCTTTGTTGCTGCGTGTGGGCTTTCTCTAGTTGCTGCGAGCGGGAGCTACTTTTTTTTTTTTAACGTTTTTATTGGAGTATAATTGCTTTACAATGGCGTGTTAGTTTCTGCTTTATAACAAAGTGAATCAGTTATACATATACATATGTTCCCATATCTCTTCCCTCTTGCGTCTCCCTCCCTCCCACCCTTCCTATCCCACCCCTCTAGGTGGTCACAAAGCACAGAGCTGATCTCCCTGTGCTATGCGGTTGCTTCCCACTAGCTATCAATTTTACGTTTGGTAGTGTATATATGTCCATGCCACTCTCTCACTTTATCACATCTTACCCTTCCCCCTCCCCATATCCTCAAGTCCATTCTCTAGTAGGTCTGTGTCTTTATTCCCGTCTTGCCACTAGGTTCTTCATGACCTTTTTTTTCCCCTTAGATTCCATATATATGTGTTAGCATACTGTATTTGTTTTTCTCTTTCTGACTTACTTCACTCTGTATGACAGACTATAACTCCATCCACCTCACTACAAATAACTCCATTTCGTTTCTTTTTATGGCTGAGTAATATTCCATTGTATATATGTGCCACATCTTTATCCATTCATCCGATGATGGACATTAGGTTGCTTCCATGTCCTGGCTATTGTAAATAGAGCTGCAATGAACATTTTGGTACATGACTCTTTTTGAATTATGGTTTTCTCAGGGTATATGCCCAGTAGTGGGATTGCTGGGTCGTATGGTAGTTCTATTTTTAGTTTTTTAAGGAACCTCCATACTGTTCTCCACAGTGGCTGTATCAATTTACATTCCCACCAACAGTGCAAGAGTGTTCCCTTTTCTCCACACCCTCTCCAACATTTATTGTTTCTAGATTTTTTTATGATGGCCATTCTGACCGGTGTGAGATGGTATCTCATTGTAGTTTTGATTTGCATTTCTCTAATGATTAATGATGTTGAGCATTCTTTCATGTGTTTGTTGGCAATCTGTATATCTTCTTCGGAGAAATGTCTATTTAGGTCTTCTGCCCATTTTTGGATTGGGTTGTTTGTTTTTTTGTTATTGAGCTGCATGAGCTGCTTGTAAATTTTGGAGATTAATCCTTTGTCAGTTGCTTCATTTGCAAATATTTTCTCCCATTCTGAGGGTTGTCTTTTCATCTTGTTTATGGTTTCCTTTGCTGTGCAAAAGCTTTTAAGTTTCATTAGGTCCCATTTGTTTATTTTTGTTTTTATTTCCGTTTCTCTAGGAGGTGCGTCAAAAAGGATCTTGCTGTGATTTATGTCATAGTGTTCTGCCTATGTTTTCCTCTAAGAGTTTGATAGTGTCTGGCCTTACATTTAGGTCTTTAATCCATTTTGAGTTTATTTTTGTGTATGGTGTTAGGAAGTGTTCTAATTTCATTCTTTCACATGTAGCTGTTCAATTTTCCCAGCACCACTTATTGAAGAGGCTGTCTTTTCTCCATTGTATATTCTTGCCTCCTTTATCAAAGATAAGGTGACCATATGTGCGTGGGTTTATCTCTGGGCTTTCTATCCTGTTCCATTGGTCTATATTTCTGTTTTTGTGCCAGTACCATACTGTCTTGATTACTGTAACTTTGTAGTATAGTCTGAAGTCTGGGAGCCTGGTTCCTCCAGCTCCGTTTTTCTTTCTCAAGATTGCTTTGGCTCTTTGGGGTCTTTTGTGTTTCCATACAAATTGTGAAATTTTTTGTTCTAGTTCTGTGAAAAATGCCATTGGTAGTTTGATAGGGATTGCATTGAATCTGTAGATTGCTTTGGGTAGTATAGTCATTTTCACAATGTTGATTCTTCCAATACAAGAACATGGTATATCTCTCCATCTATTTGTATCATCTTTAATTTCTTTCATCAGTGTCTTACAATTTTCTGCATACAGGTCTTTTGTCTCCTTAGGTAGGTTTATTCCTAGGTATTTTATTCTTTTTGTTGCAATGGTAAATGGGAGTGTTTTCTTAATTTCACTTTCAGATTTTTCGTCATTAGTGTATAGGAATGCAAGAGATTTCTGTGCATTAATTTTGTATCCTGCTACTTTACCAAATTCATTGATTAGCTCTAGTAGTTTTCTGGTAGCATCTTTAGGATTCTCTATGTATAGTATCATGTCATCTGCAAACAGTGACAGCTTTACTTCTTTTCTGATTTGGATTCCTTTTATTTCTTTTTCTTCTATGATTGCTGTTGCTAAAACTTCCAAAACTATATTGAATAATAGTGGTGAGAGTGGGCAACCTTGTCTTGCTCCTGATCTTAGTGGAAATGGTTTCAGTTTTTCACCATTGAGGACGATGTTGGCTTTGGGTTTGTTGTATATGGCCTTTATTATGTTGAGGTAAGTTCCCTCTATGCCTACTTTCTCGACAGTTTTTATCATAAATGGGTGTTGAACTTTGTCAAAAGCTTTCTCTGCATCTATTGAGATGATCATATGGTTTTTCTCCTTCAATTTGTTAATGTGGTGTATCACATTGATTGATTTGCATATGTTGAAGAATCCTTGCATTCCTGGGATAAACCCCACTTGACCATGGTGTATGATCCTTTTAATGTGCTATTGGATTCTGTTTGCTAGTATTTTGTTGAGGATTTTTGCATCTATGTTCATCAGTGATATTGGTCTGTAGTTTTCTTTTTTTGTGACATTTTTGTCTGGTTTTGGTATCTGGGTAATGGTGGCCTCATAGAATGAGCTTGGGAGTGTTCCTCCCTCTGCTATATTTTGGAAGAGTTTGAGAAGGATAGGTGTTAGCTCTTCTCTAAATGTTTGATAGAATTCGCCTGTGAAGCCATCTGGTCCTGGACTTTTGTTTGTTGGAAGATTTTTAATCACAGTTTTGATTTCAGTGCTTGTGATTGGTCTGTTCGTATTTTCTATTTCTTCCTGGTTCCATCTCAGAAGGTTGTGCATTTCTAAGAATTTCTCCATTTCTTCCAGGTTGTCCATTTTATTGGCATAGAGTTGCTTGCAGTAATCTCTCATGATCCTTTGTATTTCTGCAGTGTCAGTTGTTACTTCCCCTTTTTCATTTCTAATTCTATTGATTTGAGTCTTCTCCCTTTTTTTCTTGATGAGTCTGGCTAATGGCTTATCAATTTTGTTTATCTTCTCAAAGAACCAGCTTTTAGTTTTATTGATCTCTGCTATCGTTTCCTTCATTTCTTTTTCATTTATTTCTGATCTGATCTTTATGATTTCTTTCCTTCTGCTAACTTTGGGGTTTTTTTTTGTTCTTCTCTCTCTAATTGCTTTAGGTGTAGGGTTAGGTTGTTTCTTTGAGATGTTTCTTATTTCTTAAGGTAGAATTGTATTGCTATAAACTTCCCTCTTAGAACTGCTTTTGCTGCATCCCATAGGTTTTGGGTCGTTGTGTTTTCATTGTCATTTGTTTCTAGGTATTTTTTGATTTCCTCTTTGATTTCTTCAGTGATCTCTTGGTTATTAAGTAGTGTGTTGTTTAGCCTCCATGTGTTTGTATTTTTCACAAATTTTTTGCTGTAATTGATATTTACTCTCATAGTGTTGTGGTCAGAAAAGGTGCTTGATACAATTTCAATTTTCTTAAATTTACCAAGGCTTGACTTGTGACCCAAGATATGATCTATCCTGGAGAATGTTCCATGAGCACTTGAGAAGAAAGTGTATTCTGTTGTTTTTGGATGGAATGTCCTATAAATATCAATTAAGTCCATCTTGTTTAATGTATCATTTAAAGCTTGTGTTTCCTTATTTATTTTCTTTTTTTAAATTAATTAATTAATTAATTATTTTTTTTGGTTGCATTGGGTCTTTGTTGCTGTGCATGGGCTTTCTCTAGTTGCAGTGAGCGGGGATTACTCTTTGTTGAGGTGTGGGGCTTCTCATTGTAGTGGGTTCTCTTGTTGTGGCGCATGGGCTCTAGGTGTGCGCACTTCGGTAGTTGTGGCACACAGGCTCAGTAGTTGTGGCTCATGGGCTCTAGAGCGCAGGCTCAATAGTTGTGGCACCCGGGCTTAGTTGCCCTGCGGCATGTGGGATCTTCCCGGACCAGGGCTTGAACCTGTGACCCCTGCATTGGCAGGGGGTCTCCCAACCACTGTGCCACCAGGGAAGCCCTCCTTATTTATTTTCATTTTGGATGATCTGTCCATTGGTGAAAGCGGGGTGTTAAAGTCCCCTACTATGATTGTGTTACTGTCGATTTCCCCTTTTATGGCTGTTAGCATTTGCCTTATGTATTGAGGTGCTCCTATGTTGGGTTCATAAATATTTACAATTGTTATATCTTCTTCTTGGATTGATCCCTTGATCATTATGTAGTGTCCTTCTTTGTCTCTTTTAATAGTGTTTATTTTAAAGTCTATTTTATCTGATATGAGAATTGCTACTCCAGCTTTCTTTTGATTTCTATTTGCATGGAATACCTTTTTCCATCCCCTCACTTTCAGTCTGTATGTGTCTGTAGGTCTGAAGTGGGTCTCTTGTAGACAGCATATATATGGGTCTTGTTTTTGTATCCATTCAGCCAGTCTGTGTCTTTTGGTTGGGGCATTTAATCCATTTACATTTAAGGTAATTATCAATATGTATGTTCCTATTACCATTTTCTTAATTGTTTTGGGTTTATTATTGTAGGTCTTTTCCTTCTCTTGTGTTTCCTGCCTAGAGAAGTTCCTTTAGCATTTGTTGTAAAGCTGGTTTCATTGTGCGGAATTCTCTTAGCTTTTGCTTGTCTGTAAAGGTTTTCATTTCTCCGTCAAATCTAAATGAGATCCTTGCTGGATAGAGTAATCTTGGTTGTAGGTTTTCCCCTTTCATCACTTTAAATATGTCCTGCCACTCCCTTCTGGCTTGCAGAGTTTCTGCTGAAAGATCAGCTGTTAACCTTATGGGGATTCCCTTGTATGTTATTTGTTGTTTTTCCTTTGCTGCTTTTAATATTTTTTCTTTGTATTTAATTTTTGATAGTTTGATTAATATGTGTCTTGGCGTGTTTCTCCTTGGATTTATCCTGTATGGGACTCTCTGTGCTTCCTGGACTTGATTAACAATTTTCTTACTCATATTAGGGAAGTTTTCAACTATAATCTCTTCAAATATTTTCTCAGTCCCTTTCTTTTATTCCTCTTCTTCTGGGACCCCTATAATTCTAATGTTGGTGCATTTAATATTGTCCCAGAGGTCTCTGAGACTGTCCTCAATTCTTTTCATTCTTTTTTTATTCTGCTCTGCAGTAGTTATTTCCACTATTTTATCTTCCAGGTCACTTATCCGTTCTTCTGCCTCAGTTATTCTGCTATTGATCCCTTCTAGAGAATTTTTAATTTCATTTATTGTGTTGTTCATCATTGTTTTTTTGTTCTTTAGTTCTTCTAGGTCCTTGTTAAACGTTTCTTGTATTTTCTCCGTTCTATTTCCAAGATTTTGGATCATCTTTACTATCATTATTCTGAATTCTTTTTCAGGTAGACTGCCTATTTCCTCTTCATTTGTTAGGTCTGGTGGGTTTTTACCTTGCTCCTTCATCTGTTGTGTGTTTCTTTGTCTTCTCATTTTGCTTAACTTACTGTTTGGGGTCTCCTTTTTGCAGCCTGCAGGTTTGTAGTTCCTGTTGTTTTTGGTGTCTGCCCCCAGTGACTAAGGTTGATTCAGTGGGTTGTGTAGGCTTCTTGGTGGAGGGGACTAGTTCCTGTGTTCTGGTGGATGAGGCTGGATCTTGTCTTTCTCGTGGGCAGGACTGTGTCCATCTTGTGTTTTGGGGTGTCTGTGACCTTATTATGATTTTAGGCAGCCTCTCTGCTAATGGGTGGGGTTGTGTTCCTGTCTTGCTAGTTGTTTGGCATAGGGTGTCCAGCAGTGTAGCTTGCTGGTCGTTGAGTGGAGCTGGGTCTTGGCATTGAGATGGAGATCTCTGGGAGGTTTTCGCCATTTGATATTACGTGGAGCTGGGAGGTCTCTTGTGGACCAGTGTCCTGAACTTGGCTCTCCCACCTCAGAGGCACAGCCCTGATGCCTGGCTGGAGCACCAAGAGCCTGTCCTCAACACGGCTCAGAATAAAAGGGAGAAAGAAAAGAAAGAAAAAAAGAAGAAGATAAAATAAAATAAAATAAAATATAAAATAAAAAAGTTATTAAAATAAAAAACAAAAAATAATTATTAAAAACATTTTTAAGTAATTAAAAGAAAGAAAGAAAGAAAGAAGAGAACAACCAAACCAAAAAACAAATCCACCAATGATAACGAGCACTGAAAACTATACTAAAAAAAAACAATGGACGGACAGAACCCTAGGACAAATGGTAAAAGCAAAGCTATACAGACAAAATCACCCACAGAAGCACACACATACACACTCACAAAAAGAGAAAAAGGAAAAAATATATATATATCATTGCTCCCGAAGTCCACCTCCTCAATTTGGGATGATTCGTTGTCTATTCAGGTATTCCACAGACGCAGGTACATCAGGTTGATGGTGGAGATTTAATCCGCTGCTCCTGAGGCTGCTGGGAGAAATTTCCCTTTCTCTTCTTTGTTCGCACAGCTCTCGGGGTTCAGCTTTGGATTTGGCCCCGCCTCTGCATGTAGGTTGCCTGAGGGCGTCTGTTCTTCACTCAGACAGGACGGGGTTAAAGGAGCGGCTGATTTGGGGGCTCTGGCTCACTTAGGCCGGGGGAGGGAGCGGTACGGAGGAGGCGGGGTGAGCCTGCGGCGGCAGAGGCATCGTGACGTTGCACCAGCCTGAGGTGCGCAGTGCGTTCTCCCGGGGAAGTTGTCCCTGGATCACGGGAGCCTGGCAGTGGCGGGCTGCACAGGCTCCCGGGAGGGGCGGTGTGGAGAGTGACCTGTGCTCGCACACAGGCTTCTTGGTGGCGGCAGCAGCAGCCTTAGCGTCTCATGCCCATCTCTGGGGTCCGCGCTGATCGCCGCCGCTCGCGCCCGTCTCTGGAGCTCGTTTAGGCGGCTCTCTGAATCCCCTCTCCTTGTGCACCAGGAAACAAAGAGGTAAGAAACAGTCTCTTGCCTCTTCGGCAGCTCCAGACCTTTTCCCGGACTCCCTCCCGGCTCGCCGTGGCGCACTAGCCCCTTCAGGCTGTGTTCACGCCGCCAACCCCAGTCCTCTCCCTGCGATCCGACCAAAGCCCGAGCCTCAGCTCCCAGCCTCCGCCCGCCCCGCGGGTGAGCAGACAAGCCTCTCGGGCTGCTGAGTGCTGGTCGGCACCGAGCCTCTGTGCAGGAATCTCTCCGCTTTGCCCTCCGCACCCCTGTGGCCGCGCTCTCCTCCGTGGCTCCAAAGCTTCCACGGGGGCTACTTTTCATTGTGGTGTGTGGGCTTCTCATTGTGGTGGCTTCTCTTGTTGCGGTGCACAGGCTCTAGGCACGCAGGCTGCAGGCTCAGTAGTTGTGGTGCATGGGCTTAGTTGCTCCGCGGCATGTGGGAATCTTCCCGGACCAGGGCTTGAACCTGTGTCCCCTGTATTGGCAGGCGGATTCTCAACCACTGCGCCACCAGGGAAGTCCCTGAATCCTTTTTTTTTTTTTAATTAATTAATTAATTAATTTATGGCTGTGTTGGGTCTTCGTTTCTGTGTGAGGGCTTTCTCCAGTTGCGGCAAGTGGGGGCCATTCTTCATCGCGGTGCGCGGGCCTCTCACTATCGCGGCCTCTCTTGTTGCGGAGCACAGGCTCCAGACGCGCAGGCTCAGTAGTTGTGCCTCACGGGCCCAGTTGCTCCGCGGCATGTGGGATCCTCCCAGACCAGGGCTCGAACCCGTGTCCCCTGCATTGGCAGGCGGATTCTCAACCACTGCGCCACCAGGGAAGCTCCTTGAATTCTTTTTACTATGTGCCTATGAGTGGAATTTCTGTGTCACATGGTAATTCTTCTTAACTTTTTGAGGAGCTGCCAAACTGTTTTCCGCAGCAGCTGGACCATTTACATTCCCACCAGCAACGTATGAGAGTTCCAATTTTTCCACATCCTCACCAACACTTGTTATTTTCTGTCTTTTTTTGTTTTGTTTTAATTCTAGCCATCCTGGTAGATATGAAGTGGTACCTCACTGTGTTTTTAATTTGCATTTCCTTAATGACCAATGATGTCGAGCATCTTTTCATGTGCTTGTTGGCCATTTATATATCTTCTTTGGAGAAACAGATGGTATTTTTCACCTATCAAATTAGCCGACATGATTTTAAAATGTTTGTGTTATGTAATATTATAGAAGCTATTTTAAGTGAAAAATGCAAAGTGTTAATTGAACAGTGTGTGTGCTGCCAACAGTAAAAAAAACCAAACTGTATATGTTTAAAAATAGGGCTCTTTTTAGCTCAGTTTTGAAGGCATGAAGACAACAGATGTTATATTCCAAAGTGAGTTGTCCGACACAGTACCGTAAAGAAATTTCAAAATAGATATCTGAGAAGCAAACTCAGCTACACTGAATGAGATCGTTAGAATTAGAGGTGATTTTTAGAGAAAGCTGCTTGCTAAATCCTGGTCAGAGGAACTTGATGTGAATTTCCTGTGTTGGGGGCTCAGCACATCCTCAGACATCAATACAACAAAACCAGAAACCTATTGGGGGTGAAGAGAAATGAACTGATGTTGGCTTCTCACCTGAGAATCAAAAGGGCAGAAGAAGGGCTGTGGCTAGCTACGGAACCAAGGACATTTGCTTCAGTGTTAGTATCTGTTCTGATGGCAGAGTTTGCTCAAGCAGTGGATGTTTGGGTAAGAGAGCAATAAAGATCATCTTAGATCACGTCCAATGGGGCCATCTAGAAGGATGGACAAATCTCAGCAGAGGAGAAGCTAGAGGTAGAACACAGGACCCTAAGTTGCGGAGGTGGGAGTCTAGACCACCTGGATAGAATGCATTTGCCCGGTTTATGGGAACTGCAGATAAGAGACTACCAAGGTTGGGAAGGGGGGTGGTCCTCAAAATCACCGTGCAGCCACACCGTAATGGAAGGAGTCAGCTGAGAGCACCCTGCTCTCTCACCGAGAAAGAACTTCGCTGCCCCATTCACTTGTCTCTTACCCTCCTTTGGCTTTAGTAAGGTCTGAAACCACAGAGGGTAAGCTGGGGAAGGAGACCAGTAAGGAAGAGCTAAGAAGAGTTAGTGCAAAGGCAAGTGACCCTGCCACAGGGCCACCTGGTTGGGGGGTGGGTTCTGCATGCAGGCAGGGAAGTTTCGATTGTAGCAGGGGCCTGGAAATTCTAATTGCTGAATTGAGACTGTTTTCAACTTCAGCTGTGTAATAAGACTTCCACTTAACCTAAGAGAGCAGAGAAGTCTTGGGGCCTGCTCTGTTTTGTAACCAATGGCAGGGAATGGACCAGTCATCCCTATAGATTTATTTATTTATTTACTTATTTATTTATGGCTGAGTTGGGTCTTCGGTGCGGTGCACGGGCTTCTCATTGCAGTGGCTTCTCTTGTTGCAGAGCGCAGGCTCTAGGCGTGCGGGCTTCAATAGTTGTGGCTCGTGGGCTCTAGAGCGCAGGCTCAGTAGTTGTGGCACACTGGCTTAGGTGCTCCACGGCATGTGGGATCTTCCCAGGCCGGGGCTTGAACCCCTGTCCCGTGCATTGGCAGGTGGATTCTCAACCACTGCACCACCAGGGAAGCCCCTCCCTATAGATTTAAAGGAGCAAAATTAAGTTGCTTTTCCCGAGTCCTGCTTATTCAAGGTTTGACATGTGGACAGGATCTTGGATGGATGGATAAGAATAAGAATCCCGTGATCTGAGCTGAGGGATAAAGGTTATGTCATTATTAATGGTTTAAAATTCTGGGGACTTCTCTGGTGGCACAGTGGTTAAGAATCCACCTGCCAATGCAGGGGACCCGGGTTCGAGCCCTGGTCCGGGAAGATCCCACATGCTGCGGAGCAACTAAGCCCGTGCGCCACACTGCTGAGCCTGTGCTCCAGAGCCCACGAGCCGCAACTACTGAGTCCGTGTGCCACAACCACTGAAACCCATGCGCCTAGAGCCCGTGCTCCACAACAAGAGAAGCCACCGCAATGAGAAGCCCGCACACCGCAACGAAGAGTAGCCCCTGCTCGCTGCACCTAGAGAAAGCCCGCATGCAGTAATGAAGATCCAACACAGCCAAAAATAAAATAAGTACATAAATACATAAATTTAAAAAATTTTAAAATTCTGTTGTGAATTGTTTATAAGAATACTCATTGTATTCTATAGAAAGATTTGGAAGATGTACTCTTTCTTCCCAATATGACTCTTTGTTTCCTAATGATTCTGACAGTTTTATTGAGATAAAATTCACATACCACACAATTCACCCACTGAAAGTGTACAATGCAATGTTTTTAAATATATTCACAGGGTTATGTAACCATCACCACAACCTAGTTTTAGAACATTTTTTCCTAGTACAAAATGTCAATGAAAAATTAATCAGTCAATCTAAGAATTGGAAAATTTTATTCAAGCCAAATTTGGGGATTATAACCCAGGAAGAGCATTTTAGAAAGCTCTGAGAACTGTTCTGCCATTTAGAAGTCAAGGCACAGTTATATAAGTTTTTTTTGAGACAGAGTGCTGTATATCAAATGACATGTTATTTACAGTTTACATAACCAGATCTAAGTGGCATCCTGGTGGGTCATGTGACCCCTTACAAGATCAAGGAGGAATGTTATCTTTTAAGGAGTTGTCTTGATGCTGGGAGAATGTTGCTCTTTATGGTTGAGCAGGTATTTCTGCTGATGGGAGAGGTTTGATCGATGCCTAGTGCAGGTACACAATGCACAGTGTGGGGAGAGAGGAGGCCAAAGGGCAGAGAAGAATTTTTATGTTTATATTTTTCTTGTCTTGCCATAAAGTATGAATTTCACTTCACAAAAGAAACCCCATACCTGTTATGAGTCACTCACCATTCCCTGCCATCTTATTCTCCCCACCCCACCACCAAACCCTAAATAACCACTAATCTATTTTCTTTTTATATAGATTTACCTATTCTGGAAATTTCATTGAATGGAGTTATGCAATATGTGGTCTCTTGTGACTGGCTCCTTTCACTCAACAATGTTTCCCAGGTTCATTCATGTTGTACTATGTGTCAGTACTTCATTCCGTTTTATCGCCAAATAATATTCCATTGTGTGGATATACCGCATTTTGTTTAGCCATTCGTCCGCTGGTGAACCTTTGAGTTGCTAGCACTTTTTTTTTTTTTTTTAATTTATTTATTTATTTATTTTTGGCTGTGTTGGGTCTTCGTTTCTGTGCGAGGGCTTTCTCTAATTGCGGCGAGTGGGGGCCACTCTTCATCGCGGTGCGCGGGCCTCTCACTATCGCGGCCTCTCTTGTTGCGGAGCACAGGCTCCAGACGCACAGGCTCAGCAGTTGTGGCTCACGGGCCCAGTTGCTCCGCGGCATGTGGGATCTTCCCAGACCAGGGCTTGAACCCGTGTCCCCTGCATTGGCAGGCAGATTCTCAACCACTGCACCACCAGGGAAGCCCGCACATTTTTACTATTAGGAGTAATGCTGCTGTGAACATTAACGTACAAGATTTTGTGTGAACCTAAGTTTCATTTCTCTTGTGTATATGTATACCCGGGAGTAGAATTGTTGGGGTGTATGGTAACTCTGTGTTTAACTTTTGAGGCATCGCCAAATAATTTTTGAAAGTGGCTGCAACATTTTATACTCCCATCAGCAATGCACAGGGTTCCAATTTCTCCACAATCTCACCAACACTTGCCATTGTCTGTCTTATTGATTATAGCTACCCTAGTGGATATGAAGTGATATCTCATTGTGATTTTGATTAGCATTTCCCTAATGACAGAAGAGGTTGAGCACCTTTTCCCATGATTATGGGCTATTTGTATATCTTCTTTAGAGAAATGTCTATTCAAAGCCTTTACCCATTTTTTCATTAAGTTGTCTTTTATTACTGAGTTTTAAGAGTTCTTTGTATATTCTGGATACAAGTCCTTTATCCAATATATGATTTGTAAATAATTTCTCCCATTTTGTGGATTTTTTTTTTAACTTTCTTCATGGTATCTATTTAACCACAAAAGGTTTTAGTTTTGATGAAGTCCAATTTACCTGTTTTTTTTTTTTTTTCTTCTGTTGCTTGTATTTTTGGTGTCATACCTAAGAAACCATTACCTAACTCAAGGGTTATAAAATGTATGCCTGTTTTCTTCTAAGAGTTTTATAGTTTTAGCTCTTACCTTTTTAGGTCTGTTATCCATTTGACTTAATATTTGTGTTTGGTATGAGTTAGGGGGTCCAACTTCATTCTTTTCATGCAGATATCCAGTTGTCTCAGGATATTTATTGAAAAAAATGATTCTTTCCCAATTAAGTTGTCTTGGTACCCTTTTCTGAAATCAATTGACAATAGATGCTTCGTTTATTTCTGCACCCTTAATTCTATACCTTTGGTCTATAAGTATCTTATGCCAATATTATATTGTTTTGATTATTGTAGCCTTTTAGTAAGTTTTGACAGCAGGAAATCCTTCAACTTCGTTCTTCTTTATCAAGATTGTTTTAGCTAATTTGGATCCCTTGCCTTTCCATATGAATTTTAGGATCAATTTCTGTAAAAAGAGCCGGTGGGATTTTGATAAGGGTTGAATTGCATCTGTAGATTGATTTAGGAGATTATAAACATTTTAATAATACTAAGTCTTCTGATCTAAACATAGGATGTTTTCATACCTTCCTATGATTTTATGTTGGCTACAAGAAAAAGTCTAACCTCTGCACCTGAGTTTTGAGGTCCCTTCCAATTTGAGACCACCTAATATATTTTAACACACATATTCTTTATTTTGGCCATGCCAGGTTTTCCCATGTTCTCAAAGCAGAATAGACCCTCATTAAAGCTTGAATTCAAGAGGCAAAATAATTATGCATCTTTGCATCCCAAGGACCAAACTAAATACCAAGGAAGGTTTCCTTGCAGTAAACATTTGCTACATTGAGTTGATCAATCAAGGCTGAGATAAAATGATATTTTAACATTGAAGGTCAGCTCAGTTCCATCTGCTTCTTTAGAATCTTCCCCAGACTACTGTCTAACCCACAGTTCACCAGCTTCTTCTGAATATTTGTGGCACATGATGTCCTGCATTTGTGATACAATATAAAATATGTGTTTCTTGTCTCCTGCCAGTGAAGCTGAAAGCACCTTAATAGCCAAACACATAGTAAATGCTGGACAAATGCTTGTTGCCTTGGTTTGGGTTGTCAGGTGTTTCCTACACATGCACTAACACTCGCCTGTTCTTGCCTCCCCAGGGGACGTTCTGGTGTTCCTGGATAGTCACTGCGAAGTGAATAAAGTATGGCTGGAGCCCTTGCTGAATGCCATTGCCAAGGACCCCCGAATGGTGGTGTGTCCACTGATAGATGTCATTGATTATGTGACCCTGGAATACCAGCCCTCTCCTGTTGTCAGGGGAGCTTTCAACTGGTATCTGCAATTTAAATGGGATCATGTTTTCTCTTATGAGATGGATGGACCAGAAGGACCCACTAGACCTATCCGGTGAGATTTCTTCTGGTAATGGAAAAATAGCATATAGGTATTGGGAGCAGGGGGAAGCTTTCAGAGATTATGACTTTGATTTCATGAGCTTAATGAAGAGAAGTATTTTATTATTTATCTTGTTTCTAAAAGTCTGTAATAATAGAATGTGGTAGGTTTTGTTTCTTTACCTTTCGCTCACTGGAAATGAGCATCTCACCCCAGTTCGGAATACCACCATGGTTAGTATCCCTCTGATTTCAGAGGTCCAGCTTTAAAATGTGGACTTGGTTCTCAGGAACAAGTTGCATGTTTATCAATGATCAAAGTACTAGCACTGTGGATAGCCCAGAAGAAGTCGATGTCTTTGCCAAATTCATGTATAAAATATTTATGCAAGTGCTTCCATCTGTAATTTTATAGGTTGAGATGAATGTGATTTTCCTGGAATATCAGTCTTGGAAAATATATTTCTAAATGTGAGAATAATTTGAATGTTATGACTTCTAACTGTACTTATGAGGTTATTTCTCAACAGACTTCCTCCAAATCACTCCCCACATTTACTGATAACTTTGACACCAGGCTCACTTCTCTTTTAATGTTAACCTCTTTGTTTTACAAACCACATGAGTCAATTTTCTAACACCATAGCCTAGCAAGTCCTTGATCTTTGCCTCTATTTTAATTTAGCTGGAGCTGTGTGATCTTGAACGAGTTACTTAACCTCTTTGCGCCTTATTTCTTTATCTGTAAGTCTGGAGAATAACAGTACTTCACAGGGCTGTTATGAGAATTAAATGACATATATCAAAGCTTAGAACAGTATCTGTCCATAATAAGTGCTGTGTAAATGTTAGATATTTAATATATTATTCCTACAGCCATACTCTGGATCTTCACCTTCTAAATTACCAGATATCCCTCTCCTTGGCCACAACCTCCTGGCTTTTTCCTGCTCTGTTCCCCCCACGCCCACCCTTGGACATCATCAAGATGTCCAGTTCTTTGATTTCTCTTTTTACCCCTCACAGTTTTCTTTCTGCTTCTGTGGTCTAGACTTTCTGATCTATAAATTCTCTTCTCTTCTGCCACATCCCACTGCACTTCTGCCACAATAGCCCTGCAAAGCTCCAACTCTGGTTCAATTCCACCATCTATTTCCTTTGTTCCTTTAAGAGATGTGAATTGATGCTTCTGCACATTGATGGTCTCCAGCCTCATGCTGCCTTGCTATCCCTTTATCCACTCATTCCCAGAAGTGGGTATTCCCATTCCACTTTATTACTTCCCTTAATCCCAATAGCTGCCCCTGCCCTGAACCCCTACTCTTAGTAAGCAAAGTGATCTCTTAAATCAAGGATGAAATAAAGACTATCTAAGAATTGGGAGGAATAATTGGGAAATTATATAGTATCAATACTTTATGCCAGAACTGTAATGGACTGTTATGCAGCCATTAAACATGACCACATATGAGCACTGTATAGCCATCTTCCAGATCTCCCACTGCCTTCTCTAATCCAGTGACTAACCAGCTCCAGGAGACCAATCCTTTGTGATGATTCTCATATCACATCTGTCCATCTCTCTGATGGTCCTCATGGCCCAAGCCATCACTGCTCCAGGCTTAGACTCTACACCCTAAGGGACAGTCTGGCCTACAGCTCCTCCTCTTCATTCCAATCTCTCTGTTGCTACGTTAATTTTCTTAAAACCCCACTTTGCACATGTCACCCATCTTGCTTATTGTCTTTCCACTGCCTTTAGGATAACATGCAGATTCCTTCGTATAACTTCCACTGTGTATGATTCTGATCTTTCCTCTGCCCCAGCCATCACTTGTTAGCTGTTTAGGGCTGCCATGTACAGCTGCACAGGCTGTGCACTGCACATTTCCAGAAGGCACTGTTCACAAAGACTATAGGTAATTAGCATCCCTGGAGTTGTGCATTAAGGCAGCCGTTAGGGGACTTCCCTGGTGGTCCAGTGGTTAAGATGCCGCGCTTCCACTGCAGGGGGCACAGGTTTGATTCCTGGTCGGGGAACTAAGATCCCAGACGCCACATGGTGCGGCCAACAACTTAGCTGGGCCAGTTACCTCTCTCAGCTTCAGTATCATCTGTAAAATGATGATGATAATAATAATACCTACCTCTCTGGATTATTGAGGGCCTTAAATGAGCCAATACTTGTAAAGCACATAACTAAAGGCCTGACACAGAGGAAGTGATCAGTATAAATGGTAGCTATTGTTAATGTTACAGACTTCAGGATGAAAAAGAACAAAGTTATACTTCATTTAAATAAAACTTAATATGTAAAAATCATGATTTACTAAAAAATTAAAAAATAAAGCATCAATCTTTTGAGTTCATCTCAAAGTAATCTAAAATGAAGTTACTTTTAGTAAGAAGCTGAAATATTCCATTTACCAAAAAATTGACTTATAATTTTTGTAATATTTCTGTATCTCACATTTTAAGTATTTTTTAGGCTGTAAAAATTCAATATGGAAATTGGATTTCTAATAGTCAATTGCTGAAAAGCAACATTTTGGAACTCTAATACACTGTTAGTATATATACATTTGTAAATGCTTTTTGAAAATTTGGCAATATAAATTAAAAATTTGATAAATATTTTTATTCTTTGATGCAATAATTCTACTTCTTACAATTTATCTTCAAGGAGTTGAAAGATAGGTCCAGAAATATATATTGTATCAATATTTATTTTAGTAAGAAAATCAAAACAACATAAATGTTCAATATTGAAATGGTTAAAGTATATTCATATTTTGTAGTATATTATAGAGTTAAAATTTTTGAAGGCTAGTTAACTAAAAAGGAAAATTCTCACAATATGTTAAATTTAAAAAATCAGGCCATAAATAACTTATGGCAGAATAATGTGGAATCTAAAATATGATACAAATAAACTTATTTACAAAACAGAAACAGACTCACAGACTCACAGACATAGAAAACAAACTTATGGTTACCAAAGGGGGAAGATGGGAGAGGAATAAATTAGGAGTTTGGGATTAACATATATACACTACCTTATATAAAATAGATAATCAACAAGGACCTACTGTATAGCACAGGGAACTACATTCAGTATCTTGTAATAACCTATAATGGAAAAGAATTTGAAAAATAATATATATATGTCTATTTGTATCACTTTGCTGTACACCAGAAACTAACACAACATTGTAAATCAACTATACTTCAATTAAAAAAAAGATCAGTATGATACCAATTGTGTGATTATATGTGTATATATTACATATGGAATATATATTATACATATGATATGTTATAATACAATTATAATGTATAATAATATATGTAAGAAAAAAATAGGTTGTTTTAAAGAGTTAAAGGAAAAAATTAATTTTAGATACTAGCCATGAATTAGCATTCATATCTGAAGGTATATTTTTTCCCCTACTTACAATAGTTCTAATGACAAAAATAAAAGGTAGGTGAAACTTAGAACAAGCAAGGAAAGTCGTGGCCTTAAGCTTCCACCAACGGCACTCGTGGCCCTCAGGGAGGGGGACATGCAGGGACCAGCTTCGTCCAGCTACCAGATGGAATGACTCCTAGCAGACTACAGGCATGCTGTTCTCTCTCACAATTAAAAAAAAAAAAATGATTTTATTTTATCAGCCATTTCCCCTTTCCTTTTCTCTCCTTTGTATTAACCACCTAGAAAGAGTCGTCGGTTATCACTCTCTCCAGTTCTGTTAAACTGTTCACTCGACTTTAAGCTCACTGCAGTCGGGCTTTGCCCTCCCCGCTAGGTTCACACTGTCGTGTCCAGTCCTCAGTCCTAGTCTCACGTGGCCTGTCAGCCGTGTCCATGCTGCTGGCCTCTCCCTCCTCTTTGACGGGCATCTTCCCGTGGCCTCCAGACCACCAGAGCCCCCAGCCCTCGCTCCTCCTTCACCGCTGGTTTATTCCATGCCCTTTGCTGATTCCTCCTCTTCCCCCCGACGTCTCACTGCTGAAGTGCCCAGGGCTCTGTCCTCTTCACCTCCCCTCGCTCACGGAGTGTTTCTCATCCACCTTGTACTGGTGACTCTCAGGCTCTGACCTCTCTCAGAATACCAGACTCACCTATCCCGCTGCCTACTGGCATCTCCACTTGCATGCTGAACAGACACCTTAAATATGTCCCAAACTGAATCTTCCCACCAAAAACTTGGTTCCACCTGTAGCATTCCCCGTCTCAGTGCATGGTAACTCTAGGGATTTCCCTGGCGGTTCAGCGGTTAGGACTCCGTGCTTCCACTGCAGGGGGCATGGGTTCGATCCCTGGTCGGGGAACTAAGATCCCACATGCTGCAATGTGGTCAAAACAAACAAACAAATCAGTGCATGGTAACGCTATCTTCCAGGTTATCCAGGCCAAACTTCCTCCAACCCGCACATCCCACCCATAGCAAATCTGCTGGCTCCATCTTCAAAACCTATATAGAATTCAGCCACATCTCATCTCCTTCATTGCTGTACCCTTATCCAAGATTCCATCATCTTTCTCTGGGACCACCACAACAACCTCTAACTAGTCTCCCTACTTCCACCTTTGCTTGTTGATTAACTAATTTATCCCTAACACATCATAATGGCTTTACATAGACTTTTTGGAACAATGAATGAATGGATCTGTAATTATTTTCAAACTACATAGTTTGGTTTTATTGGGCTCTGCTGTTGGTGCACCAAAAAAGATGCTATGTAACATTATGGTTTTCTAGAAGTAAATATGACAATTAATGCCTTTAGGAAGGGAGATCTCTAAATTCCCACTACCCAATTCAATCATCATCCCTGTGGGAAGCTCACATACTAAAGAAAATTTTCCCTGTCACCAAGACAACGTTTTAGAATAGATTGCTTACAAAATTTGATGAGAGCTAAGTTAAAGCTATTGTTGCCGTTTTACCTTACTAATTTTACATACTTCAATGTATATTAAGATAATTTTGGTGTTAGTTAATATGGGTGTTTTCAGTTTTTAACTGTTATCACTAATATTTAATATAGTTTTGGCCAAAATCCACAATGACTGAATTTATGGAATAAATTTAATATTTGTGTGTCCTTTCTAGGTCACCTGCAATGGCTGGAGGAATTTTTGCTATAAACAGGCATTATTTTAATGAAATCGGACAGTACGACAAGGGCATGAATCTCTGGGGAGGAGAAAATTTGGAACTTTCACTAAGGGTAATTCAGACTTTTTGTTTTAAGTAGTTACCTTTGTACATAGAAAGTAAAATCTAACTTCAGGTCATGTAATATGCTGTGGGAACTACGCCCTGTTTCCCTACACAAGCATCTGGTGCCATTCAGGTGCCACGTGAAGTAAATGATTTATGGGATTCCTTACAGAAATGGAAAACCTTTAACAAAATATCAGATTTTCTTACCTATGTTATTTCTAATATATGGTATGTCAAATTAATGTGATATTTTTACCTATTTGTGGAATCTCTTTTTTATTATTCTGATTGTCTTGGTATTAGTAGTGTGTTGAAAAAACACAGGATTAGGAGGTAGGGGACTTGGGTGTCACTGAATATATGGGGTATGTTAGGTCTCAGTTTCTCCATCTGTAAAATGAGAGGATTTGGTAGAAGATGTCTAATAAGTTTTCTCCTAATTCTTAAATCCTGAGATACCTGCTACAACAGGGATGAAACTTGAAAACATTATGGTAAGTAAAAGAAGCCAGACATAAAAGGCCATATATTTATGAGTCCATTTGTATGAAATGTCCAGACTAAGCAAATCCATAGAAACAGAAAATAAATTAGTGGTTGCCAGGGGCTGGGGGAAGAGAGTGACTGCTAACAGGTACCAGTTTTCTTGGTGGGGTGGTAAAATATTCCAGAACTAGATGGTGGTGATGATTGTACAACCTTGTGAAAATGCTGAAAATCACCGAGCTGTAGACTTTGAAGCGTGGATTTCTGGTGGTGTATAAATTATATCTCAATAAAAATAATAGATTTAGTTTTTTAAAAAATCTTATGATATTAGAACACTAGACATTAGGGTGAGTCTCAGCCCTACCACTTACTTGCTGTATGATCCTTGGCAGGTCATTCATTTTTCTAGTTCTCGGTTTCCTCATCTGTCAAACAGGAATAAGTAAAAACGCCATTCTCAGAATTTTATAAAGATTTAATGTGGGAATTCCCTGGTGATCCAGTGGTTAGGACTCCCTGCTTTCACAGCTGAGGGCCCAGGTTCAGTCCCTGGTAGGGGAACTAAGATCCCGCAAGCCGCATGGCGTGGCCAAAAAAAAAAAAAAAAAAAATTAATGAAGTAATAGAGGTGGAGAATAAGGTACAAAGTAGATATTCCTGGAGAGTCTGAAGAAAACACTGAGCTATTCAAACGTTTATCATATGTTAATCATAGGTAATTTTTTGTATTTGACTGAATTCTAATAGATTTTTATAATGATCATTTTGAACTGTGCATAAAAATCTGGGCTGTGAGCTTGCCATCATTGCCCTTCACATTTTTTTCTCCCTTTTCTCTGCTTTGTCTCTTTTCCCAACAGAGACAACTGGGTGTAGAGAAAACAGCTTCATTTATGACTAAATTCCTATTCTCTCTGAGCTTTAGTTTCCTTACAAGTAAAATGAAGAAAAAAATTCTCTCTCATACAGGGTTGTTGTAAAGATAAGAGATTATTTATCAGAGCTGATAAATAAGTGGCAGCCATTATTGTTCTGCTTTAATTTTGCCAACTGCTCTTTATACTCTCTGAAATCATCTGCAGCGATTATACTTTGAATTGCGTTTCTCTTAGCATGTATTAAGATGTTCACCAGATTTGCTTTTTGTGTTTTTCCAATTTTTTTCTGCTTTGGATTTTATGTCCCTCTTCCTTTTGTTTGGCTGGCTACTTTCTACATTTTTTTAAAGTTAGTGTAAGCACAGTCTTCTCTCGTAATGCTTCAGATACCTTATTTTGAATATAAGAATATCTAGAGCAATATATTTTTCCTTCAAGTCCCTATTTGGCAGTATCCTATAAGTTCGTTATTTTCATTGCTTTTTTATTTTCCTACTCATTTGTTCCCTTCTGATCCAGGCATTATTTTTATTTATTTATTTATTTATTTATTTATTTTAAAACATTTTTATTATAAAAGTAATACAAATAGAGAAAAACTAAAATATTGAAGAAAGACAAAGTCATCCATTTCCTGCCCTGCCATCCTATTATAACCAGTTAGTAATTTATTTTGTCATCTTTTTATTATATACTTGGTGTGTTATTTATAGCCATAATCATATGCATTCATACACTTTTGTATCTTGCTTTTTGTTACTAAATATTTTCTCATGTTTTTCAGTATATTCATTACTAATTTTTAATGGGTACATAACTTACCATTCATTAGCTATATATGTTTATTGACTATTTCCCCAGACCAGGGGTTGGCAAACTATGGCCCTGCATTTGCAAATAAGTTTTATTGGAATACAGCCATATCCATTCATTTAGATACTGTCTATGGTTATTTTTGTCTTACAAACAGCAGAGCTGAGAAGTTGTGAGAAAGCCTATATGACTTGAAAAGCCTAAAATATTTCCTTTCTGGCCCTTTCCAGAAAAATTTTGCTCACCCTTGCCTTAAACTTTTAAGTCATTTATAATTTGGACTATTATATGCCCCACAATGTCACTTGAAACATCTTTTGCATATAATTGTTTATACTTTAGGCAACTTAATTGGGAGGTATTAACAAAAGTGGAAAAACTGGGTCTACTTAAGAAAGATGTTTTTAAGGTTAACACTGTCCCCTACTATATCCCTTGTAATAATCTAGCTATGATACAGTACAGGCGGTGGTAATAAGAATGGAAAAAAAATACTCAGTACTCTTGTAGGTAGCAATTCTCTGGTTCCTATTAATCTAGACATGTAATTTTACACTCTGGATGAGGATATTTTTAGTTTTGATTTAAAGTCAACCAAAGAGGGAAGTAACAGTAATTGCAACATGAAAAAAACCAGTTGAAAGAATACTTTCTATTGGGGATGAAAAAGCAGACTAAAGTAAACTCTCCAGGTATCAAAGTGTGCATGAACTGCCATTCCAGGCTAGCTGTAGTGACCAAAAGGCACTGAGAGGGTTGAGTAAGGGAAAGAGGTGGCAGCCTCAGCAATGTTCTACCCTTCTGAACACACCCTAGGCATAAACTTTATACAACTATAATTAAACTGTCTCCAGATGAGAAAGTTCTAGAGCAACTAGCCTGTATTTTTGAATAAAATTAATTCTTCTATCTGGGAAAGTTTTATTCTTGAAAAGAAAACTTATGGAATGGGCCCAGCTAAATCAACCCCGACTAGCTCTGAGATAAAAGATGAATCAGGCTGAGGGGTCTCAATCCAATCTTGTGTGAATAAAGCAAGCATCAGGAATTATAGGTGTCATCTTCTAAGGGAAATATTCTGAGGCTCTGGCAGCATAAATCCATCAGTAGATTTGTAATAGACTATTGTGGAGTCAGACTACACTATGGTGGAAGTAAAAGACATCGGCAGATCTGGATCACCTTGCAATTTTCGAGATGCCTTCAAGATCTCCCTTATCCTTTTATGGCTGAGGGAAGCACTGACAGGTGTAGGCACCACCGTCTGTAACCCTTCTCCTTCTCAGTACCAAGAAGGCAGATGATCTGGAGATCTGGTAATCCCATAGAGTTTACTTCATGTGCCAACTTTTACTCTCCATGAGGTCCAGGTAAACCAAGAATGCTATATAAACTTGGGTGGCATCTCCTATATCTAATTCCATCATTTCTAAATACTTAGGGTGCATGTCCATCCAGGCGTCCTCGGGGGCCCATGAAGGGGCGCCGCAGCTGTGATCGCCGCCCGGGCGCACATCGCTGCAACCCGCGGTCGGCTGGGACTCACCGCGCTCCTCCATGCCCTGCCGTCCCAGGCATTATTTTTTAATTTTATTTATTTTATTTTTATTTATGGCTGTGTTGGGTCTTCGTTTCTGTGCGAGGGCTTTCTCCAGTTGCGGCAAGCGGGGGCCACTCTTCATCGCAGTGCGCGGGCCTCTCACCATTGCAGCCTCTCTTGTTGCGGAGCACAGGCTCCAGACGCGCAGGCTCAGCAATTGTGGCTCATGGGCCCAGCCTCTCCGCGGCACATGGGATCTTCCCAGACCAGGGCTCGAACCCGTGTCCCCTGCATTGGCAGGCAGATTCTCAACCACTGCACCACCAGGGAAGCCCCAGGCATTATTTTTGTAACTCCATGCCTCTGGTGCTTTTTATTGATTGGTTGATTATTCTCATTTTATTGCATTGCTCTCTGAGAATGAAGCATATGAAATAGTCTCCCTTTCAGGACCTCGTAACTTAATAAGCACATTCTTGTGTCTGAGAATAGAATCTATTTTGTGAATGACATGTATTTAAAAAGTGAGTGTAGAAACTTACACAAGCCTCTTAGATAGCCTCATCCACCAGAGGGCAGACAGCAGAAGCAAGAAGAACTACAATCCTGCAGCCTGTGGAAAAAAAACCACATTCACAGAAAGATAGACAAGATGAAAAGGCAGAGGGCTATGTACCAGATGAAGGAACAAGATAAAACCCCAGAAAAACAACTAAATGAAGTGGAGATAGGCAACCTTCCAGAAAAAGAATTCAGAATAATGATAGTGAAGACGATCCGGGACCTCAGAAAAACAATGGAGGCAAAGATCGAGAAGATGCAAGAAATGTTTAACAAAGACCTAGAAGAATTAAAGAACAAACAAACAGAGATGAACAATACAATAACTGAAATGAAAAATACACTAGAAGGAATCAATAGCACAATAACTGAGGCAGAGGAATGGATAAGTGACCTGGAAGACAGAATGGTGGAATTCACTGCTGCAGAACAGAATAAAGAAAAAAGAATGAAAAGAAATGAAGACAGCCTAAGAGACCTCTGGGACAACATTAAACGCAACAACATTCACATTATAGGGATCCCAGAAGGAGAAGAGAGAGAGAAAGGACCAGAGAAAATATTTGAAGAGATTATAGTCGAAAACTTCCCTAACATGGGAAAGGAAATAGCCACCCAAGTCCAGGAAGCGCAGCGAGTCCCATACAGGATAAACCCAAGGAAAAACATGCTGAGACACGTAGTAATCAAATTGATAAAAATTAAAGGCAAAGAAAAATTATTGAAAACAGCAAGGGAAAAACAACAAATAACATACAAGGGAACTCCCATAAGGTTAACAGCTGATTTCTCAGCAGAAACTCTACAAGCCAGAAGGGAGGGGCATGATATGCTTAAAGAGATGAAAGGGAAGAACGTACAGCCAAGATTACTCTACCCGGCAAGGGTCTCATTCAGATTCGATAGAGAAATCAAAAGCTTTACAGACAAGCAAAAAGCTAAGAGAATTCAGCACCACCAAACCAGCTCTACAACAAATGCTAAAGGATCTTCTCTGAATGCGAAACACAAGAGAAGAAAAGAACCTGCAAAAACAAACCCAAAACAATTAAGAAAATGGTAATAGAAACATACATATCAATAATTACCTTAAACGTGAATGGATTAAATGCTCCAACCAAAAGACACAGGCTTGCTGAATGGATACAAAAACAAGACCCATACATATGCTGTCTACAAGAGACCCACTTCATATCTAGGGACACATACAGAATGAAAGTGAGGGGATGGAAAAAGATATTCCATGCAAATGGGAATCAAAAGAAAGCTGGAGTAGCAATACTCATATCAGATAAAATAGACTTTAAAATAAAGAATGTTACAAGAGACAAGGAAGGACACTACATAATGATCAAGGGATCAATCCAAGAAGAAGATATAACAATTATAACACCTCAATGCATAAGGCAACTGCTAACAGCTATAAAAGAGGAAATCGACAATAACACAATAATAGTGGGGGACTTTAACACCTCACTTACACCAATGGACAGATCATCCAAAATGAAAATAAATAAGGAAACAGAAGCTTTAAATGACACAATAGACCAGATAGATTTAATTGATATTTATAGGACAGTCCATCCAAAAACAGCAGATTACACTTTCTTCTCAAGTGCGCACAGAACATTCTCCAGGATAGATCACATCTTGGGTGATCAAACCTCAGTAAATTTAAGGAAATTGAAATCATATCAAGCATCTTTTCTGACCACAACGCTATGAGATTAGAAATCAGTTACAGGGAAAAAATGTAAAAAACACAAACACATGGAGGCTAAACAATAGGTTACTAAATAACCAAGAGATCACTGAAGAAATCAAAGAGGAAATCAGAAAGTACCTAGAGACAAATGACAATGAAAACACGACGATCCAAAACCTATGGGATGCAGCAAAAGCAGTTCTAAGAGGGAAGTTTATAGCTATACAAGCCTACCTCAAGAAACAAGAAAAATCTCAAATAAACAATCTAACCTTACACCTAAAGGAACTAGAGAAAGAAGAACAAACAAAACCCAAAGTTAGCAGAAGGAAAGAAATCATAAAGATCAGAGCAGAAATAAATGAAATAGAAACAAAGAAAACAATAGCAAAGATCAATAAAACTAAAATCTGGTTCTTTGAGAAGATAAACAAAATTGATAAACCATTAGCCAGACTCATCAAGAAAAAGAGGGATAGGATTCAAATCAATAAAATTAAAAATGAAAAAGGAGAATTTACAACAGACACCACAGAAATACAAAGCATCCTAAGAGACTACTACAAGCAACTCTATGCCAATAAAATGGACAACCTGGAAGAAATGGACAAATTCTTAGAAACGTATAACCTTCCAAGACTGAACCAGGAAGAAACAGAAAATATGAACAGACCAATCACAAGTAATGAAATTGAAACTGTGATTAAAAATCTTCCAACAAACAAAAGTCCAGGACCAGATGGCTTCACAGGTGAATTCTATCAAACATTTACAGAAGAGCTAACACCCATCCTTCTCAAACTCTTCCAAAAAATTACAGAGGAAGGAACACTCCCAAACTCATTCTATGAGGCCACCATCACCCAGATACCTAAACCAGACAAAGATACTACAAAAAAGGAAATTACAGACCAATATCACTGATGAATATAGATTCAAAAATCCTCAACAAAATACTAGCAAACAGAATCCAACAACACATTAAAAGGATCATACACCATGATCAAGTGGGATTTATCCCAGGGATGCAAGAATTCTTCAATATACGCAAATAAATCAATGTGATACACCATATTAACAAATTGAAGAATAAAAACCATATGATCATCTCAATAGCTGCAGAAAAAGCTTTTGACAAAATTCAACACAGATTTATGATAAAAACTCTCCAGAAAGTGGGCATAGGGGGAACCTACCTCAACATAATCAAGGCCATATATGACAAACCCACAGCAAACATCATTCTCAATGGTGAAAAACTGAAAGCATTTCCTCTAAGATCAGGAACAGGACAAGGATATCCACTCTCACCACTATTATTCAACGTAGTTTTGGAAGTCCTAGCCACGGCAATCAGAGAAGAAAAAGAAATAAAAGGAATACAAATTGGAAAAGAAGAAGTAAGACTGTCACTGTTTGCAGATGACATGATACTATACATAGAGAATCCTAAAAATGCCACCAGAAAACTACTGGAGCTAATCAATGAATTTGGTAAAATTGCAGGATACAAAATTAATACACAGAAATCTCTTGCATTCCTATACACTAATAATGAAAAATCTGAAAGAGAAATTAAGGAAACACTCCCATTTACCACTGCAACAAAAAGAATAAAATACCTAGGAATAAACCTACCTAGGGAGAGAAAAGACCTGTATGCAGAAAACTATAAGACACTGATGAAAGAAATTAAAGATGATACCAACAGATGGAGAGATACACTATGTTCTTGGATTGGAAGAATCAACATTGTGAAAATGACTATACTACCCAAAGCAATCTACAGATTCAATGCAATCCCTATCAAATTACCAATGGCATTTTTTACGGAACTAGAACAAAAAATCTTAAAATTTGTATGGAGACACAAAAGACCCCGAATAGCCAAAGCAGTCTTGAGGGAAAAAAACGGAGCTGGAGGAATCAGACTCCCTGACTTCAGACTATACTACAAAGGTACAGTAATCAAGACAATATGGTACTGGCACAAAAACAGAAACATAGATCAATGGAACAAGATAGAAAGCCCAGAGATAAACCCACGCACCTATGGTCAACTAATCTATGACAAAGGAGGCAAGGATAGACAATGGAGAAAAGACAGCCTCTTCAATAAGTGGTGCCGGGAAAACTAGACAGCTACATGTAAAAGAATAAAATTAGAACACTCCCTAACACCATACACAAAAATAAACTCAAAATGGATTCGAGACCTAAATGTAAGACTGGACACTATAAAACTCTTAGAGGAAAACATAGGAAGAACACTCTTTGACATAAATCACAGCAAGATCTTTTTTGATCCACCTCCTAGAGTAATGGAAATAAAAACAAAAATAAACAAATGGGACCTAATGAAACTTAAAAGCCTTTGCACAGCAAAGGAAACTACAAACAAGATGAAAAGACAACCCTCAGAATGGGAAAAAATATTTGCAAACGAATCAACAGACAAAGGATTAATCTCCAAAATATATAAACAGCTCATGCAGCTCAATATTAAAGAAACAAACAACCCAATCCAAAAATGGGCAGAAGACCTAAATAGACATTTCTCTACAGAAGACATACAGATGGCAAAGAAGCACATGAAAAGCTTCTCAACATCACTAATTATTAGAGAAATGCAAATCAAAACTACAATGAGGTATCACCTCACACCAGTTAGAATGGGCATCATCAGAAAATCTACAAACAACAAATGCTGGAGAGGGTGTGGAGAAAAGGGAACCCTCTTGCACTGTTGGTGGGAATGTAAATTGATACAGCCACTATGGAGAACAGTATGGAGGTTCCTTAAAAAACTAGAAATAGAATTACCATATGATCCAGCAATCCCACTACTGAGCATATACCCAGAGAAAACCATAATTCAAAAAGACACATGCACCCCAATGTTCATTGCAGCACTATTTACAATAGCCAGGTCATGGAAGCAACCTAAATGCCCATCGACAGATGAATGGATAAAGAAGTTGTGGTACATATATACAATGGAATATTACTCAGCCATATAAAGGAATGAAATTGGGTCATTTGTTGAGACGTGGATGGATCTAGAGACTGTCATACAGAATGAAGTAAGTCAGAAAGAGAAAAACAAATATCGTATATTAATGCATATATGTGGAACCTAGAAAAATGGTACAGATGAACCGGTTTGCAGGGCAGAAGTTGAGACACAGATGTAGAGAACAAATGTATAGACACCAAGGGGGGAAAGCCGCGGGGGGTGGGGATGGTGGTGGGATGAATTGGGCGACTGGGATTGACATGTATACACTGATGTGTATAAAATTGATGAGTAATAAGAACCTGTTGTATAAAAAAATAAATAAAATAAAATTCAAAAATTAAAAAAAGAAAAGAAAAAAAAAATACTAGGTGAATAAACAAAACCAGAAATGGTGAAGTGGCAATATTAACATAAAATTGTCATTTAAGATTAAAAGCAATAAACAGAAAATAGATATTATATAATGGTAAAAGGCTAAATACTAAAGGCTTTTAAACAAGTAAAATATTTGCTTTAAGTTTGCTTTTTAACTTTTATAATTCTCAAATCCAATAATTTTTCATATAATTTTTTTCTAATAGTTTTATGACATCATTGTTTATACTTAATTCTCTACTACATTTAGACTTTGGTGCATGATACGAGTTAAAGTTCTGCATTTTTTTCAAGTTGTTAATCAAGTGACAATTATGAAGAGAAAGAAACGGGCACGACACATTTTTTAACAAATTAAATTATCATATATACTTAGGTCTTTCTGTGTTCAACTGATCCATCTGCCAGTTGTTGAGCCAATCACGTGCATTAATATTTTCTGTAGCTTTACGATAAAGTCTATTAATTGGTAGAGTGAGTCCCTTGTTACTCTTCATTTTCAGAATTTTCTAAGTGTAATTTGTTCTTCTCAATCACTTCAGCAATTTCAAAATCAATCCCTAAGATTTTGAATGGTGTTGCATTATATATATAAATGAATTTTAAGACTTTTAAAGGAAATACTAATGAACAATGAATATTTCAGAAAAATACTGATTTACTTCTAATCAAAGAAACAAAATCCTGGGGATTCAAAATTCCACCATTAAAAAAAAATTTTTTTTTAATTGAAGTATAGTTGATTTACAATATTGTATTAGTTTCAGGTGTACAGCATAGTGATTCAGTTTTTCTTTTTCAGATTATATTCCATTATAGGTTACTACAAAATATTTGATATAATTCCTTGTGCTGTACAGTAAATCCTTGTTACTTATCTATTTTATGTATAGTATAATAGTTTGCATCTGTTAGTCACACAATCCTAATCTGTCCCTCCCCCACTCCTTCTCTCCTTTGGTAACCATAAGTTTGTTTTCTGTCTGTGAATCTGTTTCTGTTCTGTATATAGATTCATTTGTATTATTTAAAAAATTTTATTGAAATATAGTTGATTTACAGTATTACATTAGTTTCAGGTGTACAGCATAGTCATTCAGTATTTTTACAGATAAGTCTCCGTTAAAAATTATTACAAGATAATGGCTATAATTCCCTGTGCTATACAATATATCCTGCTTGCTTATCTATTTTAGACATAGTAGTTTGTATCTCTTAATCCCATAGCCCTACCTTGCCCCTCCCCCCTTGGTAAGCACTAGTTTGTTTTCTATATCTGTGAGTCTGTTTCTGTTTTGCATATACATTCATTTGTATTATTGTTTAGATTCCACATTACAAGTGATATCATACAGTTAAAAAAAAAAAAAAAGTGAGTGTATTCCTTATCTTGGCTTTACCTTCCCTCCAGACAGCAAATAACAGCAAACTTATTACTCAAGTGCACTCATTATCTTTGCTTCAATATTTTCAGCTACTTGATTCCAAATGGCCCCTTCATACGTTTTAAGTATGCTTGGCTCTTTCTTTTTGTAAACAAACATGTAAATTAATAAATAGCTAGGCACTCTCTTGACACCAGCAGCCCTCTCTACCCAAGTAACCTGGTTTTTCCTAAGGGAAGATCAGCTACACCTGCATCTACTTCATTTCTCACTCACTCTTCATTCCAGTAAATCAGTATCCTGGAGGCCCTCAGCATCCTTCCTCTGACATCATTTACGGCACTGTCATCAGTTTCATATTCGTGTCCCTGATGGATGGCTTTTGGTCTTCCGTGTGCTTGAGGTTACTGTAGCATTTGACATGGTACACCAGTCTTTTCCAGAAGTTTTCTTGTGTTTTAGGGCAAAATCCAAGAAAAGCCCCTTGTATCGCTCAGCTGTTCTCAGTCTCCTTCACAGGAATTTCTTCTGTGTGTCTCTTAAACATGGGTGCTCGCAAGACTGCTCCTCTTGTCAACCCTCTCTTCTTACCCCACGTGCTCTTCAGGGCTCAGGGCTGACATGTAGCCGCTCTGCACCTGTGAAGCCATGCTTGTTGTTAACTTAGTGCACTCTTTCCTTATCTGATGGGAAAGAACCGCTACTCTGAGCCAGCCGAATACCTCCCACCTGCCGCCCACCACGCCTCCCTTCTCCACATCGCAGCCTTCCCATGGCCCAGAAACAAAAGTGGTAGCACCCGGCAAGGCAGGACCACCAGGACCTGTGGCGGCTCCTCTATTCTCTTCGGCCAGCGCCTATGCTGTCCGCTTGTTAATACTTTTCATAATATACTTACATCAACTCCCATGGCTGTAACTAACACCTGTATGGTGGTCAGACCCAAATCTCGTTTCAGTTTAGGGCTCTCTTGAGTGTTCTAGTTAAGTTCAGTGTTCAACACAGCCATCGTTTAAGGAGCACCTCCTGCATCAGGCTGTGTCACATGCTGGGCATTCAGAAGACACAATCCTCATTCATTCATTCATTCACTCATTCAGCAGTATTTATTGAGAACCTGTCACATGCCAAGCACCGTGATGGGTGCTAAAATACAGTACCACTCAAAGCAAAAGTGGTTTCGAATGACATAAAGCTTCCATTCTATCAATATCTGGGGTAGAGTGAGATGAGTAGTTATTTAGTTTTATTTCTGATAAATGCAATGAAGGGGAAATACAGAGTACTGTGTGATCATATAAAAGGCGAACCTAGCCTTGTCTTAGGGGAGGTGTGTGTCTGCCACGGCAGAAATGGCATTTAAGTTGAGATGTAAAGAATAAAAATGTATTTCATTTTCAAGTTCTTATTATGTGTGACATGCACTGCTCTGAAATATTACAGATATTAACTCACTTAATCCTCATAATAAACCTGTGAGGTAGGTACCAGCATCATCTCCTGTCTATAACGGGGAAACCGAGGCACAGAGAGGTAGTGTGACGTGCCCAAGCTCACAGCAATCATAAGTAGTGTGCTCCAAACCTATCGCTTCCTGCCTTGTATGATCTACTCAACTTCAGATCTTGAGACCCTCCCCGCCCCTCAGCTCGGGTTTACCCTGTTTCTAAGTCACTTCTCTCTAAGGCTGGCTATATGTTGGAAGCCTCCAATGCCCTGAATTTGTTTTAGTTGCTCTGAGCTCAGTGTTACCATTGCTCGTGGAGAATGATGACTCGCTGGGTGCCCACGGAGCTGCAGCTTCACTCCCAACCTTGGAATAGGCCTCATAACCAGGCTCCAGATTAGCATTCCTGTTTCCCTGAGAGAGCAGACAACCTACTCTGTGTCTGGCCACACTGCCCCAGGGTTCCATCCTGGTGTCCCCCAAGGGGCAAGATACACTCCTGCAGGAACCGGGGTCCTGCCCTACACTTGGAGGATCACCTACCTCACCCTCCAGACTGAGCCTCTTAGACACGGGTGCCAGCTCAGATTCGGCCCAAGGTTGCTACATCCCTTGGATGCTGTGATTTGAGAGCAAACCACACGCCTGCGGTAGAGAGAGGCTGAAGCCAATTCTCCTGCGTTGACACAGTAGAGGATTAGGCAAGTTGCTCAGCACCCAGCCCCCTGCTCAGACCGTGGCTCTCCACTGCCTCACTGGGTTACTTTTCTTGGCCCATCTGCTCAGAATTTCCACCCCTAAGGGGTTTCCCCAAGTCCCTCTTTCTCTGCTCTCTCCACCTTCTCCATAACCTCATCCACATCACGTTCCCATGATTAACAGATGCTGATGACACCAATTCTCGCTCCTTCCCAGTTCCTTCTCCTGAGTCACAAGCTTGTGTGGCCAATCGCCTACAAGTCACCATGGCAGGGATGTCCCACAGGTATGCTAAACCCAAATTCCTCCTCCCACGTTCCCTCTGTGAGTGGATGACATGCTACCCCTCCCCCACCCCGCCAGTTATCTGCACACATGCCCCATGGAGAACCTCCCTGGACTCCACACTCCCTCTCCTGCCCACGTTAACCTCACCCTATCTAGGCAGTTCTACCTCTAAATCATCACCTGCCTCTGTTCACTTTCCTCTTTCGCCACCGCCGTAACCCATAGCTACAGCTTTGATGTAATTTCTTCAGGAAGACTTTCTTGACCTTATCTTCCTTACCCGCCCCCCGCACATAGACACACACACCCAAGTCTGGGATCCGATCCCCTCCTCTGCACGCTTCCCCCATCACAGCACTTACTGTGCTGTGTCACAGTTGTCTCCTGTCAGTGTGTGCAGGGCAGGCAGTTTAGACACGCAGCCTGGGTGGTGGCACGTGGTACCATGTTTAGAAGAACCCCGCACTTGGCTTAATGCTCTGCTGTTGCCATCTTGAAACTTTTCATAATTTTTGAACCTGAGACCCCATTTTTATTCCGTGCTGGGCTCTGCCAGTTGTGTGTTCCCACCAGCTGTAAGCTCCATGAGGGCAGGGAAAGATCTGACTTGTTCAAAATGCGTTCTCAGCACCTGGTACTTTGACTATGTAAAAAGTGGTCGAGAAATATTTGAACCACTCAAGAGTCTAAAAGGCCCCACGTGTAAACGATCAGAATAATAGACACCTTGCAGTGGTACTGTGTGCATTCACCGCGGCGATGGGCATAAGGCATCTAACGCAGCTTCTGCCACCTAAAGTGCTCCCAGCCAATGTTCGTTCCTTTCTTTTTATGCTACAGCTGCCCCAGAGTTCTAATTTAAAATGGTATCTGGGCAGCAGCCTCTCCTAACTTTCTACTAAGATATTTACTGAGACTGGAAAAGATGAGATCCCACTAGAAATTAAAATGAATAGGCAGCCTGAATCTGGGAGGCACCCCCATAACTGTGAGGCCAGCAAGGTGGACTGAGAAACTCCTACCCTGGCTTTGTCGCATGATGCACCCCTGCTTCCCCTCACAAATGCAGATGACAGACAAAGAGTAAGAAGATACTCAGTAATGCGCCAGTTTCTGCCCACTGACTTGGAAAGCGGACAGCCTTCCAACCCATGTGTGTCAGTGGAGAAGGCCAGTGAGGCTGGACCAGAATGAGTGAGGAGAGAACAGCAAGACTAAGCTGGAGAGGGAGGCAGGGGCGGGACTCTGCAGGACCCTGTAAGGATTTAGATGTGTCTTACGTGCAAGGAAATGCCACCGGTATGTTTTAAGCAGGGCAGTGACAGTGGCTGTGGAGGCTGACGTAGTGGAGGATAAGCTGGCAGACCAGGAGGTTCTTACAATAACCTGGACAAAGGGTGACAATGGACGGAACCAGAGCAGTAGCAACGGCGACAGAAAGAACTGGACAGATCCCAGGCATATTTACAAGTAGAATGGACAGAACCCGGAGACGGACCAGCTACGTGGATATCGAGAGAAAGGGGTGTCATTAGTCAGCTAATGCCACGATGATGCTTGTTACAAACTAGCTCTGAACTGGGTGGCTTAGAACAAGAGCATCTGTTTTTTTCTTTCCTGTGTCTCTGGGTTGGCCAGCATGGCTCTGCCTCGGAATTTACACTGGCAGGGCTGGGCTCTGGGCTCTGAGTTTGGTCAGCTCTGCTCGTCATTCTAGTAGCAACTCTGGGCATATTCTTCTCATGTTGATAAGCAGGAATGCAAAAGTCAAGCCAAACCACACAGCATATTTAAGACCTCCACAGGCATCATGTCTGCTCACGTTCCATGGGCCAAAGCATGTCAAATGGACAAGCCCAAAGTCAGTGTGTCAGAGAAGTATACTCTACCCCTTAGTGAGGGGTGGAGAGTGAGATAATATTGCTGAACAGTATTTCCATCTATCACACCAAGTTTCTGGAATGAGCAACTCAGTGGATGGAGGTCCTGTTTACTTAATGAGTAAAACTGGTTAAGAGAATTATGTTCCCTCATGTATCAGTTAGCTTTTGCTGTATAACAAACTGTCCCAAAAATACAGTGGCTTAAAACAACAATCAATTGTAAGTCCTCAAAATTCATTGGATTGCTAAAGTGGTTCTTTTGGTCATAGCCAGGATGGCTGGTTTCTACTGGTATTGCTTACACATCTCTGCTCATCGGGAAGCTCAGCTGGTGCTGGCTCATATGGGATGGCCTCATTTACATATGTGGACATTGGCCCAATAATAGGTGGAACAGTGGCGATGACCAGGTCATTTGTCTCTCATTGTCAGGCAGGCTAGTGAGGCTCATTCACAGTGAAGTGGTCACAAGGTTCTCAAGAGCAGCAAGAGAAGGCAAGTCCCAAAGTGCTACAAACACTTTTCAGGCATCTGTTTGCATCACGTTTGTTAACGTTGACCAATGCAAATCACGAGGCCAAGACCAGATTCAAGAGGTGGAGAAATAAACCTCACTTCTTGATGGAATGAAGTACAGAGTTACATTGCAATTAAGTGTGCATGTAAGAATGAAAAGCATTTGTGACCACACTTGCAGTCTACCGCACTTCACTACAACAGAGATACACTCTCATTTACAAAACATGAACTCTAAGCACTCTACAAGTATCAGATTTTCTAATGCTCATAACAATCCCATGATGCAGGTACTGTTATCATTCTCATTTTACAGGTGAGGAAACTGAGACACAAATGGGTTGAGTAACTTCAGTAACTTGCCCCAGATCACACAGCTCATAGGGGATTTGAACCACACTGAGTGGCCCCAGAGTCTGTGCTCTGCACCACTGCACTACACTAACTCTTGATGGGATACTCTGCTCTCTCGTCATCCTCTTCCTCCTCCAATAATAATAATAATAATAATAATAGAAACTGGGAGCTGGACAGACTACTTCCAGCAGTATATCTGAGAAAGAAAGCTGACCATCACCCACATGAACAATGAGCAGAGCAAAAGGCACGTCCAGATGGATCATGTTTCCCTTTGAGAATGAATCAAGAAGAAAAGAGCAACTTTGTGGGTCCTATGAAGACTGGGCTACATTTCAATAGCTTCCCTCAATTTGATTTTTGAGAAAGTTTTTAAATACATTTTTTACTTGTATTCCTCCTTTATCACTTTGGTTACTTGACTTCTGTTTTCTATTCTATACTCATAGCCAGATTTCTTTTTTTAATACAGAAGCATTTCAAACGTGTAAGAATGTACCAATAATAATAGATACTTCTGTATCCATTCTAATTATTAAACAGATATTAATGATTTTCCAAATTTCTTTAAGTTCTCACTTTTAAAAAAGAGAATAAGACATTATAGGTGGCTAGCTTTTGCTGCATAACAAAGCACCCCCAAGTGGTAGCTTAAATGAGCATCTATTTAGTTCTCAATTCCAGATGAAAATGAGAGTCAGAGAGGATACGTCTGATCATAAGCATGTGGCAGAGATGATAAAAGAACCTAATTCTTTGGACTTCTGGTCTAAGGGTTTTTCTACTGAGCCATCCATTTTAGAGAAGGAATTCAATGGATATGTTTCTAGACATTCTGTGGGGATGTTTCTGGGTATTTCTAAAGAACTCTAGAGGTTAGTTGCACCAGTCAGTAGGTCTCATGTTATGTCAGAAGTTCTGCCTTTCCATTTTCTTTAACATAATCCTTTCTGACTATCTGAGTGATATATTTCACCATAATACTTCTGAGTATTGTTTTCAGTGAGTCTTATTCTCCTACTACTGTTCCCTAAATGATTAGGTGAATCCACCTAAGAAAATATCTATAAAACTGGGATATATTACCTTGATCAATTAGAACAGTGGTTCTCAAACTTTAGTGTGCATCAGAATCACCTAAAGAGCTGGTTAAAACACAGATTACTGTGCCCCCAGACCCAGCCTTCCTAGTTCTGTAGGTCTGGGTGGGCCCAAGGATTTGCATTTCTAAGTTCCTTAGTGATGCTGATGCTGCTGGCCTGGGGACCATGCAAGAATCACTGAATTAAAGAGAAGAGTCATGCAAGTGTACTATACATAAGATTTATGTTACAAGCATATTTTTTGTGGTATTATCTATAATAATCAAAATCAAAAACTACCAAAATGTCCAACAATACAAGACTTTTAAAATAACTTCACATAATATCAAATGAAGAAAAGCAAGTTATCTTAATGTGTGTATCTCTGTATGTACACATACATACTTGGATTAATATTGACTGACAAAGTGTTAAAAAGCAAAAAGTTATTTTTACTTTTTTCTGTGTGCTTTTCTACATTTCTTAGTTTTTCGATGGTCATATTTTGCTTTTGTGTAATAAAAAAAGTTATTAAAAATAAGCGTTAGGGCTTCCCTGGTGGCGCAGTGGTTGAGGATCTGCCTGCCAATGCAGGGGACACGGGTTCAAGCCCTGGTCTGGGAAGATCCCACATGCCACGGAGCAGCTGGGCCCGTGAGCCACAATTACTGAGCTTGTGCGTCTGTAGCCTGTGCTCCGCAGCAGGAGAGGCCGCGATGGTGGGAGGCCTGCCCACCGCGATGAAGAGTGGCCCCCACTTGCCACAACTAGAGAAAGCCCTCGCACAGAAACGAAGACTCAACACAGACATAAATAAATAAATAAATAAATAAATAAATAAATAAATAAGCGTTATAAAGTGTTTTAAGTATAAAAAAGATGAATAACTGAATTCAGCCATGATTGATATTTCTCTTATTACTTGCTTATATCCAGCAATACTTGATCACCTCAGAAAATGTTACTCTCAGAATATTGTTTGAGAATATCCTAAGATAAAATATCTTGTCAGTCTTCATACATAATCAGCATCAGAACTGGTCACATACAAGCGAGGCAGGATCACTTAGTATTCAGCGCACTGACTCTAGGGCCAGATTTCCTGAGTTCGAACCTTGTGCTCTGCCACTGTATCACTGGGCAGGCTTCTTAACCAATGTATGTGTTAGTTTCTTCATCTGTAAAATAAGGATGGTCACAGTACCTACATGATAGGGTTGTTGTGAGGATCAAATGAAATAAGAAACTTAATAAATGTTAGCTACTGTTATTTTTCTTTTAATTCAGCAGTTGCCTATTACTAGAAAACACTCATTAATCATTAATATGTTTTCTGTTTTTCTTATGTCTAGATCTGGATGTGTGGAGGCCAACTCTTTATACTTCCCTGCTCTCGAGTAGGACATATTGATAAGCAACACATTGCAAACCACACTGGAATTGTAAAAGCCTTGGCATATAATAATCTCAGACTGGTGCACGTTTGGCTAGATGACTACAAGGTGAAGGATACGTCCCTGGTTTGGAGAGATGAGTGAGAGTACAGAGAGGGACTGGCTCTAAAGAAGCCTTCTGCTGCTTTCTAGATAGCAATTTTTGTACTTTTCCTTAAATTAGGGCAACCCTTCAGCTGTTCACCCACCCATTTGCAGACGCTATTCTCAATTTGTTCATTTTAAGCTGCTACACTTGCACCTTACTCTTTTTTTTTTTTAATCTCTAGGGAAACTCAAGTTTCTCAGAAGTAAATCAACCAACACGAGAAGGCTTTTTTTTCCCCCTAGATCTATTTTCCTCCCCCAAAGATGGCCCATCTGCGGCAAATACCTCTCTCTGCCCCCATTCCCATGGGCAAATTTTGGATTCTCTTCCTCCACTACCAAGCGCCCAAGTGATGCGGCTGCAGCTGGTCTGGGGACCACACAAGAACCTCTGCTCCTTTTTTCTCTAACAGTCAAAGATTTTTACATCAAAGCCAGGCCCCTTCATTTGTGCATCTCCCCATGGTTTAAGCCCCTTGCCGGGACCTTTAGAATGCACATACAGAGAATATATAGATGGAGCTTCGTTTTAATTTGAAAGTTCAAACAAATTTGGACAGTAACAAGAAGACCTCATTTCAGATACATGGGTAGAAATATGTAAGAATCTCTCTGTGATGTTATATGTCCTGGTCTTGATCTAATATTTCTTTGTTATTTTAAATTATAAAAGTAATAATACTCAATTTCTTGAGTAATCAGGGCAATATGAATTAAAACCTCAATGAGATATTTCTACATAGCCACCTAGATTGGTGAAACATTTTTAAAGTCTGATAGGACCATGTGTTGGCAAGCACAGGAAGTCTCAGACACTGTGGGTGGGAGTGTTAATTGTTACAAACTCACTTTGGAAAACGGTTTGGCAATATCAAGTAATAAAAGACATGAATATCCCATGATCCAGCAATCCCATCCTGTATATACACTACAGAAAGCCTGCTTTTGTGCACCAGAACACATGAACAAGAATGTTTATAAACAGCATTGTTTGTGTTAGCCAAAACTGAATACAACCCAAATGTTCATCAGGAGTAGAATGAATAAATATGATATGTTTAATGATATAATTCTATATAGCAATGAAAATTAATCAACTTTAAATATACATACAACAGTATAGGTAAATCTTAAAGATACAATGGTGAACAAAAGCAGCCAAACACAATAGAATATATACTGTATTTTTCCATTTCTATAAAGTTAAAAACAGGTAAAATCAAACCATATAATCTATGTGTGGATAATTAGATATCGATACTAGAAAGAGAAGCAAAGAAATGAATACATAATCAGGATAGCACTTCAAACTAAGAGAAAGGATTATGATCAGGAAAGGAAAGGCAAGGGCCTTCTGAGATGCTGTCTGTTCTATTTCTTGACTCAGTCAGGGTTTCTGGGGTTGATTTTTCAACAGTTCGCTAAGGTGCACATTTATATTCTATGTGCTTTTTTTTGTATGTTTGTTATATTTCCTGATTTTTAAAAAAATATTTTAAAAAAGGTAACGCATACGCATTTTTGTCTTACCGTATTGAAAAGCATGAAGTGAAAAGTCAGCTTTCTAAGCCCATAGCTTCACCCCTCAGAAGTCACCACTCAATTACTGTCTACAGTTTCCTGTTAACATGCACATACACCAAGTATATATCCTTTTCTTTTACCTAACTCGATTTGAGCAGCAATATTTTGTTGTAATTTTTCCATTTATTAGTGTAATTTCAAAACATACTTTCAAAGTCTTTTAAAATCAGAGCAGATAAACATGTCATCCTTTTAAATATTTCCTTTGAATGGATCTCTTAAAGTTGATCCCATTCATAAATAGCCCCCAGAGATAAACATTCCGATCATCTTGGCTTTTTGTTATTCCTTAACAGTGCCAAAATGAACATCCTTTACGTGTATCTTTTTGCACATTTGTGCAGATATATCTTGAATAAATCTGAAGACATGGACTTGTGGACCATGAGTTAGTGCATCTTAAATCTTGATGAATAATGTCCAAATGGTCCTTCACTGTCTACACTGTCACCTACACAGCCATCAAATATATATAAAAGCGCCTGTCTCCCCACAACCATTCCAACCCTAGTTTTAATTAAACTTTGTATTTCTTCTAATCTGATAGGTTAAAAATGATATCTCATTGTTTAAAATTGCATTTCTTTAGTTATGAGAGATTTTAAGCTTTTTTTTTTTTTTTCCTGTGACCAGAGGTCACAGATCTAAATGGTTGACTGGAACACAGTTAGGACTGAGTAGTTTACTGAATTTCATGGGGCATATAGTTACCAAAAGTTCCATCTAATATAAAAAGCATGTAATGTTTGGCATAAAATCAATGGATTGTATGACACAGCATGTTGGGAAGTTGAGTGAATGCCATTGGGCAAAACAGGCTTTGGACAGGGAGATGTTGCCTAGGGTCTTCTCTGCCTTCACTCCAAAGCGAGGACACCCTCCCTCAGGCCCATTCTCTGCGCCAATCCCCCCTGGGGAACTAGGAGTGGCAAGATATGATGGCAAAGACCTAAAGATCCCTGGGGAGAATCCAACATGGCACGCCCATACTGTGCTAGTTTGGGTAAGCAAGCTCCTCTCACCCAACAATATTACTATGCTATATACCAGGCACTGGGAATACACAGATGAAAATACAAAGGTTCTGCTTTCAAGGAGGCTTTGGTCTACTTAGAATACCTCTTTTAACATGACAGAGCTTGAGTCCATTAGACACTCATACTTGGTGCTTCCTTAAATCAGAACGCAGAAAAGACTAACCAGGTGTGGTGATAATAATGGTCCACACTGACATGACACCTACTGTGTGCCAGCCTTAGTCTCCTAAGAGCTTTGCACGTATGAAAGTGTTCAGTCTTCACCACAGTCTCATGAGGGTAGCAGCCAAGGTCGCATAGCTAATAAATAGCAGAGCCAGAAATTGAAGCCAGGTCGTCTTCCTCCAGAGTCAGTTTGCCCTTAGCCGCCACCACCCCCCATTTCTGAAACCATGGAAGTGTTGATAGGGATCGGGGAGTGAGGGGTTTTGTCCTTGAGTATCACTGAGAGAGTAGGAGAAAGGGGAAACACTACAATAGGTGGCTGTGATTCTAGAACTCTTGAGAAGCAGGACTTAGACTTCCTGAGCCCCTCTACGCTACTTTCCTCGTGGTCTGTCACAGCACATCCGGTGAATATACATGGGGTGAGTGAGTCCCAGGTCCTATGTGTGTCTCTGCCCTCCCCATACAGAGGGAATGTTTTCTGTTGTTGTTTTGTTTTGTTTTAGTTCAGATGAAAATATATACTGCTATGTTAGATATCATGATTTGATTACCAAAGATTTGTCTGGCTTAATGAAATGACTCTTTCTTTCCATTTAGGAGCAGGTTTTTTTACGAAGACCTAATCTGAAATATCTTGCCTATGGAGATATTAGTGAGCGTGTTGAATTAAGGAAACAATTGGGTTGCAAGTCATTTCAGTGGTATTTGGATACTGTCTTCCCGGAATTGGAGACCTCTAAGAGAGTCTCATGAAAGGAAAACCAATCATTTTCATTAATAAAGCGTTAAAAATTCCCCTAGTCCTTCAACGTAGAGAAGAGAACAAGTTTGGAACATCATGAAATTATGTGAACTACAGTAAGAAGTACAACCAGAATGGTCTACAACAGAAGTGCCTTTTCTGCCACTAAATTTCTGGGGTGGCAAGACCTTAAACATTAGAAATGCATGTTGTCACACACTTAAGGCTATCATAAAATTGATTGAGATAAAGTGTGTTATCTCCAATTATTTGCCAAGCTCACTTCGTCCTGATAGACCATAAGGACTGCTCAACTCTTGGTCAACTCAATTCCTACTCCAGATAGGTGACCTGGGCCGGTGACCTCCCCAGAAAGACATTCTCAGAGAGCCTTGGTTGGTCCATACCAACTTTGGCTCAACTGTATTGAGCTCCTTTCTTGCTGCCAGTGTAGATTCTGGCCTTGACACATTGCTTGGTTGGGTTCCTGAGTTTCTGATGTCCAGTCACCTGCCTGGGTGTCCTGGTCCAGCTCTCCAGGCCAGCCTCCCTGTTTGTTTCTGTTGGCTCTTCAGTTAATTGGAGACATTCCCTCTTCCCTGCTTCTGATTTTGCCTTTTTCATGTCTGTTCCCTCCTATGGCTCTGGCCTACAGCTCTCCTGACACTTCTTGGCTTGCATGCCTTGTTGATAATCTGTGTTCGACATGACTCGAGAAAACTGTTTAGCTGGGATTGGGGAAGAGGTAACTAGGTTCAATATCCATCCTGTGTGGACACACTCCCAGGTGTCTAAAGTCCTTCTATCAGGTTAGAAGGATGGCTGTTGCATTCACCCTGGTGAAGGCAGCTAGAAAATTGAAAAATATATTTAATTCACAAACCGAAGAGAATTAGAAGATGAGGGAAGGAATACATTGAAAGGAGTAAAAAGGAGGAGACTTAGGATAGAATCACTAAATCATAGCTTCTGCTGGAGAAAATATAAACTAGTTTTTTACAGCAGAAAACAACTTGATTCATCTATTATGCTCATTTAATCAACAACTGAATGGTCATCTCAGGCCAGGTGTCCTTCTAGGTGCTGGGATGCAGCTGACAAGGGGGCAGGTATACATCCCTCCCTTCATGGAGCTTGTGTTCTTTGAAATAATATATACAACGTAAAGAAAAAAGAACCAGTTTATAATGTTATACCCATGTATTTGGCAAAATACTCTATAAAATCTATTGCTGGAAAGAGATGGGAAAAACCTGTGCCCAAATATTACAGATGGCCAGGGTAACTTGATTGAGCTTTTATAAGGTCAATCTGGCAGCACAAAGTAATTGCCACATGATTAGTATGTTCTGGGCCCATGTTTATACCTTAGCTGCTTTAGAAGGTAATAAAAAATTGATTGTAATAAACCTATGAATCCATTAAAATTAGAGTAAAATACAAAATAAAATTTCTGCAGCCGAAGGAAAAAAGAGAATTGTAGTATAAATTCAGAGGATCTTGTTTGGTAAGCATAAAGAAGGATGTTGTAAATATCAGCTTTGCCAAAAGAAAAATGTTATTTTTCTTAGAGCCACGGGCCTAATATTCAGTCTTAGTTTTTTAATGTAATTTAGTTCAGGTCCTAGATAGCATGAATAAGTCTTAGAAACGATGTAGAATGTTGCTTAAACAATCTCCTCTAGAATATTGTTTCAGCTGACTCTGGAATAGAAAACAAATCAGAATCAACATCCAAGTGCTTGGTGTGATTGAAAGGAAAACCATACTTGCCCGTAGGTGGCAATTATGGTTTTGTATAGAAATTTTAAAATCTGATTTGTATTCTGGAGCTAGTTGAGAACGTATCTGCTCACCTGCTCAAGGCTTTACACACAACAGTTTTGGGTATGACCAAACACTTGGTCTTACAGCCTTACATTAGCCAGAGAATTCTGTAAGGAAAGCATACCTTCAGGAATTTATCCTAAGACACACTGAGATGAAATACAAATAAGAGCTAACACTTATTCATACCCCCTGGTAAGTACTCTGCATAGATTATCTCATCTCATCCACACAACTTTACAAGATAGTTCCTATTGTTATTACCATATCATAAAACAGAAAACTAAGGTTAGAACTTGTCCAGGGTTAGCGTTGCCAGATTTAGCAAATAAAAGTACAGCATGCCCTGGTAAACTTGAATTTGGGGTAAACAATAATATCTTAGTAAAAGTATATTCCACATATTCTATGGGACATGCTAGTGAATTTTTTTTAATCTGAAATTCAAAATTTAAGCCTCCTATATTTCCTCTGGCAACTGTATCTAGGGATAGATGAACACAGCCCATAGACTAGCCTATGCCCAGCCTCAAAGACCCCGGGTTTAGATGCTACACTGCAAAAAGCATATTCATGTCATTCTTTCTAATGGTAAAAAATTGGAGCTAACCCAAATTTCTGGAATGGTACAGCTGTACATTAATTTGGTGGGACAGTACGAACCCATTTAAAATAACAGCTAGAAACAGATCTGCTCCCCACCCATCAGAATGGCAAATAAAATGTCTGACACCATCAAGCGTCGGGAGAAGGTGGAGCAATGGCCGGTCTCCTGCACTGACTGCACCTTAGGACACTGATTTCAGACTTTGATGTGTACATAAGTCACCTGGCCACGGCGGTAAAACGCATATTTTGATTACTAAGTACGTCTGGCATGGGGCCTGCCGACTGAAAAAAATGCATAACCTAAACGTTGAGAATTATGTTTTATTTGGCAGACAAAACCGAGGACTCAAGCCTGGGACGCAGTCTCTCAGGTAGCTCTGCGGGACTGCTCTGAAGAGGTAAGGGGGGAGACAGGATAGATAGGAGTTTTTGCAACGAAGATCAGATAGTCTGAACATCAAAGGTTACTGTTAAAGAAAATCAATTAAACGCAAGTTAAGGAATTTAGTGCTTTCCTATATATGGGAAGATGCAAGAGCCAGGGCGTACTGAGATCATTTCTTTGCTATGTACCCTAACCAACCAGAGCCAGGATCCTCTTCTTTCCCATCCTGAGTGCACCATTTGGGGGTGGCCACAGTGGCCGGGGGCTTGGCAGCGGACAGCCCGTTTCCACCCTGAGTTACCTCCGGGCGGGCGTGCGGGGGCTGTAATGTGATGGCCTGATGGCTGCCAACATCCTTTGCTTACTGATAGGTGGCTGAAGAGTCAGCATTTCTAGCAAGCCCCCCGTGACCCCATGTGCCTTCCTGCGGCTGCTCTGCGGGCGCGCTGTACTTTGCCACCCTTACCACCAACCCGTGAGGTTTTATCACAGTTTCTGCCAAGCCTTGACATTTTAACCTACAGTTCTTTTATCATAAGCGGGGTCGCACATCTTTCAATATGTTTAAGGCATGTGTCTTCAATGAGCCCATTTATGTAAGAGTTAAAAATTCAAAGGCCGCCCGCGACCGACCCCCAAGCCCACCCGCAGGCGCGGGCCCTCGGGAACGTGGTCGAGCCCCGGGGCCGCCACGCGCCCGCAGCCGGCGGTGACGTCACGCGCGGGGCCGGGGCCGCCCGTCACGTGGCCCCGGCGGGTGCGCGCTCGGGCCGAGGCCGCGGCGCGGGCACTGGGCGAGCGCGGGGGGCGCTGGTGTGCCAGCTGCTGTGTTTTCTTGCCGGCAGCTCCGCCCGCTGCGGCGAATGCGGCTCGGACCCGGGCCGTGGCGGGAGGGAAGATGCCACAGCCCGAGTCCCGAAAGGCCGGGGTCCTGCGCTGCCGGCGTCGGGGTGAGTAGCGGATGGCCCGGCGGCGGCGTGTGAGCCTGCGCGGCCTCCGTCCGTCCCCTCAGCGCCTCAGGCGAGCGGCCGCGGCCCGAGCGCCCCGAGCGGCGGAGGCTTCGCCCCGGGCCGCCGCCCTCCGCGGGGTCTCTGGCCGCTGGCCCGGCGTCCGGGCGTGTGTGTGGCGTTGGCAGAGCCGACGCGGCCCTGGAGGCCGGGGGTGGGCCGTGGAGACGGCCGGCTCGCGGGGGGCGGCCGCGGGCGGCGTGAGAAAGACCCGCTCCGCCGACCCCCGGCGCTTTTTGCTAAAATGCCCCAGAAAATGGTTGCGGAAATTTTCAAAACGTGTAGAAACTAGAGCGAATTGAGTAACGCCCTCGCTGGTACCCTGCCCTCAGTTTCCACGGTATTCGGGCAGTGTTCACATTTCCTTCAAGGAATTTTCCTTTTTTTTAATTGTTTTTTTAGTGGTTGGTTTGTGCCGCTCAGGATTTGAGCGGGTCCTCGCGTGGCGTTCGGTGGATGAGCATCTTAAGTTTCCCTTTTCTTTGCAAGGTATTTGTTGAAGAAATCGGGTTATTTGTCTTGCACAATTTCCCAGGCTCTTAAAGTACGTGCCGTTTGGATAAATATAAAAATATCAAGTCCCCACCCTCCAATACTGGTAGATTTCACCGTTTGAGGAATATTAATATGCCCATGATGGAAGAGCTTCGTGTATTTTTATCATCGAAGAAGATTTGGTCCAGCATTCCTTTTTACTTCGTGCTAGGAAAGCTGTTGCTTGGTTGGTTGGTTTTCCAAATGTAAGATGAAATTATAACTTTGAAATGCTCTCATACTGCTGTGCGCCAATAAAATATTGTGGTGCTACTTTCGTCCCCCAAATGAGAGTTTTAGGCTAGACTTTTTTTTTTAACTACACTCAATTATTAGCTGTTACCTAGATATCCTAGATATATAGCGTATGTTAAGGTCTGCTCTGCCTTGAGAAAAATCTAAACCAGAAAACCTCTCTCTCCCCTTAATGTTATCAGTAGAGCTTTTCAAATTAAACGTCATGAAACAGTAGTCCACACCGCTTCTGCCTTCTCTTGACAATTTCTGTGCTGTTCTTTGCAATTTGAGTTCTATCTTTACTTTTTTTTTTTTTACTCTTTTATTACGGTGGTAAAATACACATACCATGAAGTTTATTGTTCTAAGCATTTTTAAGTGTACAGCTCAGAGGTACTAAGTACATTCACAATATTGTGTCACCATCACCACTATTTCCAAAAGTTTCTCCTTACCCTAAACACAAACTCTGAAACCATTAAGCATTAACTCCCCATTTCCCCTCCTCCCAGGCCTTTCTGTCTCTGAATTTGCTTATTCTAGAGGCTTCACAGAAGTGGAATCGTACAGTATTTGCCCTTTTGTGTTTGGCTTATTTCAGCTAACGTGTTCAAGGTTCACCCATGCCGTAGTGTCTCTCAGACTTCATTCTTGGGTATGGCTGGCTAATACTCTGCCGAGTGGCTGTAGCACAATTTGTTCATCCATTCATCCGTTGATGGACACTAGGTCGTTGCTATTTTTTGGCTGCTGTGAATAACCCTGCTGTGAACATGTGTTTACATGTGTCTGGGTGAGTCTATGTTTTTGATTCTTTGGGGTATACATCTAGGAGTGGAATTGCCGGGTCATATGGTAAATCTGTGTTTAAACTCTTTGAGGAACTAACAAACTTCTTTTTTTTTTTTTTTTTTTTTAGTGAAATAGAGTTATTTATTTATTTATTTATTTATTTATGGCTGTGTTGGGTCTTCGTTTCTGTGCCAGGGCTTTCTCTAGTTGTGGCAAGTGGGGGCCACTCTTCATCGCGGTGCGTGGGCCTCTCACTATCGCGGCCTCTCTTGTTGCGGAGCACAGGCTCAGTAGTTGTGGCTCACAGGCCCAGTTGCTCCGCGGCATGTGGGATCTTCCCAGACCAGGGCTCGAACCCGTGTCCCCTGCACTGGCAGGCAGATTCTCAACCACTGCGCCACCAGGGAAGCCTGTCTTCTTCACATTTTAAAAACTGCTTTCTTAAAGGCCTTCATACCTTACTGATTGCTAAATCTGATGGCCCTACCTCAACTCTTGCTGGCTTGATCTGACCTCTCTGTAAATCTCTGTGATGCCTTGTGTTGCTGGTCAGTACCCCTCGTGAGGTGCTTGGACTTTGTGATCCTTCTCAGGTCCTTCACAGTCTCTTCCTTCTACACAAGATCCTTAAATATGCATATCCCCAGGGATTCAGTACTTGCTCCCTAATCTACTTTACGCTCTTCATGACTTAAACCTCCCTCGGCTATTATTTCCATGTAACTTAAACTGTAATTTTGATGTTTATTTTTAACTTCTCTCTGAGGTTTAGATTTGAATTTCAAGCTATGGACACCTCCATGTTAGTGTTCTCCCCAATGCAGCATGTCCAGAACAAAATTTATCTTCTATTAAGCCTCCAAACCTGTTCTCTCCATGCTCCTTAGTGTCACTAAAACTTGAAAACTGAGTTTTGTTTTTATTCCTCCTTTCTCCCTTAGGGCCCCATGTCTGGTCAAGTTGATAAGGGCAGACAGTTCTGTCTCAGCCTCCTTTCCACTCGCTTCCACAGCTCTAGATCAAGCCGTGATTGCCTCTTACTGGAATTTTTCTAACTGGCCTCCCTGGCTCTAGATTTTTTTGTTTTCCTCTGTCCCAAACCATTTTACACACTGTTCCTAGAATTTTCTTCCTAAGGTGTATTTGCTTAATGACACTAGTTAGCTTCCTTTTGCATGCAGAACAAGTTAATTCTCATCCTCAGGGTCATAGCCCCAGCCTGTCCTCATAGAATTAATCACCTTCCACTAACCTTAACCAGCTGTGTGTATTCATTATAGCCAACCTTCCTACTTGCTATTCTGTTTGGAAAACTAAAAACAAATACATGTTGCAGTTTCTCAAGACTTCAGCTTTCTGCTTGAGATATTTCAGTTTTTGGCCATTGAAGTCTTAAAGTCAAACTTAAATCTTAACTTCTATAAGGCATTTCCTTCAAGTTTTTCATATAAAATTAATTTGGCCTTCGTACTTATTTGTGTATACTGTGGTTTATTTATATCTAAATTATGGAATTTTTTAGAGTTTGCTTTAGGATATGCCCAGTTTTTCACCTGATTTATTATTTCTTTAGGATTTTTATTCTTAGAGAAAGTGGGATTACTGACCAAAGTGTATAAAGGTTTTTAAGGCTCCTATGCCATTGTTAAACTGCTTTTTAAAAAGGCCCTGCAATTTATAACTTTCATCACTGATAACTGTATCATTTAACTACATGTACTTCAGTGAGTACTGAAAATGTTGCTAATTTGAGTTAGAAAATAGTACCTTATTTTTATTTGCATGTCTTTACTAATTATTGAGACTGAAGACTTTTTCCTGTGTATTTCCAAGTTCATCCAGGTTGTTTCATTTATCAATACAGCTGACCTTGAACAACACAGATTTGAACTGCACAGGTCCATTTATACGCAGATTTTTTTGTCAACAGTAAATACTACAGTACAACAAGATCTGCGATTGGTCGAATCCTCCGATATGGAAGGCCTACTGTATAAGCAGATTTTCAGCTGCGTGGAGGGTTGACGTTCCTCCCTGCCTTATTGTTCAAGGGTCAACTGTAGTTGGAAAAATGCTATATGTAGAGTACCCGCCCCAGCATTACAGAACAGAACAGAGTTTCTCAAACTTGGCATTGTTGACATTTTGAGCCAGATAATTCTTCATTGCTGGGGGCTGTCCTCTGCATTGTAGGATGTTTAACAGCATCCCTGGCCTCTACCCCACCACATGTTAGTAGGATCCCCCGATCTGTGACAACCAAAAATATTTCTGGACATTACCAAAAGACCCCGGTGGTGGCCCGGTTTTCCCAGACATTGCCAAATATCTCAGGCTCTGGCTGAGAACCACTGGAGTATAGAGAGTGGACTTAGAGCTAGGAGACTAACTTCACTGGTACAATTCACCCTTCTGATACTCTGCATCGATACACAGCCTACAACGTGCACTTTCATGTGAACATTCTGTTATCTACAGACTAAATTGTAAAGTTGATCTCCTATGACTCTTGTGTTAAAAAATAAGGAGGAAGCAGAAGTGAGGAAAAAAATACTTAATATATACAAATACACACAAAACCCATAAGGACAGACTACTAGAATCTGTGTCCTGTGACTCCCATGGACAAGAATTAGTGGAGAACTTAGTCGTGTAAGCACATTATAACCCCTAGAAACCAACATACGTACAGAACCCAAAACAGTAGTGTAAAGGTCAAAGGAACGTTTGTTTGTTGGGTTACATATATATATACACATACACACATATACACATACACACACACCCATTTATATATAAACACATTTATATATATACACTTATATATATTTAAAAGGTTTACTATGGAAAATTTCAGACATGAAGAAAATACATTTTAAATAACCTATTAATGCTCAATCTTTTTTCATCTGTAATCCCTATCACTATGAACTCATGGATATTTATCTTATACTTTGGGTTATAATGCAATACCACTTTATTTTTTGCTCAAATTGTTTTAGCTGTGGCCATTGTAAGCTCTTTCAGTTGGTTCCATCTGTTCCTTTGACATACCCCCATCATTGTGGGTTTTTTCTTTTTTTTTTTTTTTTTTTTGTTGTACTTCCTTACTTTCTGGCACTACAAGGTACTTCAGGCTCATCTTGTATATTTTCTTTCCCAGTCCTAGAGTCAGTCATTTCTTCAAGGAGCTTTGGTTCTTTTTATTAGAGAATGCTGTTAGAAACCAAGATTTGGGGGACTTCCCTGGTGGCACAGTGATTAAGAATCTGCCTGCCAATGCAGGGGACATGGGTTCGAGCCCTGGTCCGGGAAGATCCCACATGCCGCGGAGCAACTAAGCCCATGTGCCACAACTACTGAGCCTATGCTCTAGAGCTGGCGAGCCACAACTACTGAGCCCACGTGCCACAACTACAGAAGCCTGTGCATTTAGAGCCCACGCTCTGCAACAAGAGAAGCCACCGCGATGAGAAGCCCGCGCACCGCAAAGAAGAGTAAACCCTGCTCACTGCAACTAGAGAAAGCCCGTGCCCAGCAACGAAGACCCAACACAGCCAAAAATAAATAAATAAAATTTATTTTAAAAACCCCAAGATTTGGGCACTAGGTGTGCTTGTTGTCACTTGGGGTGTCATTCTTCTAGGCCTGCTCATCTGACAAGCAAGGAAGTGTATATGTACATATATGGAAATATATGTGTAACCATCTGTATCTAAAGCTAACATGTTAAACTAAACATGGGTTCATACTCATGTCTTGAACTCTAATCCATTTTAATGCTATAAATTTCCTTCTAATCACTACTTTTGCTGCATCCCACAAATTTTAATAAGCTGTATTTTCATTTTCATTTAGTTCAAAATATTTAAAAATTTCTCTTGAGACTTTAATTTCCAGATATCTGGGTTTTTTTTTTTTTTTTTTTAACCTTTCTGTTACTGATTTCTAGTTTAATTCCAGTGTGTCTAAGAACATACTTTGTATGGTTTCTGTTCCTTTAAATCTGTTCAAGTGTGTTTTATGGCCCAGAATATGGTCTACATTGGTGAATGTGGGCTAGAGAAGAATATGTATTCAGCTGTTGTTGGATGGAGTTTTCTTTAAATGTCAGTTAGATCAAGTTGATTGACATGCTGCTCAGGTCATCTATTTCCTTATTGATTTTCTGTCAGTTCGATCTGCTCGATCTGTCAGTTACTGACAGTGTTGTTGAAGTCTTTAACTATAATAGTGGATTTATCTCCTCTTTTCATTTTTCTCAGGTTTTGCTTCATGTGTTTTGATACCCTCTCGTTAGGTGTAAACAAGTACAAGATTGTTATGTCTTCTTGGAGAATTGACCTCTTTATTATCATATAATGACCCTCTTTATCCCTCATCATCTGACAAAATCTGCTTTGTCTGAAGTTAATATAATTACTTCAGCTTTCTTTTGGTTAGTGTTAGCATGGTATAGCTTTCCATCCTTTACTTTTAACATATATAAATTTTTATATTTAAAGTTTGTTGCTTGTAGACAACTTATAGTTGGATCTTGTTTTGTCCACTGTGACTCTCTTTTGATGGCTGTATTTTTTAGACCATTCACATTTGAAGTGATTATTGATATAGTTGGGTAAATATCTTCCATGTTTGTAACTGTTTTGTATTCATTGCTTTTTTCTGTTTCCTTTTAATTAGGCATTCTATATGATTCAACTCTATTTCCTCTCAGAATGTATTAGTTTTCTGTTGCTGCTGTAACGAAAGAACACAAACTCAGTGGAGTAAAACAACACAATTTCTTTTACAGTTCTGTAGGTCAGAGGTTTGAAATGGGTCTCAGTGGGCTAAGCTCAAGGTGTGAGCAAGGCTGTATTACTTTCTGGAGGCTCTAAGGGAGAATCAATTTCCTTGCCCTTTTAAATTTCTAGAAGCCACCCACAATCCTTGACTCATGGCCTTCTTCCTCTATCTTTGAAGCCAGCTGTAGTGGGTCCAGTAGATTGCATCATTCTTATCTCATCTTTTGACTCCCTCTTCTATACTTAAGGACTCTGTGATTACATCCAGCCCACCCGGATAATCCCGAATAATCTCTGTATTTTAAGGTCAGGTGATTAGCAACCTTATTCTGTCTGCTGCCTTAATCTGAGGATTAGAATGTGGATATTCCTGGGAGGGCTATTATTCTGCCTACCACATAGCATATCAATTATACTTTAAAAATTTTTTTGGTGATTGCCCTGGAGTTTACAATATGCATTTTAAATTAACCTGAATCTGCCTTAAAGTAACACCATATTGCTTGATGTGTCATATAGATACCTTGTTAATAGCATAATCCCAATTTGTGCCTCCCACCGCTGTGACCTTGCTGTCACTCATTACTTACCAGTGTGCTATGATCATCTAATACATTGTTACTATTATTACTTTAAACGGTTATTTTTTAGGTCAGTTAAGAATAAAAAAATAAAGGATTTTATCTTCATTTTATTTATTCCTTCTCTGATGCTCTTCTTTTCTTTATGTAGATCCAGGTTTCTGACCTGTATCATTTTCCTTCTGCTTGAAGAATTTTCTTTTTTAAACATTTCTTGCAGGACAGGTCTACTGACGATGAATTCCTCAGTTTTTTGGGTCTGAAAAAGCCTTTATTTCTCCTTCACTTTTGAATTATAATATTGAGGAATATGGAATTCTAAAGTGGTGGTGGGGTTTCTTCCTTACTTTAAATATTTCACTCTGCTCTCTTCTTGCTTGCATGATTTCTGATGAGAAGTCCACTGTAATTCTTACTCTTTCCTCTGTAGTTAAGGTGTTTTTCACTCTCTGTAACTTCTTTCAAGATTTTTTGTCTTTTGATTTTCTGAATATGGTATACCTAGATGAGGGTTTTTGAGGGTATTTAATCTGGTGTTCTTTCAGCTTCCTGGGGTGTGTCATTAATTTTGGAAAGTTCTTGGCCATTATTATTTCAAATATTTCTTCTGTTTCCTTTTCTTTTTCTTCTCCTTCTGATATTCTAATAATGGGTATATTTTATACTTTCTGAAATTGTCCCACAGTTTTTGGATGTTCTGTTTTTTCCATTCTTTTTCCTCTTTGCATTTCAGTTTGCAAAGTGTCTGTTGACCTATATTCAAGCTCACTGCTTCTTTCTTTGGCTGTATGGAGTTTCTGATGAGCCCGTGGAAGGGGCTTTTACAATGCTCTTGGTTTTTAGCATTTCCTCTTGATTGTTTCTTACAGTTTCCATCTGTTTACATTATCCTTCTGAAAGCGTGCACCTCAGATTGGGACTTGAACCCACATGCTGGGACTCGAATCCAGACTGGGACTTGAACCCACGTGGCCAGGACTCGAACCCAGCCAAAACCTAGACTGGGACTTGAACCCACACGGCTGGGGCTCAAACCCAGCCAAAACCCACAGTCTTCCAACTGAGATCACACACCTGGTTTCAGGACTTAATGAAGCTCAGGTTCTTGACGTCTCATCGCAGAAAGAATTCAGTGAGAGACAAAGTGATAGGTAGGAAGTGGATTTATTTAGAGAGAAACACGCTCCACAGAATGTGGGCCATCTCAGAAGGTGAGAAAGGCACCAGGGTATGGGAGTGGGTAATTTCATAGGCTAATGAGTGGGAGGAGTATTCCAGCTATTTTAGGAAGGGGTGGGGATTTCCAGGAACTGGGCCACTGTCCACTTTTTGATCCTTATGGTCAGTCTTGGAACTGTCCTGGCGCCTGTGGGTGTGTCATTTAGCTTGCTGATGTGAGCATATACTGAGGCTCCAGGTCTAGTGGAAAAAGTCGACTTGTTTGCCATCTTGGACCCATTTAGTTCTAATCACTTTATGTCATGTCCTTAGGTTATGTCATTCTTTCAAAAGTTGTGCCCTGCCTCCTTCCCTCCTGTTTCACTTCTGTTCTTTGCATGTTGTCTTTTTCCATTAGAGCCCTTAACATATTAATTACAGATATTTCAAAATCCCTGTCTGATAATCCCAAAATCTATGTCATCTGAGTCTGGTTCTAATGATTGCTTTGTCTTGTCAGACTGTTTTCTCTTTTATTATGCCTTGCATTTTTGAGTTGTTGTTGCTTTTGAAAGACTGACACAGTTGTATCAGGTAATAGGAACTAATAGGGGTTTGGCAGTGTTTAATGTTTGCTGTAGCTACAGGTGCCAGAGGCTTCAAATTCTTCTAGTGCCCTTGTTTATATCTGCCCTCTTGACTTTGGGGTTTTCTAAGTACTGTTCCCCAGAGAGAGTCTGTGTCTTGCATCTCTTTCAGCTGTAACCCACCGGTATTATATTTGGAGCCCTGCTGGTGTGATGGTAAAAAGTGTGGGGGAGGGTAAGAGGTCTGCAATCTTCCAGTTAATCTCAGCCTATGTCTGTGACCTTCACACGTGTTCTCCATTGCTGTAGCTTTTTTCCTCCCTGTAACATACTCCCTTCCCTAGCTGCAGAGTTCCCAGTCTATTTTCTAGAAGGCTTCACCTTTGTTGATTACGTTTCCCCCCTTAGGTTTGACTGGAAGGCTTGGAGGGGCTGGAGTGGGAGGAATGCTCTTTCCTTCTTTCTTTCTTTCTTTTTTTTTTTTTTTTATAACCAGGTTCTTTATTTTGAATTTCAAAGGTTTAATATTCCATTTATACCCCATTTCTCTTTAATTTCCTTAACTTGCCACATGCCCTTTCCCGTTTTGACATTCTAAATAATTCAAGCTATTTTGTAGAATATGAATAGAACATCTCAAATGCCTTTGATTGGAAGCCGTTCAGTTCAGCCAACACTTATTTATTTATCACCTGGGTGCCAAGCCCTGTGTGAGGCACCTGGTCTACATAGTTCTTCCCTTTATTTTCAGTTGTCAAAGGAGTCACTTCATCTGTGGTGCTTCAATAGGCTAAAGTCAGCATTTGAGGAAAACATGCAAAGATCTGATTTTCAAGTCTTTTGAATGAAGTTGTGAGCAGCTACGATGTAGCAAGTGCTGGCTAGATGCAGAATAATCTTCCCTCCAGGAAGTTCATTCAACTGCCACTTAAAGCACCTTTAACTTTTCAAAGTAAAATGCTGAGGAATGCCTTTTCTTAATCTGGAGAAAGCTCTGGCAGTGTCTTTTCCCCTGGAGCATATGCCTTTGTTATGAAGGAAACTCTGGGCTTGTTTCATGTTTTGCAATGATTACTCTTCCCCTCCCTGCTGTGGTCACGAGGGGAATCTTTCTGGGGCCTTCACCTTCACGGTGCAGACCTGGTGGGATTCCTGGAGGTAAAGCCCACAGAAGTGTGGACCCCCCCCCCGCAAAGACTGCATCCCTGCAGTTTTTCACTTTCACGCCAGTTTGCCCCTAGTCTCCAGCACCAGCTTATGGCTCCTGCAGCTTTTGCTTCAGGTAAGCAGATATCAGCTGTGTCTCCAGGTTTTGGGTGGTAGTTTGTCCTGTAACCTTAGTTCTCTGATGGGTTCAAAAGTGTCATTGATTTTCAGTTTGTTCTTGTAAGGATGGAAGTGATGGCTTCTAAGCTCTTTTCATGTTGGAGCTGAAAGCATGCTTTTTAACTTAGACTTTATGACTTGTTACCATCTTGAGTGAACTACATACATACATAGGTTCAGGACAGCTGGTGTTGTATCTAGAGTTGATGATGTAGGCTGAATTTGATACTTCATATTTATCAGCTGATTAACAATGATTTCAAGCTACATTTCCTGATAGCTTTTGATTTCCTTAGAAAAGCTTATCACTTTGAAATGTTCTTTTTTTGCAAGTATAAAAATATCTTGCAACTCTTCAGAAAAGCTTTTTGTATGCATTATTTTGTACTTTATAGTCAGCAAAAGCCATAGAAGCTCAGTCTTTATTAAATTTTCTATTTAGAAATAAAAAATTAGTACATGTAAGAATTTGTCAAATTGTCCCTTATCTGCAGAAACCTGATTCTGTTAGTTTGAGTTCCTCCTGAAGCAAATCCTGAGATATAAATTCAAATCCAAATTGTTTGTGAGTAATCCCAGGACACACCAGTACGGGAATGAGGAAGCAAGAGGTAGGAAAGTCAGCCAGTAAAGGGCATGTTTTTAAACCAGTTTCCACTGTGGGCAGTTAAAGCTTAATCATGCTGGGGAACACTGGGAGCTAATGTAGAACTACAGGTGGCAGAGTTATCCTGATGGGGAGGGTGGGAAGGAGCTGGCCTTTTTTACCAGTCCAGTGTTGAGGGCTGCCCTTTGGGAGGGACACATTGCCCCATATTTGTGGGCCTCCCCTGCAGGTGGGCAGAGGGGCTCCAGAGGCTGGAGATGCAGGTGCTGGCGGTTGGAAGTCAGACCTACCTGTGCAGGCTCGAGAGGATGGGCAAGTGACATCGTCTGCTGTATTGGTTTCCTACAGCGTGATTCAACAGGATGAGCTAGGGTAGAAATTGGTTGGTTGCCAATTAGATTTGTTAGCCTTCTAAACCTCTTGAGGTGGTAGATTGCATTCAGAAATGAGTTTTCTGAAAAAGGCCGAAGATTCTGTCACATTATGATTTGCTGATGGTCTCTTTTTGGTAGTACCTAGCCTGTTCACTTTGAAATACAAAAGCAGGGAATTCCCTGGGAGGTCCATTGGTTAGGACTCCACGCTTTCACTGCTGAGGGCCCGGGTTCAGTCGCTGGTTGGAGAACTAAGATCCCATAAGCTGCGTGGTGTGGCCGAAAAAAAATAATTGAAAAAAAATTGAAAAAATCCCCCAAAAGCAACAGTTTAGAACATAACCCTAGCCTTGTGCTTCTGGTAATGGCAGACTGGGTAACTTCATTCAAGCTAGTTGATGCTCCTGAAAAGTCTGAGAATTTACAAAATAGTAAAGAATTACTGGGTTAAGATTTTAGGAGATGATAAAAATCCAGAGAGGTGAATTTCTTGCTTGGGAGGAGAATTACTGATATCTTGAATCTTGTGGGAAACATAAATTTATGTTAAAAAAAAATCACTGGATGATATATTTTTTAGAGTGGCAAATAGGAAATCACTGGTCTGTTCCTTGCCAGGTGGTATTACAAAGTGATTAAGGACGTAGGGCTGACATCAGATCACCGGGATTCAAATCCAGTTTCTCCCCTTACTAGCTCTGTATCCTTAAAGCATGTTACTTAATTTCTGTAAAATCAAGAGGGAAAAAGATAAGCATTGTTCTTTCCCTATCTATTATATTTTACACCATGGACTAGTATTTTGCTCTATTTTTGTTAGTCTTAATTTGCGTACTTGACTAATGTACATAAACCACTTTGTTGGCACCGTATACCCCAAGAGGCTCATGACATGCTAGCAGAATAAAACACTCAATAGCCATGGTTTAAGGATAGTCAACTCCACTAGTATGTCTTTGGACCCTAGGACAAAGCTGGCTGTAGAAGACCATGGATGTATGTATGCTGTCTGTATTGTATGTGTTTGGATATCTCAGAACACTTATTTCTAGCAACCACTTTTTTTCTTGTTCATTTATTTCATCTTTATCTGATGTACTTTTGGTTTAATCCCCCTTTTTATGGGCAGAAAGGGAACAAGAAATAATAGTTTTAAAGTTTTGGGGGTTGTGTTTATGTACTATTCATTTTATGTGCCTCTGTCAGAAGTTGCAGTCTGGAGGCTGGTCAACAGCTTTTGCAGTTTTTGAGTTTGAATTGCATCAGGTGGGGGATGTACCCTGCCACTTGCCACCACTCTTATGTTTTTTCTCTCTTGCTTCTTTTATCTGCTTGGCTTCTGACTACAGATGTACATGTTTGTTGCGCAGGCACTTATGAGGCTGTGGTCACTTTCTCCTTATTTTCTTCCACAGGTCTTAACCAGGGAGAGCTGCTACTTTCTACTTATAGTCAGCCTCTACCAGCCCATATTCACTGACCAAGCAGGTGTCCTAAGTTTGGATATTTTAAGTACTTTGTCATATTGTCTATCCTTTTAGTTTTCTTTTCTTTAGTGTTTAATTAAATTTGCTTCTACCTCCAATCAACATTACCATGTGGTTTTCATCTGCATTTGAGGTATAATATATAGACAGTTACATGTATTTATGCTTCTTGATTTTCTTATAGAGAGGAGATTCATAAATATCAGAGGTCAAAGGATTGTTCTCAGGGAGCATACGATGTCTGGAATTTGCTCTGAACCTTTCCTAATTCAGTAATCGCCTTATTTGTAATTATGAACTATATTTCCTTCTAGTCTTCAGAGTAGATAAGGAATGAGAAAGAATCATGTGTACTTTTGTGTTGTCATCACCTGGTAATTTCACAGGGTATGTAGGAAGGGCAGTGTTGTAAATCAGTATTTGTCCTTACATGACTACAGCTGAGTTAAAATATGAACGTGTCTCTCTTAAGGAAAAAGCTAACAAATGTTTGCTGTTTGACCCTTTGGAATATAGAGTATATTGATGAGAAAGTAGCTAGAAACTACTGAAAGGTAAATACTTAACATTTAAAGAGAGACATTTAAAACTTCATTAAATATTATGAAAATTATTTTGTACTGAAGGAAAATGGGGGCTGTCCTGTTTAGTTAAACTGAATTGTCTCATTAGCCTTGTAGTAAAAAAAAAAAAAAAGATGGATATTCAAAGAGGCATGCTAATTTCAGACTAGATAATGTTTTATAGAGAAAACAGTTTTTCAAATCATGCTTTTAGAATATTTGTTTAGTGTCCAAATTTTATTCTCAAATTTTTGACAAATTAATGGAATTAAAATATTTCTTTAAGTATGCTAAAACCCCTTTGCTTCTGAGGTTAAAAGAAAAGGCCATATATTTCATTTGAAGCCTTCTACTATTTAATCCTCTCCAAATTTGTTCTTATATTTTTAAGTTAGGAAAGGAAATTTTTTCCTAAGAAAATTTTTACCCTGATTATTAAAAAAATACATATTCTTTGTATTTCTTTTTAAATGAAGAAAAATAGAACATTATCCATAATGCTGCTAACCATAATCTATTAAATTTATTTTTCAGTAACTGCAAATAGCAGTATAACATTTTATGGCTAGTGTAGAAAGATTAAAAACAACTAGTAGAATTTACAGCAAAACATTAATAGTGGTGAGATTTCAGGGGGTTTCTAATTTTTAACTTTTGGCTCATCTGCACTGTGATGAGAAAAACAACTTTTGAGGAAAACAACTTTGTTTTTCTGAGTTGCTGCCTAGGCATTTTACACTATGATAATTCTACTCACACCCAGAGCTTAGACATTCAGGTCAGGGCTTGAGCTTAGGGTGCCTGCCCTAAGTTCCCACTTTGCTTTCCCCAGGGCATCTTTTTTTTTTTTTTTAATTTAATTTTTTTTTTTATTTTTGGCTGTGTTGGGTCTTCGTTGCTGTGTGCTGGCTTCTCATTATGGTGGCTTCTCTTGTTGTGGCTCATGGGCTCTAGGCGCGCGGGCTTCAGTAGTTGCGGTGCACGGGCTTAGTTGCTCCACGGCATGTGGGATCTTCCCGGACCAGGGCTCGAACCCGTGTCCCCTGCATTGGCAGGTGGATTCTTAACTACTGCGCCACCAGGGAAGTCCCCTCACTCAGCATTTTTAATTCAATACACCAGCTCCGGCTTCTCAACACATGTATTTTCTGATTTTTTAGCATAATAGCAGAACTTAAAAGTGTCAATCCCCGGCACCTTACATGGTGTCTGGCATATAAAGCTCCTACTGTGTTCCCAGTGTTAGCCTTTTCTTTAGGATTATTTAATGATTTTCAGAAGAAAAATGTTGGATCATTTAGTACATTTAATAGGCTATGATTGGAAAATTAATGGAATGATTTTAAGTATCTGTAGAGTGACACTGTATAATAGGCATTGTCTTAGTGAACTGTACATAATTTACTTTATGGAGCATAATTGAGTAGTAGTGGGTGTGTACTGTGTTCTTTGTTACTAGAAGATGACTGTGAAAAGCATCTCAAAATGGGTCTTCTTAGCTTCAACTATTGTGCTATTGAGAAATACCCTTCACTCTAATCTGATAATGATGCAGGAATTTAACTTCAGTGAGATCTCATGAGATTTTAGACCTGTGTGACCTAATAGTTTGCCACAAAGCATTTTTGGTGTAACAGTAGATGCTGATGGTAGCAAAAAAAGGCTTGGTTTTTGAACAGCCACTATGGAAAACGGTGTGGAGGTTCCTCAAAAAATTAAAAATAGAGCCACCATACGATCCAGCAAATCCACTCCTGGGTATTTTTCTGAAGAAAACATAAAACACTAATTCGAAAAGATTTATGCGCCCCTATGTTCATTGCAGCATTATTTATAATAGCCAAGATATGGAAGCAACCTATGTATCCACTGATAGATAAATCGATAAAGAAGATGTGATATATATATACACACACATACACACACACACACACACACACACACACAATGGAATATTATTCAGCTATTAAAAAACAATGGAACCTTGCTATTTGTGACAACATGGATGGACCTAGAGGGTATTATGCTAAGTGAAATAAGTCAAAGGAAGATTTCACTTATATGTGGAATCTAAAAAAGAAAACAAACAGACATAAAACAGAAACAGACTCATAGATACAGAAAAACTGGTAATTGCCAGAGAGGATGGAGGGTGGGGGAATGCATGAAATAGGTAAGGAAATTAAGAGGTACAGACTTCCAGTTATAAAATAAATAAGTCACAGGGATGCAATGTACAGCATAAGAAATATAGTCAATAATGTTGTAATAACTTTGTGGTGAGAGATAACTTATCGTGGTGATCATTTTGTAAGGTATAAAAATACCGAATCACTCTGTTGTATACCTGAGACTAATATAATATTGTAAGTCAGTTATAGGTCAATAAAAAAAATGACAATGAAACTGTCTATGTAAACTGCTTAGCTGTCTTCCTCCTCTCCTCTTCCTTCAGAGTAAACATTGATTTCCCAGGATGTGCTCTGCTTACATATTATACTCTTCTCTAAGATTTCTTGTTGCACAGAATCTAAACAGTGTCCTGTAACTTCTTTTGGAACAGAAATACACCTTAAAAATTATATAGTTATTTGTTAATTGTTAACACCAGATACTGTGCTAAACATAATGGGTTTGGAAAGATGGGAATGATCCTGTCCTTAAGGGGGTTTGCTTACAGTAAGCATAACAATGCTTATACTATAGGCAAATTGTTCATTGGTATATCTCCAGTCCGTGTATCTGGAAAGGATTCTTCTGTCATTAACTATACCTCTCCAGAATCTGAGTGTTGGCATCTCATTTTCCAACCACAACATTCAGTCTTTCCAGGTCACTCTCTTTGGTAACATAACTCCAACAATCATTCAGCCACATCGGAGTCTCTGATCATTGGCCCATCCACGTTTTTTCATCCTGCTTCATTCTTCCTTATCCTCTCATTTCTCCTTGTCTGGCTTAAATCTGTGGTTTGTCATTCTAATCAGCACATTGCATATACCTTTCCCCATTCTTCTTCTCCTGTACCTCCCTGGCAAAACCCTGACTCTTAGCTTACAAGGCACCTGTTCCTGAGCAGCTCCCAGACCATGGCTAGAGAAAACATGAAACCATACCATCTTGTCTCACTGCAAATTCATGTAAACAGGTGGTTAGTCTTTTATTCATTTAATTTTCAAAAAATATATTACATTGATATCTAACTGCTGAAGTTTTTGCTTTATTAACTATTCAAGTTTATGATTGAAAGTGTTTGGTTACTAGTTGTTTTGTATTAACTAACCTTAAATATTTGCTTTGACCCTCCTTTTAAAGGCTTTCAAGCCTTGGATGTTGAAGCCATGGGTATGCAGAAGGAATGGCAAACAGTATGAAGCAAAAAGACTTTATTGTGTAGATGCTGGATTCATTATTTGTTAGCATAGATTAGATTAAATTTTCAGCCTTTTGATTTTTGTTTGGATGTTTTAATTTCTTTCCTTAAGCAGTTAGGGACCTGTTACTTTATTATGTAACAGGCATCTGATTGGTTTCCACTTTTTTTATATTTGGTTGTTAACTTCTTGACCTGTCTAAAGGACTTCTGAAGTCTTTTGCTTCTGAAGATTTATGATTAATTATATTTAAAAAATGACCTGATTTTGTAAATTCCTCTCATTTTTATAGGTTCCTTAATTTAGTGTAATGATTCACTACATAAAACAATTTCTCTAAAAAAAATTACCATAATATGGCTTGAAAAAAATAATAATTTTTACCTGATAGGATTGTTGAAAGTTAATACATTTTACAGCTCAGGACAAGGACTCTTGATGTTGAGCTGTGTGGAGAGGATGAGCTGGGGGTATTCTGTGAAGAATCTGGACAGAGTTGGCCAAATCTTATGGGTGAGGTCTTTAGGATAAAACTTTTTCATTTTGCCCTTAAGTGCTGTGGCAGCCAAGAGGTAGCCTAACATCATGCAGTGAACAAAATGGAAAGTAGCCTCCTGTTTTATCACGAAGAGCTTTATTTAATTTGTGAAATTGGACAGTGAGAGCCTGTTGTTTTTTGTACCTTTTCTAATAATAATTACGGCTATTGTCCTGCCCAGTTGTTATACTGTTGTTGACATAAAGTAGTCATGATCTCCATGTGTAGCATTAAGGTATTGATTGGCTCAAACAGGATAGTAAACATTTGTTTTGAAATCCCGTACTTTACAAGCATATTGATAACCATATTACAGTAATTTTTTCTTTAATTTCAATAAATATTTATTGAATGTTTGCTATGTGCCAGGTGTTGTTATAAGCTCAGGGGATACTGTAGGAAATAGAACAGACAAAAAACTTGCTCTGATGAAGCTTACATTCTAGCAGGGGGGAGATAGATAATAAATAATAAACGTAATGAATAAGGAGTTAATGTAGTATGTAAGAAGGTGGTAAGCTGCATGGAGTAGGGAAGATGGGAAGTGCTGGTGTTTGGCAGTTGAGTTGCAGTTTTAAATATGGTAGTCTAGATAGAACTTTGTTGAGAAGGTAATATTTGAGCAAAGAGTCAATAAAGGTGAACTTAGCTGGGATGAAAAGTATTCTAGGCAGAGGGAAGAACCAACACATAATCCCTAATACATTTAGTGACCTATAAGGAGACCAGTTTCTAGGATGAAATAAATGAAGAGGGAAGTAGTCGGAGATATAGTCAGACTCTTAGGGACTTGTAGGTCATTGTAAGGAACAGATGGTCACAAATACGTTTAATATTATATTTTAAATTTAGATCATGAGGAGGAAAAAGTTAACATGCGTTGAATTTGTCCTGTATTCTTTCATTCTGTAGATATTTTTCAGCATCTTCTATGTGCCATTTATTGTGCTAAGTGAAGGGAGTACAGTGAGCAAAGAAACAGCCACAAAAGGTAGCCACAGTTTTTATGGAGATTATCTTGGTCCAGTGCAAATCAGTGTTTGTGTGCTAACCATTGTGCCTGATGCTTTACAAATATTATCTTACATAATTCTAAGTACTTCATTTAATTCTAAGTATCTAGTAAGATAGACAGTATTGTTAACTTGGAATACAGGTGATGAAAATGAGGCTTAGAAAATTGGGTAATTTTTCCAAAGTTGCATGGCCAGTATGTGACAGAATTGGATTAGAACTTAATCTTGTCTTTTCATTATCTGTTCTTTGGTTCCCAATCTGTCTCTGCGTCATAGGTAACCTATTAACTGTGGAAGCTTGTTAAAGCTGTAGACCCCTTAGCGCTACCTCCGCAAATTCTTGTTTAGCGCATCTGGCACAGAGCCCCGGGAATCTGCATTTGTAGTAAACACTCTAGGGACTCCTGTATTTTGGAACTGTTACCTTCAATATTATATTTATGGTGGACGTCCTAATCTTGTCCCTATTTTTAAAGAAAATGACTTTATCATGTCAGCGTTGAGTATCATTTTTGCTGTAAGATATTTAGAGATGCTCTTGGTCAGATTAAGGATTTCCCTATTCCTAGTTGCTAAGAATTGAGTGTTCAGTTTTAATAAGCTCTTTATAACCTCCACTGACCAAATCATATGCATTTTTTCCTTTAATTTTTTTAAAGTAGTAGATAATAATAGGTTTTCAAATATTGAACCAGCCTTGTATTCCTGAAGTAAATATAACTTGTTCATATGTATTCATTTTTTAAAACATTATTTGTTTCAGTTTTAGTGTTTCTCTTTAAAATTTTCATAATCTGTCAGAGATTGTCTTTAATATTCCTTCCTCATACTGTCCCTGTTTTGTTACCAGGATGATAATAGCCTCAGAAAGTGAGACAAGAGCACATTTCCTCTTTTTCTGTTCTTTGGAGGTAGTCGTATGAGACTATTCATCTGTTCCTCAAATGTTTGATAGAACTCACTTGTAAAACTGTCTAGAAATGTTTTTATCTAGAAATGGTTTAATATTCAAAAGGACTAGTACAGCCATCCCAGTTTCCTGATTTTCCAGTCTTAGTTGTGCATTTATATTTTTCTAGGAATTTATCCATTTCACTTAGATTTATGAACAATACTTTTATTTTTAATCCACATATATATTTATGCTCTCTTTTTCATTTTTGGTATTATTTATTCCTGCTTTCTCTCTTTTTTTCTTTCTTTTTTTTTTTTTCTCTCTTCTTCTTGATTAGTCTTGCCAGTGCTTTGTTAATTTTATTGATCTTTTAAAGAACCAACTTTTGGCTTTGTTACCTTGTTTCATTTTCATTTTCTGTTAATTCCTGATATAACTGTTTTTGTTTCCTTCTTTTACTTTTGTTGGGCTTATTCTGTTTTTCTGAATTCATTGTTTGTGGTCTGATTTTCTGATATTAACATCCCAGGCTATAAATTTGGCTTTTGCTGTATCTCACAAGTTTCGAAAAGTAGTATTTTCACTATTTAGTTCTAAATAGCTTCTAATTTCCATTTAGACGTTTTTTGAGTTTTCTGGTTATCTTTTTGTCATTGATTGGTTTTCAGCTTAGTTGTCTTGTGATCACAGCATGTGGTCTATAGGATGCAAACTCTTTGACCCCACTTCTTGAGGGCATTTGCTTTTGCTCTGTTCTCTCATGGACAGCTCTTCCCCAGATATTTGCAGTACTCACTACTTTATTTCCTTCAGGCCTTGTCTAAATATCACCTTCTCGGTGAGGCCTTCCCTAGCCATCTACCTAAAATTTCACATACCCTTTTCTACTTCATATCGCTCTTCCCGGCTTTATTTTTTCTCCTTAGCACTTACCACTTTCTAGTATTATCCAACATCGTGTTCAAAACTGGGTAGGGAAGGAAGTAAAGTCCTTAAGGGATATGTGGCTGGGGACAGAAAATATAAGCTTTGAGAGAAGGGAAAGGTTGAGTGCCTGCAGTGAGATTGAAGAGTAACTAATAGTAGTGCAGGTGACCCTTGAACAACAGGGGTTTAAAGTGCCTGGGTCCACTTATACGTCAAGTTTTTTCAATAAATAATACAGTTTGCCCTCTGTATTTCACAGGTTTTGAATCTGTGGATTCAGCCAACCGCGGACAGAAATTGCTATCTGTGGTTGGTTGAATCCCTGGGTGTGAAACCCGTGGATAAAGAGGGCCAATAAAGGACTTGAGCATCTGTGGATTTTGGTATACATGGGGGCTCTGGAAGCCAACCCAGGCAGATACCAGGGGACAAATGCTAGTATGGGTAAGAACAACACAGCTGGGGAGTCAGGATTGTGCTCAGAGAGTGAGGTTTTCATTTAATATTTAAGAGGTTCGTCGATCAGTTGTGGATGATGATAAAATCAAGGGTAGGGGCAGGGTCCCTTAAGTAGAATGTGGGTGAAGGTTGTAGGAGAGACATGAATCAAGACATTTGGAAACTAGGGTTTTGAACGATTCTGGACATCACCCAACATGGTGGTGGGATTTGGGATAAAGAAGAAAGATGTGAACGAAATGTCAGTGTCCACCTGTCTTCCAGAGCTGCTTGATGGAATAGCCCTTGAATAGCATCGTCTGGCTTCTTGTGATTGGAGAAGAGATTGGCTGACTTTCTCTCTTGGTCCATTCTGCGTTCAGGGTCAAGGAGGCCAGGTTGAACTGGGAAGGCCTGGAGTGGTTTGAGGAAAACAATCTAAATATAAATCTTCTTAGATAGTTGAAGAAGCGATTGGCTCCTTAGATGCACAGTTCTTTATGGCATCAGAGCAGCCTGTGCAGTTAGTCTTGAACTAAAGAATTTCAGGGCCTTTTGAGGAATTAGTGCTTTTATCTTCAATGTTGTTTGTTTGCTTGTTTTTTTCCTACCCCCAAGCAAATATTTTAGGAAGTTATAATGCCTGCTTTAGTTGAAATCTAATGTTTCACCTAAATGTTTCTAGTCTGTATTTCTGCAACATTTCTATTGCAAAGTTGCAACTTTTAATTTTTCATTTGTTTTGAATCCTCCATTCAACATTTTCTTCTACTTCCAAATAAAGTGGTTCTTTTTCTGTGCATGTCTTTAATTTTAAAAGTGCTAACAGCTGACATGACAGCACTTTCATTGTTACCTGACTTTCCTTTTGTGCTGTAGTCATTTCCCTTTGGTATTACTGGTAGTGGGAGTTTTTGTTTGTTTGGATGGTGGTGGTGGTGTTTTCTTTTTTTTTTGAGCTTTTGAATTGACAGGTAGTGGAATAACTAATACTTCTTGGTTGGCAGATAGTTAAGAAATTGAGCTATTTACTGTCTTCTGGGCTTACAGCATAACTGTACAAAACAGCTTAATTTTTTTTTTAACTTTTGTTTGTTTTTATTAATTTTGTTTATTTATTTTGGCTGCGTTGGGTCTTTGTTGCTGTGCGCGGGCTTTCTCTAGTTGCGGCGAGCGGGGGCTACTCTTCATTGTGGTGCCCGGGCTTCTCATTGCGGTGGCTTCTCTTTGTTGCAGAGCACGGGTTCTAGGCACACGGGCTTCAGTAGTTGTGGCTCGCGGGCTCTAGAGCACAGGCTCAGTAGTTGTGGCATACGGGCTTAGTGCCGTGTGGGATCTTCCCGGACCAGGGCTCAAACCCATGTCCCCTGCATTGGCAGGCAGATTCTGAACCACTGCGCTGCCAGGGAAGTCCAAAACAGCTTAATTTTTGAATTGGAGCTTACTGATGTTGATTTGCTTTGTCCTCATTTGGGAGGCATGATAATATTAGTTTCTAAATTATTTCATACTATAGAAATAAGAAGTAATGGATAAGTAGTATTGCTTTGTAGATTTCTTCTGTATATACATTACTTAAATAGGGTTTCTCTGCCCTCGTGTTCAGTGAAACTATTTTATATGTGCATTGGGCTCTTTACAAAGAATTCCTCAGGAAGTTGTGTGAGGCCTCCATGAAGACCAGATATTATCAGAAAGCTTAGGAAAAAACTGCTGTTCAATGCCATATTGTTTATAAGACATCATAAGGAGAGGGAAAATATAATTATTTGAACTCTTTCAGTTATAAATTTGAAATGTAACTGTTGAATCTAGAGTGGACATTAGGGCAGGTTTAATCTTTGATTGGAAAGTGAATATTTTTTCAAGTTGCTTATTTTTAATAACAGATTTTAATATCCTTGGATTAAAAGATTTAGTCTTATAATTTTACAATTAGAAGGGACCTTAGATGTACTGTCATGACGCATGTAGTACTTGTATTTTCCTTATGAAAAGTTAGACCCTGAAAAAAAATTAGCAAACTGAAAGCAATCCAGAACAAAGGTGAAGAAGTATCCATTAACATGGGCAAATGAATAAGTCAGCTATTTTGCTGCCGTTAGTTTTCTGAGTACTAACACATTGGCTTGTGGTTTTAATTGTCGAATCCCTTTATTTTTTTATTCAGTGCTAGCCATATATTTTCTTATATTTGGCTGTTGGTTAATGGTATGCATAGGGGTCCTAAGTAAATTGTTTAGAAGTGCTATTTGGTAGGTTGGAAAACAGTGAACATAAACTTGGTAGTTGATTTATAAGTGTCTTGATGTGTCTAACATATTTATCTTTCTCTTTTAGGAAACTGAAAATGGCCCTTCAGCTATGCTAGGTCTATAATGGGAAGTGTCACAGTTCGATATTTCTGTTATGGATGCCTTTTTACATCTGCAACCTGGACGGTTTTGCTTTTTGTTTATTTCAACTTCAGTGAAGTGACTCAGCCACTTAAGAATGTGCCCATCAAGGGGTCTGGGCCCCATGGACCATTCCCCAAAAAATTTTATCCCCGTTTCACTCGAGGTCCAAGTCAAGTGTTAGAATCACAGTTCAAAGCAAACAAAATTGATGATGTGATAGAGAATCATATTGAAGATCCGGAAAGAGGCAACATGAAATTCTCTTCTGAACTGGGTAAGTGTATTTAATTTTTGCTAGCAGCATGTCAAAAGTATTTTATCATTGGAAGTTTAACTGTTCTTGAAATCATGTATTGTTCAGAGAATTAGAAATGTGACATTTTTTCTGCATTGATTTATTTCGTTCATGAACTAGCTGAGGTCATATGATTTTTGCAGGCTCAGTAGGGAGTTATATTCTATTTTGTCCAGTTTTGACTTCAATATTTTATGAGGACTTGGGAGAAACTAATGAGGTCCAGAATAGGAAAAAAAAAAAAAAAGAAAGAATGAAAAATTAAGTGGCTAGAGAGAAAATGGAACCTATGGGGAAGGATTATAATTGCTAGCATTATTTAATAAGGGAAAGTAATGGTTGAAAAGTGACTATATTTAACATATTTTGAAAGGCAGAGTTAATTAAAACAGAACATAAACCATTGAGTTTTGAAATAAGTTGAGATTACTTATATCTAATAAGATTTCTACTTATAAGAATTATTCAGGTGCCGGAATATATTTATTAAATACAGGAGTTTATAAAATAGAAACTTCTTTATTCTTCAAAAATTATATTCTGTTCAATTTGGAAGCAAGACACTGAATACTGTAATTCTAGAGTCCTGGTTTCAGCAAATTTTATTTAAGGGATAAATAAGCCCTTTAAAACTTCGTCTTTAAAACTTAAAAAAGAACTTTGATCTTCATTGATGCGTTAAATAATAAGTAATTTAAGAGTAAAAGCATATAGTAAGAGATTCTGAGAGATTAAAAGATCCACAGAATATAAAGGAAATGTTAAAACATTTTTTTTTCACTTCATCATAGTTTCAAAGAATAAAATCAGTTCCTAGGATTTAATCACTTCCTAATACAGGAGGTTGAACATATTTAAAATTATATGAGGAAATGGAGGCTATTACTTACTTTAGTTTTCATAAAATATACCTTCCAGTCTTTTTCAAACAGCCATTTGGACATCTTGAAAGCATTAATGGGAAAATTTCTAGTTTTTTTGTTTAGAGTAATTTTTGTAAAACTTTTATAAAGAAGTAACATTGGGTTTACCATTTTGAATGGACTTTGTTTGCCTGTGAAAGAATTAGTGAGAGAATTGTAGATATTTGAAGTGACAAACCCAAATTGCCTACCTGAAAAACTAAATTCTTTATAAAAGATCCTAAAGATCACAAAAAAATATTATAGCGAATAAATGAATTCAGCAAAGTTACAGGGTACAAGATCAACACACCAAAACCAGTTGTATTTCTGGACACTAGCAATAAACAGCCCAAAAGTAAAATTAAGGGGACAATCCCATTTACAATGGAATCAGAAAGAATAAAGTACTTAAGAATAATATAGCCAAGGAGGTCTAAGATTTGTACACTGAAAACTACACAGCACTATTGAAAGAAATAAAAATAGACCTAAATAAATGGAAAGAGGTCCATGGATGGAATGCCAAATACTGTTAAGATGTCAGTACCACCCAAAGCAACCCACAGATTGAATGTAAACCTTATCAAAATCCCAATGGCCTTTGTTGAAAAGATGGAAAAGCTGATTCTAAAATTGATAAGGAATTGCAAGGGGCTCTGAATAGCCTGAACAGTCTTGAAAAAGAACAAAGTTGGAGAACACACACTTCTCTATTTCAAAACTTCCTGACAGTGTGATACTGGCATAAGAATAGATATGTATCAGTAGATCAAAGGATAGACTGAGAGTCTGAAAATATACTCTGTGACATCTGTGGTCAAGTAGCATCTATGGTCAATAATACCTAAGGACAAGTAACATCTGTGGTCAGTTGATTTTCAGAAAGTGTGCCAAGAGCAGTTAATGTGGGAAGAATGGTCTTTTCAACCAATGGTGCTGGGACAAATAGATACCCCCATGCAAAGGAGTGAAGTTGAACCCTTACCTCATGTCGTATTAAATTAACTCAGAATGGATCAAAGACTATAAAACACTTAGAAGAAATCATAGGGATAAATAAGATAATTGGGGAAACACTGCATTCTGTATTTCATCCTCTCACATCTGGGAATCCATAAAACAAACAATATTCTTTAAAAAAAAAAAGAAACCTACTCAACTCGAACCTGGGCCCCAGCAGTGAAAGTGCCGAGTCCTAACCACTGGACCACCAGGGAATTCCCTTACTTGACTTGTTTTTTTTTTTATTATTTTTAAAATTATTTTTGGCTGTGCTGGGTCTTCGCCTCTGTGCGAGGGCCCTCTCCAGCTGCGGCAAGCGGGGGCCACTCTTCATCGTGGTGCGCGGGCCTCTCACCGTCTCGGCCTCTCTTGTTGCGGAGCACCAACTCCAGACGCGCAGGCTCAGTAGCTGTGGCGCAGGGGCCCAGTTGCTCCGCGGCACGTGGGATCCTCCCAGACCAGGGCTCGAACCCGTGTCCCCTGCATCGGCAGGCAGACTCTCAACCACTGCGCCACCAGGGAAGCCCCCCTTACTTGACTTTTAAAATCCAGTCTTTTCCTGAATTATTTGACCGTGAAATCTTTTTTTTTCTTTTTAACGTCTATTAATGTCCAGTGGAATTAGTTTTCCATGACCAGATTTTGAGAAATGCTGTTACAAGGGAGTCATTCTGTGAGGAGAGGCTAAAGGTTTTATGTGGGAAAGAGAAAGCAAGAGGAGGCTTTATTGTTCTTGGTAAAGGTAAGATTTCTGGCAATATTAGAGCAAAGATGTTAAATTATAGTGATATTGATTAGATCTGTGGAGGACTTTCTTGACCAGAGACTTTATAGAAAGGTTTATCAGTAGTATAATTTTTTAGGGGAGGCGTTCATATAAAAACTTGCCGTTAAAAAAAAAATTTTTTTTTCAGACAAAAATTAACAAAACCAAAAAAAACCTTGCATTAATTGGGGCCTGTTGAGATCCATATGGGGTTCTATAATCTATTGCTTTTATGGAAAAATCATCATTAAGTCTCTTTTTTCTTGGTCATGGGTAAGTTTTTCTCTTGAAAATAGTCTTAAGATTATGGCTAGTGAGCAGGTGTCTTTATGGTTAAGGCACACTTGCTCTTTGAGCTAAACTGATAAAAATTTGACTTAAACCTCAATTTACTTTTTTGAAAATGGAGACAAACTAGATTTGAGAAACATGGCTATTACCTGGTTATGAGACGTTAGGATCATAATATAACAGTAATTGTAGCATTCCTTTCCAGATTTAATGTACTGACTGTGACGTCACTCTTTTGCAGGTATGATTTTTAATGAACGTGATCAGGAGTTGAGAGACTTGGGGTATCAGAAACATGCCTTCAATATGCTTATTAGTAACCGCTTGGGCTACCATAGAGATGTGCCAGATACAAGGAATGCAGCGTATGTTCCTTATTGGTTTCTGCTAATCACTTTAATAACACAGTGTTTTTAGTGCCAGCATGATAAGTCATGGGGATGGTGTTAATATTTTGCAATTAGGCTTATTATTCAGGATACTAGAAAACTTAAGACAGATTTCCACTCATGTTATGCTTGAAGCCACATGGTCTGAGATTGTACTGACAAAGTTCTAGAGCTTGCTGTGTTTCTTTTGAAATTTAAAATCGTGGGAAAGAGGAGGGAGGTGCTACCTGCATATAATTAACCATCCAAGCATAAGTTTATTTTAAATGTTTGTTTATTGGATTCATGGCAAAAAGGAATTAATACCAGTGAAGAATTCTACTCATCATCTCACTTTTCTGTTTTCATTATTTTTGTTTCTTCAAAGGCTTTTCATTCATATGGTCAATCAGTCATTCATTCCACAGATCTGTTTCAGCACCTTTTGTTTGCTGGACTCTCTGTTAGGCCCTGGAAATAAACAAAATAAGACATAGTCTCTCAGTTCACAGGGCTTAGAGTCTAGCAGGGGAGGTAGATAAAGAAGTGAGTAATTGCAGTACCACAAGAATGAGGGCTGTGATAGGAGTTGGTGAAATGGGGTCCTCCAAAGCAGAATGACCAGGGAAGGCTTTATAGAGGGTGATGACTGAGCAGTGACGTAAGGGAAGGTTTTCCCCTATATAGGGAACAGATCGAGGCATAAAATTATACTATTTGTCAAAGGGACTGAAACAGTTCACTTTGCCTGTAGTGGAGGAATGGCAAGAAACTGGAGGTGGGCAGGGCCCAGACATTGGAAGGCTTTGTATACCATGCAAAAGAACATGGAATTCCAGATTTTATTGTTTAAGTTAGTGGTTTTTTTTATTGTGGTTGCTTAAAGCCACTTAATCCTTTTTATCAAATAGTTGCTTACATGGAAGCTCTTCCATTATCCTGATATACATCATAGTTTACTCAAATCTTTTTCTATCATTGGGCAAAAAATAAAATTTTCAAATACATAATTTCACATTTCCATTATTTCCTTTTGAAACCTCATTGAGGAGAAGAAACTGAACATCAGCTTATGAGTGCTGCATTAAAAACTTGCAGTGATTTTAGTAAAAACACACTTGTATGTATCAAAAAAGAAAAAAAATTCAAGTTTTTAAAACATTGACCTAAAAATAAGCGGAGTTGCAGGTACTGGAGGGAGAAATCATTAACAAATGTAAAACTCTTGAATAAGAAAACACATTGTTATCTTAAACGCTTTTTAAAAAATTGTTAATAATGTAAGGAAGAGGCCGAACAAAGGGGACAGTTAATCTTTAGTGAATAATAACCTAAAACATTTGAGCTTTTAAAATGTCAGAATTTTCACATATTCGTCTTCACAGATGTAAAGACAGGTCTTACCCGACGGATCTGCCAGTCGCTAGTGTTGTTATTTGTTTCTACAACGAAGCCTTTTCTGCCTTGCTCCGGACCGTGCACAGCGTGCTAGACCGCACTCCAGCTCGGCTTCTTCACGAAATTATCCTCGTGGACGATGACAGTGACTTCGGTGAGGACTGTTGTAATTGGCAGCGTGGGGTCTGTGCTGTTGTTCACTGTCGTACTGACCACGTCAGCAGAGCTGACCATGCGGTGCTTAGTGGATAGGAGGACCCTCATGCACGCAGTTGCAACAGAGCCAACCACAATTAAATGCCTGATTATAGGGTAATTTCAGAGAAACTGCATTATCTTTGTAATCTGTTTTCAAACTGTGCTACCCAAATTTGGCCCTTGAAATTTTTCCCTTGGCTTACCTTTTTAAAAATATTTTTATTTTGAAATAACTATAGATAGACAGTAAGTTACAAAGAGGTCCTGTGTACCCCTTCACCCAGTTTCCTCCATTGGTTACATCGTACATCATTATAGTATAATATCAAAACCCAGAATTTAACATTGGTACAATATGTGTGTACAGTTATTTGTCATTTTATCCCATGAGTAGATTTCTGTAACCACCACTGCAGTCAAGGTACAGACTGGACAGCTCCATCACCCCTTCAAGAATGTTATATAAACAGAATCATACAGTATGTGACCTTTCGAGATTGGCTTTTTTAACTAGACATAATGCTTTGGCTTACGTTTATCTCATCAGTCTATTACATCAGCTGTCTCTAGATAAGGTGGATTGCATTCTGATAGCTCTTAGATGATCTCTGAAGGCCAGTATTTTATGATTCAGTACATACCTCAGACCTTTCTTTAATTCAACATAGACTCTTCCTAAAAGTGATTTCATGTACACACAGCAGGATGGAGGGCTGTCCTCAACCTTGTGAGAGAGGTTGTATCCCCATTTTACAGAGGAGGAAACATTAAGTAATTTGCTCAAGATCCTGTAGCTGTTAAGTGGTAGAGTTGAAATTAGACCCCTGGTCTACATAACTCCAAGCCTTCTGCTATTTTCATTACAGTAACCTGCAGAGATACACTGATAAATTGTATGTCAATTACATATTTTTTCACAACTCAAGGGTTTATTAAGCATCTCTCATATATCAACAACAGAATTGGTATGCAAGTATACTTAAGTATACAAAATGAGGAAATGTACACTGAGACCAATGGGTGCAGAATTCTCAAACCTTGGTAACTATTGAAATCTCATAGAAATAGAAAAAAATTAATTTCAAAAATGAATGATTAAAAAAACCAAGAATTTGAGTCTGGACCAAGTAGAAGATTGGCTAAGTAGTATAATTCTAGAATTTATGATGTTGAATTTTTTTTTTTTAAGTAAACCTGTATTTTTCATTTTGTGGGTATTTTTTCTAAAAGCAAAAATTCATGATCATTTACGATGGTTTATATACTAACTATGGAAAGAATTACTTATTACTATCTTATATGATCTTTGAAGTTATTATGAAATTTAAAGGTAAATGAGCTAGAATTTATAAAAAATATTTAGTGCCCATGGAAGGTGCTAAATTAATAAAAGAATGTATTTACTGCTGCTATTATATAATTCTTGGTAGGGCAATAGAAGTTGTTTCTCAACTATTCTGAAATGGAGTAGGACTTAATAAATCACTTTGAAACAAAAGATATTTACATATCATTTTGTGTTAAATCTGATTCATATGCAGTCAGCCAAACATTCATTCACTCAAGATACTCATTTCAAACATTCTTTATGCAAAGTGTTGTGTTAGTTGCTATGGAAATACAGATAAGTCTATAACTTAAGTAACTATTCCTTTAGGCTAGTATTCCAACTCTTAACCCTCATTTTCTTCCTTCCAAGATAAGCTATGATCTTCTTTTAAAATAAAGCAGAGGAAGATTCTATATTTGCCTAAAAATTTGTTGTCGCAAGTACCAGCCTTGACTAGAGAATCTGCAAAATGTCTGTGCATATGTCTCATGTGGTTTGAACAGTTGTGCGACTCTTCATTTTCAGATGATGTGAAAGGAGAACTAGATGAATACATCCAAAAATACCTCCCTGGAAAGATTAAAGTAATAAGAAATACAAAACGTGAGGGATTGATTCGAGGAAGAATGATTGGAGCAGCCCACGCAACAGGTAGAACTTCCCGTTGGCCTTTCTTGGTGGGTGTTGAGTGATGAGGGCTCTGAGTCTCCTGCCCTCCTAATCCTGCGTCAGTCTCTGAAAGGTGGTGTCTTAGTGGGCACTGCCAGCAGGAAAGGTGAGGCTTGTTCAGTTTGGGAAAGGCCTTTCCATAACTCCAACCCGGTTGTCCCAAAGCACAGGCTCCAAGGAGGTGAACTCGAGTCCTCAGTGGTCTGCCTTTCTGGTTTTTCTTCAGTTACATTATATCGATTCAAATGTATTTCTTTTTACCGTTACCTCTATGGAAGGTTGGTGATCCTAATTTTCATTTATGATCTTGATAAAAATTTTTCCTTTTAAAATACATTTATTTAAGTTAAAACAAATGAATTTGTTTAAAAATATTAGGTATCTAATACTGCAGGTAATGCCTGGATATGGCAAAAAAAAATCATGAAGATAATTTTAAAATTCCAGAACTTTGTGGGGGCATTCCCTAGTAGTGAAAAAAATATCTCCTACCTTCCCATATACTGCTCTCCTCAAGATAACCAGTCACTGGGGTTTAAGTGGTTGGCACTGCTTTCTGCCACCACCCCTCCTTGTATACCCACTGTCCCATTTGCTGGGTTTAGCTTTGACTTCATTTTTAGACTCTTTCTTCTTCCCTCCTTTCTCTTAAACCTGCAGTGAACAGGAGCAATTAACAAAAAATGAGAAGTAGCTCCCCTCCATCCAGTCTGCAGTCATATGCAGATTGAATTCAAGGCGATTTTTCTTCTTTAGAGTCTAGTTTTGACATATTGAAGGCACAAGATAGAAAATTGTGGGGTATTTGTAGGGAATGGCAAGATTATGTCACAGAACATCGTACTGTTATAGTCTATTGTTACTGAGAGTTTATTGTTTTTCAGGTAACAATAGTCATTTAGTTTTTTTCTTTATGATCTGTTGGTCCTTGTTCAAATATAGTTTAGGATCTGTCAAAAAATAAGCCAGTTTTTGGGAAATCAATCTCAGGTTCAATGTGACTGTTGTTATCTTACTTCATTTAGTTAAATTGGCTTTAATTGAAAAAGTAACATTTTTAGAATTGAAAACAGCTATTATACATTTTCTCCCCGGAGGAAACTTGACTGAATTGAGTTCCCTTCACTTGAATAGCGCGCAGGTTGAACACTCTGCCTCATTTTCGGCACTAGACGGCGTCTGCTGAGCAGCGTGCTCCGTACGGCCTCATAAAGTCCTTCACAGGCGGCCTTGAGGGCACGACTAAGTCGCTGTCATCCTGGAGAACTTTCTTGCTGGAGGTGTTTCTGCTACTGTTAGTTTGAACAGGATGCATCCCGTGCTTTATGAAATTCACGTAAAATCTGTATCAATACATTTCATGGATAAACGTTTGGAAAAATAATAATGCTGTCTGATGATGAGATTCTGAGTTTCTCAGCTGTTCAGAATAACCATTAAGTTATCAAAGAAGTTTGGAATTATCAAAGAAACCCTCACTCCTGCTCACATTTATCAAGAGGAGTTAAAAATGCATGATAAAATCTTTACGATTTTAATTTTATTAACTAGAAGAAAAGAGCATCCCGTGGCTGATGAGATTGGGGGGGATTAGAAAGGAAGGGTGGGAAATGGAAGAAAAAGAAACGAGTGCGTGACAGTCAAGTGGTGAATCCAAGGAGAAGGGAGCTGTGATGCTGACATGGTGAGAGGGCTGCACGCTTCTCTCACTCCTGAGAATCGCCGTGTTGTAGCCATAATCGATAACGGGTCATGTGTCCGATCACCAGTGAAAATGAGTTATGTTCTCTAACCTCTGTTTACTAAGGCAGGGAAATACATACTAAACTTATAAATATTTCCATTACAATAATTGTACTAAAAATACGCACAGCTGACCACTATCGTTGCACCGCACTCCATACCTGGCTGTCCAGAGAACTGAATTGTTCCTGTGAGACTTTGAATCTTTTTACTGAGGAGAATATGAATCGTCTGTAAATTTTTTCACAGGTTGTGCGTATTGTTTGCATATGTTCTTCAATCATAGCAGTACACTTCAGACAGAATTCCTGGCTAACAGACTTCTGAGTACCGGGTTAATAGTTTGGGCTGCAAGGGTGGCAGTTACCTTTCACGCCTGTTCATGCATCAGCACGTGAACTGGTGGCCACACCTAACTTGAGTGCGGTGCAGCTCTCAGGGCCTCTGTTGTCTGCCTCCCCAGGAGAAGTCCTGGTGTTCCTGGACAGCCACTGCGAGGTGAATGTGATGTGGCTGCAGCCCCTGCTGGCTGCCATCCGGGACGACCGGCAAACGGTGGTGTGCCCGGTGATCGACATCATCAGCGCTGACACGCTGGCCTACAGCTCGTCCCCTGTGGTGCGGGGAGGATTCAACTGGGGGCTGCACTTCAAATGGGACCTCGTTCCCCTTTCTGAGCTCGGAGGAACAGACGGAGCTACTGCACCAATAAAGTAAGATTTCTCCTGTATGTGTGAAAAATTCCCAAAAGAGGAAACTTACTCAAAGATAATTCCTTTTCCTTTGCAGGAAGCAAAAGTGTTGGCTTAACTTGTTTGTCCATTAAAAATTTTTGAGTGCTTACTGAATTTTACGTACTCTGCCAAGTCCTAAGGAAAGATTTATGAATAAGAAATTGTCCAGGCCCTCAAGGATTTATATCTTAGTGAGAAAGGCAGAAGAAGTCAACAGTATCCTGGGATAATTGTTGCATAGGATAGCCTGGGAGGACCCCCTGTGCTGTGTTGTTTATATCACATACCATGGTTATTGCATTGGTCATTAACACATCTTTAGTTCTTTGCTAGTGTGAGTGGTACTGTGAAGAACATTTAATACATAAGCCTTTTCTATAATTAGGATTTTAGGATGGATTCCTACTCGTACAATTACTTAGTCATCGTATGTGAATTATTTTCAATTTTCATCCATATTCTCTCATATTATAAATCTCTTATATGTTATTTCTCCTTATTTTTGTTTTCTTTTAAATTTCTCATGTAGATTTCAGAGACGTTTGTCTGTATTTGTACTTTTTAAACTTCTTAGACCTACTTTTTCTTTTAAACTTTTTTTTTAATACAGCTTTTTAAAAAATATATATTTTTATTTATTTATTTGGCTGCATTGGGTCTTAGTTGCAGCATGCGGGATCTTTTTTTTTTTTTAAATTAATAGCTACTTTATTTATTTATTTATTTTATTTATTTTTGGCTGTGTTGGGTCTTCGTTTCGTGCGAGGGTTTTCTCTAGTTGCGGCAAGCGGGGGGCCACTCTTCATCGCGGTGCGCGGGCCTCTCACTATCGCGGCCACTCCCGTTGCAGGGCACAGGCTCCAGACGCGCAGGCTCAGCAGCTGTGGCTCATGGGCCTAGTTGCTCCGCGGCATGTGGGATCTTCCCAGACCAGGGCTCGAACCCACGTCCCCTGCATTGGCAGGCAGATTCTCAACCACTGCGCCACCAGGGAAGCCCTAGCATGCGAGATCTTTGTTGCGGCACACGGGGTCTTTCGTTGCGGCGTGCGGGCTCCAGAACGCGTGGGCTCAGTAGTTGAGGCATGCAGGCTCTCTAGTTGTGGCGCACCGGCTCTAGAGCGTGCAGGCTCAGTAGTTGTGGTGTGCGGGCTAAGTTGTCCCACGGCATGTGGGATCTTAGTTCCCCAACCAGGCAGGGATCAAACCCACATCCCCTGCACTGGAAGGTGGATTCTTAACCACTGGACTACCAGGGAAGTCCCTTTTTTAAACATTTTTACTGTAAAAAATAGCATATGTAAAAAGTATATATGTATATATGCATACGATTTAATAAATGATTATAGTGTGAACACTGTGAAACTACCACCAAGTCAAGAAATAGCACCCACATGCCCCCTGTATACCCCTCCCTGGTCACAGCCCCTGCCCTTGTCCCTAGAGGTGTCATTACCCTGACCCACTCATCATTTCCTTGCTCTCCTGGAGAGTTGTACCACCTATGTGTGATTTCTAAATGATGTAATGTAGTCCAGTTCCCTACTCTTGGACTTCATATAAATGAAGCCATGGGACTCATCACTGTCTTGCTTCTTTTAGTCAATATTGCTTTAAAAGCCTCTGTGCTGCATTATATAGTTGATTCATTTTTATTGCTGTATAATATTCTGTTATACTAATGTATCATAACATTTATCCAGTTTACTGTGGGCAGGGCATTTGGGTTGTTTTCAGTGGTTTTTTTCCACCTTACAAATAGTGCTGTTGCCAGCATTCTTATTCTTGGCTTCTAGCTTACAGGACTGAAACTGCCCAGTCATAGGCATGCATGTCTTCACCTTTAGTTGATAACGTTTTCCCCACACCTCAGGTGACTAGAATGCCATTGGCTCCTCAGCTGGCCTTTGGGTACTTGCCAGCTTCCTTTCATCCGAACCAGACTTGGAGGGGAGGCTGATAGAGAGCTGGGCCAGCTCAGGTGGCTGAGGTGCTCTCCTGGCAGGATGGGTTGTCTTCTGTTCTCAGGCTTTGTGAGAGAATCTGTTGCAGTTCTTTGTGAAGTCCGTGAAAAAAGCACACCCAGCTCTCAGTTGTCTTCTAGTCTTCACATGCTTGTAACCCTTCTTCCTACCAGGGCTTTCAGTGCTGGTCTGTACCCACCCTCTGCTCCCCAGCCTTGCAGGTGGGAGTTAGATGCTGGAGCACATCTCTCAGGAGAGCAGGGCTGCCCCTGGGGACTGTCCCTCTGTGTTTCTGGGCTCCACGACTTCACGAACTGTGATTGGAGGCAGACAGGAGCGCTGACCCCATTTTCAGCTTCCCTTTGCCAGTGCAAGCAGAAAGTTCCTCGGACTGTTACATGTGTTCTCGTTCGTAGTTGTAGGGCAGTGGCCAGTTTTTGCCTATTTCATCATCTTCATGGGTATTTGTTTTTCATTGTTTAATTTTTAATATTTTTAATCAAAAACATGTATTCACAGTAATAAACAGTATAGAACAACTTAGGATGACAAGTGGCCGGCTCTAACCCTTCCCTCCCCATTCTCAGTCCTTCTCCCCAGAGGCAAATTCTTCTAACCGTTTTTATTGTTGGTCTTCCATTTCTTACTTCCTGAACTCTAAATTATATGCATAGTCCTCTTTTCAACGTAAAACCAACTATAGACCCTCTCTGTTGGAAAAATGAAGATTTAGCTCATTTACATCACTCCCATGTTCCCTTTATTGTTGTAGGATGATTATTTAGTTACTGTATTGGTTCCTTTTGATACTTAAAAAAAAAATCTGTTTCTTGTTATGACTTTTTTTTTTTTTTTGGCTGCGTTGGGTCTTTGTTGCTGCGCATGGGCTTTCTCTAGCTGCAATGAGCGGGGGCCACTCCTCTCTGTGGTGCATGGGCTTCTCATTGAGGCGGCTTCTCTTGTTGCAGAGCACGGGCTCTAGGTGCACGGGCTTCAGTAGTTGTGGCACGCAGGCTCAGCAGTTGTGGCTTGCGGGCTCCACAGTGCAGGCTCAGTAGTTGTGGCTCACGGGCTTAGTTGCTCCACGTCATGTGGGATCTTCCCAGACCAGGGCTCGAACCCATGTCCCCTGCATTGGCAGGGGGATTCCAAACCACTGCGCCACCAGGGAAGCCCCGTTCTGTTGACTTTTGACAGCATCATTTGACATTCTTCCTTGAACAGTGAGGCTACGAGCACCGCTTTCTCCTTTTTTCCACTTTTTCTCCCCTTTTGGCTGTAAGCTGTTTCACTTTTATGATATCAAGGTTGCTAACTTCTTGAGTTGGATGTTTAGATTTTTTAAATTTTCAGCCTTTTTTCTTTTCTAATACATGTATTTAAGATGATAAATTTTCTTCTAATCATGGCTTTAGCTGCATCCCACAAACTGTGATATATCATTTTTTAATCGTCATTTATTTCAAAATATTTTCATTGTTATGTCTTCTCTGACCTGTAGGTTATTTAGCAGTGCATTTATTATTTTACAGGCATACGGAAACTTTATAGTCGTTATTTAATCCTAGCTTACACTGTGGTCAGAATTTGTATTTTCTGCAGTTGTTAAAGATGAGATGCTGTATTTGTTGGGTCAAGTTTATTGTGTTGTTCAAATATTCTATATTTTTGTTAATTTTTAATTCACATGTTCTATCAGTTATTGAAAATGGTATATTAATTTCCCACTACAATTGTGTGTCTGTTTCTCCTTGTAGTTCTTTATATATTTTCTTCATATATTTTGAGGCTATGTTAATAGATACATGACAATTTAGAATTATTAAATCTTCTGGTGATGAAATCATTTATCATTATGAATTGTATTTCATTCTGTACTTCTACAGTAGTGAAACTTTCACTTTATAGTCTGACATTAATATGGCTGTTCTAGCTTTGTTTTCATTAGTATTTATTGGTTCAACTACAGTACCTAACATTTGCTAAACATGTATTTCACACTAATTGGTCACATTTCCACAGGTTGTCAGTTCACAGAAAAGGGCCCATCCCTTGCCAGGTGGCAGGGTAGGAGATGGAGAGGGCCTGGGTAGCAGAGCCCGCCAGCTATCACTTGGTCCTGCAGGATTGATGGAGCCAGGTTGGCGGGCAGCCCTTGGCTGGCCCTTTGGGGACAGGGGCTCAGAGACATCCTGTTTACTCGACTCCTGTACAGGACTGTGGGTAGAGGCGGGCCTCAGGTAGGTAGCCCAGGGGTAGGCTCATGGATGCACGTGCCACCACAGCTCCTGAAGGTGGGGTCATGGGAGGTGGGGTCCCCTGTGCCTTGGATCATAGGAAGGAAATGGAGGCCTCTTCAAGGGGGTGGCTAGTGCCTGGCTGGGCAGGCGGGAAGGGCTCCCCAGACGTGGCACAGACGTTACAACGCAGACGCAAGCCCCTGTCGCAGGCCTGGGATGGCAACACAGACCAAAGCACCAACGCCCCAGGGCAGGCGGGGTTTCTTTCCCAACAGAAACATGGAAACAGAGCAGGAGCTACAGTATTCTTCTCCCACAAGATTCCTCAGAGAGGAGTAGACCAGGGTGTCACTCAAGAGCTAGTTTTTGTTTTCCTTTTCGTGGAAATTTGAGTCAGCAGCATTATCACCTATTGTAAGATATTTCAGAGAAAGAAAACAGTGGTCACCAAAGGGCAAAAGTGACCCCTGGCTGGCAGGGCTGGCTCCAGGATTTGGAAGGCCAGCCTCCACCAGTAAGACAGCTTTCTTCTTGGGCTCGAAGCAAGCTCTGGCCTGATTCACAGGCTGCAACTGATTCCTGAGCAGCCTGTGGCTCAGGGGGGACTGGATTAGGCAGAGGGGCCAGGCATCTTGTGAGCCGGTAGAGGCAGGGTCACTGTGGCTCATGTTGCAGGACAGCCAGCAGTCTTCAAGTCTCAAGGGAGCCCAGCTGTGGCCAAAGAGGAAGCCTCAGCATGTTCTCTGGGGCCCCTGCCTCTGAGGTAACAGTCCAGGTCTGGCTCCCAAGACCAGAAAAGAAGCCGATGCTTGTGGTAGCCAGGAGAGGGGTTTCTGGGGACCCTGTAATTAAATACACATCCCTGAGTTGTGGCCCTAGAAACCCTTGCCTCAAGGCTAATCAGTTTCCAGCACCTGGTGGAATGATTGCCGTTTCTTATCCTGAGACACAGATAAAACATCATTTCACAGACACTGGACATAGATGCTTCAAGCTGAGGGAAAAGGGAGGAATGATCAACTGCAAAGGCAGAGAGGGGAGTGCAGGGGGATTCTCACGGATCAAGTTGGGGAAAGAGTGGTGGGTTTTTTGTTTACTTTTTTGTTTGTTTCACCATTATTTTGAAGAATAATTTTACTTGATATTCAGTTCTAGACTGGCAGGTATATTCTTTCAGGACTTTGAAGGTATCATTCAAGAACCTTCTGGCTTCCACTGTTTCTGGTGAGAAGCCAACAACTGTCTAATTTTTTTTTCTTTTGAAGGTAATCTCTCATTGGCTGCTGACATTTTTTTTTCCTGTCTTTGTCAGAAGTGTTTTTCAGATGCATAAATTTTGTTTATTTATTGATAGCATCTAATTATCTGCCAAATTCTCAGTCTTGTCTTTTATGCTTGAACATACTGAACAGTTAAAGTCTCTGCCTGATAACTCCATTATTTGAAACCCCTGCACATCTGTTTCTGTTGTAGATTGTTTCTCTTATTTTTTTCTTTCATGTGATTTATCTTCCTGCTTGCCTGGTTATTTGCTAGTTTGCTTGTTTATTTTTGTTTAATGCTGGGCATTGTATATGAAAAATTATGGAGGTACATTCATCCTGGGGCGGTGTTTTCTCCTGCAGAGACTCTGGCTTCTCTTCTGGGCGGCCGCTCAGAACACTAGATGCCACGCCCCCGGTGCGGTTCGGCCAGTGAGGTCACTGGAAGCCGCCTCGGGCTCTGTGGGGCCTGTCCACGTCAGTTCTCAGGAACACAGGGGTTCTCAACTGTGGCAGGACTGACCTTTAGGGCCAGAGAGCTCTCCGTTGCGGGTGCTGCCCTGTGCGTTGCAGGGTGTTCAGCATATCTGGCCTCTACCCATCAGACGCCAGTAGCACCCCTCCCCCACTGCTGTGACAGCTAAAAATGTCTCCGGGGACCACTGGTCTAACACATGTGTGAGTCCAATTCAAAGTGTGACGTTTGTCTGCTCTCTCCTTGGCAGGCCCTGGAGCTCAGTTTTTAATCCCAGTGGCTCTGTGAGACTGTCGAAGGAATTAAATAATTCAGGTGGATTTCTGTCAACAGTAGTTATAATCAATTTTTAAAAGTACTTGTGATACTTAGAAAAGTAGCCTTCATTTGCCAGGGCTTGCGATCTAGAAAATTAAGTTACGGGGCCCAGCTCATTCCCTCATAAATCAGACAAAATGTTTCATAATAGTTAATCTAGTTTCTATTAGTAATGTTCTAAAGCTGCACTGAATTTTTTAAAACAAGAACAGTAGATAATTGACAATACAATTGATACAATAATTGTTTTCCTTTTCTAGGTCACCTACAATGGCTGGAGGATTGTTTGCCATGAACAGAAACTATTTCAGTGAACTTGGACAGTATGACAGTGGCATGGATATCTGGGGAGGAGAAAATTTAGAAATATCATTTCGGGTAAATTTTTTTTTTGCATGCTTGATTATTAACTGTGTGCAAGGAATATAATTTTCATCCATGATCCCATATTTTCTGTAAATTCTCTTTGACTGTCTTTATTAACAAATTGTCCTTAATGAATACTATTTTACCACAATCTATAATGTGGATAATACCCATTCAAAATATCAAAAGCCTATAAGAAGCCTTGCATTTATTTTGTAAGAATTTAAAAGTGATAGTTGTAATGAATAGTTAGGTATGTATTAAGAAGTCTTCATGTGCATTTAATCTAGAGTTTTGTTCTTTCTTTGTCCATTTATTAATCTTATTTGATAACCCTAGACATACATAGTTGGGGTCATCAGATTTTCCTGACTGTGCGAGACCATCCTGGTTCACACCTGTTCTCCTGGAGAGATTATTAATAGCTCCTCATTTCACTTTCAGGAGTAGCACAGCTGATAAGATAAATGATATCAACACCTGCGTATAGATTACTGAATCCTTTATATATACCGTTCCCTCCAGCTGCTAAGGTTGGGCAGATGACAGCTGTGGGTGGGGTCTGTGGCTCAGCTGTGGTGGTAAGACGGTCTTTGGAAAAGGCAGAAAGAGGGCAAGGGAAGGAATTCAGATTTCTCTCTCTCAGCACAGGGCCCCACTCCCCGCCTCCCATCTCCTGGTCTACGTAACAGAATTCCCCCCATTCAGATACCCTAATACCTTGTGCATATGCCATTTCGTATTTTTGCAAATGTATTTTCCTACTTAATCTTTAGAATTTGAAAGTTGCAAGGTATAATAGATATTGTTAGTTCAGTCTTTGTAGATAAGGTAATTGAGTCTCATAAAAATTGAAATAACTATATAAAGTAACTCCGTCAAGAGCAAAATTTAGACCAGAACTAAGATCTGAATCTTAATCTAGAGTTATTCTGTATATTTTATAAAAAAAATTTTTTTTCTAAGAAGTGGTGTGTGTATGTTTGTCTATGTTTCATGAGAAAGTACCTGTAAAACTGAGATTAGAGGATTGATGAGTAAGCATTCTTTGTCCCTAAGTCCTGAAGGTCAACTTCCTTGATCTGTTAAAACAACATGTATGGTAAGTACAATTTTAGACACAGGGTAGTAAAAGAATATTACATTGTTTTAGAGTTTTGTTTCTTTTTAATCGTAAAGACAGATAATTTTTAAAAATATACACTTTGACTTTATTCTATTTGAATAGTTATATCTAATAAGATAAAGCATCTTGCAAGGTTTCACAAACACCTGTTTTCATGAAAATTCGTACATCGATTTCACAGCACTGTGAGGAACTATTAACACATATTCTGCTTCTGACCAGATCTGGATGTGTGGAGGTAAGCTCTTCATCATCCCTTGCTCTAGAGTTGGACACATTTTCCGGAAAAGGCGACCGTATGGTTCTCCAGAGGGCCAGGACACCATGACACACAACTCCTTGCGGCTGGCACATGTTTGGCTGGATGAATATAAGGTGAGATTAAATCTCTCACCGAGAAGGATGGATGATAAGGCTGGTAACTCCGTTGGCTTTGGTTGCTTCTCTCTCTGGCCGATTTCTGTTGAATGACCTTCGCTTTAGGGCCGTGTCTTTCTGGGTGTCTTCTCTCTCTTCTCTTTACCCAGTCTTTCACTCATTTTTTTGTTGTGACTCCTTTTTAAATTTTCCAAGTGTCTAGTCTATGAGAAGTAATATAGCCAGCACCAGAAGAAACTGTGTTTCTCTTCAGTTTCTTTATCCGCCTGTCTCCCTCCTGTGACTCCCAAGAACCTGGCTCCTCTTTTGCTCACTGGGCTTTGCTCTGACCCAGTCCCCCTGCTTCCCCTCTCAAGACTCTGCACACGCTGTATTCCTTCCCACCTCCTCTTCTGCCATATGCAACTCTCAGTATTTTCTTTGTAATGGCTTTTTTGAGGTGTGATTCATTTAAACAAAAAAATCTATTCTCTTATTTTTCATTTTTCTTTTTTAAATTCAGGAGCAGTATTTTTCCTTAAGACCTGATCTGAGAACCAGAAACTATGGAAATATCAGTGAGCGTGTTGAATTGAGGAAGAAGTTGGATTGTAAATCATTTAAATGGTATTTGGATAATATTTACCCAGAGATGCAGATATCTGGGCCCAATGCCAAACCCCAGCAACCCATTTTTATCAATAGAGGGCCAAAACGCCCCAAAGTCCTCCAACGTGGAAGGGTAAGAAAGTGATCCTAGCAAAATGTTTCATTAAATGTTGTGTGATATAATAAGTGACATTGTAGACTTAAAATATTTAAGGATAGCCTCTGGCTTGCCTTCCATTATATTCTTTTTAGGAGAATTTCCTCTACTCAGGTGTAAGACCTTAGAAATTTTAATATCTTTGCTGTTTATATGAAGATCCTTTACCTGCCAGTGTTAAAGAGAACATGGCTTCTCTAAGTTATGTGCTGGCTTCCAAGAGGATAGCTATAAATGTGAATATACAAATAAAGGCAATGTGAGTGAGTGTAAAATTCACTTGTTAGAGACCAGTCCAAAAAGGAAAACAAAGGAGAAATGGGGCAGCTGTATACTGTTGGCCTCAGCTCTGGAACTGACTGCAGACAGGAAGTGAAAAATGGTGGTCAGGGTCTAAGTGGTGGTACCAAGTCAGGTTTTACACCCGATGTCCTGAGCAGTCATCTGAGCTTAGCAGAAACCCATTGATCAACCACAATTCTTTAGATATTCCCTTTTGGTTCTTATAAAATTTCTTCAGTTTTATAGTATCACTTCAATTTTAGATGTCTAGCCCATAAAATCGTACCGTTTTCTTGAATCATTTCTTAGAATTTGCTTCCTGAAAGTGTAGATATTGTAATTGTTGCCCGAATTTCCCTTTTGTGTTATAAAGAAGGCATCCCTCTCCTGGTTCTTTCACAATGCCAGCAATTTTTAAGTGGCTAGAATTAAGCCTAGAGCCTTCTCCTATCTTGTTGTTCTATCTTATAAAAGTCATCAAGATGTTTATTATTATTAGGTGTTTTCTCTTTAAGTAAAAATAGGTACCGGTGTATGTCCATATAGTTGAAATCCCTTACCATTATTATTTTTGCCTTGCATATCTTATCACATTTAATATTTAAACTAATCGTTTTACTTAGACTAGATACTCTGCTTCTTTTATGTATCTCACCTTTGGCATTCCTATGGCATTTATAATCTGTTTATCTCCAGTTAGGTATGTATATTATATTTAATTATGTACTGTCTGTTTGTACCTTTTGTTCTTATTTCCTGAGTTTCATTTTAAGGTTCTTTAGTGGAGAGATGGTATTTAATTTCCTTCCTCCCCTATAGTAGATTAGTAACCTTGTATCTTTAGGTAGAATTTCTACTTGACACTGCCTGCATATATTGTTAAAATTGCCTATAACCTTGAAGTCTCTATTGGGATGCTCCTGTGTGCTAAAGCTAGAATTCAGTAATAAAAAATGCTTTTTTATGACCTTTAGAATCCATACCTCTGGAATAATGTTTTCAATATTTCCTCTACAACCTCCTTTTCTAGCATTCTAAGGCATCTTCTGACATTAGTCTTTCTGTACATACCAGCTTGTCAAGAGCAATCTCTTCTTTTACAGCTCTATCACCTCCAGACCCACAAGTGTCTGGCGGCCCAGGGCCGCCCAAGTCAGAAGGGAGGCCTAGTAGTGCTTAAGGCGTGTGACTACAGTGACCCAAATCAGGTGAGTTAGGCCTCTGGGCTCTCAGCCAGTCTGTGGACAGTGTCCTTCAGTGAAGGAAAGGGAAGCTGCTGGCAGTCAGTCTTGAGCAGGGAGGGGCAGACATCAAGATTTTAATCTGACTTTTAAAAAATTGTTTTGGGGTTTTTTGTTTGTCTTTTTAAATTTATTTTAATGAGGCATAGTTGATTTACAATGTTGTGTTAATTTCTACTGTACAGCAAAGTGATTCAGTTATACATATATATATTCTTTTCCATTATGGTTTATCACGGTATTGAATATAGTTCCCTGTGCTATACAGTAGGACCTTGTTGTTTATCCATTCTCTGTATAAAGTTTGCATCTGCTAATCCCAAACTCCCAATCCATCCCTCTCCCAACTCCCCTCCCCCTTGGCAACCACAAGTCTGTGCTCTGTGTCTGTGAATCTGTTCGTTTTGTAGATAAGTTCATTTGTGTCATATTTGAGATTCCACATATAAGTGATATCATGTGGTATTTGTCTTTCTCTTTCTGACTTCACTTAGTATGATAATCTCTAGGTCCATCCATGTTTCTACAAATGGCATTATTTCATTCTTTTTTTATGACTGAGTAGTATCCCATTATATATGTGCCACATCTTCTTTATCCATTCATTTGTTGATGGACATTTAGGTTGTTTCCATGTCTTGGCTATTGTGAATAGTGCTGCTATGAACATTGGGGTGCATGTATCTTTTCAAGTTACGGTTTTCTCCGGATATATGCCCAGGAGTGGGATTGCTGGATCATATGGCAGCTCTATTTTTAGTTTTTTGAGGAACCTCCATACTGTTTTCCATAGTGGTTGCACCAATTTACAGTCCCACCAGCAATGTAGGAGGGTTCCCTTTTCTCCACACCCTCTCCAGCATTTGTTATTTGTAGACTTTTTAATGATGGCCATTCTGATCAGTGTGAGGTGGTACCTCATTGTAGTTTTGATTTGCATTTCTCTTGTAAGTAGCAATGTTGAGCATCTTTTCTTGTGCCTGTTGGCCATCCGTATGTCTTCTTTGGAGAAATGTTTATTTAGGTCTTGTGTACCCATTTTTCGATTGGGTTGCTTCTTTTTTTTGTTGTTGAGTTGTATAAGCTGTTTGTATATTTTGGAAATTAAGCCCTTGTCGGTCACATCATTTGCAAATATTTTCTCCCAGCCTGTAGGCTATCTTTTCGTTTTGCTTACGGTTTCCTTTGCTATACAAAAAGCTTGTAAGTTTGATTAGGTCCCATTTTTTTCTTTTACCTTGGGAGACTGACCTAAGAAAACATTGGCACAATTAATGTCAGAGAATGTTTTGCCTTTGCCTATCTTCTCTCTTAGGAGTTTTATGGTGTCGTGTCTTGTATTTAAGTCTTGTGTATGGTGTGAAGGTGTGTTCTAACTTCATTGATTCACATGCGGCTGTCCAACTTTCCCAGCGCCACTTGCTGAAGTTAAGTTGTTTACGCTGGGAATGATTTTAGAGATTTCAGAGATCATCTGTCTAATACTATTGTGGTCTCCTTTGTACATTTTCCCTACCTCTGGTCATTGTTTGTCATAGTAATATTTTGTTTGTTTAGAGCATTATTTGTACTTTGCAGTTACACAGAATGAATTTGAATTATATAGAATTAATTGAAAGCTATATGAATTTGTTAGAAATGGCAAAGGACGTGCATCTTCTTTCTGGTCCAGAACATTAAATCTGCATTGGATGAATCAGAATATCTTTTGTAGAGTTTTCTGTGAAATTGAGTTTTCCTAACTGATTTTTAGTAGTTAGAGGAAACAGCACAATTTCAATTCATGTCATTCACATAATTTATTCTGAACTTACGTGTCGTTTCAGCGATACTAAGTGAACCTAAAAATAAGCAGAAAACTTACTGCAAACTGCTTTGCATCTGATAAAATAGCATAACCTAACATTGGTTTAATCTCCTAGTTGTAGTGCCTCAAGATTGCAGTGCTCAAAACATGTCGTAAGCAAGCTTCATTTACTTACGTTTCCATTTGAGTGGTGGACGGGGTCATTCAAGAATGAAAAGAACACTTGGGCCCTTTTTGGATAGAGTGTGTCCTTTGAAATTTCATAGATCATATCTTATTTCTAGGAGAGTTCATGCACACTATCTAAGGTGTTAACATACTGGAAAACATGGTTTAAAGAGGGTTTTGTGCCACGTCTGGGTGCGAGAGGTGTCAGTGTTGTAGACATGGAAGTGTTAGATTGTAGTGAGGTTTTGGTGGTTTAGGTTGTAGTAGGATGAGATTGGTGAAATTTGTTCCAGAAACTGTAAGAGGTTTGAGGAGATGGAGTTACACTCTCCTATCCGTACTATGTTGTGACTGCACAGAATTGTACTTAGACCCTAGCCACATGTGGCTGCTGAATTGGTGATTTTATTTCATTTTAGTTAGTTTAAATTTCCTTTCCCCAGTCACACTTGACACACTGCCAGTGCTCAGTGGCCACGTGTGGACCGGCGGCTCCTCTGTTGGACAGCACGGATTGTAAGGCACCAGCACCTCTGTTTCACTGGTGTTCTGTCAGGGCGCTGACGGGGACCCTTCTCTTCGTACCGACAGAGGCAGCACACATACATTTTGGGCCTGGAGGTAGAAGCAGTAATGAATAACATAATTCAGAGGATAGGAGAAAACGTTTTCCTTTTCAATTTAGTGATGGTGCATGTTGGAGAATAAATTTATTCATTGCACTTGGCCATTTCAGCCAGTTTCAGGCCTTTGTTCCTGAAAATAATCTGAGACACCATAAAGACAACTATCCTCAAAGATCATTTGCACATCTAAGGAGAATCCTGCTTTGGGGCCATCAATGAGATCGTAATCTCAGTGCAAATGTTATTATGAGCCGGGAATAGAGGATACTGTTCCGCAGGATGATGGGATATGACAGCTTATGCACATCGTCACTGCCCAACAGATGAGGGAAATATGAAAATCAGAGCCTCAGGTGTTCTCTGTGTACAGAAGGCAACCCAGCCGCCTCACTGGGCTCCTTCAGTTCTACACAGTGTGAGAATTAAAAGCATTGTATAATTGTGAAATCTTGGAATTGGGGAAGATCTATAATCTTGTGCTCAATTAAACACAGTCAATTAAGTTAATTCAACCACTGCTTACATTTCTTCCTGGAATTGCACCTTACTTTCTCCTGTGTTAATTCACTCCATTTTCAGATAACTAACCTGGTCTGTTCCTGCTGTAAGAGACCATACAAAATAAATCCATTCTTCCACAAATGTGTGAAGTGTCGTGCAGTCTGCATTTCAGAATCTGAAGCAGAACTTGAGGTTTTGATCTTTTATTTTCTTCCTTAGATTTGGATTTATAATGAAGAGCACGAATTGGTTTTAAATAATCTCCTTTGCCTGGATATGTCAGAAACTCGCTCAGCAGACCCACCACGACTCATGAAGTGCCATGGGTCAGGAGGATCCCAGCAGTGGACCTTTGGGGTGAGGAGCTTGCTTAGTGGTGATGGGAGGATGTGAGGAGACAGACAAGGCTGAGGGAGGGAGCATGGCAGAGGGACTCATATTCTATTTACCTTGTACAAGGTCGTTCTGAGTTTGTAGCATCCCATAAATAAGTAATCTGAAATGTTCCACGTCTCTTCTAGATTTCTGTCTCTTCTTTACCATATTCTGGCAATAAGTTTTTTAACTTAAAGCAAGTAACTGGTGGTATTTTTTTCTTGCCACCACTTTATTTTCAGAGGAATAATCGGCTGTACCAGGTGTCAGTTGGACAGTGCCTGAGAGCAGTCGATCCACTGAGTCGCGGAGGCTTTGTTGCCATGGCCATCTGTGATGGCTCCTCCTCACAGCAGTGGCATTTGGAAGGTTAAGGTGGATGCTGTGGCTGGAACGGTGGTTTGTCATGCTTGTCCTCAACATGGAGACGCCTGGGACACTAGCAGAGGTGAGACAGCAGACACAGTAGAGGTTGCAGCCCCGAGTGACCATCGGGAGGTGAAGAAGTATGGTTCACCAAGAGGTTCAGGTCATTTCTCAACTGCTGTTAAGGAATTTCTTACTTATGGTAGGAAAGCAGAATGCAGTTTTAACTCTCTAAAGAGTCAGGTTTGTATAGAAGGATAAAGCCCAGGAAATGGAGATGTCTATTCAAATTTATTTATGCTTCCTTTTAAGCCCCTTAAGTAATGGAGTGGCGTTTATCTGATCAGGAACTTCTCATGATTTCCTTTCTTAGAAGATTTTGTAGATGACAGTTAATTTTTTTTTTTAATTTCTAATACCATGTTCTAAATAGTTTTAAATAAACTGATTGAATCCACATTACATTTAACTTCAGAAGGCATCATTTATAAGATTATATTTAAGAGAGTTAACTATTATAAATTATTTTGATGAATTATGGTACTATCTACATTTACAATAAAGGATCCTTTTGATGATTTATCTAGGATTTTTTTGTCTTCTCTTTCATCTTGTATTGGGGTCTCTGGTCTTAGTTATCCTATGTATGTGATACATGGTAAGAAATGCACAGGGATTCGGCTGATGAACCAATAAGCTAGGTAGGTAGCAGCCCTAACCTTAAGGATGTTTCAGTTTCTTAGCTTGAACTATGTGAGTTTGAAGCTGAAGGTATGTGAATTTGAATACGTTACATTAAAGTTGCCTGTGAAACACCCAGGTAGAGTTGTTAAATAGGTGTTATATCTACTTGGATATAGAGGTCAGGATTTCAGAAGATATATTTCAGTTAGAGATATAAATTTAGGAATCATCTGTATATACTGTAAATGTCCAAATATAAAGTGAGTTTTTCCCACCAAAATTACATCTCAGAGGAGACATAGTCTCATAGGGTATTTTCTCAGTTATTTTATCTGGACGCACAAAGCAGTTTAAGTACCAATTTGAAACATGCTAGAGAATAATGTATTGTTTGTATTTATACTAAACATTTTGTCTGTCATTTAACTTTAAAGACCAGATGGTGGTACATATAGGATACAAAAAGCAAGATGATAGATTTAAATACCACAAAATCAATAATCACATTAAATGTAATTTGATTAAATGTAAATGGGTCCAGTTGGCCCCGGCTTGTGTCTGCACAGTCTCACCAAGTGTTGTCAGACGACCTGCGTGAGGGCCCTCAACTCTTGGAAACGAAGTCCAGCCCCCGTGGCACCTTGGAAGCTCCTAAGTTAGGTGGAGATTGGCCAGGATGGTGAAGTAGCAAGACCCTGAACTCACCTGCTCTAATGGGTACACCAAAATTTCAACTATTTGCAGAACAACCACTGATGATAAAGACCAGAACCTACCAACCAGAAAAGATCTTCTGCAACCACACAGTGAGACAGGTAGGGGGGCTGGGGTCACCACTGTAGTCAAGTCCCATACCCCGGGTGCGTGACCCACAAACGGGAGACTGACTAACTACAATTGTAAAGGTTCTACGAAAGGAGTGAAGGGTCCAAACCCCACGTTGAGCTCCCCAGCCCGGGGGTCTCACACTGGGAAGAGAAGCCCCAAAAGAGCAGTTGGCTTAAAGGCCAGGGGGCTTACTTTCAGGAGTCACGGAGGGCTGAGGGAAGTACAGACTTCACCCTTAAAGGATGCACGCAAAATCTCACATGCTCCAGGACCCAGGGCAGAAGCAGTAATTTGAAAGGAGCCTGGGTCAGACCTACCTGCTGATCTTGGAGAGTCTCTGGGAGAGGCAGGAGGCAACTGGAGCTCCCCCTGGGGACACAGACGCTGGTGGCAGCCATTTCTGGCAGCTAGTTCTATCGTGGGGACACTGGTGCTGGTAAGCACCATTTTGGAATCCTTCCTCTAGCCTATTAAGCCTCAGGACCCAGCCCTGCTCTGGCCCAACAGCTTGTAGGCACTAGTGCTGGCACACTTCAGGCCAAGCAGCTAACTAACTGGGCACAGACACAGCCCCACCCACCAACAGACAGGCTGCCTTAAGACCCCCTGAGCTTTTGGCTGCCCTGGACATGGCCCTGCCCACCAGAGGGCCCAGGACTTGGCCCTAGCACCAGTGTGCAGGCACTAGACCCAGGACCCCCAGGGGCCTCCAGTCAAAGACCCTGGGGCCCTGGTGCCTCCCATCAACAGGCCTGCTCTAGCCTCAGAACTAGCCTCATCCACCAGCCAAAAGAAAACCAAAGCCCTGTAGCCTGCAGACCCAGTCCACCTACTAGCAGGTTAGATCCTGCCCTGGGACTAGTTGGGCCCTGGCCCTGCCCACTAGCAGGCCAACATAAGTTTCAGGACATCCTGGACCCTGCAGCCAACTGTCAGGGACTGGCCCTACCCATCAGCAATCTGATGCCAGCTTTGGGACTCCTGGGCCCTGGAACCAGACTTCAGGACCTTGCTCTGTCCACCAGTAGGCTGGCACTAACCCCAGGGCCTGGCTTCACCCACCTGTGGGCAGGGAGCAGCCCCAGGGTTCTGCAGCCAGACACCTCATGACAGCCCTGTCAACCAGCAGCCTCTGCACAAGGCAGGTCCAAGCCTACTAGACTGCCCACAGTAGTCAGCCCACCACAACAGAAGGAAGGACCCACACAGCCCTCATGGGGGAAACCCTAAAGCACACAGCTCTGGTGAGGAGAGGGGAGTGTGCTGCTCGCATAGGGTGTCTCCTACAAAAGGCTCCTTCACCGAGACTGGGGGATGTAACCGACCTATAAGATACATACAAACAGGACATCAGGCAAAAGGAGGTGACAGAGGAACATGTTCCCAACAGAGGACCAAGAAGAACTAAGTGACGTGGAGACAGGTGACCTACCCAAAAAGAGCTCAGGGTAGCGGTCATAAAGATGATCAAGGAGCTTGGAGAATAATGGGTGCACAGAGCAAGAAGCTAGAAGCTTTTAACAAAGAGAAAATATAAAGAACAACAACCTAACATGAGGAATTCAGTAACTGAAATGCAAAGTACACTAGAAGGAATCAATAGTAGACTAAATGATACAGAGGAACAATGAGCTGGAAGACAGTGGTGGAAATCACTGGTGCTGAACAGAAAAAAAGAATGAAAAGAAATGAGGACAGTTTGAGAGACCTCTTGGGCATCAACAAATGCACTAATATTCACATTATAGGGGTTCCAGAAGGAGAAAAGAGAGGCGCTGAGAACATATTTGAAGACACAATAGCCAAAAAGTTCCCTAACTTGGGAAAGGAAACAGATATCTCAGTCCAGGAAGCACAGAGAATCCCATACAGGATTAACCCAAGGAGGAATACACCAAGACACGTTGTAATTGAGATGGCAGAAATTAAAGAGAAAATATTTAAAGCAGCAAGGGAAAAGCAACAAGCTACTTACAAGGGAACTCCCATAACATCAGCTGAATTTTCAGCAGAAACACTGCAGGTCAGAAGGGAGAGGCATGGTATATTTAAAGTGATAAAAGGGGAAAACCTACAACCAAGAATACTCTACCCAGCAAGGCTCTCAGATTTGATGGAGAAATCAAAAAGTTTTACAGAGAAGCAGAAGCTGAAAGAGTTCAGCACCACCAACCCAACTTTACAAGAAATGTTAAAGGAACTTCTCTAAGTGGAAAAGAAAAAGCCACAACTAGAAACATGAAAATTATGAAACGAAACACCTCACCAGCGAAGGCAAAGATAAAGGTAGGAAGTCACCCATGTACAAAGTTTGGGTTAAAAGATAAAAGTAGTAAAATCATTTATATCCACAATAAGCAGTTAAGGAATACACAAAGTAATTAGGTGCAGAATATGACGTCAAAAACAGTAATCATGAGGGGAAGGGAGTACAAATGCAGGATTGTTAAAATGCATTTGAAATTAAGGGATCAGTAACTGAACACATACATATATACATACATACTCATATATACACACATCTCATGGTAGCAACAAACCAAAAATCTGTAATAGATACACAAAAAGGGAAAAGGAATCCAAACATAACACTAAAGATAGCCATCAAATCACAAGAGAGAAAAACAAAAGAAAGGAACAAAAAAGACCTACAAAAACAGTATGACGATAAGAACGTACATATTAATGATTACTTTAAATGTAAATGGACTAAATGTTTCAATCGAAAGACACAAGGGTGGTTGAATGGATACAAAAACAAGACCTCTATATATGCTGCCTATAAGAGACTAACTTCAGATCTAAGGACACTCACAGACTGAAAGTGAGGGAATGGAAAAATGTATTCCATGCAAACGGAAGTCAAAGACAGAGTAGCACTACTTACATCAGACAAAATAGACTTTAAAATAAAGACTGTTACAAGAGACAAAGAAGGACATTACATAATGATCAAGGGCTCAGTTCAAGAAGATGATTTAACAATTGTAAACATATATGCACCCAACATAGGAGCACCTAAATACATAATAGCAAATATTAACAGATGTAAAGGGGAAAATCAACAGTAACACAACAATAGTAGGGGACTTTAACACCCCACTTATATCAATATACAGATAATCCAAACAGAAAATCAATAAGGAAACACTGACCTTAAATGACCGACCAGATGGACTTAACAGATTTATATAGAACATTCCATCCAGAAGCAGCAGAATACACATTCTTTCTTTCAAGTGCACGTGGGAACTTTCTCCAGGATAGATCACATGCTAGGCCACAAACCAAGCCTTGGTAAATTTAAGAATGAAATCATGTCAGGCATCTTTTCCAACCACAACTGTATGAGACTAGAAATCAACTACAAGAAAAGAACCCTGCAAAAAACACCAACATGTGGAGGCTAAATAATAAACTACTAAATAACCACTGGATCTATGAAAAAAACAAAGAGGAAATTAAAAAAAAAAATACCCAAAGGCAAATGAAAACACAATGATCCAAAATCTATGGGATGCAGCAAAAGCAGTTCTAAGAAGGAAGTTTATAGCAATACGAGCTTACCTCAGGAAACAAGAAAAATCTCAACCTAACCTTACACTTAAAGGAACTAGAAAAAGAATAACAAAAATCAAAATTAGTAGAAGGAAAGAAAGATCAGAGCAGAAATAAATGAAGTAGAGACTAAAAAAAAAAAAAAAATAGAAAAGATCAATGATACTAAGGTTGGTTCTTTGAAAAGATAACAAAACTGATAAACCTTTAGCCAGACTCATCAAGAAAAAAACATGGACTTCCCTGGTGGTGCAGTGGTTAAGAATCCGCCTGCCAATGCAGGGGACACGGCTTCGAGCCCTGGTCTGGGAAGATCCCACATGCCGCAGAGCAACTAAGCCACAACTACTGAGCCTGCGCTCTGGAGCCTGCGAGCCACAACTACTGAGCCCGCGTGCCACAACTACTGAAGCCCGCACACCTAGAGCCCGTGCTCTGCAACAAGAGAAGCCACTGCAATGAGAAGCCCATGCACCGCAACGAAGAGTAGCTCCCGCTCACCACAACTAGAGAGAGCCCATGTGCAGCAACGAAGACCCAATGCAGCCATAAATTGATTAATTAATTAATTAAAAATATAACAGTATACTAAGAGGATCAAACACCATGATGAAGTGGGATATATCTCAAGGATGCAAGGATTTTTCGGTATTTACAAATCAAAGCAAAAGCTTCATCTGCTGCTCCCCATCACCTGCATTACTGCCTGAACCATCCCCCCCACCCCCCATCCATGGAACAATTATCTTCCATGAAACCAGTCCCTGGTGCCAGAAAGGTTGGGGACCACTGCTGTACGCTGTTGGTAAGGACACAAATTGGTGCAGCCACTGTGGTAAACAGTATGGATCTTCCCCAAAAAACTAAAAATAGAGTTGCCGTATGATCCAGCAATCCCACTCCTGGGTATGTATCTGAAGAAGACAAGACACTAATTCGAAAAAATACATGCACCCCAATGTTCATAGCAGCATTATATACCATAGTCAAGATATGCACACAACCTAAGTGTCCACCAGCAGGTGAATGGATAAAGATGTGTGTACACACACACACACAGTCACATACCCACAATGGAATACTATTCAGCCATAAAAAAAGAATGAAATTTTGCCATTGGTAACAATATGGATGTACTTGGAGGGTATTATGCTAAATGAAATAAGTCAGAGAAAGACAAATACTCTGATATCACTTATATGTGGAATCTAAAAAATAAACTAGTGAATATAACAAAAAAGAAACAAACTCACAGATACAGAGAACTAGTGGTTACCAGTGGGGAGAGGGAAGGGGGTGGGGAGGGGCAAGACAGGGTTAGGGGATTTAGAGGTACAAACTGCTATGTATAAAATAATCTACAAGGATACATTGTACAGCACATGGAATATAGCCAATATTTTATAATAACTATACATGGAGTATAACCTTTAAAAATTGTGAATCACTATGTTGTACACCTGAACCTTATATAACATTTTACATCACCTACACCTCAATAAAAAATAATTTTTTTTTTTTTGTAACTGGGTCTAAATGCCCCCAGTTAGAAGGCAGAGATGGTTAGATTGGATAAAAATGCAAGATCCAACTACATGCTGCCTATCAGAAACTCACTTTGAAGATGACGACACAAGTGAATTAAAAATGAAAGGGTGGGAAAATATGTATATGCCTGTTGAACACCAATTGGAAGACATCTAGAGTGGCTATATTAATATTAGACAAAGGAGATTTCAGAGCAAAGAATATTCCTAGGGATAAAGTGGGTTGTTTCATAATGATAAAGGTGTCAATTCATTAAGAGGAAATAATCTCAAGCATTTATATACGTAATGACACAACTTCAAAATATCAATATACGTCATCAAACAAGTGGATGAAACAGGATATCGAAAACTTGAACAATACTATTAACCAACTTGACATAGAATACTCATTCTTTTCGAGTACACGTGAAATATTTACCAACAGAGATCATGTTCCAGGATATTAAAGAAATCTCAATAAATTTTTATACAAATTTATACAAATTCAACTCATGCAAATTATATGAGCAATCAATAACAACAGTAATAGAAATCAATAATAAAAAGATACCTGGGGGAATTCTCTGGTGGTCCAGTGGTTAGGACTCTGCGCTTTCACTGCTGAGGGCCTGGGTTCAATCCCTGGTTGGGGAACTAAGACTCCCGCAAGCCGCGCGGTGTAGCAATCAATCAATCAATAAAAAATACCTGGAAAATCTTCAAATATTTGAAAATCAACCAAGAACATACTTCCCAATACTCTATGGGTCAAAGAAGAAATCAAAAGGCTATTTTCAGCTGCCTGAAGATGAAAACACAACATATCAAAGACTGTAGGATGTAGCTAACTCAGTACTTGGAAACTTTATAAACTAAGCTGTTATTAGAAAAGAATAAACGTTTAAAATCAATGACAAGCTTCCACTTTAAAGTAGGAAAAGAAGAGCAAGTTAGAAGAACAAAGAAGCAGAGGAAATATTAAATATTAGGATGGAAATGAATGAAAGAGAAAATTAAAAATTAATGAAACCAAAAGCTGGATCAAGAATATTAATAAAACTGTTAAAACTCTAGTCAAAAAAAAAAAAAAAAATTACCAATATCAGTAGTGAGAGTGGCAACTTTACTAGAGATTCTGCAGATGTTAAAAAAGATAAGCAACAGGAACTCTCATTCATTGCTTGTGGGAACACAAAAGGGTGCAGCCACTTTGGAAGATAGTTTGGCAGTTTCTTGCAAAACTAAATATACTCTTATCATATGATCAAAAACCTGCACGCAAATGTCTACAGCAGCTTTATCTGTAATTGCCAACTTGGAAGCAACTCAGATGTCCTTCAGTAGGTGAACGGATAAATAAACTGTGGTACACCTAGACAATGGAATATTTAGTGCTGAAAAGAAATGAGCTATAAAGCCACAAAAAAACATGGACAAATCTTAAGTGTGTATTACTCAGAAAGAAGCTGCCTGAAAAATCTGTGTACTGTATTATTCCAACCCTGTGACATTCTGGAAAAAGGAAAACCATGGAGACAGTAAAATATCATTCGTTGCCAGTGGTAGGGTGGGGGGGAGAAAGATGAATAGGCAGAGCACAGAGGATTCTTCAGGCAGTGAATCTCCTGTATATGATACCGTAATGGTAGTTAAAACCCACAGAAGGCACCAAACCAAGAGTGAACTGTAATGTCAGCTATGGGCTTCGGGTGACAGTGATGTGTCAGGGCAGGTTCACGAGCTCTAACGAAGGCCCTGCTCTGGCGCAGGGGTGTTGGTGGGGAAGCTGTGTGCTCTACAGTTCCTGCTCGATTCTACCGTGAACCTAAAATTGCTGTAAAAAATAAACTGTATTTTATAAATGAGTAAGGGCTTATTAGGAACCACATTTCTGCCAATAAATCTGATATCTTAAATGAATTCCTTGAAAGAAACAAATTTCCCAATTTCTTTGAAGAAGAAATAGACACCCTGACTGTCTCTACACCTGTTAAATAAATTGAATTTGTAGTTTAAAAACCTTTCCACAAAGAAAGCTCCAGGCACAGATGGTTTCACTGATGAATTTTATCAAACAATGGAGGAAAAAACTGTTGTCAATAATACACAACCTTTTCTGGAAAACTTCTATGAAATTTTGACGTTATGAGCAAGCCTTAACTATTCATCTTAGAAGCAGTATACCAGGAAATCATAAGCCAATATCCTTCATGAATATAGAATTAAAATTCCCTTACAAAATATTGGCAAATCACATCCAGTATACGTAAGAAGGATGGTACATTATGAACAAGTGGGTTTTATCCCAGGAATGCAAAGCTGCTTTAACGTTAGAGAATCAGTGTTAATTATGATTTAATAATACAAGAGAAAAAGGCTTAGGATCTTGCAGGAAAATCAGAATTCAATACCCGTTAACGATAAAAACTCAGCAAACTAGGAATGGAAGGAAAATTCCTCAACCTGATAAAGGGCATCTATGGAGAACTATAGGTAGTATCATTAAAAAAAAAAAGACTGGTTTAGGAACAAGGTAAGGATGCCCGTACTTACCACTTACATTCAACATTTGTAGTGAAAGCCTTAGCCACTGCTATAGGCAAGAAAAAGCAATAAAGGGCATGTACATTGGAAAGGAAGAGGTAAAACTGTCGATCTGCAGACTATGACCAAGTGTGTAGAAAATCACAGGGGGTTTTCAAAAATACTACTAGATAGAGTAAAGAAGTTTATCAGGATCACGAGATAAAAGGTCAACATAAAAATGAATTGTGGGAATTCCCTGGCAGTCCAGTGGTTGGGACTCTCTCACTGCCAAGGGCCCGGGTTCAATTTCCTGATCGGGGAACTAAGTTTCTCACAAGCCGTGCGGCCAAAAAAATAAAAATATCCCACCAACTTATTAAAAAAAAATAATAAAAATGAACTGTACCTCTATATGGTAGCAACAAACAGTTCAAAATAAAAAATAATGGGATTGTAATTGCAATTTACAATAGCATCAAAAATGTGAAAACTTAAAGATTTGTACAATGAGAAATACAAAACATTGCTGAGAGAAATTAAAGAAAACCTAAATAGATGGAGAACTACGCTATATTCATTAATTAGAAAAATCAATATTGTTAGGATGTTAATTCTCTACAATTTGATCTACAGATTTAATACTATACTCCATCAAAATCCCAGTAGACTTTCTGTAGAAGGTGACAATCTAATTTTCAAATTCAGATTTACATGGAAACGCATAGGACTAAGAGTGGCCAAAGTAATTTTGTAAAGAATAAAGTTGGAGCACATGTACCAGTTCAAGACAGACTGTAATAATGACTTACAGATAAAGAATTGATTGGTGGAACAAAAATAGACCCACACATATATGGGCAATTGATTTTCAGCAAAGGAACCAAAACCCACTAGGCAAAAATAATCTTTATAACAAATGGTGCTGGAAGAATTTTATATCCCTACGGACAGAAATGAAACTTGACCCCTACCTTATACCATACACAAAAATTACTTCAAGATGGTCATAGATCTAAATAGAAAAAAGAAAACTATACAGCTTTTAGAGGAAAATGAAGAATACCTTCATAATTTTAGGGGAGGCAAAGATTACTCATTGGAAGAAGTAGTCGTCAAAGATGAATGAATTGGAGTTCATCAAAATTAAAAGCTTCTGCTCAAGACACCGTTGAGAAAACAAAAAGCTAAACCACAGACTAGTACCCAGAGTGTATAAAGTGCTTAAAATTTAATTAATTTAAACCAATTTTCAAAATGGACAAAATACTTGAACAGACCCTTCACCAAAGATGTAGAAAACGGCTCAGCCTGTGAAAAGGTGTTAATGTCACAGTTATCAGGGAAATGCAAAGTGAAGCCACAATCAGATACCACTTCACACCCATTAAAATGGCTAAAAGATTGATGTGGGTTCTGAGGAGATGGCAGAGAAGCTGTTGCAGCACAGCTTTCGCATCTTCCCCCAGTCGATACCCACGTACAGTGAGAGCAGCTACACGGCCGAACCGAAGACCCGAGGATAACGTTTTCAAACTAACGAGGTGACAAGGTAGCCTCACAGTCTCTAAAATAAAGTGGGTAGGGAAACTAACTAACAGCTGTAAGCCCTGTGTGTTATTGCCACGCCCATGACAGAAAGCAAAAGGAAGCAGCAACAGAGCCCCTGGTGGGCCCGAGCATGAAAGAGCCCGAAATCGGGAACAGGTATCAGCTGGAGACACGGTGGTGAGTCTGAGAGCAGCAGCTAAGCCGGGAGCAGTGCAGGGGGCCCACGCGCCCCAGTGCCTCTGAACTCTGGAAACTTCCCGCCAGGGCTTCTTTCCAGGTCAGGGCCCCAGACTGGGGAGAAACTGCTGGGAGCAGAGTAAAACGTGTGCGGGAGAGGTCCAACGGAGAAGAAGGGAAGCTCTAGCTTGGCTGCGGAGGAGGGGGCCAGGCGCTCCCGGCAGCCGCTGCCACGCCGTTCACGCACGCGACAGAAGACACCTGTGTCGTCCTCATCGTCCACGTTAGTCCACGGGTTTTAGGAGATGTCTGCCGGAAATGGGGACAGAGACCAACAACGCCTCGATTATAAATCACAGTAGCGCAGTTTACCCCCCGGTCTTCGAACGTGGATCCCCAGTAGCAAAACCACCATAGGAGCCAAAAGGCACTGGCACGTTACTGGACCATTCAGTCCTTAGGAACCATCCAGTCTGTCGTCGTATCGTATGAGAATCTCCCAGGGTGAGGCGACTTGGGCTTGCAGGCTTCTGTTCGGTCCAGTCAGGTTCCAAAATCAGGCGTGGTCCCAGCCTTATATGGCTTCCCCCTTTGCAGCATCTGGTACAATCTCTCAAGGTGCTAACGAAATATTAGGTTCCCATCACAGAACCCTTTATTCATTCCTTTACCCTCGGCTACAGTTTTTCCTTGTTTTCATTTATACCCAAACTTTTCCCACCTTTAGAAGGGACGGACATTTGGTTCGGTCACTGTGCTGGTCTACACTGCAGGGAGCAGTACTAGTCTGGGAAGTCCTTGCCCCTCAGTCCACTCCCATTCAGAGAGGGTACGGTTACCCAGGTGCAGAACGAGTGGGCTGCCTTCAGCACCAGGCAAGGAAGCCGCGTTCACTGGTAGCCCCAGTTTTGCCGGATGGGGTGAAGGCACAGCCTGTCCCTTCAGGCCCTTAGGAATTCTGACATAAAGGATAAAACAAAAACAAAAACAAACAGCATAGTTAGAAAACATCCCTGTTGACAGTCTTTGTACTTGCAGCCCCAGTCCTATGACCCACTGCATCAAGTAGGGGAAAAAGCTGAGGTGACGTGGGGAAGAAAGAACGAAAGCACACCAGGAAGACAGGCTCCCAGAACCAATCAAAACTGTAACACTTGTTCAAAACAAACTAGAAGACATAAGTCGTGTGAAATGACAACATAAAGCAAAATTTGAAAACTCACAAATGACAGAACTCGAGCAAAAATTTGAAATTAAAAAATAATTTCAGAAATGAAGAATAAAAGGAACACAGCAGGGGTGAAGAAATATGGTAAATAATGCCTTTAAAGAAAATAGAATTTGATGAGAAGGAAAAAATTTGATCAAAAAGAAATGAGAAAATTACTACATCTGTGGGGTCTGGGCTCGTCCTCCTGGGGTAAACAACTAGAAAAGTAGGAAAAAATACAGAATACAACTCTTTTCAAACATGGGATCACAGGACTGCAGGACAGTATCCAGAGAACAAGGGGAGCCTCGCCTCACCCCAGCTTTCCGCCCAGAGACAATTTCCAGCCTGCTGTGCAGAGAGGGGAGCCCCAGAGAGGGTGCTGGTCTTGCTGAACTGAGACGGAGAACAGCTCAGGGAGGCCAACGCGGCCAGAATTTGCAGCACAGAATGTAGGGCCGGAGGGAGCACGCGAAGAAAGGGTCTCTGTTTTGAGTCTGGCCACGTCACTGTCCACAGGTCATCGTGACCCCAAGAGACTGAGCCGAGAACACGTTCCGAGGAGAGAACGAGTCCTGGGAAGCTATGAACCGAACCACTTCCAGAGATCACAGCAGCCAAGACACGGCGCTGAGTAACCAGGGCACCGTACGTTCCCCCGAAGGACCAGACCTCAGCAGTGAGGCCTAGTTAGACTCATCCTGAGAACGCTTGCAGAGCAGCTTCAAAAGGGGGACCCAACGCTCAAGCAGCTCAGCTGCCGCCAGAATGAGAACACACCACCATCCAGCCTTCACCGTGAAAGCGCAGACTCTGGAATCCAGTAAAACTTACTAGATGTGGAAAAGGCAAGAAAATGCGACCTGTGTCAGCAGGAGAAAAAAGAACAATCAGTTAACTAAAGAGACCCAGAAATGAAAGAATTAGCAGACAATGGTTATTAAAAATAGCTCTTATAAAAATGTGCTAAAAGTTTTAAAGGAAAGCTTGAACATAATGAGGAATGAAACAGTCAAATCAGAACTGTCAAGGTCATGAAAAGCAAGGCCAACCTGAGACACTGTCACCAGAGGGGACCAAAGAGACACGGTGACCGAATGCAGTGTGGTGGCCTGGATGGGGTCCTGGAACAGAAAAAGGACGTGACTGAAAACACTGGTGAAATCTGAACAATGTATGTAGTTTACTTAATAGGAATGCACCAAGGTTAATCTCTTCGTTTCGACAAGAAGAATGTTCTATAAAATATTAACATTAGGGGAGACGGGACAAGGGGTATTTGGGAACTCTCCGTATTATCTTTGCAACTTTTCTGTAAATCTAAAATTATCCCCAAACAAAACATTTATTTAAAAGTCCAGTAAATTGCTATAATGCAGTTTACTTGAGGTACATACCTGTAGACGTCCACCACAGCATTATTCATGAGGAAAAATCGTAAACTACCTAAACATCTTCTAGTTTTGTTTTTTTTGGTGGTTGTTCCCCCTCCCTCCTTTTGTTTTTAAGGATAAACATGGACATTTTATACATGTGTGTGTGTGTCTGTGGGTGAATGTGCTTGAATACGCATGAAATATTTCTGGATGGATCTGCAGGAAAACAATAGCAGTGGTTTCCAGTGGGTGGGGAAATTGGCTGAGAGACACGGCATAGAGGAGACCTAGCTTTTACTGTGTGCTTTCTGGTACATTTTGAATTTTCACCACGTGCAAATACTTAGAGTAAAGGTCTAAATAATTTTGTAAACCTTCTGTTGCTTAAAAATATTGAAAACCACTGAGCTACACGATCTCTAGGTCTGACCTTTAGTGATTCCGTTATTCCAATACATTTTTTATTAAATAAAAATAAGGGTATTTTAATTACAAAACGTCAAATATTTTTACACAGGTATTAATCTACACCGTCAAGAGTAATGTATCCCTTTGTTTCAGAAATCGACCGTCTCTGTTCCTCTGTCAGCTGGGCTCCAGGAGCCGGAAGCCCCTCTCTGGGATGGAGGGGCTGCTGGGGGCCGGGGGGGCAGCGAGCATGCTGCGCCTGTGCGGGGTGGGGGGGGGGGGGTCAGCTGAGCCCCAGTGGAAGCCGGGAGCCGGGGGTGGGGGGGGTGGGGAGGGAGAGGTGAGGAACCCACACGCCTGCTCCTCTTTCTTCTCCTTTGGGCTGAAAGTGCCAGTCCCTGCCCTCAAAGACTTTTATCAGCTGTTGAGACTGTCAAGTAAAACTAAAGCTCTACGTGTACGCGGCACTCACGGGGTGGGGCACGAGGGCGGGGAGGGCCTCCTGGGGGAGCAGTCTAGGCGGACGCACAGAGGCCTGAACACCTGTGTCCGGGGCAGGGGATGGCAGGTCGCTTTGTCCTGAAGGTGACGGGGCCTCGGGCCAGGCTGCGGGGTGAGGCCCCAGAGGACAGCTAGATGGTGCCTGTCGGCGCCCCTGGGGGCGGGGAGAACTGCCACCTCCAGGGTTAGGACATCTTGGCGGAGCAGCTCTGGGGAAGAAGCTAAGCACCGAGTCTCGGAAGTGTAGCTTTTCTGGTCACAGCAGAAGCTGCTGTAATAGCGATAGGGCTGCCGACCGTCCCCGGGTTTGGAGCGAAGGAGGCAGATGCTTGGGAAGTCGTCACCGCGTGGAGGAGGGAGAGGTTTGGATGGGGCTGCAGAGGGCAAGCCAGCTGAGGACAGAGGCCTGGGAGCGCCGCGCGGCCAGCGGCGGTGGGATGGGGTTGGGGGAGCAGAGGGCCAGCGGGGGCCGCGCCTGCTGGGACTTTCACGGAGCAAAGCAGGTGACGGTCGTAGCCAAAGAAACACAGGGGAGACACTCTTCCCACCTCAGTGGCTGGGATAAGAACCGGGTTAAAAGACCTTCTGGGGCCAGAAGGAAATCTTCAAATATGCAAACCCTGACCTGCAGGGAGAGAACGTCAGAAGCCCAATCGGGAGCCTACCCCGGGGGGTCTGGGCCGCAGCGAAGAGCCATGAACCTGACCCCGGAGAGCCATGAACCTGACCCCGGAGGCCTCGGCAGCATCGGCGCGGAAAACGCCACACCCTCCTGGGAGACAGAGACGCGGCCCAGCGAGACTCCCGCCGCCTCCGGCAGCTCGGGTGGACACGCTGGGGGGACAGGGATCCCAGAGAGCCGGGAGTGGGGGACACGACGACAGCGAGAAGGGGCTCTTCCCCCTTCCTACCAAGGAGACCGTGGGCTCATCGCAGAAGGTCACGCAAGTTTCGAGAACCCTGAGGAACCACAGGTGAGGCGTGTGCCGGTCCAGACGTCGTGGCAGGAACGGGACGGGTCCCATCAGCCCTGTGTCCTCACTGCTCAGGGCGGCCTCTCCTGAACCCCACCCACCTCCCGCCTCCATCTCCAGCTCAAAAAACACCTGTCTTTGTCCGTGTCCGCATCAGGTTACAAGCTCAGTGACGCAGGGACCGGTGTCACGTTCTGGTCCTTCCAGGCGCTGAGTAGATGAGTTGAGTGTGTGGTCAAAGAACAAGGGAACGGCGGCAGCTGACAGCTGGGGCCACGGGGCCGGGGCTGCTCCTGCCCCCACTGTCACCCCAGGGCCCACTGCAAGGGGCGCCTGGGGTCTGAGGCACCGGCTGGCCCTGCAGAGACAGGCTTTGGTGCGATAGACGCTTCGCGCGATGCCACTTCCTCCTGCAGACTCACGAGCTCCGCTTCTCCTCGGCCCCCGGCCCGCGCCCCTCTCCCTGGGAGGCCGGATCCATCCAGGTCAGCAGAGCTGACAGCCAGAAGCACCCTGCTCGCCCATCTGAGCCTTGGCGCGGCGACGCCTTGAAGCTTCCTTCCTCGTGTGTCTGACGGTGAGAAATCGAGCGTGAGGTCCAAGGAAAGGCCGCCCCGAGCAAGGGCTTTACAGCCCGGCACAGACGTGACCGTGTCCAGCCCCGTCCAGATGGACAGCTTCACAGACGGGAGGCGTTTCAGACGGGCATTTAAAAGAATTGGTCAGATGATGGGGGCTTGGAGACCTTCTGTAAAATCACGCAGTGCACAAGCTGTTGTAGGAAGTTGAATGGGATTCTGAGCAGTTTCAATTCTTAGCAGCCCCCTTAGAACTTACATCTAAACTTCTCATCTGAAGAGGGAGAGAACCAAGTTGATCACGTCCACACGCCAGTCACTCTGAAAGGCTGGGCCAGGCTGTCGGTGAAGTTCAAGCGCTCGTCAGCTTCCAAGCTGTGATCAGAACGCCAACAGAGACTCAGGCAGCATTTTATAGATGTAAAATATTTTATTTGTAAATGGTGATCTTCTAAATCTGTGTCCACAAATTCCAAAACCCATAACACTCTGTATACTTCAAAAAATTCAATTTTTGCCAACATTAGATACTATTATACAGAACAGAAAACAAAACGAAAACCCGGTAGGACAAATACTGGTAGGATGTCAGAATATTGTACAAGAGAAGAAAAATATTCAAGAAACAAATTTCATACAGCTATTTATCAAGAGAAAAATATATACAATTGATTTATTCTGTAAGATAAAAATACACCATGCCATATACATGACAAGTTGAGAACTGCGTCACTGAATATACCAACAGCTTTACAGTCCACTTGAATTGTGCACACAGAAACTTCATTTTATACTTAGCCTGTGAAGTGTCAGTACCAGAATCTTAAGTACAAAATAAAAAGCTAACCTGGTTCAAAATGCTGATTAAGTTTCTACAAGCAAACACAAAACAGTGTGTTTTTTTATTAAAGAAATGTAAACAAACAGTTCATACAAACACAGTTGAAAATTACATCTTCCAAAACCCTACTGCCGGGGTCCTGCAGCTGCAAGCATGGTCACATCTCTCCTTTTTTTTTTCCTTTTTCAAATTTTTGTGTTAAATAGAAGACTAGAGAGTTAGATTAGAGTTCCTGCTACATGATCCTAGTATGTTTACATGATTCTTTGTGGCTTGAAACAAAGTTCTAATCAAAACTACTTCTGCTGAAGAAAAATTCAGCCTCCATTTGGGGGTATTTTTAAGCAGTTATTCACAGTTATCACAAATTGTAAGCACAAAAAAACCTGACTGAAGAAGTAGGGATGCAACAATATAATATGAAAAAATCAGTTTAAATTACCAAAACGGCTATAAAAGTTGTAGTCATAGCATACACTCTGTTCTATGAGAAGTAAGGTGTATAAAACAATTAAGTACTAACAGACCGTAGTTTCCAAAAAACCCCAAACACTAGGTTGAAATTTTGGTTATTACATAATTATAATGGCATATTTAATAACAAAATTATATTGTAACATCCCTATGAACATTTTATAAGCACCCGAGCTGCTGCAGAGCCTGGTAGCATTTGGTCAATAACTATTTTTATACTGTATTTTTTCTCAAAATATTTACATATTTGTACAAAGTAACAGGGTTTGTTAGTTTTGCAGGTAACAGCAGCAGCTTGGCTTTCTTCTAACTTTTATTTAAAAATAGCTTCATTCACTTATTCAATAATAAATACAAAAAGTTTCTCTTATTTTACAGAAATCAAAAACTACAATAAACTGACTCATGGAATCAAGTATTTAAATGTATTTTAGTGCAAGTTATTATCCCTTAGCTCTATCCCTAAGGAAGTCATTCAGTACATTCCTTGTTCAGTGGTGTCTACTTTATTTAAAAACTTTTAAATTAGAGGGCCTGCCCCTTTTTCAGATAAGGCGGTGGCCAGCACTTTGGACGTCTCCCTTTCGCTGGTGATTTCAGTCTTACATTCACAGGAAGGCCTCTGCCCTGGGGTGGGGCAGGGCGGCCATCGGCTCTTGCCCCAGTAAAAGTTTCTCCTTAGTGAGACTAAAGAAGCATAACGAAACAAAACCCACCCTCAAAAAGAAAAAAGAAAGAAAAGAAAAAGAAAAAAAAAGTGCTGGACCATTCTGTAATTCTTTAACCTCAGCAACTTCAGGAAAGTTGCCTCGGTCGGCTTTCTCCTGGTGCTCCTCTAACCTAAAGCACGGAGGAAATCAGGACTCCCAGAAGCTAGTTTCCAAAAAGTCACAAAACAGAAAACAAAAACATCTTTCCGTCTGCGAAATTCAAATGCTGTGTTGAATCAATCGCTCCTTCCTAGGGACGAGCCGCCCTCTGAGACAGCGGGGAATGCATCAGTTCATCCACTTCCGGCAGTTCACGGCGCCACAGTGACAGGGGATCTTGTGCTGGTCGTCCTCAAAGTCAAACTTATAGTCATAGCAAAGCTGCCCACAGCAAAGACACAGTGTGAGAAAGGCCTCCCTCTGCCTGCTGCGCACAGCCAGCCCACAGACGGACGGAATTAAAGGAAGCCCTGACCCGTCGAGGGGCCGTGGGACTCGGGTGGGGAGGTGGGGGAACCTCAAAAGGAAGCCGCGGAGCTGCCGGCCGTGCTCTTCCGGGGGATCCCGCGGGGCCCGAGGCAAGCGGGAGGCACTATTCTGGGGCCAAGCCGGAGGCGGCGAGGGCAGCCGGTGCGTTTCCACACCGCGCACCGCGGTGCCGGGCCCGCCGCTCTGGGTGGGACAAGCCCCCCATCCCCGGGCCCAGGGGGCGTCCCCCGCCCCTTTCTTGCCAGACGGGGCAACGAGATGGGCAGAGGTGAGTCGCTCTTGCCTGCGAACATCCTTCTCCATCTTTCCTCACGTACAAGAATATTTAAAAGACGTTGCTCTATTTAGGCGCAACCGCATTATCAGTAACATCTCAGATCAACCCCGCTGTCAAGGTGGACGGGAGTCTGCGTGATTCCCAAGGTGGAAGCCTCACCCCGGGGCCCCGACCCCTGAGAAACCTGACACGGCCAAGGTCCCTGTGATTCAGATACCCCGGGACACTATTTGCAAAGACTTCCCTTCTGCACCGGAAGGGAACACACCGGTATTTACTGAGTTCTTACAGGAACTCCATGAGGAACTGTTTCTCCTTGTGTGTAAGGTGAGGTACAGGCTGGAGGGCGGCCCACTCGGAGCGGCGTGAGCAGGGCCTGGGGCTGCCGAGCCTCCATCCGTCCCCACGCCGTGACACCACCCTGGGGTCCTCACAGACTTTCTCTAATTTACTCAAGTTGGTGAGATGTGCAAAATAGGCCTCGGGTCAATTCTTGATTTAAAAAACAGCACATTCCAAAAAGATGACCAAAAAATACAAGTATAATCTCACAGCTCTGTTCACGTAGGGCTGGGGGCTCAAACCCAGTAAAGAGCCTCAGGCGCCTCCCCCCCTGCACAGGGGAGGCTCCCCACGGAACCCGCACCGCGTGGCAGCCGCTTCCCAGGACACCCCGATCCCAGGCACGGAGCGCACCTCGAAACGCGTGCTCGCCACGACTGTGACAAAGTCAGGAAACGTAAACAAGGCGATCAAGACTAATAACAATCCTAACAGGCGACGTGCTGGGCCAAAGTAATCCGTGGGGCAAGGGAAAGAACACCTAACGAGACAGCAAGAATCTGTTGGTAGAAAAGCCTGTAAGCCTGTACTGGCCCTGAGTGTGAGGAGGAGCCACGGGGACCCCCGGGGCACCCCCAGATTTGCCGCCTACAGCCTCAGGGTGACCTCACGTGAGCCACGATGACCCCGGGGACCACGAGGCACCAACCCCGTGACATTCCCGGCCATGAGCTCGACGACGGGCGTCATTTTAAAGAGAGGGTCACCAAGCCAAACAGACAGCGTGGGGGTCGAGGGGGGCCCGTCCACACGAGCGGGGCGTGGGACCTGCAGGACAAAGACTGTCGGACTGAGACCTGCAGGGTGGCAGAGGCCGACCTTCCGGGAGGAGGGCTTTGCTGGCAGCGCAGGACTGGGCACCGCCGAGCCGATCACGTGTACAGGGGAGTCGGGCACTGCCCACAGGGAGAGGCGCGCACAGATGTGAGCCCTGCGCTTACCTCTTCTCCCTTCTGGATCCGCCGACTGGAGCTGATGATGATTTTGTGTCCTCGCTCGAAAGTCACCACCTCAGCCACGCAGTTAGGTGCGCACGAATGGTTGATATACCTGCAAGCCACCGTTTCAGAAACTACTTACTATAAGACTTCGGAAGAAGATTTAAAAAAAAAAACCTTTCAGCTCACAGGAAAAACTTGTTCTAATTACATTTCTATCTGTCCATTAATAGAATATACACATTTTTTTTTTTTTTGGCTGCGCGGCTTGTGGGATCTCAGTTCCCTGACCAGGGTCTGAACCTGAGGCCCTGGCAGTGAAAGCGGAGAGTCTTAACCACGGGACCGCCAGGGAAGTCCCAAACATACAATTTTAAACAGAAATCCTCTCTGTGACTCCGAGGCCATCGTGAGCCCGCGGACCCACCGCGCCTCCCGCTCACCTGGCAGGCCCTCCCGTGAGCGTGGCGTCGATCACGTGGTCGCTATCCATGCGGAACATGTACACGCCTCGGTTCTGAAAGAGAAGGAGGTCAGGAGCCCCTCTGCGTGCCCGTCCCCGTGAGCGGGCGAGGCTGGACGTGCGGGGACAACACGCCAGCCCGTCAGGCGGCGTCTACAAGCTGTGAACGGAACCAACACGTCGGCAGGTGGCCTGTGAAGCCAGGCGCGTCAATCCAGCCACATCCTCGCAGACAGTAAGACCGACGGAAAAGACAGGAGGAAAATACAAACATATCCAGACGTGGCGCTGTTCGACACTGCACTTCCACCAGCATGACGGTCAGATCCGGCCCTGCGCCGCGGCTGTCAGACGGCACAGGAGGGGTGCTGCGCTCACCTGGGACTCGTAAAGCTTCTCCTTTCTGTTGGCGACTTCGTTCCGGATGATGGTCCCGATGTACTCGATGACCATGGTGTGCTTCTCGATGTCCCGAGCAGCGTACAGGCCCAGCCCCTGAGGAAACGCACGTGTACACACCTCAGAACCACTTGGCTTCCACGGGCAACTGGCCTGCAGCCTCTTTCACACAAAGGTACCACCCTTGGGTCACGGCAGAAGCCACACTGAAGACCCCACCTGAACTCACGTGACCTTTTCACTGACCACACTCTCACCTGAACCCTGAATGCTGGACAATCTTTTCACCTAAAGCGATGATATCACTACCTTGTTTTTGTATCTTTTTGACACTAAACTCTCAGTGCTGACTGGCTGAGCGCTTCTTCTATCTGGCTGTCTTGTCTTGTACGTAATGTCACTCCCAGATCCCACCAACTCAACAGGCTAATGGCTTCTGCTATTTATTTTATCCCACCATTTCTAAAAGGACTTGACATAACAATAAGCTTACAGAACAGAAGGAGGGCTAACTATAAAGGATTATTATAATCTGAGTTTCTGCATTCTCAGCTAAAACTGACCAGATCCCCACCAGACACGGTCCTCACCAAGCACCACCTGGGAGCACACAGTACGGGGTGTGCTGTTGTTAGAAGTTTTGGTATATGAATTGAATTAACTTCTGAAAAAAACCACTTATGCAATTTATCTGTTCAATTCCAGATGAGACTCAGAGCTGAACAAACTAGAGCACACAGAAAGAATCTGTATGGAGATGAATACAGTTTGGTATAAGAGACAAGAAGCTCAGTGGAAATGAACAGAGAATCCAAATAGACCCAGGCACACGTGAAAACTTAATGTACAGTAGTTTGGTAGTACTAAAATTCTGTTTAATATGGATGGGTCATATACATTATTAGGTTGGCCAAAAAGTTCGTCTGGGTTTTTCCACAAATCTTACAGAAAAACCCCAACGAACTTTTTGGCCAACCCAATACTAAATGGTGCTTCCACAACTGGTTGTTCAATGGAAAAAAAAATAAATTTGTCTTAAACATAAAGAATAAAATTCCTGAAAGAAAAAACATCTAAGAAAGTACATACGCAACCCACAGTCTTAACCAGGAATAGAAGCTACAGAAAATTATACGTTTGACTATATAAAAATTAAAACTCTTAAAGGAAAAAACATACCACAGTTTCTGGTAGGTATTTTCCCCTACAAAACATCCTTTGCCTAATAGTACAAGTTCTTATAAACTGCAAAACGGACAAATGCAGCTCACAGAAGAGCAGACCCAAATGGCAAACACGAAAAGTTGCAACTGAGGTGACATTGTCGGTCTACGCTTAATAGGCTGGCAAAAATACAAAAGGGTGGTAACGCTACCAAAGGGAAAACAAGAAAAATAGTCTCATACACTGCAGGAAGAAGTGGGCAATTACAGCCCTTCTGCTAAAATGAAAAGTACATGTACTTCTAACACAGAAATCTCACTTTGGGGCCTACACACCACTGACGTGAAGTTACCAATACATGGGGATATTTGTACAAGGTACTGATGGGAACACTGTTTGTTGTGGGAAAAACCCTAAGCAAAATACAGGCTCGTCAGCAGTGGAATGGCTTCCTTACTTACAGTTCATCAACATCACGGAGCATCACAGAGCCATTTATTAAAGAGAATGAATCAGAGCTACCTCAGCTGTTCTAGAGGGGTGTAGATATCAAGCGAGAAAAGGAAGATGCAGAAGAGTGTAGTTAAGACAACCCCCCTTTTCCATATGCACACAGGTGTGCACCAGTGTTCAGATAGCAGCAGGGAAAAGACACAGGACACTTACTGGGTCGTGAACATGATTACCTGGGAGGTGGATGGAATGGAGGAAGAAAAAAGGGCCCCAAACATCAGAAACTCTCAAAAACGCTTTGGGTTAAAGATGACAGACCGAACACAGGTAGTTAAGAAACCCTTAACATGACGTAAGGGAGCAAAACCAAGACAGAAGACCAGGAATGGTCAGAGTGAACGAGCTGTTTGGGAACATTTTAAACGGGGAAGTAACTGAGCGGAGGAGGACGACAACACCGCCACGAGTGGAATCTTTTGAGGCTCCATTTCTGAGGCAACAGCGAAAAGACCAGAAAGATCCTGCACTCGTGATATGAAAACAAGGTACCAGATCAAAAGATCAAGGGCAGAAAGCGCAGCCAGCAGACAAAGTAGAAGCAGCTCAGAATGAGGACAAGGAACCCAGAAACAAGGCCACAGCAGCAGGTTAGACCTGAGACAGAAGTCTTCTCTGGCGGCACCAGAACCATTGCGGGCCCTGCCTCAGGGGCCAGATTCAGTAAGGCTGGGGACCCCAAACCCGCACATCCCCAGGTGATGCCCGTGCTGATGGTCTGGGGTCCACACTGTGAGATCCCGGGTCTCAGGGATCTAATATTTGTGTACAGAGAGAAACAGAGGTAGGAATCTGCAAAAGAATTAATACAAAAACATTTCTCAGACTGATGGCCACACTACTTCAGGCTGAAAGGGCTCATCAGTGGGGAAAGCAATAAATAAAAATGACCCTAACCCAGGCCCATTTTGGTAAAAATTCGAAATATCAAGAATCAAGAGAAGATCCTAAAAGTTTCTATAGAAAGAAGAACGTGAATGAATACAGACAATGTGTCAATCAGCTTTATACCTGAAGGGACCACCCTGGCTTCTGAGGGGACGGCGGGAGGGGAGGGGCCAGGGAGGCCTGCACCGGCGCCTGCAGGTGAGACGGGTGGTTGGAACAGGGGGTGGATCTGAGGGAGCTCTTCAGGGAGGAAAAAAGGCAGCAGAAACTGATGCTGCTTTGGGTCTGGTGTAATGAGGCCAACGCACTCAAGCAGTAGATGGTGACACACTGCTCAGCGATATGCAGAGCCTGGAGGGTGGTCAGCCTTCGAGACGGAGGACGCTGGCAGTGCGAGAGCTCGTAACTCCATCCTGGGCCTCCAAGGGGAGATGCCGCACAGACATTTGTTTCTTCCAGAAGTGTGACCACAGGTGAAAATTTACATGCTTAGCCTAGAGATGGCTTTACCTGTAAGGTGTTCCACCATCTATCCATCAGAAACTACATGATGATTTCGTGAAGAGAAGGCTTCTGAAACTGGGCACCTTTTGAAACTATTTTCGTTTGTACTTTTCACAAGTGCCTTGAAAGAGCCCTAGTGAGCGCGCCGCGGATCCCGCGTGTGGAAGATACAGCGCTCCCCGCATCCCGTGAGCTCCCATCAAGACGCACAGAGAGGGCGTCCAGAAGCTGCCCTTCCACGCGGGGGAGTAAAGCATCTGCCCTCCAAGACCGCGGACGGAGCGGCCGGCGCCCCGGGCTGACGGGGTTTCTCTCCCTGCGGCCCGCGGTCTCCTGTCCCCTGTGCCGGACGCCAGCGCCCTCCCAGCCCACCTCCCCTCCTCCCAGAAGCCAAGCCCCACGCACCTGAATCCGAGACCGGGCCAGGTACACATTGGACTTCCACTCGGTTTTCATCTTGCGGTACTGGGACGACTTGGAGTGGACGAACTGCTTGCTGTAAGGTGCGCTCAGCTCCCCGGTGACGGTGCTCTGAAACGACTTGGAGGCACTGGTGCTGTTCAGGGTGTGAGGCCTGCAGGCGACGGCGCGCCGACGGGGACACAAAGGGAGACCGGAGACACCTCTGAGGGGCCCGGATGGTTCCAGTTCTCACCAACGGCGCACGCGGGGAAAGCCGCCTAGCTGGCGCGGCCGCACACACACAGCCAGAGGCAGCAGGGTTTGTAAGCAGCAGACAGATCAAGCACAGAAAACCCCTAAGAGGCCTGGAAACCCTGGGCTGTACTATGTGAAGTTAAAACAAAATACCTTAACACAAACCTCTTGACATGGGCACTCATTTTAGGTTCAGAACGGGCACAACCTGTGGGGTTGACGGCCAGGGGCAGCTCCATGAGAGGGTTCCGGCCGTACCGGAAGGTGTAGTTTTCACACGCCTCAACCCCAGGGAGCTGGAAAGAAGCAAAATAAACGAAACATTAACTCACCTGATCAAGACTACAGGCAATCTTGAGCCGGCCAAAGGATGGCCCGACTTGAATTCCATGAAAATAACTTGTCAACATTTTCAAAATGTTGGGAACAAGAGGCTCTTTCAAGCCATGTTAACAGAAGCAGGATGCTCTCAGGACCTGACTATGTATGATGTGCTTACCTCCCTCGGGGGCCTGGGAGTACAGCTGGTAACTTAGGTTAACTCCTAAAACCATTCGTGTTAAAGGTCTTTTCTAGAATATGTTTCTTGTGGACACTGTCCTCTGGAGACACGACAGATGCACATCATTTAGGCAGGGCTCCACCAAAGGAAGCAACTGGGTACAGTACTCAGCGGCTTTCGGGGTGTCCGCTGCTTCTCTGAAGAAAACCCATCAGTGACTTGTTTCTTGAAAACAATACCTTACAATCATGCAGTTTTCCAAAAGCGCTGTGTGTAGACTCATTGGCACACGTGCGTGTAACAAGCAGGCATCAGACAGTAAGGGCTCCTGAAATCCAACTGCGCTCTGGTGACCAACCCTGGGCCCCGGGCAGGAAAGTGGCCATTAACGCTGGGCGCTGAGCCTGGTGAGCTGCCCGACCGAGTGAGCACGGAGACACCTACGACTACCGATGCCTCGTTTTCTTTCAGAGCGGCAGGAGTTCACCCCCGACAAAACCACTACCTTGAAGTGTTGTGAGAGTGACAGCCCTGTGTTAAGTAAGGTGCGTCGTGCGACAGGGGGTGGCTCTCCGGCCTCGGCCCCGGCACTCACTGATTCTGCGATCCGCGCCACCGCAGAGACGGTCAAGCCGAAGAGATCCTCCCCTTTTAAGTAGGCTGGGAAGAGCTGCAGCATTTCCGACTCTTTTCTCACACATGCCACAGGCTCCAAAATCTTATCCCAAACACCTACGTATGGACAAAAAGACATTTTTTTAATGACAAACTTGCTCTTAGCGAAAACAGAGAGGAAAACAGGATACAGTATAAAAACAAGAACGAAACGAAGACCAACCACTCACGAAGACTTACCAGATCCAAGTAAAGCCCGTGGGCAGTGATCTAACAAGCCTGGTGTATTACCTGCTTATCGGATGGCAGTAGTTTTAAAGACTTTATGAAGTTTGGGGGAAAAGAATATGTTACATTAAGGAAATTAAACAGTAGAAGTGGAAAAGAAAGTTAAATATAACTGAAATTCGTACAAGTAGTTAACTCACTTTCATGCTGGCCAAGCAGCATATTAGATTTTCAAATGATTAATCCAATTAAGTAGTATCTGTAGATATATCCTTTCCTCTCAGAGTTAAAATATGAAATTGATATTTTCATTGGAATTATCTTTAGAGCATTTTCATACTTTTAAAAAAGAAACTGCTAAACTTGAAAAAGAAAAAAAAGCAGTTCTGCAGCACTTTCTACATCAATAAAAATGACAATCTAGGCTTAACCCTAGAGGCTGAAATTAAGTGTCTCATTTCTGGCTCTAAATCTGTTTAATATCTGATGCTCCTGAGATAAGACAATATGGCTTTAAATACGGTTCCCACCTTCTAGGTGACATTAACAAAGAGGGTCCCCAATGTAAGTGACAGGCAACCTTTATCTGCAAATCATTCTCCTATTTATTTTATAAACTCTGTTGGAATATATATTCTGATTTAGAGTAATTCTAGCAAGTGTTTAGAAAAAGACAGCAAGGTATGACAATACAAAGAAGTTAAGACTTGCATTTGCAAATGAAGAATCCACACCTGTTGTGATAAAATATGAAACAGACGTGAGAAAAACCACAGAAATACTGACATAAAACATTCATGTAGCCGAACGCTGGAGCGACTGGCTCGGCGGAGCCTGCAGGCGGGGCCTCACCTTTGGGGGAGGTGTCACTTAAGACGAGATCTTCGTGGCCCTGCTCCACGACTCTGATGACGAACATGGGGCGCCCATCCTTCTCCTCGATGGAGCACAGGTAGCGACAGCGGCGGTTGGCGTGGCGCGTGCTCCAGTACAGCCGGCTGGCCTCGTAGCCCACGGGGAAGAGCGCTTTGGGAGAGTGGAACGCTTGCATCTGCTGGGGAAGCAGCTGGCCGATCGTGTGGAAGATGAGGCTTCCCACACGGAAGGTGTGGTCGCGCTCTCCCCGCTGCACGATGCTGGCGATCTGTCGTACCTCATCACGCTGCACGTAGACCCTCCTGAAGACGGCAAAGTAACTTAATTCCTGCTCGTGGATTCCCTTTGGTTTGTGCATGGGACAAAGCATAGTTTTATCTTTAAAAAACATGCATTGTGCTTTAATGGCGCAAGTAAAGTGATAAATGTTGGTGCATCGAAATCTGTGACACCCGCTGGTGGCCCCCATCTTATGGCAGAAGACACATTTCATCTGCAGGCCTCTCCTCAGGGCCAGCTCCACGTTTATTAAGGCACCAGCCTGGGTCTCGTACACCTCCGTGGACCACAGGGCACAGTTCAAGTGGACCCACAGGTCCAAGTCGAGGTTGAGCAGCCTCGCTGGTCCATCTGTCAACCCGTCGCCTTCTTCGTGACAGAAACAACACTTGCGATAGTCTTTGGGCACAGGATCGGGTTTCAGGGAAGTGCCCAGTTTCTTCAGAAAGTCATCGATTTCCTCTTCGCAGGGGGGTGTGACAGTCCCCTTGGGGACCACAATGTGGATGCTCCACTTCTTCCACTTCATCCCTCTCCACTTTTTAGTGATCGGCCGACAGTCTTCAAACCCACCGTGGACAGTTCGTAGCCGAGGCTTTAACTTGACCGTTACCTTAAGCTCATCTGGCTTTGCCTCCACTTTGGCTGCTTCAAAAGCAGGAGGGAAAGTGATGGGCGGTGAGGCTGGGGGCGAAGCTTGTTCCTGGAGCTGCGGCAGACAGCGCACGTCGAGAGTGGAGATGTTGTTACTGTACTGATGAAACGCTCTGGAAGGCGTCTCTTTTGTGGGCGAGTGTGGCAATGAAGGAACGGATTCCTGCACAAAAAAAAGAAACACGAGAAAGAGTAATTCCAAAGCCCCCAGGGCAATTCTTGCTACAAGAAGCCAAGCAGTAGGGTTCCAACAGCAGGGTGTCTGGCTCTGGCTCTGTAAGTGAGAGGTGAGGACAGGCGCACAGCGGAGGTCGATGGTGCTTGCGTCTCGACAGAGAGAGAGCGTGTTCTCTGCAAAGCCTGAACTCTGCTCTTAAGACTTTTCATGTGACAGGAGCTAATTTAATTTACAAGATGGAACAGTTTTTTGTTAAACCAAATAAGAACTCTGGACCATAATTTTCTACGAGCTCGTCCCACCCTCTGAAATTCCTGTTTGTTAATCTTAGGCTTAATTAATTGGCATAAGTGAAAGATGGGGAAGAAGTCCCCTGTCAACAAAACAAATCATATTTAACTTTTCTCAGAGGCTGCCCGGTCCCCATCCAACTGCTGAAAGGGCTGAGCTGAGACAGAAGTTCCATTAGTTTCTTTTTAGACACAAAGTGTCGTCATAACCAAATCAACAGCAAACCCACAGGCTTCCCTCTTCTCATGCACTCCACCCTACACAGCTCTGAAAAAAGACGCGCCTCACAGAAAATCCAGAAGCAGGCAGACACTTGCACACGGACTCAAGAAATTATGTGGTGGAAAAAAAATTCCTTCTCTCATCTAGGCTGATATATTTTAAAGTATAAATTTATTTGGCAAGTAGCCTGAATTTTATTACACTGGACGCTACTGCCTTTTTAAAAAAATAAGAGTCTCCAGAACATTCTTCTGAGAAAGACGCAAGAGCAGTGATGTGGAGGGAGGAGAGAATGACTATCACAGCACGGGAAAAACTTCCTTCAGCGCAAACGGTTAAAAACGTATCGTCCACATCAGCTACACACACAAAGATACACTTAAATCACACAAAAAACAAACAGAACTTTTCCAACCTGGCACAAGACAGATACTTTTCCCCCAAAATACATGAATAGACCTGAACTGTGGTTGTGAACAGGTTTTCCCATTGGGACAAGATCACTGAAGCAATACTTTATAGTTGTGATTAAATTATTTGTAATTAAATAAGTAAAATTACAGATTTTAATAGTAGTGTTTTTATTCAATTCTGAACTTTTAAGACGTAGTTCAAATCCGCCCACTCTTGTTGAATAAGCTGACGTTACTTAGTTTGCAGTGACAGCTGGACCGACCACTCCTCCCCAAGCCGGGGAGCCTCCACTCAGACTCCCCGGGGGGAGCTCTGGGTGCGGGAAGCGGACACACCCCCAAAACACAGGCGTCACTCAACGCAGACTGCTGACCGAAACTGTCCCCATCTTACCTTGCTTTCTGAGGTTTTTGCTTGTGCAGCTGATGAATAGAGAATAAAGCAGTTATTACTACAGAAGACAATGTCCTTCTCCGCTCTGCTCGAGCTGTCTCGGGAACCCTGAAAAGCAACGAGAAAGGTGTGGGGAGCTCGACAAGTCGGGATCTAATGAGAACAAGATTTGCACGGGGCTGGGTCTGTTCTGTTCAAACTGAAAGCAGCAATTCTAAAAGTAGTAAAAAGGTAACTACGAGCCAGTATTTAGCATATAATAATTTAGCCACAGAGAAACTACATTTGCAGAAATAAACTTTACTTTCCATATTTCACCGTTTAAAAATACGCGGCTCTCATCAGACCCCCTGAACAGGCTGCTGTAGCTACTTGGTTTTAAGCTCAAGCACATGAAACATGCTGATGGCGACCTCTGGGGGAGGCGTCTGTGGAGCCCCAGAAGCGACTCCTCCTGACGCAGGAGCGGGCGCTGCCCAGGCACGGCGGGGGCGGGCGGGGAGCCGGGGGTCAGGGAAGGGACGTGCGAGTACCTTGCTCACAAAGGCCGGGTCTCTGGCCGGCTTCCTCACGCCGTGGCCCAGAACGACGACATGACAGTGGCAGCACCACTGTGGCCTGAGAGCCGCACTTTCTGTGACACCGTGACTAGTGCCCGTGCACCCAGAAAGGCCTAAAGAAAAAAGACGTTCATTAGCGACTAAAGCTGACCACTAACAAAGGCGGTCCAGGGTGTAAAGCTGTACTGCATCGATTGACTGCAATATGGTTCATTTAATTTACCACACGCTAGTCTTCAGTAATTAATAAACATCTTATTTTCTAAGCAATGGTTACGGGGCATCTATTACGTGCATGACACTGGGGTACAAAGAAAGGAAGCTATTCTCACACGGCTGGGACAACATGCTGGGCTGTGAGAAGTGCGGAGGGAAACCGGGACGCGCGGAGGGTCGTCTCCAGTCTCAGTGCAAAGTGAGTCGGGGGAGAGAGAATACTTTTGCTCCAGGGTGAAGAGGGTACGAAATCTCTTATGAAAGATGAAGAGGTATGTGAACGAGAGTCTTCAATGAGCGTGATTTGGAAAGGCGAAGAGGGATGAAGAAGTTCCAGGGCCAAGATAAAAATGCGAGCAAGGACGCAGACTGGAAAGCGTGTGAAAATCTCAGAGCACATCGCTCGCGTGGCCATGAAGGCAGAAGGGAGAAGCAGGGAGAAAGCAAGGGTGACAGAGCAGCCAGAGGCTGAGAGTTCAAACCCAACATGAGCAACTGTCAGCGTGGCTCAAGGGCGAGACGTGGGGAGAGGCTGGGCTCTAAGAGCAGGTGAGGACGGAGATAAGACAGCCAAGAAACTGGTGAGCAAAGAGGCGGGGAGAGCGGGGTGAGGGTGAGGCCAGACCAGGAAGACGGGGAGGGAAGGGACGCCACACAGGTGTGAGGAACGGGCCCACCTTTCAGTGATGGGGAAGGTGTGAGCGCACCTACAGAAGAGAGGGGCCCCGGAGATGCCGCAGAAGGAAAGGGAACAGGAACACGGGCAGAGGTGGCGGCCTCATCTGCACAGTGTGACACAGCGCTAAGTAGGAGGGGAGGCTCGGGGCGCAGGAGAACAAACGCGGCTCAAGGGTAAGCAGGTCTCAAGGGTAAGCAGGTCTCAAGGGTAAGCAGGTCGGAGAGCGCCTGCTTCAAACGCCTCGTGGCTGACAAGAGGGTGTGACGTAGGCCCCAGGCACTAAAGGTCCAGTCACGCCTCAGAAGACAGAACCCGGGGGGGTTAAGTCACCAAGGACTGAGTGCCAACACGTGACCTCTTATTCCCTTAAAATCAAAGCGAGATCTTAAAGAGAAGCGGTGTAACTTTTGAATCAAGAATGAATCTGGGGTTAACAAAATGTAAACCAGCTCACCATTGCTTGCTGGAGGGAAGGGCACAGTAGGCTGCTTCAGGTGGTAAGAGCTGGCTAGTCTGGGAGGGTTTGCAGATCCTGGTGGAGGCCCACGAAGAAATAAACGCTGTCGATACTCCAAACCTGGGTTTACTCTGTGGCTACTGACCAAACCCATGGATGGAACATCTGGAGCATTACTAACCTCGTAGCTGTTAGGAATCCGAACGTGGAGGAGGTCGGAAAATGCAGCCACAACACTGCTAATGTTCTAAAACAAAATTGCAAATGCTGCATTACCCACCCATAAGGCAACAGAGTACCACTGAAGAAAAAGTCACATTAGGATAAATGCTATCTGCATGGTGCGTACACCTCAAGCAAATCCAACCATTTTTATTTAGACTTAAGAGTCTCGGCGGGGAAAAAGGGTTTTAATGGGCCAATACCCAAACAAAGCTTCCATATACAGAAATCCTCATACAGGGATTCCAATTAATGTTAAATATCTGAGAGAACATTAAACTATTTTAGACATTTTAATTCAAGGAATGAGTTATAAACCTTGTCCTGGTTTTTACAGCTGGTCAGAAGCTTCCTTCAGGCGGACTCTCCCAGCTCTGGGCAGAAGTCTGACACAGTCCACGAGAACTTGCCACTGTTACGTTCTGCGGGTGACCAAGATGCCCCGTCAATGGCCTATGAGTCTGGTGGCCAGCGAAACGTCATCAAGAAGTAAGAGTTTAAAAAAATCCTCAGCCATGCACTAGTGCTTGATATGAGCAGCTGCTACCTGAACATAGTGCTTCTGGAAAACTTTCACTGTGGACAAAGTTCTTCACTGCTTAATTTTCTACGTGTAAACAGTTATCAACTCTCTGAAGAGTTCTCTACGATATACATTCTTTAGTAAAAAAATGAGATCTCTGACTTCGACTTGCCCTTTTTGTCTTGACTGAGGCTGAGATCAATTTCTAGTACTCACGGCAGCGCAGATGTCTGAAGGGACTGCTGAGCCAAGCCCTAACTTTAATCTTTATCCGCGGTGGCCCAGCTGTACGTGTCACTGGGAGCCACCTGACACTCCTTCAGAAATGGGTAATATTCTACAACGTCCAACAGCCAGTCCATCTTTACCTCAGCAGCTGTAGGATGCAGAGTGATTGCCACAGATATGAGACCCGATCGGGGACCATTTGGTGATGAACCAAAAGGTGACGTGAAAAATAAAGTGCCCGGCTCAGTTTTGATGTCATTCCTTCTAGATTCCAACCCTTAAAAAAGGAAGGATGAGTTGAGTGTTAACAGCTTTTCTACACGTTCACATTAGCCAACCCTCCCACCGCACGGCGCCCCCTACCTTTCCCGGTGCTGCTCGGTAGGATTGGGATGATGGGCGACGGCACGGGCTCTGGAGGCTCCTCTTTGACCAGGGACAGGTCTGGGTATCTGCTCACTTCCATCCCGACCACACTCTCAGGAGAGGATGAGGGCACAACACTGTCAGGGGTGTCCCGGTCACCCCCATGGTCCTGTATCCTGGGAGCAGAATAAACACACATCAGCGGGTGCAAGGCCGCCGCTGGGGGCTCCCCACACCAGCCCAGCCCTGTCTACGTGTGTGACCTTTGGACAGTGGCAACAAGCTGAGAAGCCAAAGATTCAGCTCAGGGCCAGACAGGACATCTCTTGGGAAAAAAATAAGAAGTATTTTTCACTATCAAGTAATTTACATGGTATGTTTCCTTCTGACTAAAGCTTTAGCATCCAAGTTTAAAGACCTGCCAAAGGAGGAAGACGTTGAGATTATAACACAGCATAGAAAGAATGGATACTCACACCTTTGCAAAGCTCCAGATCACTGAGACTAGGGAACACTCCTGTGGCTGAAAAAGGAAAGAGCAGTCCACCACACACCCAGGCACGCGTGCACAGAACTCTCCTGTGGCTGCTGTTTACTTACAGTGGCAAGACGGAAAAAACCTGGCCATTATGGCTTCACAGGCCTTCATTTTTCTTAACTGATAAAGTGAAGTGAAAAAAGGAAGAGACTGGTCTAGTCCAAGAAGCTAAAGGTTACCAAGGCAAATGGGGCTGTAGGGTGAGTGTGGTCTTGGGCTAAACGTGGTACGGCAGCTCGAGAACCTGGGGTCTCACACCGCCCACCCCACCCCACAGGAGACGTTGCCAGGCTGAAGGAACACTGTGAGAAGCAGCATTAACAGGAGACCCAAGAGAGGCTTCCAAGGAGCCCCTGTGGAACCCAGGAGTGGGCCCCAGACACGCGCACCCAGGAGGCCACCTCCCACAGCTGCTCCTGAGTGACAACTCCGGCATACATCTAGCGGTAAGGTCCAGGAGAGACAAAGAGCTGGGTTCTAACTCTGGACAAGTTACTTCCCCTTGGTCCGCAGTCTTCTCATTTATACAGTAAAGGGTCTTAGTCAAATGACGTCTTATCAAAGAGAGGGTGGTTAGCAGATTTTCCAAGAAGAGAGAATAATTTGATGAGCTATATAAGAACCTCCCCCCCTGGATCTAAATGGCTGGGTTGTGACTATCTACTAGGAGAAGCTGATGTTCCCTAATCAGAATCCTGGGGCTAAAGAACTGACACAAACAGGTTACAAACTGTGGACAGGACAGCCCTTAAATTCTCTTCCACAAAAGCATGCTCTGCTCTGTGATTGTCGCTCTTTTATTTTGACATCTGCAAACATCAATAAACCCAGTAAATCACATTAACAGCTTATAAAGGACAATGATCTTTGAAATATTTTGCATGGAGAGTCCCAATGCCTTGATGTCTATTCGATCATTATTACTTGTTGAACCTCCTGTATCATATGAGATTTCTAAAGTGCACAAATGAATTCTTTTTAATAGTAAGAATGTTTTATAAACTTTCAATTCTGAAGAAAATTATTCACCAAATTTCACCTTTTAAGTGTTTTTACATGCTTTTCCTACAGACATTATGCTATATACAAACACATATACATTTTTTAATAAACGAAATAACTAAAAAATACTTGAGAAAAAGGAACTTCTACCTTAATTCCTCCTGATTATTATGAGGCGGTGTTGGGAGTGAAGCAGGAACGTCCACTGTCTTTGGGCCTTGAGCAATCGCTCTGGCCAACAAGTCATCGTGCGGTCTGAACGGCAGGTGAAATGGTTTAGGTCCTAGGCTTTTGGTAACTGGAAGAGCAAAAACACAAAATCATAAGTCAGTCAAAACTGGTAATGGGTAAACTTTACAATCCGACTGCCATTTCACCACACACAGCCGGCAAACTCCTCAAAGGTACAAGACTTGGAGGCTTGGCATCCTACCTTCATGACTCACTAATACTCCAGCTTTTCCAGCAAGTTCTTCAGTTGTTGCAAAACCATTTGCCATCTTCGGACAAGCCATAGGAGGTGGTGTAGGAGGAAGAGAGGCAGGGGGTGTTGGAGGATTACTTAAATTATTCTGCTGCAGGAGACCAAAAAATTTTAAATTATATGCTACTGAGCAAATATGCCACGACCTTGCTAAAACTTAGTTCTGTGAATTTTCAGCACAGGGAGGCAAGGTACAGAAATGTAATCAGAGGCACCTTCATTCCTAAAATGCACACCAAGAAGAAAAAGAAACGTACAGGCCAGGAGGCATTTCAGTGGAACAAATACCCATAATCCTCTGGACATACCACCCACGGGCTCACTTTCCCCAGCTTGAGTACTTAGCTTTGAAATTAAGAAGCAAATTTATACTGTGCCTGATTTGATTCTATACAACTCTTTTCAAGTTTCACTGTTAAAGCCAGTGAAGGATAGCTTTAAAATTTGACCAATAAATTGTAGAGAGTTCTCAAAAAATTCCTTTATTAAATTAAGATATGCCCCAGTTCTATCAAAAACTTGAGAATTTAAGATCCTAATCCATAACTGCAACTTGTATCTTAGATATTAGAATCTGGATTGTCTAAAATCTCAGAAAGAAGCAAAAGGAGTAGCAATAATAACTAAATGGACTGAACCTTAACAAATGTAGTTTCCCCCCAAACATTTCTCCCTGCTTAACGTCTGTCACCAATTTGTCATTGATTCATTGACTAGTATCTCAGGGACTGCTGGAATCTACCAATAATACCGTGCAAATCAAGTGCAAGGTAAAATTACAAATCTTGCAAAGATCTAGGATTTCTGAAGATGATGAAGTTGCGTGGAGAACAGCTTGCATCAGAAGAGAAGGCATTTACAAGAGTTAGGAGAGGTTCTAACTGAAGAGAAAAGCCAACAACGATAATAAATGGAATATCACAAGAGAATGATTTTAATACTAAAGAAGAGAAGCCCTCAGAAAAACTGATGATACTCTCAAATATTTTTGCAAAAAAGATCACTTTACACAAGTCAGATGTGAAGTAAAGAGTATCTAATGAGCCTATCATACAACTTTGTTAAAAAAATATTACCAAAAGATAAACTTGGTTCAGTTTGATATTATTTTTGCAGCCTAAGAATTAATGCACAGGTGCAATTAGTACCTAAATTATTAGACAAAATACATTTTTAGGTGTTTTCATTGTATTTTTCAGGGTAAATTCCTAACTACATTTTTTACTCTATTTACTATGAATTTGGAGTCATCTTAAGAGTTAATAAAGATTATAGGAAAATAAATATTTTCCCTACCATAGAAATATACAATGGATGTTTTTTCACAATTTGTATTCTGACCTATACAAAAATTTCAAATGTTCATATTGGAAACACTTTACCTGGTAAAATTTTAACCTTTTAGTTGAACTAGAGTTTAAATGGAACTTGGAAGATTAGATAGATGTAAACTAGATGGAAAAACAAGACAAGCTCTACCAATTCTGATATGGCATCCAAAGAGGAAGCAAGGTAACACCTTGGCAAAGAAACATACCTTGTAGATCAACTGAGAATAGTAATCCGAAACCCCTTCAAGGGTAGCACTGCCAAAAGTTCCTAGAAGTCGATTCCCACTATTAAACTGGCCACTGCCGTAAGGAAGAAAGTGGGCAAAGTTCACTCCAATGACTGGTTCCATTAGAGGGAGCAGAGAGAGCTGCTATTGAAAAACACATTTAAGAGTAATGTACACGATAAACAAAACAAGTGTTTCTCAATTTTTCTAAGACCCAAGGCAACTTAGTCAAATAAGGCTTGAGAAAAATAAGACTTAAAAATTTCAAGTATCAAAATGCTGGAATAAGTGAGAGAGACTATAGAATCTTTGAGATATACTTAAAAATGAGCCTTTTTCTCATCTGTCTTAAAGGGATGCTGCCAGGCTTCTAACAAGAAAAACACCTTCCTTATCTTCGCTCAGCAAGAATCAGGGCTGAACTGAGGCTAGGTGCCCCCAATGGCACTCTTCAGCAGCTGTCTCCCACCTTCTGTAACAGCCACAAAGGTGTAAGAATGCACTCTACTAGGGGGAGAGACCAATGCCTGTGTTTCTTTGCATCCGGAGTCACAAGTAACGTGGACAGAATTTTTCTTGGTGCTGAGGCTGCTCCCTTTGAACATAAGTAAATCTTGACCAGCGCCAACCAATCCATCTATTTTACTAAAATTCTGGGGTGCCAACAGGATAAGGTGCAAGTTTGCTTGCAAATAGGAAATCTATTAGGTTGCTTGTTGAGATGTCTTTTACCCCTTAACTCTCTACTTTTGGGAAAGTTTCAGTTTAACAGGGTTGAAAAAGCATCTGATGTCTCACTTCCTTGAATTTTTAAAGGGGCTGCTCCAAAAGACTCACCTGCTTCAGGTGGGTAAAGGTGTCGGTGGTAGAGAACATCGCTTGTTTCTCCTCTTCTTCCTTTTTCCTTTTCTTCGACCGAGGTGCTGCCTTCTCTCCGGTCCTCTGAGTCCTTTTGCTTCGCTGTTTCTTGGTTTCACTTCCTCCATCTGTTTTTGGCAACTGGCTGTTGCCACATCCAAAACCACCTTGCACTTGAGCCCCCAAAGTTTGCTAATGTAATTGGAAAGGTTAAGAAATAAGTGAACTGTCCACACGCTTGAATTCCAGTTCCTGTTAATCCAGTTCCATCCTAAGACACAACATTCCTAACGTGGGTACCCAAAGTTAAGGAGGGAAAATGGTGGCATCAAATGGCCTGTTTTCTGAAAACAGCATCCCTTTTTTGAAACATGATTCTCAAGTATGGAAATCAGTAAGCTGCAAAGCTTGAGGAGAGAGCAGAACTCTTAAGTGTGGCTATTCTCCCTTTCAGAGGAAGCATTACTCCTCAGGCCTGCCCATACTTGTGCCAGTGACAGCCCGGAGCTCCTTATTCCTGCCCACTGGCGGCTGTGGAGGAAGGGGTGCTCTAAGCTAGATGGCTGTGGTGGTCTCTGCATGGTGGTCTTGGGGCCTTATTTGGGCTCCCCTTAGGAATGGGTGAAATACAAGGTATGCGGGCACCATTGCTAAGCTCCAGAAAAGCTTCACAGCCTATGCATCTCAGTTGAGAGGAACAGCTAGCCTCAGAGATCACTAAAAACAAACAACATTGTTCATTCAAATTAGTTCATGGTCATACATTTGACTGAATAATAACTGCTACATACTTAAAAATAAAAGAGGACCTATATGATAGCAAATAAGCCTTTTCTTTAACTTTTGTCTCTATGGCTAAGAACAAACCAGTCCTTAAAGAGGTTTTTAAGGGTAGTACTATCAATACTTAAAAATATGGGACTATTTTTAGGGGCCATTATTTCTAAACTTGACAGCTATACTTTGCTATAGGCAACTAGAGTTGCTAAACTTATTTTAATGTGCTCTGCATTGACTCTTTGAGGGTTTGCAGATTATAGTTTCCATTTATATATATCTAAATGACTTACAGCACGGATGGCAAAGTTGTTCTGTAAAAGGCCAAAGAGTAAATATAGTTACTCAACTCTCTGCCCTGGTACTGCAAAATCAACCACAGACAATTCATAAACTAATGAGCTAGGCTATGGTCTAATAAGATGTTTTAAATTCATGGACACTGAACCTTGAATTTCATATAATTTTCACATGTTGTGAAACACTACTCTGTTTCGGATTTTCTTCAACCATGAAAAAGTGTAAAAACCATTGCTGGCTCGTACAAGAAAGAGGGGATACGGAAGCAGGAACACAGCGCCCATCCCAGGGCTAGATCGGTGCTTCTCAAACGGTGGTCCCCAGAGCAGCAGAATGAGCGCCACCTAGGATGGTTAGAAACGCACGTTCTCTGGTCCCACCCTGGACCTACTGAACCCAAACCTTTAACAAGCCCTCCAGGTGATTCTGACACATTAAAGTTCAGAGAACCCTGGCCTAGAGCTATGCCTCTCATGTCCATATGAACGCGAATCACCTGGGACCTTGTTGAAAAGCACATTCTGACTGGTCCACCTGTGCTGGGGGCACAACATCCCGTTTCCTAAAAAGCTCCCGGGTAAGGTTGAGGCTGCCAACCCTCCAGGACTGCACTGTGAGAAGCACAGAGCAGGGCCTGAGCACTTCTGACTGGCTTATAAGAGAAGAACAACCCAGCCGCTTAGTAGGCGTGCAGCAGGGTCAGGCACTCTAAGTGCCTAACAGACTTCGCCAATCCCCACAACCACCCTGAAGAGCAGCTGGTACTACAGTTCAAAGAATACTTTTAATTACAGAAGAACACAAAAGATTAAAAACCATCCAAAAGTTTGCCTGAGATAGGAACAGTTCACATTTTAATGTACTTGTTTTCGATCTTTTATCTATGCCTACATATATTTTGTTAAAAACACAATGAATCACACTCAATATTCTTTTATTCTGGTGGTTGCCTTTTAAACTTGACATGTGGTTTGTTCCCCGTGACATTAAACATTTATGCATAACAAATGTTAATGGCTGCAAAAAATCTGTATATTCAGATATAGATATACAGAAACAATAATCCAATCAATAACTACAGTAGTGGATTTAGGTTGTTTTCTCTCATTTTTATCTATTAGTAAAGATAAAGTCATTCATTAGCTATTCATGTGGTCACACCTTTGCACATATTAGAATTTTACATTCCTCTTGTAAAATTCCTAGATATGTCATTGGTAGTCATGGGTATGCACCACCTTTTATTCATATCACAAGCACAAGGTGTACTCTAATTCCTTTAATCCCTGTGGCAACCCAGTAACAGGGAGCATTATTAATCCTGTTTTACAGATGAGGAAACTGAGGCACAGAAAGCCTGACCTGCCCAGGCTGCACGCTGGAAAGAGGTGAAACATGGATTTGACACAAGCTGAGTGATGTGAGCTCTCAAAGCCCCCCAAGGCTTTACCCCTACACTACAACTAATGCCAACTTATGTGTGAGAAAACACATGTCCTCAGCATGGAGGAAAAACTGGGCCTGTCCAGCTACTGCCACAACAATTCTGCCTTAAGTGTGACTAGAAAGTAGGTGAATTTCATCATTTGTCAAATGGGAATAATAATTGTGCCTGCCATACCTCAGGGCAAGCGCTGAGCTCAGTGTAACCCCTAGAATGTAACCACATTACCCCTAGTAATCCAGGGCCCCCGCCCCTTGCTGCCCTCCCAGATGGATATGAGAACATGTGACAGTCCAAACATTTATACATATACTAATTGACCTCATCCCTTTTTCTATCATAACACCCAATATAAATATTTTTTTACATATAATCACCAGTATTAGGACCTAACTCCACCGAGTACCAACTATGTGGTATTGAGATAGAAAGGCATAGAGACAGAAAGGTGCTCAGGACGCCATCTGCACCCTTCAAGGAGCCGTCTATGCTCAGTGGTACTAGAGAAACTGCTATGCAAGCACCCGGGCATTCACTTACGTGAGACTGGCTGAGCGGAGTAAGGTATCTGGGGAAGACGATTCCAGAACTGAGTCTTAAAAGATACAGATATTGGCCAGATGTAAAAAAAAAAAAAAAAAAAAAAAGAAGGGAGAGCAGAGCAGGCAGAAACAGCAGCGTATGGCCATATATGGAAGGGTAAAATCAGAAAGACACTCAGGGCCTGCAAGTAGCCCGGTATTCCTAGGGGCAGAGGATGCAATGGACAAAGAAGCTAGAGATCAGGCCTATTTGCTGATGACAAATATGACTGAAAACGTTATCACCACCAAAATTTACAAAAATTACATGACTCTGTGGGGTTACCACTCAACCTCTACTGAATCGGACAAATAAAACAAAGAGTAAGCCAAGACTTGCAAAACAAATGGCTTCACTAACAATCCTAAAACTGCAAATTTGGACAACTAAATATAGCGCTCCACCTCATTCAATTAAAAAAATGAAAAATTTAAAATCTAATTTGAGAAGCACTACAGGGAAAGCTTTATGAACACAATAGCCATATGGTAGTGTAGCATGTGAAAGATAAGACAAGTTAGCCGATTCCTACAACCTAGAAAACCCGGGTTTGGGAAATATGTCAAGGAAGTTCACTGAAATGCAGGAGATCGAATCTTGTAAAGGTATATTTACAACAAAGTTCTTCATACAAATGAAAAAACAAAAGCAAATCCAATGTTTTATAACTTAAAAAGGGGACTTCCCTGGTGGCACACTGGTTGAGAATCCGCCTGCCAGTGCAGGGGACACGGGTTCAATCCCTGGTCCTGGAAGATCCCACATGCTGCAGAGCAACTAAGCCCGTGCGCCACAACTACTGAAGCCCTTGAGCCTAGAGCCCGTGCTCCGCAACAGGAGAGGCCCGCATACTGCAACGAAGAGTGGCCCCCGCTCGCTGCAACTAGAGAAAGCCCGCGCGCAGCAGCAAAGACCCAACGCAGCCAAAAATAAAATAAAATAAAATAAATTAAAAAAAAAAAAAGTCTAACACTTAAAAAAAAAACTTAAAAAAAAAAAAACTTGAAAAGGGCAAAATGTCGACACATGGAAAACCACAAAGATAAAACAGCATCTACCTGTAAAACTGTGTTTGTATAACATTAAGTATTAATACTTTGCAACAGAATGGATTCCCAATATGGGTTATTCCTGAGAGTCCCCAGGGGTATTAACAGGGTGCGTGAGCTATTTTCTGTATTTCAAAGAGGTTAATGGAAACTGCACTCTATTTGCAATTAGGACATGTAGATGTTTACTTCTTTGCTTTAGTTAGATCAACTCGATGTGGTGATAATCAGCTGACAGGAATATGTTACATATGAAACGCATGACCCTACAGCTCTCTGATTTTTGAAAAATACAGTAAACAAATTATTACTTGATATAGTTTATGGGTATAAACCAAAACATGAGGTCCGCGTTTTTTTACTCCAGAGTAAAAAGGTTATAAAATGGCGTTGAAATCAATACAGCAGTTGGCACTAATCTGTTGTAACCATAATTTAAAATAAAAGGGGAAAAAAGTAAATTGTTTTCCTGAGCCACACTTACCACGTCGGCTGGGTTCTGCCTCTCAACCAGTTTGCTATCCTTCGTACCGTCGTCTTCTGAACAAAAACTCCCTTCCGGTTTTTGATTTAAAAGGGAAGATGCCTTTTTATTTTTCAGGAGGTGCTTCAGAAGCTCATTGCCTGAATCTCCTTTGGCAGCAGGAGCGCCGGCAGGTCGGGGAGGACTCTGACCCGGGCAGGCAGCGCCGGCCACAGCCCTTTCTTTGGCCCGATCCCCAGGGCGCTCCTCCAGTTCAGGCCCATCTGGGCCCGGGCGCTGCTCCGGCTCAGCTGACTCCAGTTTCATCTCCCCAGTGGGGGCAGGGGCGTCGACGGGGCGCTTATCCACCTCTGAACTCGCACAGGTCTGTTGACCTGGGGTTCCTCGTGCGAAGTCACTGCTGGGCAGTTTGTTCTCCGGTTCTGTGCGCAGCGGGCCCGCTGCCGGGTCAGGAGGCGACAGGTCGCCTGATCCCGCTGACTCGGGTTCTCCCTGCGGAGGGCGCTCGCCGGGTGGAGGGCGCTCGCCGGGCGGAGGGCGCTCGCCGGGTGCGCTCACGGCGGGAGCAGAGGCAGCTTCTGAGACACCCGGGGTTGGTGGAGCGGTTACGTCCGAATGCGGAGTAGAAGGTGCCTTGGTAGACTCCGCATCGTCGTCTTTCTTCTTCTTCCTTGTTCTCTTCTTTTTCCCTTTCTCTTCTGGGATTATATCAGAATACAGCTGAATGAGAGACGGGGCTGATCCTGGGTAACTCTGTCCACGGCTTACAGCCGGGTCTTGGCCACAGGGGAGACTGCTCTTAGCCACTGGAGGTGCCGCGGGTAAACCGGGTGTGAAAGGAGGCCTCACCGGGGACTGCTGGAAGCTGGCCCCAGGAACACCTCCATGTACCGGCTTCACAGAATGGAAATTTGGGCTTCCACCAGGAATTGATGGTGAGTCAGGAACAAACGAGGGAGGTCCCATCTGCCTTCGCTCATTGGTTTGCATGAAGTTTGGGGTGGGGGGTGAATTAATAGACCCTTGCTGTATGTTCTGCTGCTGTAAAACCGGCCCCGCTTGCTGTTGCTGCTGTGGAGGCTGCTGAAGGGGTCTTGGAGGTTGCGTAAAATCACAAGGCAGGTCAGAAGTGTAGAATGGAATCTGGGACACAGGCGTCCTGCTGCTCAGTTCCGAGCCCATCATGCCGTGCTGCTCCATTTCCATCCTCTGCTGCAAAGCTCTCTGTCTATCTACTTCTTGCATGAGCTGGATCCGCTGTCTTTCCTGCTGTTCTCGTAAACGTTCCTTACGTTCCCGTTCTTGAAAACTTTCACTGAACGGGTTATTGTCATCGAATTCCACCCGTGGTGGTGGTCCACTCTGTGGATTTGCATTTGACACTGCCCCTGGGGCTGGTGGGCAAGTTTTTATTGGTAACTGGGCAACTGGAGGCTGGATCCTGGGAGGATTGAGGGGGAGGTGAGAAGGGGCACCGGGAGGCTGCCATCCAGGTAAACTGGGCATCCTAGCAGGGCTCGTGTGGCCGGACAGGACCGCTGTGTGCTGTTGGTGCTGGAGCTGCGGCGGCGCCATGGGGAAGCTGGGCTGGCTCATGGTGGGCGGGGGGCCACCTGGAACCAGGGGCAGCTGGGGCTGGACACCTGGCATCACGGTGGGCGGGGCCATGGCACACTGCTGCTGCTGCTTGATCCGATAATCTTCAATCAACTCGGCATGCTCTTTCTGTTGTTTACGAATCTGGAAGAGCAAAATTAAATCTTACTCACTTATATGTGCTACGGGTATCAAATAAAAACACTGGCTGACGATTATGGTGGAGGTTATACAGAAGGCAGTTAGATCAGGCAGAGGTAAAAATATCTTGCTTAGGCAATGGCAAAAATCACCAAGGGAAAAAAAAAAAAGGAAGGACTCATCAACTAAAACTGCCAAGCTTTTCAATAATAGGATGTTTCTAAATATGAAATACCAAAAACAAATTTGAAACACATTTTTCTGAAATAAATATTTAAGAAAATCTTTCTCTGAGTCATAAACTATTTAAACTACATATAAAAAAATAAAACAATAAACAAAGGCTACACAGGAATCAGCTAATTGTGATTTCTTAGAAGTTACATTAATATATAAGGTTAGACTAACTGTGAGATTTAACTCAAACTTTAAACATTTAAATGTGTTAAGATTTCATTTCTTAAGTATACAAAAGTGTACAACATGTTAAGACAAGATGAATTACCAGTACATATACCACACCCCTCCCCCTCCAGGTTAAAAAGACTAGATTGGTAATAAAACTCCTTGAATTTAATGGGTAACATATTCAAATTATAATTTCTGAAATATGTAAAAACTCTGAGGTAATGTTTTGAACAGTTCCTAAGAGGCTCCTAATATAATGACTGACTTGTGTCAGTTAATTAATCCCCAAAAGACTTTGTACCCTCATGGGCAGACGCCACGGACCAATCTCAATGCAGACACAACCCGTGTCCTGAGGACACACCGCCTCACTTAGGGAGCTGGGAGAAAGGGGTGCAAGATGATGTACATACCCTCCAAAATCACTCAATTTCTGTGTACTGTACTAGTACACTGAGCCAGTTCTGATAGGTTTTCAACTTATTTTCAACAGTTTCCCAGGCAGACTAGCATATTCTCTGCACATAATGGTTTTGGTCTGTTTTCCTGTAGCTGGCAACTGCTACTTATTTTCTTCTCTTTCCTGACTGGCTTACTAGCCAGAACCGAGGAATTACCGTTGGACTGGCGAATGAGTATGAACATACGTGAAGCACCGGGACACTAACTGGAATACGGAAGGTGGTGATCCATGCCTTTGCCACATTTCAAAATTCTCTTAAAAACATTGTCATGAATTGCTTATCTTAATAAGATTACACTGGACTGCTGGCAACTATGTTGTAGCAGATGAGGTGTCCTATTTTCCAAGTACAGTATTAGCTTCTCAATAGGATTTGATCCATGGATATGCAAAAACTAGGCCCTTGTCATAAAAAATTTATATAAAAATACCAGAAGGCAATAAAAAGGCTAAAAATAAGTTATAAAGAAATCCTTAAAAGCATTTTTACTTGAAATAAACATGGCCCCAGAAAGTAAATTTAAAGAGAAAGGAAACCTCTCATTCCAGAATAGTCCTGGTTTTAAACAATGGAAATCATATTGTAATCAGCTTATTGTTGGGACATTATTGTGGGAGCTATAGCTTGGAGATAAAACACCACAGTCGAAATCCCTACTCCAATGATCACCTACGTCACCTACCTCCACAACGACTCAGCAGATTCCTCACGTGTAAAATGGTGATAATACTACCTTGTTCATAAGGTTATAGAGAACGTTGGGTAAGACAGGGCATGTAACTGTGTTCACTACACAGAAAGCACTGCTGTGATTTTTACTGATTCAATCTGCTCTGAATTCCTCCCTTTCCACTATTAACATTGGGAGTAAGATTTAAATTGACAATCAAAAGCAAGATTGACCTTTTTTGGTGTACAATTCTAGGAACTTTAACATGGGTGGAGATTAGTGTGGCCATCACCACAGTCAAGATACTGAAGGACAGTCCAGGGGTTCCCAGTTTTTGGTGAGTGTGTTAGAGATGCAGTCAATATTTGTGTAGAGGTTTGTGTGTGAACCTAAGTTTTTAATTCATCTGAGTAAATACCTAGGAGTGGCCACTTAACACATTCTAAACACTAAATAAAAATTTAAAATTTTACTTCTTCTTGAGTATAACTGATATTTCAGTATGAGCATTTTCAGAAACATCAGGTTCATAATGGAAGATAACAGCAAAATGATCTCATTTTTCAGGAATGAGTCCTTTACATAAGATACACCAATGTACTTTAAGACCAAAATGATATTGAGAAGGAATACTAATAAAAACATACTATGGGGGGAAAAAAACAAAAAAAAACCCCACCAGAATGATTCAAATGCTCTATCTGAAATTCCATTAAAAACTAGGGAACCGAAGGACACGGCAAAGCAAAGGTCAACTCCAAGTAGAAAAGCCTATGATCTCCCCATGAGCTGTCCTCAGGAAAGCTAAGACTCTGCACAGTGATTTCCCAGAACAGGGAAAGTAACTGAATTTCCCCAGCTATATTAGCTAAACCAGTATGAAAACAGTTCTTCTAGGTCAGGATTATGAGAACTTATCTCATCAGTGGCGCTTACTGAAAGTATGTGCTGTGTGACCACGACTCTGGGGCAAGGACAGGGGTTATTTCTTCAGTTAGTAAGAGGCCTCAGAGCTGTCACTTTTGACAGTGCACTTCTGTGTGCCATTTAACACCAATCGAAATCCTTTACAATTAATCAATGACAGACCCAAACATTCTATGCGTTAACAACTGTTTCTATTTCGCAGACCCACTTATTACCTACCTGTTCTAGCTGCTTCTGAACCATGCTTTGCTGCTCAGTGACGTGCTTGAGCTGCTCTGCATCCTCTTCTGGAAACTCACGCCCAGCTTTCTTGGCGGTACGTTGTTTAGCTGAAAGGGCCTTCTTGGATTTCCTGTGTGCACCGATTTGTTCTTCAAGATATTTCTGCTGCATCTGAAGAAGCTGCTGGGTCTCCTGAAGCCATTCTTCATACTGTTTACGTTGTGAATCATCTGAGGAAAAAAATTAAAATTCACCTGTGTTAATTTTCTAAAGAGTCCAATATAAGTTACACAAATCCATTTTGTAAGGAAACATTTTCATCATGACCTTGTAATAGATATTTTGAAAACACAGTAGTAAATAACTATATAAAGTAGAAGATTTTAGAAAAATATTTAAGAAAACCAAAGAATGCATGTTCTTAGGACACAGGCTAACTTCATACTTATAAATATTATAAACCCAATCTTTGAAAAGCAAAAGACTTATCTAATGGAACACTTTTTATCTACTAAACTATCAAATTCTCTAACCCATAAGCCAAACTATATATTGAACTATATTTGTATTTGATTAATTCAACTTTACAGATTTTGAAGAGACAAAGTAAGACATATCCTATTAAGGTCCAGAGCATGGATTAGGTATCATTTCCCATGCTAATTTTCCTAAGTTTATGGGTTTCCCCTATTTCTAAATGGTGAAAATATGTCCTAAACTATGAGGGAGGGAACCTAGAAAGTTTTAGAAAGGACCAAAATGAAGTCTGTTTTCAGACTTCAGAAAACTTACGGATTTCAGAGGAAATCCGTAAGTTAAAAACATTGGTAATTTTTATGAATTTTGTCATTTATATGTCTATAAATAAGCCATTAATCAAGTAAAATCTTCTCTACTTGTATGACTGTCATTAAAATATCTCCCCAAATAGTTGTATCTCTTCATCTTGTAGCAATATTCCTTCTTAATTCTTTAAGGGCACTTTACTTCACTGATTCCAAGTTCAAAAAAAAAAAAAGTCACCTTATGGTTGTGAAATTCAGAACATACCTTTTTGACTCACTTTAAGACAAAGAAATAAATAAGTACAATTCCAAGAAGGACATTAGCTGAAAAATTACATCAATGATAACAGAATATCGTCATACAATAAGAATCCAACCAAAGCCAATGGGCGCAATAAAGCCAGAAAAAGCCAGTTGGTTACAGCTGTTTACTTGTTTTTAATGCGAATATGTATGCAAATTATAATAATTAGTGCAGGGGTAATTTCAAAAGGTCAGACTTTGGGTTTGTTCTTAAACCCAAAAGTTCCAGTACATGTATGAACTTGAAATCTAGTCTACTAAATTTGAAGGGCATTTTTCAGAACAGGCTTTTTCACAAGATTTCAGAAGTTCTGCTTCTGGTAGAATGAGACCTACCGCAAGGAAAGCCTTTCTGGTTTCTGGAACCAGGAGAGCAGAGGTGAGCAAAATGAAAAATAATGGTGAAAAAAAAGTTAGCTAAACAGTCTGAAGATTTCAGAAAGGTTCAGTTTGGGGAGAACTTTAAACGCTATCCTGAACCACCTTGGGACCCCTGAAAGTAACTAGAAAGGACCAATGGCATCCTGCATCCTTGACTTCACACCATGCTGCTAAGCCAGCTTATCTTTCCCTTTGTTGTTCCCATTTAGCATCCTGGTCACTTAGGCAGACAGTCATTAGAAAAGAAGTGGTTTAATTCTACAGATTGTAAAGTGCCCAATCTATATACAAAAACAGCAGCAACACTGAAGAGAATGGGGAAGATGATTTTTCTGTATTAAAATATTTACCTCTAACCATAATTATTCATGCACAGAAAAAAAAGCAATGAAATACATGCCTTGAGGAAAAGATGCCTAATAGGGCAGTGATGTTTCATAAAAGATGAGGGCACTTCGACTTAAAATAACACACCTAAACTAACTCCAAGATTTTAAAAGAACACAAATATAGTGCAAACAAGCAATCCCCAGAGAACAGGTAACTAATTAGATTTATACTTACTGACAAAGCCTGGACCAAAATTTGGAGGATTAGGCCTAGAAATCTGATGTGTTATACTGCCATCCTAAAATAAGTAAAATTTACAAATAGGTTTATTCCACATTTCAGTTCAAGGGGAAAAAAAACTTTAAAAAAATGAGAAAGAAAAAAAGAAATGGAAAGGGAAAAGAACTTTAATTTCTTATGACATCTTTAAAACTTTCATTTTTATAAAAAGTGGAATGAATTTTGTGGTGACAACCTAATTTCTGAACATTTTAAACTACCTCTGAACTGTTATATTTGCTAGATTTCAGTTGAAAAACAATTATGTTTGAAGTAAGGGGTTATTCATCAGAAATGTAACGTAGGGCAAATCAAATAGTGTTCGTATTATTATACTTAGCTAAAGATCCACGTAAAACCCCACTTTTTGATGAAATCTCCCTGGTTTCTTCTGCAACTAAGACTGAAACATGGGTTCCAGATTTACTAAATTCCACTCCACAACACAAAGTTATTTATGAACAAAAACCAATATCTCTAACAGACACAAATAATAAAACAAATATGCACTAATTTAAAAAGTTACTCTTATTTTCTCATTAAATGTCTTTTATCTTCCAGGGAGACCAAACAGTCATCATCTCACAATTCCCTGGCAACAGTCTGATAAATAGAATTAACTTTGAAAAAGCATTTACCGAGTTGTCACAAATTCTGTTAGATATGAGCTGTATACAAGGTAATGACTAAAAATGATACCAGCACCCAGAATGCACTACATGTAAACCATATAATACTGCAAAGCAGGTGGTGTAACATTTAACAGGTCAGGAAACAGAGGTTAAAACACGTGCCCGAAGTTGCACAATAAACTCACAGTGGAACTCAGATTATTTTAAAACTCAGCTATGAAGCCTATGCTTTTTCCACTGTGTCAGATGGTCTCTCTTTTTTAATCAAAAGAATATAATTATCAGCATAATAAATCTGAAGTGTTAACTGGCAGGGCGAAAAAGAAAGTGCCAAAAAGACATAAAGAAAACAGGTAGCTTTCTCTCTTTCTTCCCCCCACCCAGGCAGATATTTGAGAAAAAAAAAAAAAAAAAAGAAGAAGAAAACACAGTATGAAATGAGCAGTTCTACTTTCCTGGATATTGCTTGACACGAAATATTTAAATATTTACACTTTTTAAAGCCGATTATCGTGAACAGTAAATATTTCAAAAACGAAATTATTCCAAGGAATAAACTGTAGAACATGACTACCTGTATCTAAATAAAATGATTATAATCATTATTTTCTATATTTTATAGCAGTTTTACATTTAAATGTAATGAATGAATTCTAAAATGCAGGACATGAAAATATCTCTGTGGAGTTGAAAGTAAATAAAAGCAAACCCCCAAACCCTAAGCATTTGGCTTCCCTCCAAGTGACCTTCTACCCTTAAATATATGGATCCTTTTCAGAAATTGTCAATTTTTAAACTTTGTCTTTCCCTTAAAAAATAATAAAATGTCTTTATTTCTGCTGAGTCGATAATATTGGTACATCCTGGCAGTGTTCTAGGACTTCTACTATTTTTTGGAAGAGGCCTCACCATAAAGAAGAGCGAGAGACACAGGAAAACGTGCATTCTTAAGCGACTAGTTACAAGCAGCAGTACCTGAGTAACTGCCTGTGGAAGGAGAGTCTGGCCATCACCAGTCTGTGTTCCAGTCACCGACTGGCCCATAAAGGGGAACCTGTGAAAAGGAAGCACTAAGCATCAAATGATAAGCATTTGGAACTAACATTATTTTTAAGTGCTTAACAGTTTTATCTTCCAGGGAAGAAAGAGTAATGGCAGTGTCTTCCTCATCAAAAAACATTTACTAAAGCCCTGTTTTTTGTATCCCAACCTCACTACACAATTCTGTGAAGTGTGGATTCTTACTACCCTCATTTTACTTTTGATGAAGAGGAAGAGTCAGAGAGATTAAGTGACTTTCCCCACAGTGACGAGTGGGGCAGCGATGCGATGCCGATGAGGCTGTCCCAGGGGCTCCACGCGGTTTTACGTCTCATTGTACCTCAAAGTTAATTCAAGCCTTTTAGATGAAAAATACAAGGAAGACAATTTTCTTAGAATTTATGTACTAAAACTATTTGTTCCAATCTTCATTTAAAAATAGTTGGTAGCTTACAAAAAATTCTTGCATCCTAAAACGAAAGATGTATCTCAATTAAGAAGTTTCATACATCTTTTTTTAAACATCTTTTTGGAGTATAATTGCTTTACAGTGGTGTGTTAGTTTCTGCTTTATTACAAAGTGAATCAGTTACACATATACATATGTTCCCATATCTCTTCCCTCTTGCGTCTCCCTCCCTCCCACCCTCCCTATCCCACCCCTCTAGGTGGTCACAAAGCACCGAGCTGATCTCCCTATGCTATGTGGCTGCTTCCCACTAGCTATGGGTTTTACATTTGGTAGTGTATATATGTCCATGCCACTCTCTCACTTTCTCCCAGCTTATCCTTCCCCCTCCCCGTGTCCTCAAGTCCATTCTCTAGTAGGTCTGTGTCTTTATTCCCGTCTTACCCCTAGGTTCTTCATGACCTTTTTTTTTTTTCCCTTAGATTCCATATATATGTGTTAGCATACGGTATTTGTTTTTCTCTTTCTGACTTATTTCACTCTGTATGACAGACTCTAGGTCCATCCACCTCACTACAAATAACTCAATTTCGTTTCTTTTTATGGCTGAGTAATATTCCATTGTATATATGTGCCACATCTTCTTTATCCATTCATCTGTTGATGGACACTTAGGTTGCTTCCATGTCCTGGCTACTGTAAATAGAGCTGCAATGAACATTTTGGTACATGACTCCTTTTGAATTATGGTTTTCTCAGGGTATATGCCCAGTAGTGGGATTGCTGGGTCATATGGTAGTTCTATTTTTAGTTTTTTAAGGAACCTCCATACTGTTCTCCATAGTGGCTGTATCAATTTACATTCCCACCAGCAGTGTAAGAGTGTTCCCTTTTCTCCACACCCTCTCCAGCATTTATTGTTTCTAGATTTTTTGATGATGGCGATTCTGACTTCATACATTTTTTAAAATGGATGGCTAGTGGGAAGCAGCTGCATAGCACAGGGAGATCAGCTCGGTGATTTGTGACGACCTAGAGGGGTGGGATAGGGAGGGTGGGAGGGAGGCTCAAGAGGAGGGGATATGGGGATATATGTATGCATATGGCTGATTCACTTTGTTGTACAGCAGAAACTAATACAACACTGTAAAGCATTTATACTCCAATAAAGATGTGAAAAAAATAAATCAATAAAAAAGAAAAAAGTTTCATACATTTTTATATCTAAATGTTAAAGCAAACCAAAAGCTGGTCACTGACCAAGAAAAAGTCTATATGGTTCAAAATATCTGGCAAAACGTTACTTACTCTAATTAAAAACTTCACAGAAACATTACTGCTTTGATGAAAACACTGCCCCTAGAATTACCAAATGTGTCAACATAACAAGATTATATTTTGCAAATTATTTATCAAACACTGTACCTTAATATCTGAGTACTATCAGAATTTGGAACATATGCTTTTTAATATTTTTACTCAGCTTTTTGATTCATCTGTTACCCCCTGGCTCCACTACAGCCCTGGTGTGGAATAATCTCACAATCACAAAAGCACTCACTGTCTATCACCCTCAGTCAACTTATGACACCACCTGAAGGAAGGACCATCACCTCTACTTCTTCAAAGTGCTCAGCAGAAGGGCTAACAACACACCTGATGACTAACAGATCAGTGTACCTGAGTGATATAGACATGATGCTGAAGGAGCAGGGGTTCTGATTATCAGGTCCATATTTTAAAGTACGTACAGAATTAAATTTAGCATTTCCTTCTGTTTTGACTATGCGCAGCAAACTACAATATTATCAACAGTACTGTGACTTTGCACCAAGAGAACTCACATCATTTTCATAGCAAAAGTTGTTGCACATACCTAATAGGTCATTTAAGTTCATCACTATTTTGAAATTATGGTAGTTATTAGACCTACTGCCAAATTTATTAATGCATTAGAGAAGCACCATATGCTGTAACTTTTATATTTAACTATATTTCAAATATAATTGATTTCCTCTGTAAAACCAATGTTTTTGGTTTTGCATTAAAATATTCTGAGGAGTTCAGGCTTCACTGGGATGTCAAAAAAGTTCATGACATAAAAAAGTTAAGAAGCCCTGTGACACAGAAATAGTGTTAACAGACGTTGTGCAATAATGAAAATCGGGACTTCCCTGGTGGTGCAGTGGTTGAGAATCCACCTGCCAGTGCAGGCGACACAGGTTCAAACCCTGGTCCAGGAAGGTCTCACACGCCGTGGAGCAACTAAGCCTGTGTGCCACAACTACTGAGTCTGCGCTCTAGAGCCCACAAGCCACAACTACTGAAGCCCACGTGCCACAACTACTGAAGCCCGCGCACCTAGAGCCTGTGCTCTGCAACAAGAGAAGCCACCGCAATGAGAAGCCTGTGCACCACAACCAAGAGCAGTCCCCGCTCGCCGCAACTAGAGAAAGCCTGTGCGCAGCAACGAAGACCCAGTGCAGCCAAAAATAAATAATAAATAAATAATTAATTTAAAAAAAAAAAACTGAGGAGCCTTCCAGAATAAGCTCTCACTGGCCAAGAATGGTCAATTTGAACATCGCTAAGGTTAATAGCTGCAACAGATTAAGAAACATATCAAATGTATTTTAAAAAAATAATAATAAAATAATGAAAATCATTAGAAACTACAATCTCTTCTTTGATCTCAACAATGCTTCTTGGAATTCCCTGGTGGCGCAGTGGTTGAGAATCTGCCTGCCAATGCAGGGGACACGGGTTCGAGCCCTGGTCTGGGAAGATTCCACATGCCGCGGAGAAACTAGGCCCGTGAGCCACAATTACTGAGCCTGCGCATCTGGAGCCTGTGCTCCGCAACAAGAGAGGCCGCGATAGTGAGAGGCCTGCGCACTGCGATGAAGAGTGGCCCCCACTTGCCACAACTAGAGAAAGCCCTCGCACAGAAACGAAGACCCAACACAGCCATAAATAAATAAATAAATAAATAAATAAAATAAACCCAAAGTTTAAAAAAAATAAATAAATAACTTAAGACAATATAGTTTAAAAAAAAGAATCCGCCTGCCAATGCAGGGGACATGGGTTCCATCCCTGGTCCAGGAAGATCCCACATGCCGCAGAGCAACTAAGCCCGTGCGCCACAACTACTGAGCCTGCGCTCTAGAGCCGGCAAGCCACAACTACTGAGCCCGCGTGCCTAGAGCCCGTGCTCTGCAACAAGAGAAGCCACCACAATGAGAAGCCTGCGCACCGCAACGAAGAGTAGCCCTCGCTCGCCGCAACTAGAGAAAGCCCACGCGCAGCAACAAAGACCTGACGCAGACATAAATAAATTAATTTAAAAAACAAAAACAAACCAAAAAAATGCTTCTTAACCATTTCCAAAGTATCTCAACAAAGCACCTTTAAGGATTCCCAATTTATTTGAAAGATCATGTTTATCATAAATTCATGTAGATTTCATATTCAATTCCATAATCATCCACATTCAACAAGATAATTAAGCTAAACTGCGGCTCTATGCCTACTCTATTGAAAGAGGTTCTCAAACAGCAATATGCGTACAAATTGCCCATGGCGCTCACTAAAACTACAGACATACAAGCACCATCTCCAGATATTCTGATTCAGTAGGTTTGCGGTTGAGTAAATGAACCTGCATTTTTTTAAAAAACTACCACATAATTCTGATGATGGTCCATGAGCAAAACTTAAGAAACACTACCTGTGGTTATTTAATACCCCTTAGGGGGTGTAAATACCTAATTTCAGAAATTCAGATACTCAAATAACTCATAATCTTCTCTAATGTATAATTTTCCATTTTTTCTGCTAATAGTGAAAAGGCTTATAAAAGTTTCCAAATGCTAACTTTCAAATATCCTCTGATGGAATAAAAAATAGTCACAGGCTGAAATAAACTATCTTTTGTTCTCAGCACAGAACAGTTTAACTTCTATTTTCCTGCTTATCCTCTCACCCTCGCCTATTCAGGATGAAGGAACTCTGTCCCATGCAGCTTTTGGTTAGCATTAACTAGTCTAAAGGTATTTAAACAGGCATACACTTAAATACTCTGGATTTCCTGCTTAATCAAGTCAATCTTTCAAACCATTCTATGATGTTTTATTATGTTTACCCTGAAACGAATGGAAATTTAATCTTTACATTTGTACAGCATTTTGCATTTGATCATATTCAGCTGACATCACAACCAATTGAAATATTTATTGTTCATTCCTAGAATACAAGTTTTGAGTTACTATATGCTCCTTCTAGTAACCAGTAATAATTTCATGCACTTCTTGATGCACAGTAAGAATGAGAAATATCTTCACCTACCTGTTCATAACCATTGGTGGCATGCCCATATTGTTTTGTGCCATTACTTTATTTATGCCTTTAAGGGCCACCATTTTGGCTTTCATTATAGGATCTGTAATTGCATCAAAATCTAAAGAAGAAATATATTTTAAAGTTACTTATTTCATAGTATTTGGTTCAAGTGACACTAAAAGGTAACATAACTATCACAAACATGATGTAACTTACAGACTCTTAGTCCTCACTGTTTAATCATCACTACTGTAGGTCTCTATACCAGGTAAGGAAGGAATTATGAGATGGCAAGAACCTCATCCTGAATTTAATCCCATCTAAGTGACCTACACTTTTAATACGTTAGTACTGCAAGAATCAAAACAAGGTGCTTGTCAAATGAGAGAGATTGTACCAGTAATCTAAAGCAATGCAATTCCTTTCATCCAAACTTTCACAATTCTAAGCAGAATTGCTTCTTTAGTAATGTTCCACCATGAATGAGAATTTGCAGTTACTACCAATACTAAGGAATTCCACTAAATTGGTTATTACTCTTTACGAGAAAAATTTATCAATTTCTTACAAGAAACATAGGCTACTGACAAAAGACCTCTTTGCATATAAATAAAAAAGAAATGGACCAATATGATGGAACTGGTAATGTATGAAGGACAGAAGGTCAGTTTTACTGTTTAGAAGAAAGCATTCCTTGGACATGTGTCCTTTGATTGCTAATTCTTTCTCTTAGAGGCACTCAGGTATTTTTACTGCATTGCTGTTCTATTGGGGGGGGGGCGTTCCCCAAATTAGTAAGCTATTGGAAGTAAGTTAAAGAGCTTCATATAACCAAAAAAAAATGCCAAGCATTCATTGTGCATAATAGGACAGTAAGAAGTTTACTCCTAGCACAGTTCCTTTAAATTCACCTTTCAGTGACTCTGAAAATACATGGTAGTAATGGTTAGAAGGCAGGAACTAAAAAAGATTTATTTCTATTAAACAATCCCATAAAAGACAGACTTGAGAAAGTCTGAAACTCAGAGTTTTGAATCTCCTGATGAACCTGGGAGGAATCTAAAACTCCTAATCATGTTCATTTCAAAGCTGAAGGAGGAACAGAAGGACGGCCCTCAGTGCTCTAGTCCACATGTAATTTAATACACAAATCTTGTAAGCACACCGCATCCCACCCCATGCCCACAGTAATTATTTCTGAAACTCTGAGGAATTCCTACCGATATTAGGGAAGAACGGTTCAGACCGCTGACGGATCATGGCTTGCATCTGTCTTTGCTGTTGCTGTTCTTGTCTCTCTTGATCCAAAAGGTCCTGCAGAAGTAGAGGCTGCTCCTCCAGAAGGAGGGGCCTCTCTCTATTCTGCTGGGCGGCCGTCTGAGGGACCATCAGCTGCTGGGGCCCAGACATGCCACTGGCCGCAGACGGGCTTGTCAGAGGTACAGTCTGATTCACGGGCTTTCCTGTTCCAAAACTGTGATGCACTGTTGGCTGACCCTGAATGAATCCTGGACTCACCTGCACACCCTGAGGGAAAGTATGGTTTAATCTAGGGACTACTGTCACATTAGAACTCAAGGTATTATCCAAAGCACGACCAGGCGGCGTCATTAGAGGGGGAGGCAAACTTGACACATGACTGGATGGTGAGGCCGGCAAAGTTGGTGGTGGAGACCCCAATGGCCTAACGTCTGAATTATCAGATTTTTCATTAGCAAGTAAACTTGAGAGAACTGGAGTTGATCCAGGTATGCTGCAAGAGTTTATCACATCTTCAGCAGGCAGCTGAGTGGACCCACGAACACTAGTGTTGGAGCCAGCCGTTTCTCGATTAGTTCTTTTCTCAAGTAGATCTGCATCACAGGACTGCAAAGAAGCCTGTTCCCCATCATTCGCGTCTGCATGAGCAGGGGCCTGTGGGCAGGGGGCGTCAACAGCATCTTTACCCTCATCACTTTTCTCACTTTCACATTTGGTTTCCCCTTTAGAATCTGGAGACAGTACTTCTGTTTTAATCTCACTGCTGACAGCGGCTTTTTTCCAAGGAGAATGTTTATCAGAAGGAACCATACTTTTGTCATCTTGCTCCTTTTTTGGGGGTTCAACAGATACACACTGATTATCTAACTTATCATCAATTGGAACATTAAGGTCTAGTTCCTCGTTAAACATGCTTTTCTTATCTCCCAGGTCAAGTTCTGGATCTGTATAGGCAATGATATCAAATTCTCCTGACCTTAAGAGGTCATCCAGGTTGGGATCATTAGTTTCCAAATTACCTAAAGTATCCAATTCATCTCCCTTGCCATCCTCTGTATCTAGATTTAAATTTTCAAGATCTTCATCATCTAAGTCTTTGACTTCAACCCCCTCGAGGTCTTTAACATCTAGTTCTTTGACAGACGGGTCATCAGAATCAAGCTTCTCTTCGAGACCGCCAGAAGACGGGGTGGTTATCTGTAAATTATCAGATGTTGTTTCAGCTGGTGTAGATGTCGACAAAGGGGCCTCTGCAAACTCACCCCCTAAGGGGTGGCTCAGAGACCTCATGACCACAGAAGATGAATGCACAGGGTGTCTTTGCTCTTGCTGAGATGGTAGCACTTGTTCCAAGTTTGGATGCACAGGCAGCTGATGAGGGAGACCTTGGGAAGGCCGTCTCATGGGGTCTGTGTGCCTAGGGCCTGGAAAGTCTGGCCGGGGAATGAAGTTTCCATGTCTTGGATGAGAAGGTGCCTCTATAACGTTGCCAGGAGAAGCGGGGAAGGGCATCCGAGGCCTTCCATCAGGGGTCCTGTGCCTCAATTCAATAAATGCTTGGCCCAGTATGTTATGCTGTTGAACTGACAGGCTCTGTGGTGGAAAATGTGGAGGAAGTCCACCTGGATTATTCGCTTGTGAGTTATTTAAAGGCCTGGGCATATCTACAGACATAGATCTTCTCAGCTGTGGAGGAACTCCAGATCCTTGTATTTGCTGAGGAGGTACAAGGAAGCGTTCCTGACTTGACAAGGTACCGTGACTACCTCCTGGAAATCCAAATCTAAAAGAAGACATTAAAAGAGCATAGGGTCAATATAAAGTATTATGCTGAATTTAGAGTTAGGTTGATAAAAAGGAAAAGTTTTAGATTAAACGCAGATACAAAATTAATGTTGCCAAATACAATGACTTAGCAAAAATAAAATTATCACCATTAGCAACTACTTATAAAGTATCTACATGCAAGTAAATTTTTGCCAAGTACCCTATAATAAATACCATATCCGAGCTCTAAAGGCATATGATCTAACAGATAACAAAGACAAAGCAAAGCCAGCACACAGGTGGAATCAGTTGCTTAGAAATCAGCATATACTATTGGAGTTGCAAAGGAGTCCATTTCTTTTTTCTATATTTAGGGAGGCTATGATACGGAGGAAGCTGATTTGGGGGGAATGCTTGAATGAAGGTAGGAGGTCTAATGAATTGTACTAGAGAGACTTTATAGGCTTCTGCACATGAGAAAACAAAGGCATGATGACTGGACAGGTTAACCTATTATTTGCTTGAAAGGAATGAGGACTGGGGGTAGTAAGACAAAGAATGATAGGCATTATCTGCAAAGATTTAGTAAATGAATAAATTATAGAAATACTTTTATTTATATTGTACCTCATTCTAGAAAAAACTAAAGGCAATTTACAAATAAATATAAAACAGAGCAACAGGCAAAAGTGAGGAGAAAGAAAAAAGGAAAACAAGGGTAAGACTCTAACATGGAGGTAGGTATTAGACTAAAAACTATATCTGATAAAATGAAAAGCATATGTTAATGAAATATTATTATATTATAATAATATAATACCTTATTATAACTCAGGCCTACATTTGGCTTTGATTGTTCTACTAGCCACTTCAAAGATGGAAACCACTCATCACAAAAAATTCCTACAGGAAAACATCCTTTCAATTTGGAAATTTCCACAAATATTTACCATGTAAATTAAAATGAAAAATCTGAGGAGAGAATAATTCTCACTCATCACATCACAGGAGGCTTTGAAGGAATATGGCAGTTACATTTTAAAGGTTTGACTGGTAGGATAAACTACATCGCTGTGGCTGTGACGTAAGGCTAGTACAGTCAATATTTGATGACAAAGGGAGTGTTTTACACTCTGTTGAGCACTGAGGGGTTTAAAGAAAAACCCACAACCTCTCATTAGTGAAAAATAATGTTGATCATATCTCAAAGAGATCAAAAAGTAAAAAACAGCATAAACTTCTTGATTATAAGTAATTTCAAAGAATGTATATACATATGTGTGTGTATATATATATACACACATATATATTAAAAAGACACTGAATCCCTTTGCTGTACACCTGAAACTAACACAACATTGTAAATTAACTATACTACAATTAAAAAATGGTCCAAAACGAAATAATTTCAGTTGTGCATTCCCTTCTATTAGCAATTTAAATCTGGCATGAAACTAACAGCATTACCTGAATCCATGAGGTCTCATCCCCATACCAGTAACATCAGGAGTATAGGGTCCACGCGGATCCTTTGGGAAAACAGCGTATCTAGGCCCTAGAGGAGGGCCAATGGGAGAGCTGATGCTCCCAGGATAGGGGGGTGGAGGCCGAGTAAAAGCCCGGCTGACACTCTCCGGCTGCCAGTGCTGCAGGGGCCCCGGATGCGGCACTGCTCCTGGGTCCTGTGACCCTTTCTCCTGTCGACCTGCCAGCTTCTTCTGCTGTTGCTGCTGGAGGATGATTTCACGTAACTTCTGTCGCTGAATGAAAAGAAACAAAAAATGACCGGGACTTTTTAAAAAGTAATGGCTTTTTAAGTCTCAATGCTTCGGATGCCTGACTCTGGTAATATTTAAAATATCGTAATATTTCAAAGTATGATAAAACACTAGTTAACACTTAAATATTCAATCGGTTATAAAAAATAAAGTGACGAGTCGCCCGGCTAGCTCAGTCGGTAGAGCATGAGCCTCTTAAAAAATAAAGTGATGATTTGGGTCCTTTTCCTTGCCATACAACTATCACAAAACTGAACCTTTCGTATTTAAGAATTCCCCTACCAACTCATGAAAACTGAAATTAGATAAAAGAATAAGTCCAATTCATCAGTGTTGATTTTACCGATTTCATTTTTCTTCTTTGCAGTATGACAAATTCTACAGAAAAGATCGACTTTAACGGCTGTATATAAATTACTCCATTCGATAAAATGAATAGCTTTCTCAAATAATACATTTAAAACATCTGAGAACATTCAACCTGTTTACCTGTCTCAATTTCTCTGTATCTGCTTGAGACATGTTTACAGTGCTCTGTGTATCGGTGACTCCTGAGGTCGGTACAGGTCCGGGAAGCTGGGACACACCAGAGAACTGCTGGCCTTGAGAATTCATGGGTGAGTTGGAAGGTGCACTGAAGCTCCCCTCTGATCTAGGCCGTGGCTGATCAGCGACATCATGGGCAACCTGACTTGTTCCGAAAGAGTCAGACTGAGATCTCGGAGTCATGGGAGGCTGATCATAGGGGTCACGAGGGGCAGATGGGGAGACACGGCTAAAAGTGTCTGAAAGACCAGGTCCAGGTGGCCTGGGTGTTTGGGAACACGCATCAGGTGGCCTTACCAAAGGGCCAGGTAAGGCTGCTCCTCGATTTTGTGCTGCCTGCAGGAAAGGATCCTGATTTGGCATGAGAACTGGTCTTGTCATTGAGGACCTAGTAAAACCCTCTGAAATCCTTGGCCTTGGTATTGCTGGTGGTTGGGAGTAAGGAACAGAAATTCCAGGTCTCGGCGTTCCAGGAGGGTGAGCCCGTGGATCAGAGCGTCTCTGATTAGCTGCAGACGTAACAAACAAGTCTGCTTGCGCAGACGGCCTTGGGGTCGGTGCCTGCTGACTATACGGATCAATGGTGGTGGGCCGGGGAGTTCCAGGAGGTTGAGAATAGGGGTCTGGATTGGAGCGAGATGTTCCTGGGGGTTGGGAATAGGAATCCACAACAGGTCGTGGAGTTCCTGGAGGTTGGGAATATGGGTCCTGAGATGTTGGCCTTGATATGGCTCCAGGCTGGGAAAAAGCCCTTGAAGGATGAGCAAAAGATTCATTCATTGCCGGATGTGGGGTGAGGGGAGGCTGGCTATATGGATCACTTGACTGGTTATGAGCAAAGTTATCTACAGGTCGTGGTGTCAAGGCAGGCCTTTCATAAGGGTCGACAGACAATCGCCTTGGTGCCTGTGACACTGACCCATAAGGGTCCTGGGAGGATGGGGGCGGCTGCCTTGGAGCTTGAAAAGGCCCGGGGCCACTATCAAGAGGTGCAGGTGTCAACAAGGGTCGAGCGTATGGGTCAGGTATCCGTTGTCTCTGAAACGCGTCTGCCCTAGGAGATGGTTTAGTAAAGTGGTCACTGGTTCCAGACGCTAGAGGACCTTTTGCAGTTTGTTCAGAAACTACAGGTGACCGGGGCAGGCCTAAGGGTTTGGGAAACGGATCTGTCATCACAGGCCTAGGTGTGTCTGGAGGCTTTGCATAGGGGTCACTACTTGCTGCGGAGGAAGAACATAAATCTCTGACTGGGGACGGCCTGTTTGCTGTTGTCTCGCTCATTTGAGTGGGCCTCGATACGGATGATAAAGGTGCACAGTTTTCCACCAGTGCAGAATTTCTTCTGGAAAAACCATGGCCCCCAGGAGGTGGTCTTGGGGTACCAACCATTTTCGCGTAAGGATCCACTGGAGACGGCGGCCGGGAGTTAGAAGGTCCGGGGGAAAACATCTGTGGGGAAGGCGGCTGAGAAGCCTGACCCTGCGACAGGCTCTCCGGGACGGAGATCCGGGACGGCGCCGGAGGAGGAGGCGGCGCCTGTGGTTTCACAAACACGTCATCCGGTGGCGCGGCAGCGGGGGTGCCGGGCAGCGGCTTTGCAAACAGGTCCTTAGGGAAGGGCTGCGCAGGAGGCGCGCTTGCAGGGCCAGGCTGCGGGGTCCCGGGGCTGTGGACCCCCGCGCTGGGCGCGTCTGGGCCGGGCTGCCCCGGAGGAGGCTGAGCGCCGAGCTGCTGCTGCTGCTGCTGCTGTTCGCTCTTCACCTGCTCCAGCTTCTGGGTGGCTTCCATTTTCGCCTGCTGCTTGCTTTTCTGGCGCATTTGCTGTTGAAACAGGAAAGAAAACACAGTCATGTGGCTAAGGAAGAACACAGCTGTCGCGGGGCAGGGGGGAACAGCAACAGAAAATTTGTTTGACGTCGTCAGTTTCCAGATGGCTTCCCTATTATAAATTCCTCAAGAGGAGAGACTATCATTCATCAGAGTGTACCGAATGTCTACGGCAATATTGTTTATAATATTTACTAAAACTTCCCCAAATCAACTTAAATATATTTTATTGAGAAAGGAAAGTCTATTTTAAATCAAATTTTTATATTCTAGTCAGAACTACAGCTGAAACTATATCATAAATAGCTCTTTTCTCAAAAAGCAAAAATTCAATTTTAAAAAGCAAATTCTTTTTTTTAAAATTAATTAATTAATTAATTTATCCTTTTATTTTTGGCCGTGTTGGGTCTTCGTTGCTGGGCGGGCTTTCTCTAGTTGCGGCGAGTGGGGGCTACTCTTCGTTGCGGTGCGCGGGCTTCTCACTGCGGTGGCTTCTCGTTGCGGAGCACAGGCTCTAGGCACGTGGGCTTCAGTAGATGCGGCACGCGGGCTCAGTAGTTGTGGCTCGCGGGCTCTAGAGTGCAGTCTCAGTAGTTGTGGCGCACGGGCTTAGTTGCTCCATGGCATGTGGGATCTTCCCGGACCAGGGCTCGAACCCATGTCCCCTGCACTGGCAGGCGGATTCTTAACCACTGCGCCACTAGGGAAGTCCTAAAAAGCCAATTCTTAAAGAAACAGAAACACACACCTGTCTGAATTTCCATTCCTGTTCATGTTCCGATTCTCTTTGCTTTAGTGGATCTTTAAAAAGATCTGAATCAATACGAGAGCTGGGATCGATGCTGTCTTGCTGTTGCTGCCTTTTCATGGAATCATTTGACATCTGTACTTTATTAATGCGTAAAGCAGCTCTGTTATCTCTGGCTTTTTGCTTTGAAAAAAGGAGAAGAAAATTATCTCTCAGTATATGTTAAAATTAAATAAAACTATGACAAACTTTATCATACAAAAGCAAGAAAAAGTTGGGTTAAATAGTTGAAAACAGTTGAAATATGAATCTTGAGAACTTACAGCCTCTTGTGTGAAAAGATCTGGACACTACCCCACTTTTCCCTTTTATAAGGCAAGTTTCAACTGAAGACCTATTTCCATTTCTCTATTTGAACCAGGCTAGAGAACCCAGGTGTTATCTAATACTTTCAATCCTAATTTTCGTTAACACTCTTCAAAAATGGAACGATTAATATCTCTCTCAATTTAGAGAAAAGGAAAATGCCAAATCAATCCTCCAAATCTAAAATCTGGAATCTGAAGCTTAACGTTAAAAAAAGAAAAATCATTGAGAAATATTAAAAATATCCTGCCATTACCTCTGCCAGTCAAGGCAAAACAAAACAAAGCATCCTCAACACGTTCCCACACCCAAATTTTTTGCTTTATCCAAGCAGTCATTATCACTGACGGTATGTCTACTGAAGATCAAAGTAGAAAATAAGTGCATATACTTTTCAAAACGATAATGCAGATATAATATGCTTTCAAATGAAAGCAAGGATTTGGATCCAGTTGACAATCTTAATTTGGCTCTTTGGGAGAAAATAAATCACCATCTGAACTGTGAATCTTATAAAATACCCTAATAATTCCTGGCCAAGTCCATGTTTCAAAAGGTCCTTAAAGGTGTCCAGGTATACCCCTTTCAAGATTCTCTACTAAACCTAATACGAAAAGAGCTTACTGTGGAAGAAACTGAGGCACATTAATTTGGCTGCAAAATGTAGTAACTCTTTCGAAGAGATAAAACAATTTAAAAGTGAAATGAATTAAACATGCTCCTAGGATAAGTGATTTCAATCTTCAGCATACTGGTTCTATTAACCAGCGTATGAAAATGTCACCCTCTATATTAAGACATCATGAGTTAGGAAAACACTATAAAACAGAGCTGTTTATTAGTTGTACAAGTATTTAACGTATGTTTTTTGGAATGGGAAATCTTTTTATTAATCTAAGACAATAATAATAAGATTCACATATTGTGTCTGAAGGCATGATACATATGCGGTTTTTTAAATACCACGTATGGTGCTCTTTCCTGCGAGCTTGCTTTTCTCCACAGCTTGGCAATTTGCTTCACTCTAGTAGTCCAGTCTGCAACAAAAGAACACAGTAGACACATTCACAGAGCCATGGTAATGATGCGTCTTAATCAAAAGGTTGATAAACTGCTAACAGTTAAACTTATTCTGCCCATATTTTCGTAAATGAATAGTCCTGTATTTAGTTCTTTGTACAGTATAAAGTACTGTACAATATAATAGTCCTGTATTTAGTTCTTTGTACAGTATAAAGTACAGTATATGTTTGGTCTGTACAGCAGACCAAACATATTTCTGAATGGAGTGCTGCCTCATTAACAATCTCACCTGTGGAGTTGGGAAGTTTCTAAATCAAAGTTCTAAGCAGCCAAGATAAAGTTAAGCCAAACATAATAAATTCCCTCAACCATGTAAGATGCTACCAGGACCAAAGCTAAAAGTTTTGGAAAACATCTGTACTCAAGAGAAGCCTATCAAGTTGACCAAAAGGAAGTAATCATTATTAAAAATAAGCATCTCATCAGCACTTGTGCACAACGAAGACAGGGAAAAGCAATGATTTCAAGCCACTTCTATGAAACTCAGTGTGAGGACAGTACACAAAATGAAATCTGGGTGAGATCAACAGTTAGCAATAAATGTAGAAATGCTTTTGTCCATATTTATAAAAAGAAAGCTTCAAAACAGCCAGTGAAAATGGAAATCAGCTGCAGACCAACAGCCTTAACATGGTATTTCATGAGGTTCTAGAATCACACAGTACATCTATTAAAGAAAATTACTTTAAAAAAAGGAAACCTACAGCTCCAATCTAAGGACAATTTTTATACTGACACTAAGTGACTTAATAGAACCAGATATACTCATCTCTAAGCAGCAAATAAAAATGTGGTTTAAAAACAAAAACAAAAACAAAAAAAACCCTTGAAGAATGTGTATACTGCTTTAACAGACAGCCCTGCATTAAACCACTGATTTCTCTTGTTAGATAAGGTAGCATTTATTTCTATGCATAATAAATAAAGTACTACAAGGCGGCCAAACCGAAAAGGCCAAACCTAAAAAGACAGGGGTCATCCATAAAAAATCCACTTTTAAGTACTCCTCTAGTAATTTAAAAGAGCTATATGACAGCTGGGAAACTACTGCAAGACAAAGCTTAAGGGACCTTTTCAAATCCTAGTTTGTCTTGCAGCATGAACTCAAGATACTAAATGAGCATTTGCTTACAAATACTCTGTAAGTGACATTAATCCAAATGTTTCATCCTCTTGCTAATGAGAATTTTCAAAAATGGTACCACTGTACCATCTGCTTTTTTCAAATGGGCTAGACAGTTGGGAAGAAGGGGAAATAATTCTGAGTTAGTTTCAATGTGAACAATAATTAGAGTGGAGTCTGATTTAGCCTAACTTAATACTTCTGATTAAATGACAAGCTTTTTATTCTAGGAATTTTCTCGTACAATTACACATATAACACAACACTGACTTCCATGTATTTGAAAAGACTGCTAGGAGCTGGAATCACTTCATTAATTGAAATTAACTTCTGGGAAATATGCAAATCGGTACAGGGCTTAGGACGAAGAAAAGGCAAGATGTTTCTAGATATCTAGGGAATCTTCACATTGTGCAGAGTCACACTAGATAAAAATTAATGGTGATACACGGGCTCTCTATTATAGTTAAGACAAGAACAAAAAAAGCCTGTCACGTGTGGGAAAGTTGGTCATATGTAAAGCAGTGATATATCTGTGACTTACCCGGGAATTCTTCCTTTAGGTTGGGGAAATTAATATTTGTGTAGAGAACTGGTGCTACTGTTGCCATTTCACCCAGGGCCTCCTCTTTCTCCCACTTGAGTGTACTTCTCTGGGCATTTGACATTGTATCATTTTCTCCTTCCATAATGGGCGCTGATGATGTCCAAGAGCCGTTAGGGTCACTTGCCATTGGATTAAATGCTGGATTTTTATCCCTGGCAAGAAATAAACAACTTTACTTCATAAACATAACTTTCTAAGTACTATGGTCAAGTACAATTTCATTAAACCTATTATTATTACAAAATAGCTAAAATGTTTGATGATTTTTAGCAAAGATCACAATGAGTGCAACACACTAACACTGTGCACAATCACTCAGACTAATAACCATTCATATAACAAAAATGATTTACGTTTCCGCAGAAAGGGGAGGCTTTTAAATACCTGGCATCAGTGTAGGGGGCCTGTGCTACAGCAGAGAAAGTTCCCAGTCCACTTCCAGGAGGCAAAGAATTATGTGCGAGATGAGGACTGGGTCCAATAAGGCCGTTCATGAGTGGCATCCGTGAAAAAACATCTTAAAAGAAGAAAGCAGTAATTTTTGCATATTATGAAAAAATAATTAAAAAGCAGTGGAAATATTTCTAAATAAAAATGCATACTACTACTTAAAAGTAGGATTTTCCCCCAATATTATACTGTAAAATATCGCTTAAAGAGTGACTTGGTTATGAAATTTTGAAATATGGACTCTATAATTCTGTTTACTTCATTATGGTATAATGGAAGTAGCATGTGTTTTGGAGTCTGACAGCCCTGAGCTTGAATCTTAATTCTGCTACTTGTGACAAGCAGAATCAATCACTGCTTCTATAAAATGAAGGTGTTCTACAATGTAACTGGCATACTGCATGTGCAGTTTTCAGCACAGTGCCTGCTATGCAGTAAGGATGCAGTACATACGAGCTCTAAAAAAGGAATCAATCTCAACAAATGCTAGTGAGTTGTATCAAATACTCTTCTTCACGCAAAATTTACAAACAGATGTCCCTTATATGAAAAAAACACCTATTATTCTTAAATTGGCACTTTCTCTAAAGTAGTTTGGAACAACAAGCAATATTTCATCTACCATTATAAATTGGACGACTACTGTTGAAAATAAATAATTTCTGTTTTTGACCTAATTTTCATTACTTGCAGTTTCAGCCCCCAAATGTATTTTAATTCTCATTCCAGTACCTTCACATCTTCTTTCTAAATAGACATTAGGCAAACCATAATAAGACCACCTTGTGTTTCTCCTAACTCTCCACAAGCATATAACTCCAACCCTTATTGTGATCATCTGTTTTCCTAAACTATTTGGAAATAAGCCAACTGTCCTTAACCAAGCAGGTTTCCAGCAAAAAAACAAAAAAAAAACACCTTTTTTTGGTGTACCTTCAAAAACCCCTTCCATAAACTTAACAGTGGTAATCATTTCACGATGTATGTCAAATCACTATGCTGTACACCCTAAACTATGCAGTGCTGTATGTCAACTATATCTCAATAAAACTGGAAGGTGGGGAGAAAACCCTTCCAATTTAAAGACATAATAAATACATGGCCTCTACTTACGTTATAACACTCCGAACAACACTAGGAGATCCACAACCGCATCACCAGTTAATTATACAAATGAAAATCAGTTACAAAGTTGGTTAATACTTGGCACACCTGGTATAGTGACAGAGAACTCCTAACCCGATCACTTGCCAAGCTATTAGAAAAAATAACGAAGATACGTGTCTTGCCCACATAACGTTCTACACTACATAATGTCCTTTCAGCCAAACCAGACCCTCAGTTACAACTCTCAAGTTTGTCTGAGGACACTGGGGCTGACGGCCTGCAGCTTTTCAGGCTTTGTCTCAAGGACAGTGGTCCTGGAACCATCTGACTTCCAGGTTAGGGTTTCTCCTGCAGAATGGCAGAGCTGGGCCCACTGGATCTGGACTCCACAACAAGTGTCTCAGGACACTTAAGTTCACTCCAAGGATCGGATTAAGAAGCAAGATTTCTGCATTTATTCCAAGTAGAATGATACTTCTATTTTTAACTTTAGAGAAAAGTAGGTTCCACTAAGGAATATGATATTTTATTGAAAAATATCAAATGCCTTTCATGTAGATAGGATAAAGAAAAGCTCCCTTCCTGGTAGTGAGAATGTGATCTATCCTGGAGCTATCAGCACTGACTACTGTAACTGCAATACGACTATACTGAAACCTTACATAATAACAATAGCTACTACTCATTAGCAATTTAGTATATGCCTGGCACTGTTCTAAAACATTTACATGTGTTAATTAACTCTTTGGTCCTCACAACCACGCCATGAAATGGGTTATTACGCGTAGCTCCATTTACGCAAAAAGACCCAGAGAAATTAAATAACTTAAGTACACATAAATAAATGCAAAGCATTTTCCCTTTGTTATTATTTTAATTAGGAAGTGGTCTTTTTCCCATTCTCTCAAGTCTACCATACCTGGTCATACTAGTATCTTTTTCAGGGCATGAACCATGGTAAGAATTGCAAAGTCACTTCATGTAACTTTCACCTAAAGTGATTTCAAGTTACTGTCTCAATCTTCTTGAAATTTCCCTTCTCCACTTTCCTTTCTGACCTCCTGTAAAACTGTCAACACATCACACTCTGCCCTTCTCCTCATCGCTCCTACTGAGTTGGTCCACTGAAGATCACAACAATCTTATCATCCAGTGAAACAACACCTTTCATCCTACTTGACCCTACAACCTGTCTGATGATCGTTACTGCTAAGATCCTATACCTCTCACTCAGTGTCTCCATCTCTCAGTTTTTTTCACTTTCACCTAACGCTTAAAAAGGGGAAAGGAGTGTATAATTGCATACCTAATATAAATCAGTTGACTTAAGCATATAACTCATTATTTAATTAAAAAGAGTTCTTCAAGATTCTGTACTCTACTGGCAGTATATTCTCTTAAGAAACCTCACCCTTCCAACCACTACACAGACAATTCCTAAATTTTCATCTATAGCCTTGAACAATTGCAACTGCCTGTAAGTCAGAATAATGTGTATGTCCCATTTCTAACTAAAAATGGCCTAAAACTAAATTCATTACATCTCCACTACCCTCCCCCTGCAACACACACAAACACGCACACATGCACACACGTGCGCGTGCGCGCTTCTTTGTTCCATGTTTCTAGTTTACAGCGTGACCGGTTATCCTCTAGGCAAGCCTGGCTTGTATATAGTCTAGTTCAATTTATTTCCTTTTTCCTCACATCTTACATCCATTTGGTAGCACTATCCTACTTATTCTAACATCACTGTCTCTCAAATCCATTTCCTCCTTTCAATTAGCACTGCAGACATATTTAAATGGAGCCCAAATTCTAACTCAGTCCCAACTGCAATAAACTCATTAGTACAACTCTTCCTGTCTCAAATCCATTTCCAATATTGACATCAGAGCTACTCTGCCAAAACATGTAACTCATCAGGTCATTTCACTGGTGTGAGGTCTCCAGTGCCTCTCAGAAACCTGGAGAAAAAACGGCCAACTGCCAATGCCTAGCTGTCTAGACACAATCCAGTCCCATGTGTACTTTTTGTTCTGCCTTCTTAAACACTGCCCACTTACCTCTCTTTCTTTGCTCTGGAAAATGTTAGAGTTGCCATTCTTGAATATCTGTGTGGTCTCCCTGCATGTGACCTGATCATGCTTTATCCTTAAATTATTATTCTTTCAAACATGAATGCTGAAATCTCAGCGACTCCTACCCACACAAAAAAATCAACCCCACCTTTCCGACAGTGATGACCTCCCCACGAGAACATGCCTCTCGCAAAGGATCTCCTTCATCCCTCTCCAGAAGAGAAGAGGAAACACAAGAAGCGCCTGGTGCAGAGCCCCAATTCCTATTTCATGGATGTGAAATGCCCAGGATGCTATAAAATCACCACCGTCTTTAGCCATGCACAAACCGTAGTTTTGTGTGTTGGCTGCTCTACTGTCCTCTGCCAGCCTACAGGAGGAAAAGCAAGGCTTACAGAAGGGTGCTCCTCCAGACGGAAGCAGCCCTAAAAGCTGCCGGAATCAAGATGAATGGGAAACCAGCCCAATAAACGTATTTCAGGTAAAAAAAAAAAAAAAAAAAAAAATCAGCTGCCCCCAACCTTCAAAACCTTATTAAAGATGAGACCGCACAGTGAAATGATTTAAACAATGATCATAAAACCTTTTATAAAGGAATACATCTTTAAATGATTTGATTTCTGAAATACATACTTTTAGTTTCAGAAAACATGGAGATAGTTTTTTGTATATGTTGAGAAGAGAAATATTGAAGAGTTCTTAATCATGAAGACAGCATACGGGGACAATTAAGGCAAGAAGCACTTACGATGGGCCTGCTTTACCCAAACGTAAATCACATGTTTAGTCTATAGCAAAACTCGAGGTAAATTTACGTTTAGAGGCTAAACTGGTAGAAACTAAAATATTTCAATTATGTGCATTATAGAATTGTTCATGTATACACAAAGTTGGTAGTAAAGATAACATTAAATTATTTGCACATTTCAGCACTTACACACAGTGTATGAGCTTATAAAAGTATCATTATAAATTATTCAATTCAGTATATAATCATGAAGCAGTGACAACAGGATATAGAGAAATGACCCAATATTCAAATCATCAAGAATACACATCACCATCTCCCTTCTATAGGAGATTCCCAGACCTGCAGCATTACCACCTTACCTACCTACTCCCACAAATTTTAATTCTAGCCTATCAGATTTTAGCTCTCCAGGCAGAGGGAGAAAGGAAAGCCTTAAACTTGTTTTGCAAGTAGTTACAAATAGGCAGAAGAAAGTGGATTAAACAAAATAGGCAAATTTCCACAGAATTAGGAATTTCATAGTCGACAGTGGTAGAAAGGCCACTGATTTACTCTGAAAGTATGTACTAAGGACATATTCTGTGGTAAGGTATACAGTGGTGAAGACAGATGTGACCCAAGCCTTCAGGGAGCTCACCATCTAAAGGGAAAACCAGAATCACCCAAACAGTCATTTATATCTGCACCACATGCTACCAATGAAAAGCATGGGGTAGGTGTGGAGGTGGTGATTTGCTAACCACTGAGGAAATGACAGTGAAACTGAGACCAGATGGATGAGTCTAAGGCAGCCAGGTGAGGGGGGAGCAGTTCTCCAAACATCTCTGCAGGAAGGACTGAGTATAAGTGAGCTGCGACTAGGACTGGGGGACGGGAAGAGGGCAGGCAGGCACTGTTAATAGTGGCGCTGCAGATCAAGTGAGCAGAAGAATTCTGGCCATAAACAGAATCGCCGATTTCCAGGGGATGTCAGGGAGGTAGGTGTGTAACTGAGGGAAATTCAGAGATTAGTACTCTTCCATCGGCACGAAAGAGGGCTTTCTGCCGGGAGTGTGTGTCCGTGGTGACTGAGGGGCCACACTTATGACGCTTTTCGAGAGGCGACATACCCTGAGTGTGCACGGGCAGCGGCTGAGGCGCAGGGGGCTGTGGTATGGGAGCTGCCTGCGTGGCCGCAGGACGAAGCACAGCGGTAAACAAGTCCTCCACATCCTTTCCTCCAAGCTCTAGGAGATACAGTTCCAATGACAGTACGATTAAAGGGCTACAGAGCCAAAGCACAGGGAATTCCATTCTTATAAACTAAAAATCAAAACACAAATACCTGGAATTTTATACAACTTTCCAAGAATTGCTCCTAGGATAAAATAAAGAGGTGGAAATATTAACAACTATCATTTCAATATACGGATACAAAACAGCATTTGACATAAAATTATCAGAAGAGAAGTTAAATTGTAAATAAGCATGCAGAAATCTTTGAAAATCATATTTACTCATGTCTTTTAGAAAGCCTAGATGTAGGGCAAATATTTTACCATCTGTGACCATTTTGTCTAGTTCAGGGCTGAGGATGCCATCGAGCTGCTCTTCACTTAGTGGTCGTGAACTCGGATTGACACTTGGCTGAGGCAAAGAGGAAGGATCATCGGCGCCGGCACCAACGTCTATTCCAGCTGGAGGAGCAACGCATGCGTATTAGAAAGTGAATTCTGAACACTCACGCAAAATGCACTACACTCTTTACCTGCATTAAGACACAACAATATGATTAAAAGAGAGCAATGAAAAGCCTGTAATTCTGAATTAACCTGGATTCCTACATCAATCTGGAGAGTCAGTCAGTAAAAATTAGGCACAATGTATCTATAAACTTGGGTGCTGCTTAAAGTTATAGTTTAATCAATGCAAACACATTCCCTGAGAAACAAAAGAACACATCTGGTTCTAAAGTGCTAATTTCCACCAAAAAAATAAGCAGCATATTATTAAGACAGGACTCTCTAAGAAGAATCAATATACAATGTTCAATATACAATTAACTGCTTAAACTTAGAAGATAGTGTTTCAAATGTATGGTTCAACTTATCATATGCAGTTTGTGAAACAAGTTTCACACAAATTAATGAAAAGCTCTAAAATTCTTAATGCCTTGTAAAAATTATCCTTTTGTGAATAATTTCAACTACAGATCATATTTTTGAAATATTCTGTAGTCAAAAACAATATACAGATTATGTTTATTACATGCTTTATCTCATATAAATTGGTTTTTAAGCAAAAGTCACATTTAAAACTGGTTTATCTACTTTACCATGCTTCCTCAATGTTACCGCTATCAAAAAGTAAAATTTCATCTGCTCTTATCTGGAACTTATCTGCTCTTATAGGAACTAACTCTATAATATTTGGGTAATATTATAAACTACATATTAACATGAATAAAACCATTCATTAAAAAAAAAAAACGAACACTACAGAGAAAGTCATCCAAAGCACAGTACAGTTGTACCATGCTTTAGCTGCACGCACAAAGGGAAAAGCAAAGTTGGATTAGTGACAAATTAGCACTATAACAAATACACATGCACCTACAGGTTGTTTCAGCTGAAATCACTATTTAAAAAAAAAAAAAGACTACTTCTAGTCAGCCATCATCCACTGCTCAGGTTCTTACCAAATGGACAAGATGAGCTCTCAACCTGGAAAGTGCATAAATCAAGACCTACAAGACCCAAACCAAATAAAATGGATGATTACCACGGGAGCAGGAGCAGGGGACGGTGCAAACAAGAGAAGAAACAGGCACAGCAGGACTCTAAGGCAACAGGCCTTAAATCTGATGCAATTAGACAGACAGTAGAAATTAACTAACTTGCTATTTCCCCTCTTAAAGCTGGAAAGCCAAGGCAGATCAAATAAAATGATGAGTTCTTTGACAAAGGAAGGGGAGGGGAGGGGAGGGAAGGGGAGGGGAGGGGAGGGAAGGGGAGGGGGGAGGGAAGGAGGGAAGGAAGGAAGGAAGGAAGGAAGGAAGGAAGGGAGGGAGGGAGGGAGGGAGGAAGAAAAAGAAAGAAAAAATTTTTTTTCAGTTTCAGAGAAAAGACTAAGCTTGTTTCACACACATACCTCTCACTCACATCATAAAATAGACACTGGGCAAACAGTATTCATATATACCTGAATGATCAACTGATTTTGCAAGGTCGTCTGAAATTATTCCAAGAATGTCATCATCTGTGTTTAAGACTTCGGAAATGTCGGCTAAGGGATCATCAGCGGTACCTAAGTATAGCAAGTATGTTTTTAAAGTGTCAGTATTTTCCTAGACATTAAATTCTAAAACTCACTCATCCAACCATTTACTAAATATCTAGAATACAGCAGATACTGAGGCAAGTGCTAGAATCATAAAAAGATTATTACTTCTAAAGTAAGGAATTTTTCATAGAAAAGGCACTCCAACATTTTCAATAACAAAACATTAAAAATTAAGACTTTTGTTTTTGTGACCACTGTATATTAATAAAATAAAATTTAAAATAAAACCCATAGGCAATAAAAGTGAAATAGAATGTTATAAGAAACAAAGCAAAAAATTAAGAAAGTGGCATTGCTAAAAATGACATCTGGAAAACACTCTAGAAGATAAATAAAATATTAAACGCAAACCTACTGTTTAGAAGTTCCCTGTAAAGTATAAACCAGATACCATCTAGTTAAATGCCTACTTCCAGCTTTACCCTTAACACTGATTAATTCACTTATTTATTCAAGAAAATGTTTGAGTACCCACAGAATTATGTCTATGGGTTATGTTAACAGGCACTGGTCCAGCCACTGGGAATACAGAAGTGACTAAAGCAAAGTGCATGCCCTCCAGGGCTTACTTTCTCAGAGGAGTTTGACAGTAAATAAATGACACCAGTGTAAGTGCTATAAAGATAAGCAATAAAGAAAAAAGGATTCAGAATAAGATGTGGAAATACTGTTAGATATTAGATAAAGTGGTCAGGGAAGGCCTTTTAAAGGTGGTTACCAAGCACAAATCTAAACAAGCTACGGGAGCATATGCCCTAAGATGGAAAGAGTACCTCAGGCAAAGGGAAAAGCAGATGCAAAGACCAGAGCAGGAAGAGTTTTGTCAAGACAAGGGGTCAGTGCTTGCAATGATAAAGGGAAAGAGTGGTAAGAAATTGAAAAGGCAGTTAAGCAAGATTATGGATGGTTTTACAAAAGTCAAGGCGAAGACTGAGCTTTATTCTGAAGTATGAAGTACAGTTGACCCTTGACCCTTGAACAACATGGGGGTGAGGGGCACCAACCCTCCACACAGTCAAAAATCCGAATATGACTTCTGGTCGGCCCTCCCTATCCTCATTTCCACCTCTGCAGATTCAGCCAACCAGAGACTGTAGGACTCCTGTACGTATCAGTGAAAAAAATCCTCATAGAAGTGGACCCTCGCAGTTCAAACCCCTGTTGTTCAGGGGTCAACTGAATAATGGGAAGTTGTTGGAAGGTTGCTAGAAGAGGGTGTGACTGATATCTTACAGGGAAACGCTGGTTGCCAGGCGCAGAACCAACGGGGGTGGAGGAGGGGCTAAGGCCTGTTGGCAAGAGGAGAGATGGATCAGTCAGCAGGCCTTGGCCGGGTCAAGTGAGAGGCGGTACCAGCCTGCACAACTGTGGTGGGAGGGTGAGGTTAGGAGTGGTTGGCTTTGGGATATCACTTGAAGGCAGAGGCAAACTTGTGGATGTATTAGATGTGGAATGTGAGATAATGAAGAGTCAAGGAGAACTACAAGGGTTTCTGGCCTCATCAAGCAGGAAAATATTTAGGCTGCCTTCAGTAACTTTATTAGTCATTTAAGTTAAGGGATATCTGAATTTTTTAACCCATTTTGACTATATTTTTACTTAAGAAAAAAAAAGGATTTATATTTAGAATGGATAAACAACAAGGTCCTACTGTATAGCACAGAGAACTACATTCAAAATCCTATGATAAACCATAATGGAAAAGAATATTTTAAAAAGAATACATATGTGTATAGCTGAGTCACTCTGCTGTAAGGCAGACACTGGCACAGCATTGTAAATCAACTATACTTCAATTAAAAATTTAAAAAAAAAAAAAAGGAGAGGAGGGGAGTACATAAAATACTCCAGATTCTAAATCTAATATTTCTATGAAAATAGTCTTGTCCCATTAAACATATACTTCTCAAATAGAATTCATACATACATAAAAATATAATTTTTCAAATTGAGCTAAAGTAAATTCTGTATGCCCAAATATTTGTAAAGTTTTTAAGAAATAAAATTATTTCAATAATGTATTCTCTAGACAACAGTACACTTGAAAGGAAAAAATTTTTGGATAATTGTTTCAGGGTTAAGGTTTGCGGGCTTGTTTGTTTTAAATCAAAGGAATTCTACTAAACAAATTACAACCATCGTTTTTTAAAAGACCATGTTTTAAAAGTTCTCCTCTACCTGAAGAGATTTTGTATCTTATCAACAAATTATTAAAACTGATGTAATGGACTACATTGAATAAAGTATTTTAAAAAAGGAAGCTATTACTTTTGAATTCCCATTATAGAGGCAAGAGAGTGGTTCGACTGCACAGAACATTATATTTAACCTAGGTTTTGAAATGTGTATTATTCTAGTCCTCTACATTTTGGCTTTATCATTAAACTATTCTCTCTTCAGGAGTTTTGTGGAAAAAACAACTTCAAATAAAGGAAACAGGAATAAAAATAGTGTACAGGGCTTCCCTGGTGGTGCAGTAGTTGAGAATCTGCCTGCCAATGCAAGGGACACGGGTTCGTGCCCTGGTCTGGGAAGATCCCACATGCCGCGGAGCAACTGGGCCCGTGAGCCACAATTACTGAGCCTGCGCGTCTGGAGCCTGTGCTCCTCAACAAGAGAGGCCGCGACAGTGAGAGGCCCACGCACCGTGATGAAGAGTGGCCCCCGCTTGCCACAACTAGAGAAAGCCCTCGCACAGAAACGAAGACCCAACACAGCAAAAATAAATAAATAAATAAATAAAATTTATTAAAAAAAAAAAAAATAGTGTACAGCAATGTCTTTCCAGTTACAATATGTCTCCTTCCAACCTCAGTTCTCTTCCTTATAAAAACTCAAGGGCAATTTCCTTCTATGTAAGTCTTTAAATGGCTAGTCAAGACTTTTATAAGATACCCTTCAGAGTAAGACATCCTTTGAAGGGCCGACAAGTCTTCCACTATGCATTATTTTAACAACATGTTAACATGGATCAGAGCAGGTAAGTACTCAAAACAACAGAACTGAAGTAAAATGATCTGCTAACATTAAACAAAGAGCATGGCCTTTACTCCCGTGCTGGACGTGTGCATTCGAATAACAGGGGGATAAGATTGCTTCTAATTATTTCAAGAAGTTAAATGAGAGCCTGTATTTCAATCCAGGATAGTGGTAAGTTAATGAAGCTGTAACTACTTAATATATCAAAAGTCATCTTTCAGTGGAAGGCTACTGCCTTAAGATTGTTTTCCAAATTGAGTTTATAAAATTAAATGAGTAACAAATGTAATTCAATGGCAAAAGGAAGCCTATCAGAAGAACATTAAATTTCTAATTGAAAGTAAGATAAAAATACAGAAGTGGAGGAAAAACTTTGTGATACCAAACTAGTTAAACTCTGAGAGCCTTGCTGACGTTAATATTACTTAATAAACATTAAGCTCTCATACCTTTCTCTGATTCTAAGTAGTCCCCATATTCACTATAGCTAGGGCAGTGGGTCTCAATAGGGGACAGTTTTGCAGGGACATTTGGCGATATCTGGAGACATTTTTGGGCATCATGACATCATGAGGACAGAGATGCTGCTAATATCAGGACAGCCTCCCTCCTCCAACAAAGGTTCATCTGGCCCAAACTGTCAGTAGTGAGAAGCTGATCTGAAATATATTTCACTTTATTATCACAGTGGAACAGCCAGTTCTCAGCCTCAGCACTCTTTTCCTCTTTTGAATTTCCTGGGGCTATGTAATTAACAAAAATCTACCTTGAGTTGAAGATTATTATATTTATAACTCACCAACTATGGCCTAATTATCCTCCCTTACATTTACCCTCAGCAAACTGTAAACCGAACATTTTCCTTCGCCACTCACAAGAGTTGATTTAGTGGTTGTTACACAGATAAACTTATTTGATAAATCTTATACACCTGGTACTTCAATAAAGTTAATTTTTAAAATGCATATGAGGCCAAACTAAAGCATTTCAAAGGTTTGATTAAAAGGAAGATGAATGTAATTCGATAAAGAAAAGTTTGTCACTGATTTCACATACCGTGAGTTCCAGGTTTTGCCGGCGTTGAGGATGAACTAAGTAGTGGATCTAAGGAAGGATCCAAGAAATTTGTGTTCATGTTTGTTTTGTAAGAAAGCTGAGCTGTATCTTCTGATAGATTATCTAAACTTAGTTTGTTTTGTCTAGTTGTATCTAGAAGATCTTTTCCAAAGAAAGCTTCCTAGATAAAGATAAGCACATATGAGAACAATTGACTTATAAAATTCTAAAATGAGAACAGATCATTCTGTCATCATTTTGATAAGAAGGCAGAAATAACAGAAAAGCTCAGTATTTAACAATATAAAAATTGAATATAGAAATATATAAATAATTATAGAGACAGCCTGTCAATTCTTTTATATAAAGAATTGACCAGAATTTTAAAAATAAGGTTTTTCGTTTTTTTTACAAGAATCAAATAAAATTATGCAAATAAAACCACACAATTCTGTCAAATATGTTTCTACCAACTGCAGTATAATAATTCAATACTCCCAGATTAGATTACAATTAAATTTAAAAATGGATAAATTTATAATACTATGGCACCTTAATTCATATTATAAGAAAAACTAAAACTTCATGAATATTATTAATATTTATAGATTATCTACAGAGGATAGCACAAGGGTTTGATCTACAGCTTTAATATTTATATACGTCAGATAGATTTAGTCTTCTCATACTGATGCATACAACCACATGAAAGACGTCACATGCTATAAATCTGAAAGAGGGTTTTTATAGTCATTTTAAACAAACTATGTGTACAAAATGTACGGCTATTAAAGGCTTTGGCTTTTTATCCATTTACTCATATTAACTTTTCTCCATTTCCATATACTTGCTCTACTGTAGAGACCACTCTTTCAAGCTAGGCTCCTTACAGCTCTAGATCTCCCCCTAACTTCTCAAGTGTCAATAAAGAGAACAAAAGGAAGCCCTGGGGACCCCCATCACTTACTTCAACCCCAGAACTCTATTTTCTATAATGTGGTCTGTCTGGAAAGGGGATTCTTGGTGGAGGGCAATTTTGCAGTAACTACCAACATTTAATACCCTTTTGCCAAAGACACATACACAAAAAAGGTTCACTGCAGCATTTTTTAGTAATACCAAAAAGAGAAAACAGACTCAATGTCTGTCAAAAAGCATATGACTAAATAAATTAAAGATATCCATACTATAAAATACATCAGTTTTTAAAAAGGATGTAGAACTATGCTGTCAAAAAAAAGAAGCTCTAAAATATTAAAAGAAAGCAAGTTGAGTGATATGTCCAGCAAAACATAAAATACAAACCAAGACTATGCAAAAATAAACTATTTTAAAAGTTCTGAAAGGATAAACACCAAGCTGTTAACTTTTGAAAAGGGATAGGGGAGGAGGTATGTGAAGTCTGGTAGAAGTGATGAATATTTGATTTGAAATTTTCACTTTTTTAAAATGAAGTTGTTTCACTATGAAAAAGAAATTTGAAAACCCACAAAGATAGAGCACTGGGCAGGAGATGATTTGTTTCTTATACTAGCAATGCTTTTATCATTAGGAAAGCATCTTAGAACTTTATAGATCATTTATTTAATGCCTTCAGTATAAATTTGAGAAATCTGAGACCACCATTAGCAAGAATTTTTCCTTAATATGACCCATGATGAATTTAGTGGTATTTATCAAAAACTGTTACATTCTTACTACTTCGGTGGCTTTTTGTTTCCCGCAGTTAACATAAGGGAGTGGCTCCACCTGGTTTGTGACTTAATAATGTTCAGTGATGACCAGAACCTGGAGACTTCAGATCTGCTACAGGGGTTCCTATGGCCATGTGGTACCACCAGCTCTTAATAGGCCAGGTAACTATTTCTACTGGGTGGATTATACAATTATTTATAGTTTATCTTGACACTGTTGTGATTAATAAAGAAAAGCTAGAAAAACACTGTTACTGAATTCCTGGCGGGTTTTCATCACTATGTATTATGTATGCCCCGCCCCACCCCACCCCTGAACAATGGCGAAAAAAAATACAATTGCTATCACAAGATGTCCAAGAAATAGTACTATCACAAAAGGTTCCTGCACATCAAAAAAAGCTATATATTACTGATGTACAACAGGGGAATTACACCTGTACACCAAAATAAACAATCCAGATCAACAGATTTAGATTACAGCAGTAATCAGGAAATCAGATCCACTATTTTTAAAGGCTCTTTTGCAAAAGTATGAAATGCTCAGTTTTCATATCAATACTTTCATTAAAAAGCTAAAGAGGGGTTTCCCTGGTGGCGCAGTGGTTGAGAATCTGCCTGCCAATGCAGGGGACACGGGTTCGAGCCCTGGTCTGGGAAGATCCCACATGCCGCGGAGCAGCTGGGCCCGTGAGCCACAACTACTGAGCCTGCGCGTCTGGAGCCTGTGCTCCGCAACAAGAGAGGCCGCGATAGTGAGAGGCCCGCGCACCGCGATGAAGAGTGGCCCCCGCTTGCCACAACTAGAGAAAGCCCTCGCACAGAAACGAAGACCCAACACAGCCATAAAAAAAAAAAAAAAAAAAAGCTAAAGAAAGCTTCCTAAATGTACATTACACTTTACAGAACGATCAACAGGAGGAGGAGGAGGGCATGCCATCTACTTAATACTCCCAGGAAGGACTATTAAGATGGGAGGTGAAGGGCATAGGAGACAACACAAAGGATGCAATTAAATATAATCTAAACAATAAATGGTTCTATTTCCTGAACAATAAAATTACTGTTATATATTTTTAAAAGGTACAAAGCTAGAATGAATGGGTATGTGAAGGGAATAAGGGGAAAATAAAACATTTATTAAAGATACATAAAATGTAAGGTGCAGAGTTAAGCACTTTACATCCACAATTCTTATTTCATCTCTCAACATTTCTGTACAGTAGGTATTACCACAGTTTTATAGATGAGAAAACTGGGGCACAGAGATGTTAAATAAAACAAAATCACATAGCTAACTGGTAGCAGAGTGGCATTCAAACCCAGGACTCTGACTTTAAAGACTGAACTCTTTAAAATGGACACTGCCTTTATGATGTTAGTTGTCTAACAAAAATTCACACTCATAAATATTATTATATACTTAAGGTACTTATGCTTTAAAGTCTTATTTAATAAATAAGAAGACATTTTACTCAAATGAGTATTTGAATTTTATACTTCTAATTACTAAAAAAAAATTGAGGAAGCTGTATGTTAATTGAAAGGAAATGCATTTTAAAACCAATTAAATTAGTAATAGCTAATTGGAAAATTAAGGTTAAAAAAAAACATTACAACTCAAGCAATGAAGAGCTATCTATGCTGGCCACAGCTGTGTGGGAGGGACAGATCAGATGGACACTCAATGACAGTCTGATCCAATTCAATTTCTACACATGAAGGAAGAGAGGCCAAGGAAGGATGAATAACATACTCAAGGACCTAGAATGAGCTATGGCTGAGCCAGCCATTACAGCTCAGTCCTATTTCTGATGTGAGGCTCTTTCCAATGGGCCACATGGCCTTGAACTCTTCCGTGACTTAATGTTTACAAGATGAACTAGAAGGACTTCCATTTACATCTATCAAACAACTTCTTCACATCGAGGGATATTTTCCTGATGTATATTTTAGAAAACAAAAACAATTTAGCCTAAACCTTTGGTTCACTAGGCCTCTAAAAGTGGTAAATATTATTAAAGCTATAATTCTGGGGCTTCCCTGGTGGCGCAGTGGTTGAGAGTCTGCCTGCCAATGCAGGGGACACGGGTTCGAGCCCTGGTCTGGGAAGATCCCACATGCCGCGGAGCAGCTGGGCCCGTGAGCCACAACTACTGAGCCTGCGCGTCTGGAGCCTGTGCTCCGCAACAAGAGAGGCCGCGATAGTGAGAGGCCCGCGCACCGCGATGAGGAGTGGCCCCCACTTGCCGCAACTGGGGAAAGCCCTCGCACAGAAACAAAGACCCAACACAGCCATAAATAAATAAATAAAAAAAAAAAAAAAAAAAAAGCTATAATTCTGGCGGCTAAAAACCCATCATCATTCAGTGAACATAATTACTGTAACCTGTACTAGCAAAGGAAGCTGTCCACCAGACTTGCGTTTGCAGAGCACACAGGCATGACTGGTTTGGAAGAATGAGCTTTTCCCAGCCAGAGAGTTCTTGTGTGTCTTATGAAATTTATAAATGAAAAACTGGGATTAAAAAAAGAACTTTGTAAAAAGTATCAAAGCACAAAGAAGATAAATGTAATTTTTAAGGGCTTCTGGAAGGCACAAAATGGCATTTATGATGACTGATTAAAACATGTACAAAAACAACAAAACTATTTTTCAAAACTCGATACATCACTTTACGTTTCTTTCATTAACAAATATATAATATAAAGCAAAATATTACTTGTAAATAGGCAGGGAAAATTTCTTCAAGCTTATTTTTCCTTTTCCGGTATCTCTTCTTTATTTTTTCAGTGTTTTCAGTGACAGAAACAGATTCATCAACTAGAGTATCTGGTAACTGCTCACTCCAGCCTGAAACAACAGTCACATTTATAAATATGTGGTATTTAAGATTTTCAGATAAGCCCACCAAAAGTAATTTTATAACTTACCAACATACACACAGTTCCACATAAACAAGCTTTTTCCTTTTTCTTTCAGTTTTATTGAGATATAACTGACATACAACTAAGTTTAAGGTACACAGCATAATGACTTGACAAATGAGCTTTTTCATGAAAAGACCTCAAAGTAAGTTTATTAATTTTTAAGTATCATAAAAAATTCATTTCATGCCTACTTATTATCAGCATGCTTCCCATTGTTTCTTAATGAGTATTTTTCTTATTCACAAAGCAGAAACTTGATTTTTTTAATGTTGACATTTTGTTAAAGATTAAAAAAAGGACAATACATACTCAGTGCTAATGAGTATGGATAAATGGCTACTCGAACACTACTAAAGGGAATTTAGCAGGTACAACCTTTTGCTAAAGTCTATTGGGACTATCTAACAAAAGTCTTTTAAAAAATGTGTGTCCTTCAATCCAGCAATTCCAAGCTCAGGGCTTTACTGCAAATTAGTTATCTGGAGTACATACATATTGTGATAATATATGACTGTCTATGAATATGATCATAAATATGCTATGAATGCTCAAATTTAAAATCAAAAATCCAAACTGTTGGACTATGAAATTAGCAAAGAAACAAGTACACCACTTAAAGCAGGTAAGCAAGCAATCAAATGATACTCTCACATACTTCAGGCAAAAGGCACACGCCTTCTGAAAATCAATGTGGGCACTTTTGGTGCCAGACTACATAGGTGGACTGAAAACCACTAAACATAGTGGATAAACATTTTTTAAAAAATATAGCAGTAATTGAAACAGAAAACAAAGAATTCTCCAAGACCAAAAATTAAGGTAAAATAGGAACCACAGAAATAAGCAAAGAACTAAATAAAGCTCTCTGAAATTTTGCTAAAATCTAGTGACCTTGAACTCCAGTTTTCAGAGCCTTATGAGGAATGGGGAATAGAAGACAAAGCCTACAGCCTCTTCCCAAGGTGCAGAGATTAACCAGAAGCTGCCTGGTGTAAAGGTGGGACCCTGAAGGACTCCACACCAGGGCTGGTTTAACAAGAAACACACCCTCCCGTTCCCCTGGTCCTCCACACATCACTCACCACCACCTCCCTAACCTGACAGCAAAGAAAACTGCTTGTCATCTTGTCACTGAATAAGGTGCTGGGTAGAAAGGCCAAAAAATGAAAATCTTCCCTGAGAGTTCATAAACTCAGTACAGCCCTGATATGTAAGAAATCTGAATTTATATAACATAGGTGGACCAAAAAACTTCAAGCTAAGAATTTAGCTTAAAGGAGTCCTAGGGGAGTAGCACCTCATGTTCCTGGCAACAAATATTCTCTGAAGTAACCAACCTTCACTTCAGTCCTCAAAAAGTTCAGAGAATGTTCTAAAGAATATGAGCTCCCAGTTTAAAAGAAGTTTTGTTGCTGTTTAATGTATATGTATCTATCTCACACCATAAACACAACGAAATGAGGCACTAGGAGACAGGGCCAGGAGATACAGAGTAGAATCAGATATGCAAAGGTTTTAGAAATATTATATTCTAAATCAACTGAAACTGAGAAGAATAAGCTGTAAAAAGAAGCTACAAAGTGTTAAAATATCAAAAAAGTAGTTTAGAAAAGGATAAATGCATAATAAATTAAAAACTCAGTGGATGACACTGGATGACACAAATGAAAAATACTGAACTAAATGATAAAACTAAAATTATATAGAAGACAAAATAGAGACAAAGATGGAAAACAAAAAAGTAGTTTCATTGAACATATCACATTTCTTAACTGGGGCTTATTACAGCCATGTTAAGTCATATTAGAAACTTCTTTAAAACCATTATGGTGCTTCCTTTTAAAAATGTGCAGCAATTTTTCTGAAATTCATTCACAGGCCAAAACCCTATCACATAGTAATAAAAGAACTCTATTCAAAGAATATGATAAAAACATCTTTTTTCTTCAGAGTCTATATAAAATATTTAAAATACAGAAAGTGAACAGATCGTGACCATACTGACTGCAAAGTCTTCATTAGGACCAATTCTTAAGCTATGACTTAAGCAATGATTTAGCTTTCTTTGAAACTCTAAGTAACAATGACAGACTAATAATTGGAAGATATATTTCTAAAACACTATACAAGTTATAAATTATTGGGATACGCTGTCACTTTCAACTACATAGTCTAAAAAGTTTCCAATTTTATGCCAAGCAGCTAATGCAGGCAAAGAAAGGCCTTTTGTGAGATGGCCAGAAAGTACCAGACATAACTATGTGATTCAGTCCCTCAACTGTTTATATTTAACATAAGAGAGGGTAAGGGGGGGGTGGGGGAAACCTTGTTAAAGTAATCTCAAAGCAATATAATTGATTGGATTTAAATAATTTTCTTATCAAACCTAATTTCTATATTGCAGATATGAACTTTACAGGCACTCAAATCCTTTCATCACTAAGAAGCAATAAGGTTGTCATTGTAACATTATTTAGGGTAGTTCTTTTCAATGGGGATATCAAGATAAGAGGGTTAAATCAAACAAAATCAGTACCATACCATCATCTCTGCTAGGTAACTGCTCAGAAATGGAGCCTGAGGAATCTTTTCTGATCACAGATCTTTTGGTTTTTCCTTGCCCAGTTCGACTTCTTTGTCGTACCATAAATCCACCAATACCTATCCAAAACAGAAATTAGGTAATCTTGTAAATAACTACTAATTTCTCCCTGTAATTCCACAGTAAGTAGGGTGCAATTGCTTAAACAGTGAGGCATTTCCCAAATTCAATGTGGGTTAACTTAAATCAATAGTCTCATTTTAATGCAAAATACAAGAGTTTGGAAATAAGCAAATAAAAGAGATCAAAGTTACTGTTACCTCATCACTAACCAAATAGGAATACAAATTCATTAAAGTACAGAAGACTGCATGTATTTCTTCTCCTAAACAATGTCAGGGTAAACATTATAGTAAATTATGCTTGTTCCCTTAATGTTAGTAACTCATAGATCATCATTCAAATTATTTGTATGTTAGCTGAGGGAGAACAGATACAAGATACAAACTAAACTAGATGATCCAAACAAAAATCAACATGACTTCTGGGCTAATGTGTCTAGTTATTCCTAAAGTTCTTAGACATGAGCTCTGTAGTAAGAGCACGGAATCTAGAGTCAAACTGTGTAATTCTGGTTACTACTAGACTTTGGGCAGGTTATTTAACTTTTCATTGGTTCAGTTACCTCACTGGTGAAAAAGGGATAATGTATAGTATCTCCTATACACATGTGATACGCACTAAATAAATAGATGTAAGTGCTGAGAATAGTGCCTGACACATAGTAACACTAACAGCTTCTGTCATATGATAGTTGTCTAACAATATACTTTGTGACCTAATGGGCCCCTCAAATGGGTCCCTTACATGGATGACTTCCATGTAAGGCAGAAAAAGAAAAAACAAAAAAACCCCAACATTTAACTATAAGTTCCTGGAAGGAATTTGGCAGTGTCTAAAAAAGTAAGCGCACTTATAAGCCTCATAATCATGAAGAAATGAAATCATTTTCATACAGTGATTTGGACGAAGCTAATCTAGGCCCCTGTTATAAATGTGGCTCATCTGTAAGGAAGGTTACCTTTCAAGGTCTAGCAGAAAACAAACACAAAGTTCTTCCTTACGCATCAAAAGGTATTTAGATCACTCTTATCAATAAAATATAAACAATCAGAAGAATAAAGATTGAACTGATTCAATATACTACCTCATTCACTGGTAAACAGACATTAATAACTGCCTAAAAAAGCCTACAAGTTCTGGGGACTTCCCGAGCAGTCCAGTGGTTAAGACCCTGCGCTCCCAATGCAGCAGGGCCCAGGTTCGATCCCTGGTCGGAGAACTGAGATCTGCAGGCCGCACGGCGCAGCCTAAAAAACTCTCTAAGTTCTCTAAGTTTCAGCTTAGAGAGTTCTTAAGAAGTTATATTTCATCCTGATTATTTCATTATATTGGAAGCCCTCAATATTATATTTTTCTTGAAATATAAATAAGTTCTGATTATACTAAGATGTCTAGCTCAGGCACTATACCTGGTCTGTATGGTTTCCTTTTTCTCTTTTTGACACCCTCTGTTCCTTCTACTCCCTTAGTTTCATCATCCACAGCTTCCCGTTCTGGACTAGATTCTGATTTTGCATCACAATCCATAAGTTCTCCTTCTGGAAAAAAGTAAATGTACAGATAAAATTGAAAAAGCTATCAAATACACAATTCCTATGTAACAGGAAATACAAAGCAAAGTGGCTGCCGAGCCAATCTAATCATGCATCCCGGTTGACAGGGAAAGTATAGAGACAGAAAAGGCCCCCTAAGGGCTGCAGAACTCATGCTAATTAGTGCAATGTTCTCAGGAAATGAAACATAAGAATCAGGGAAGGGGAAACACATAGAGAATGCTCCCAAAGACAATTACAAATCAATCTGCACTTAACCTATCATTCCCTTGCTTTTAATTATGTCTTCAGGTCCAGGACCCCAAGGCTGTCTCTCTAGCCTAGAACTCTCTTGAGCTCCAACTCATCTGTAATTAGATATTACCTAGTTACTGAAAACTTTATATACAAAATTGAACTACTAATTTAAGATGAACCTTCTCCCTTTCCCAGGATTTACCTATCATCATTAAAAGACATGGAAACGTACCATGCAGGAGTCAGGTTCCTAGGAGACAGCCTTGACAATTCCTAATTTCTTTTCTCCTTCAATCAGGACTCCTCAATATCTCCCAAGGGCATTTTATTTCTCTCAACTACCACCTCAGTCCAATCGTGACTTACTGCATTCCCTCCCCTCCTGTTCTTCCTTGCCTCCATGCTTAACTTCCTCTCCAATCAGTTCTTTAAATTGCAGCCTAAATGATGTTTCTATAAATATCAATTTATCAATTGAAAAGTATCAATTTTCTGCTCAAAAATCCTTTAATGTCTTCCCAGTGGCCTCAAAATGAAATTCAAATTGTAAGGCCCATTGTAACAGTGTCCTGTGAACTCCCCAGCTCTCACTCCCACCATACAAGCTACGTTCAGCTCCCTGAGCACATCAAGCTCCCTCTCCACTGCCTCCCCACCTCTGCCACCTTCCACCTACCCATCTTTCAGGATTTTTTTTTTTTTTTTGGCTGCGTTGGGTCTTTGTTGCTGCGCGCAGGCTTTCTCTAGCTGCGGCGAGTAGGGGCTACTCTTCATTGCGGTGCGCGGGCTTCTCATTGTGGTGGCTTCTCTTGTTGTGGAGCACGGGCTCTAGGCACGTGGGCTTCAGTAGTTGTGGTGCAAGGGCTCAGTAGTTGTGGCTCGTGGGCTCTAGAGCGCAGGCTCAGTAGTTGTGGCTCACAGGCTTAGTTGCTCGGTGGCATGTGGGATCTTCCCGGACCAGGGCTCGAACCCGTGTCCCCTGCATTGGCAGGTGGATTCTTAACCACTGCGCCACCAGGGAAGCCCTCAGGATTTATTATAACCATCACTTTCTTAGGGAATTCCCACAGTTATACATGCTCCTGTACGTTAACATTATGCTTCATTTTAATTGGTTCTTTTAATGTCTGTTTCCTTGCTAGACTATATTCTCCTTATCTAAGACTCTTATTAACAGCTGCATCCTTAGCATGGTACGTAATAGGTGTTCAACAAATTTTTCACCAAATGAAGTAAACAATGAAACTAAGTAATGCATACGAAATCTCAGTTCTTAGAGAAGAATGCTGTTTTAAAACCATGGTAATCAAAACTTTTCAAGCTGTATATGCTTTACGCTGTGCTTTAGGGGAAAAAAAGTATCAAATACATTTAACAATAAATTGTTAACACTTTTCTTCAATCTTTTAAGTATTATGCATATTTCTATAATACCACGAGCAGTGTATTTGTTTTCAATAATATTAGGTCAATGTTTAAGGTCAATTCTATAACAATCTGATAACTGCTTTCTACAGCTAAGATTAAACCATGAAAATTTTATCTATTTATTTATTTACTGAAACTTAGCAAACACCAAAGGTAACAAACTAGCAATTATTTACCTTAAAATAAACCCACTGAAATATATGAAAGGGAATTTACATTTAAGATGGTAGACTAAATTCATGTATCTAATTTCACTCTCCCAAAACCCTATATACAGTAAAGCAATCTATTTTTAAAAGATAAATCCACAAAGACAGAAAAAACAGGAAAAAAGAAAAGCCACAATTTTGGAAGGAGAAAGCAGAGAGATGAATAATAACTGACTCAGGAAATGCAAATTCTCAGTTGAAAGTGGAAGGAACCAAGAAAAAAATCCAATTTTATCACAAACCTCAAAAGGTTGAAGAACTGGCAGAGCCAGGTACCTTTGGAAATGGGTGGGAGGCAGCTAAAGCAAAGAGAGTTTTATATTCATATTAACTACGGAAGCCATAATCCCTATGACCTTGCCAACTTCACACACTGGGAGGCTGCCATTCACACTCACAGGATTTGGGACTCAGACACTCAAACTCAACACTGGGGTCATGGACTGAAAACAGGATTAAGTGACTACAGGCATGTTAAATGCTGGCGCTCTCTCCCCTGGGGCCTTTCCCCACTAAACTCCCAGAAAGCCAGCAGCTAAACCTCTACTGTCCAAGCAGGAGACAGGAAGATTCTTCTGGGAAACCTGACCAGTCCAAGAAAATTGTCTAAAGGTACTGACACTAGGGGATTTTCCAAATAGTGAGCACAGTTCACAAAAGCTTAGTCAACAAATACCACCCACAAACCCGAAGATTTTCATCATTTTTAATCACTCATTCCTTATTTTTTAAAAAAATTATTAATTTATTTTTCCAGTCACCACTTTTAGTCCTCACTTTTAATCACACACGGACAACCAAGGATTATCTATCACATGAAAGATAGAGACCTCAGACCACAAAATGCAACTGGGAATTGAAAGACTATGCAGGAAAAAAAAAACATTAGAAACAATTTTTTAATCCTCCAACAGGTAAGATAAAACATTCATGAGGCAAGAACAGGATGCTATGAAAAGGAACATGCAAAGGAAGGAAAGAAAGCTCTTGGAAATTAATCCATGATATTTGAAAACAAAACAAAAATGAAAATCAGTAGAGGGATAGAAAAATAAAATTAAAAATTTACTTTAGAGTAAAATGCAAAGACCTGAGCTGGAAAGGAGGAGAGAAAAGACAGGGAGAATGGGCTGAGTGGGTTTCACATCTGAATAGCAGGGTCAAGAAAAAGAAGAGGGGGCACCGAGGGGAAGAACCAACGGTTTCAAGAACATTTCCTAACACTGAGGGGTATGAGATGGCAGACGAAAGGGACCACTCAGTGCCCAACAAAAGAAAGGAAAAACATCCATAACAGACTGAAATAGACATATCTTCATCAAATTTCAGAACACTGCAGACAAAGAATTTCCTAAAATCCCAAGAGCGTCCAGAGAGAATGGCATCATATAAAAGGTATCAAGTTCCCTATATACCAGGAACTAAAAGACACTGGATCAATGACTTCAAAATGCTGAAGGAAAATTGAATTCCAACCTGGAAAAGATCAGTCAGGTGGGAGGGTACATTTTCAGAAGTACATAACCTCTCAAATTTACCTTCCATGCATTCTCTCTCAAGACACAACAGAAGGTATGTCCACCAAAAATGAGGGAGAGAAACAAGGAGGAATACATGAAATCTCAGGAAACACACAATAAAAGACTGAAAACACAAACAAACAAAACCCCTAAAGGTCTTATCAGTTTGGGGAACTGAGTTACTTACATCCATACAAAGGAATATGAAAAATGAGGCCATGAAAAATGAAGAATAACATAAAAGCAAGAACAGTTAAGACAAAAGGAACACAAAATATATATCCATGTGCTTGTACATGAACCAAACACCTCTGGAAGGACACAAAGAACGGCTGCCTCTGGAGGAGTGAGCTGGCAGGACAGGAAAAAGAGAAACACCCTTATTCTTGTGCAGTTTTAAAACATGTGAATATATTACTTGCCCAAAAACAAAATTTAAAGCGTTGAGGAAATGACCGTTAACAAATCGCAGGAGGTGATAACTGACCCACCCTGCTGCTTCCTCTCAATCTGCCCCACACCCTGCCTGTCACAGCCTGGGCGCAGTCCCACTCCCCACCTCCCGATGTCCCCACCGTGCTGTGAGGGTCCACGGGGGGCGGGGGGGGGCAGCAACTGAGAGAGAAGCACTGTGCTCCCACTCGTTTTCTTTTTTTTTAAAAATAAATCTATTTATTTATTTTTGTGGGCATTGGGTCTTCGTTGCTGCGCACAGGCTTTCTCTAGTTGCAGCGAGTGGGGGCTACTCTTCGTTGCAGTGCATGGGGTTCTCATTGTGGTGGCTTCTCTTGTTGCGGAGCATGGGCTCTAGGTGCACGGGCTTCAGTAGTTGTGACACGCAGGCTCAGCAGTTGTGGCTCATGGGCTCTAGAGCGCAGGCTCAGTAGTTGTGTTGCACGGGCCTAGTTGCTCCGCGGCATGTGCGATCTTCCCGGAGCAGGGATAGAACCCGTGTCCCCTGAACTGGCAGGTGGATTCTGAACCACTGCGCCACCAGGGAAGTCCCTGTGTTCCCCCCTTTCCCCCCCCCCCCCTGCGCTCCCACTCTTGAGACACAGAGAGCAGTTTTATTTTCTTTAGATTTGGGTTTTTTTGCACTAACAGGCTATCCAGACCCCATGAGCCTGCTTTTATTGCACAAGTTTGTTTCTGATACGCTAAGGTGATTGTTTATGACTTATTTTCCTTAAGAAACGTTTATCAGAAGAGTTTAAAAATGAACAAAAACAACCCCCAAAAAGGTGAGTATTGCTGCAATATTTCAGGAGCATCACAAGTTCATTTGGACTTTGTCGAGTCCTGTGGAATCTAAAATTACGTACGTATTATGTGTATAATACGATGGACAGTATTACTTCTATGGGGATATCCCTGCTGGCAGCCTCAATTTGGAAACTGTACAGCTGTAGAAATATCCACCATTTCTCACACTGTTGTTTCACAGAACGGTAGTCATAGGGAAAACCTTCTCAGGTCTTCCTATTGATGTTTTGTTTTTAAACAAACATCAACAAACATTTATTCCCTCTATAATTTCATACTTTGGGAATTAGTGTGTACTACCAAGAAACCTTTCAAATTTTGTGAAATGCAGCATTTCTCAGATTTAAGGGACTATGGAACCATTTTTCAGGCATTTTCTGATATCCTCAGAAACTGCAATTCTTCACTGTACTTTGGCTGATGGTAATCAGGTCAATTCCTCCCAGATACACAGACTACTTCTTCACAAGCCTCAAATCACTTAAAACTTCAAAATGAACTTCTGTTCAATGGTACTTGAAAACGAGTTATACATAAGCATCAGAAAGCTTTTCTCCAACCACATAGACCCAAAAACACACTACTGCGAAAGAAATGTGAGGATTAGTTGATAAACTAACAGGAGCACACACAGACCCATTCTAAGCCACCATCATCTCTCACCTGGACCACTGCAAGAGCCTCCTGCCTGAGCTACCTGCTACAACTCTTGGGCTTAAAAGTCTGTTTACATCACAGCAGAGTGTACCTTTTAAAATATAAGTTAGATTTTGCCACTGTTCTCATCAGATACCTCCAACAACCTCCCATTCCATTTACAGTAAATGCCTTAAGCATCACCTTTATGGTCCTACAGGACCTACTGAGTCACCCCACCTCTCCTCACATCTCTGATCTCATCACAGGCCTTTATCCCTTTGCTCACTGTGCTGGACACACTGTTCTCCACGATGTTCAGCAAACGTATAGGCACATTCCACCCAGGGTCTTTCCCGTTGTCTCTTCCCTCAGATAATCAAGTGGCTCACTCAACTCTTTAGAGTCGGTGCTTACATATGGCTTCCAGTTCATCTGGGCCCTCAGCCACTGTCTGTGCTCCCAAGTCCTCTCAACAGCACTTGCCAAACACATCTTTATTAACTTATTATGTTACGTATTTTTAATGATCTTTTCTGCTAACATTAAAATGTAAGTTCCATGAGCAGAGAATTTTATCTGCTTTGCTCACTGACATGACTTCCAACATCTGGCACACAGCAGGCATTCAATAAATACTGGTGAATGATAAGATGTGATGGAACAAAAGCAATTATTACTTTATTTTTGAATCAACTGAAAAGAAATAACCATCCTAAAAACAAACAAGCCTATGGTGATCTTCTTCAGAGATAAGCAAAAATAAAACTCATGTTGAATTTAATGCCACTAAAATTATTTTTTCATCTCAAGAAAATTCAGCTAGAAAAACCTGATCAAGAAAATGTTTATAAACAGATGGTTTATGATGAGCATCTGTGAATATAAGCTTATATTTGAGCATTAATGATGGTTTTTCATTTCTAGATTGCACGGAGTTCTACTTTAACTTAACCATGGAATCCAAGTTCACAGCATCTGAAGAGGTTTATGCAGCTATCTGGCAAACCCTGAAAAGATCTGAAAAGATCTGTGACCTTCAAAAATATGGTGCTCCTGGAAATTTCTGTAATATAGGTCTGTTCTAAAAGGATACATGAAACGAAGAGAACCTGAAAAGGCAAGGTCTAAGAAGACCACTCATGTAGGACAGTGTCACACCAAGGGTTACCTTCTAAGTCAGCAGGATCTACCCTTAGATAAATCAAATAATTTTAAAAGCTCTTTTATATTCTTTATTTTTGCAAACATATTCCATGGAAAATATGTAAGTATTACCTCGACTATCATCCATTTCACCATCCCTTGAATGCTCTGATTGGATGTCTGGAGGGGTCTGAAGGACGGCCACGCTATTCTGATTTATGATCTTCAACTTCAACTTTGGTTTTGACCGTTTTCTTCTTGGAACAGTAACTGTGAGGCTCTGTAACTGAGTCATCCCTGATTCAGTCAAACATACACCATCCTGGGTGTAGGTCTTGGGTGGATCTAAAATTACAATATCCCAAGGATACAAATTAAAACTCTCATTTTAATTTTGATTGATAAGTTGATTATTGTTCCACAAGGACCATGTCAAGGGAATGTGACTTCTATAAACCATTTACCTATGAAATGCACAAATAATGAACAGTACTCAGTTAAAAGTAAGCATAGCTGGTCAAACCTCCTTGAATTATAGAGAGAAAGGTTGTAAGTTTTTTTTAAAATGGTCTTCCTGGCATTTCTATTTTCATGTATCAATACAGGGATTTAAAAAGAAAGCACGGAAGCTAAAAGCAATGCTTCAGTCACTCGACTATGAGCCTTATTCTAGAGTATCCTTTCAGACTAAAAGGTGAGGATCAATTTACAAAGGAGAAACAAAAATACTCCATAAGCCCATTTGGAAATCAAAGGATCGGTATAATCACTTACAAGGAGAGGTAAGTAAATAAGCAGAAATTCTGCAAAAATTTAAGTGTACAAAATTGCTGTTCATTAGAACAATTTCTGTATGATCCAAATGTTTTTGTATCAGATGATATCAAATAGATGTAGGCAAAAGAATGAGAGTTTAATAAGAATATCATGTTAGTCACTATTCTAGGCTGATCTATTACAGATAAAAATAGTAAGAGAATGAATTCTGAAGGATTCTCTGTTTGCTAACTAGGCCTTATTGTCTAGTCTAACTGATAACTAAACACAGTAACGTATCAATGAAACCAAAGCATAGTTAACGGTTATTTCAAAAGTGGTTATTTTCACTGCCAATTTGGTGAGATCTGTAGGAATACTGTCCCACTAAAGCTGGGAAAGACAGACATTTTGTATGTAATTACAGAAATGATTACCAACATTAGGGAATTTACACTGAACACCCCACATGAGTAAGGCAGGATTCATGTAATGTGTCACAATTCAGTTATATAAAAGCATTTCTGTGCTTTTTGTAAAGAACAGTCAAGGAAAGCATTTCAGATTTTACCTAGCTCTTTCACTTTTGTGACAATTTGTGCTACAAGTGAAGATTCACAGCAGTCTGAGGAAGGCACTGAAATGGAAAAAAAACAAAAACAAAAACAAAAACTCGTGATTTTTTCACAAAAGGTAATAAGGTGTATTTAAAGATTTACATATGATTCAAGTTTCTACTACTGTACCCATTTTACTAAAATAAATGCTTGAAAACTAAATAGAATTAAATTAAATAGAATTAAAAGCTGTCTTTAAAACAACAAAACAACAAAGAGAAATGGAGGAAATACACATCATGGAAGAAAAACTGGTAAAGATAAAGAACCAATGTACTGGATTCCTATGTATTGCTAATAACTACAAGATTATGAGTCTTTTTTAAAATAATTTTATTTATTTTTCAGTAAGTGGTGCTAGGAAAACTGGACAGCTACATGTAAAAGAATGAAATTAGAACACTCCCTAACACCATACACAAACATAAACTGAAAATGGATTAAAGACCTAAATGGAAGGCCAGACACTATAAAACTCTTAGAGGAAAACATAGGCAGAACACTCTATGACATAAATCACAGCAAGATCCTTTTTGACCCACCTCCTAGAGAAATGGAAATAAAAACAAACAAATGGGACCTAATGAAACTTAAAAGCTTTTGCACAGCAAAGGAAACCATAACCCTCAGAATGGGAGAAAATATTTGCAAACGAAGCAACTGACAAAGGATTCATCTCCAAAATTTACAAGCAGCTCATGCAGCTCAATATCAAAAAAACAAACAACCCAATCAAAAATGAGCAGAAGAACTAAATAGACATTTCTACAAAGAAGACATACAGATTGCCAGCAAACACATGAAAAGATGTTCAACATCACTAATCATTAGAGAAATGCACATCAAAACTACAATGAGGTATCACCTCACACCAGTCAGAATGGCCACCATCAAAAAATCTACAAACAATAAATCCTGGAGAGGGTGTGGAGAAAAGGGAACCCTCTTGCACTGTTGGTAGGAATGAAAATTGATACAGCCACTCTGGAGAACAGAATGGAGGTTCCTTAAAAAACTAAAAATAGAACTACCATATGATCCAGCAATCCCACTACTGGGCATATACCCTGAGAAAACCATAAATCAAAAAGAGTCATGTACCATAATGTCATTGCAACACTATTTACAATAGCCAGGACATGGAAGCAACCTAAGTGTCCATCAACAGATGAATGGATAAAGAAGATGTGGCACATATATACAATGGAATATTACTCAGCCAAAAAAGAAATGAAATTGAGTAATTTGTAGTGAGGTGGATGGACCTAGAGTCTGTCATACAGAGTGAAGTCAGTCAGAAAGAGAAAAACAAATATCGTATGCTAACACATATATATGGAATCTAAAAAAAAAAAAAGGTTCTCAAGAACCTAGGGGCAGGATGGAATAAAGATGCAGACGTAGAGAATGGACTTGAGGACATGGGGAGGGGGAAGGGTAAAGTGGGACGAAGTGAGAGAGTAGCATTGACATATATACACTACCAAATGTAAAATAGATAGCCACATAGCACAGGGAGATCAGCTCGGTGCTTTGTGACCACCTAGAGGGGTGGGATAGGGAGGGTGGGAGGGAGACGCAAGAGGGAGAGGATATATGTATACGTATACCTAATTCACTTTGTTATACAGCAGAAACTAACACAACATTGTAAAGCAATTATACTGCAATAAAGATGTTAAAAAAATTTTTTAAAAGGGGACACCTAAAAAAAATAAAAATAAATTTATTTATTTATATATTTATTTATTTTTGGCTGCGTTGGGTCTTCGTTGCTGTGCACAGGCTTTCTCTAGTTACGGCGAGCGGGGGCTACTCCTCGTTGCGGTGCGCGGGCTTCTCATTGTGGTGGCTTCTCTTGTTGCGGAACACAGGCTCTAGGCTTGTGGGCTTCAGTAGTTGTGGCACGCAGGCTCAGTAGTTGTGGCTCACGGGCTCTAGAGCGCAGGCTCAATAGTTGTGGCGCTCAGGCTTAGTTGCTCCGAGGCATGTGGGATCTTCCTAGGCCAGGGATCGAACCCATGTCCCCTGCACTGGCAGGCAGATTCTTAACCACTGCACCACCACTGAAGTCCCCAAGATTATGAGTCTTGAAAGCAAAAATTATATCTTATAGCTAAAATATATTCTTAATTTACTTCCTTTATGTAAGTAGATTGTTTTAACATATTATTGGGATAATAAGAGTTAATTTAAAACAAAAAGTAACTTATTTTTCATAAAATACTTGTCCAAATAATAGTTTCACAAAAAGAGAAAAAGAAGTAGAGCTAAGCCCACTCACTGGTTAAGGACAGCAGGCACAAGTGAGTTGTATCAATCCAAGAGCACAGACTCACCATTTAAATCATTTGCTTACCATTTGATGTAGGCATATAGGGTCTGCACATGCTACAATCAAAACCAATGTCTGCTACATTTTCCACTTCCTCTTCAGTATTTAAGTTTTGACAAACTGCATGCATCCATCTAAAAAGACCATATTCATACATTAAAAAAAGAAGAAGAAGAAATATACTGAGGATGGTTTCCTTTTAAAAGCTGCAACAGGAGCTGACAGCCTCCAACCTTAAAGCCCCCAAGTCACATGTGCTCCTCCCACCTAGCCCATGTCACCCCTCTCTAACCATTCCTATCGACCCAGAAAAATTGTCAGAGCTGAGAAGAAGAAAAAGCAATGAGAACAGGTACTATGAACGAAGCAAACGTACATTATATGAGGATGGGATAATTGCTTTATGACAAAATACTGAGTATTTCAGAGACAGCAAGGAAGCTAGTTAGGGCAAGTAGAGAGGAATTCATGTAACTGAGTGGTGAGGCATGTATGAGCTCCAGGTGACGCATCTACTGTGGAATAGACAGAGCTTGTGTAAATGACACTGAACAGTCACTGGGAAATAAAAGTCACCCTGTCTTACAACAAAGAACTGGTAGGCAGAATCCTGAGAATCCCGTACTTCTGATGAAATAATACGATTACTAATATTACATGTACGGTGCTAAAAGAGCACAATAATATACCACAGAAATCAAAGACCTCAACCCTCAGAAAGCCCCAACTGAAAAATGTTTAGCCTAGAATTGAGACTATGAAACAAAACTTCTGTTAAGCTTCTAGCTGACTAAAAATCTGGAAAGGAAAACTCTTACTTCTTAAATTTAAGAGAGAAGAAAGTTATTTTTCAATTTCCTTTTGCTATATTTAAGAGAGAAAAGCTTACAAAAGATGAAAAAAAACCCCAGCACAATACCTATCACATTGTCTACACTGCAGAATGAGGTCTTCTTCTCTATAGTTTCGGTAGCAGACGGGGCAGGAGGACAAGCTTGCACAGGGAGCACACTGTGTGTAGTTGTTCTGCCATTCACATCTCAGACCTGCAGACGTTGCTCCACAGTGTCTGCACCACACACACCTGAAACCCAACACCCCACAAGTCTCAGTTTTATTTACTCAGTTATTTAGTTACTGAAATTCAAGAAGCTACACAAGAACAGAATAGGGGGAAAGCATTTAACGCATATTTGAAAAATTTTCTGATTAGTGGTATCTATCATTGTAAACACATATCACGCAATTAAGCAGTTGTTGCTAATTTGTGAAAACTAAAGTCATGTGGGAAAGTTCTGAACTTAAAAAGTCTAACAAGGGAAACAAAAGTCCTGGGGTACCATTTGCACTTCCAGCCTCCTTTGGGAACTGTCTGCAGTGGCGGGTCCAAGCAGTAGGTGTGATAACTTATGTCACAATCGTCACACAGCAGGAGTCTTCCTGGGTCTGTCGCCTTCCCACAGGCCTCACACACAGTGCACTCCAGACACCTCCAACCCTTGCTCAGAACCACTTTAGTGATCTGCAAAAGAAACAACCAAGCCATGTGATTCATACGTTAACCTACGCCTCATGCGAACATGATCAAATACGCCGTATTTGATCAAGTGCCAAATGAACATGGTGCTTACATACCTAGGAGCAGAAAAGAGGCAAGCAACTAACATTTACTGAGCACCAACAGTGGCCCAATTCCAGGGTGACCACGTTCATGTACTTTTAGGAGTCTGCCTATTGGACAGAATAATATAAAGGGGTCCATATTTTAATGCCTTTTTTAGTTTATATAACTACCTTGTGCTCTGGATTTTATGTCCACTTGATAGATGTGGTAACTGGTTTTTAAAGAAAACAAGTAAATGACCCCATTATTGTTAACACAGGACTTGAAAATGTATTGATAAAGTTTCAACCTATGACATTTCATGAAATCATGATCCTGAAAGTTGTGTACCTCGCATAAGGACTTGTATATTAAAAACAATATTAAAAATGCAAAGAAAATTAAGGTACAACATGAGTTCCCAAAGCCATTTTATGGTCTTGGAGGATTTTAGGCTAAGAAGCCAGGACTTCTTAAGTTCGTATTCAGTCCTCTGCTTATTCTCCTTTGCCTCAAGGGTCTAACTCAAGTGGAAAAATCTGAGAATCTCTATGCCTCTAATAAATTCCAGAAAGCAGCCACATCATGTAGTATTACAAATTTGGAACAAACTAAAAGATCTCAAAAGACTAGAGTCTACAGGTAAAAAGGACCGCAAAGAACCTGTGTTATAACAAAATAGCAAACAATCAAGATACAGAATAAAAATTAAGATCATGAAGAATAAGGTCTTAAAGCTACCTGAGAGGAAAAGAAGAGTTAAATAAATGAACAATTATCAAAGTAGCATCAAACTTTCCAACTTTGGATGCTAATATAGTGTAATAGTTTCCAATTCTACAGGAAAATACTTCTCAAGGTACAATCCTTAATCTAACTAAAGAAGCAATTAAGTGTTAAAGTGGAATGCCTTTCAGACAACGACTCAAAATTCAGCTTCCAAGTACCCTTTCTAATGACGTTACTTAAGAGATATGAGGAACAAAGTGAGGGTGTATATCAAGAAAAGGGAAGACATGGGATCTAGAAAGCAATGAACCCAAAAGAAGATGTCAGCCCAGAGATGTTTAAGGATGAGAACTGAGCAACAGACCTAGAAGCTACCAGCCCAGCTCAGAACAGGGAAAAGCAGAGTGTGGAAGGGGGTAAGCCTTTCCCAGAAAAACAGGTACTTGCTGAAATAATCTGGTATGATCATGCTTCTACAGTAGGTAAAAACAAATAAAAACTAATGGAGAATCATGAATCATTATTTTCTTCTTGCTATTAAAAACTCCATGAAAAACAAAATAAAGTCATAGTACACTATTTAGATCTCCAGTGAACATTTATGGAGTCATAACCAACATTGTTTATTAACTAAATATAGTGAAACAACTATACTGGGAGGATGCTGGGAGAAGGCAGGAGGTGTATTTTAAGAGCTAAATCAGCATTTATTTATTTATAGAGGCAAGTCAACAAAATCTAACACACATAAAGGAGTAACACGAGTATATTATTTAGCGCTGTACAGTTAACTACAAAAAGAAGGACCTGAAAGAACCCAAAGGGGTTGCGTTGTGGGGAACAGGACTCAGATGTGGAGGCAGAGGAAGACGGGTCGGTCGGTTACCATAAGGCTCTTAAAGACATTTGCTTCTTAAGCGTGTATATTTATTACTTTGATTAGCTTACTGATACGTTTAAATTAGTCTTAGATTATCAGGTTATATTATTTACCCAAATGGAAGAAAGAGCCTAGGGTAGGAAGAGCAGGGTAGCATAGAGCAGTAGCCAGCAAACTTTTTCTGTAAAAGGATAGGATAATAAATATTCTAGACTTCGCTGGCCAGGTAGTATGTTAAACTACATAATTGTGCCACTTAGTGTGAAGCTCACTACAGACATATGTAAACAAAAGAGCATGGCTGTGTTCCAATTAAACTTCACTTAGAAAAATAGGCAGTGGGCAAGATTTGGCCTGTGTGGCAGTTTACCAATCCCTGGCTTAGAAGAAAGGTAAGATGAAGATAAAGTAGTAGAATTTTTTTTAATGATATATCTTCATTCCTACTAAGTTTTCCTGTTTCACAGTCTGTGGTCCTTTACAGTCGAATTCTCAAGTCCCTCAGTTTAAAGTGACTCTTCAACACACTACAGTCTGGTCACTCTGCCCACCACCAGTGAAACTGCTCAAGTCAGTCAGTCAAGACCTTACTCCCAAATCTAGACAATGTACTAGTGTTTATCATTTGACCTCTCTGCGGTATTTCAACATTTGAACAATACCACCCCCCTCCTTGAAATTCCCTCTTAGATTTCAGGGCTCTACTATGCACTCTTTTTTGCCTCATATTGAACTGGTTTTATCTTCATTTTTAAGAGCTCTTTGAACCAAGATATTATCCAGGGTCCCATCCATGTATCACGTCTAAGGCATGAGAGATGTGTTTTATAGCCTAACGGATATTTGCTTCAACTACGATGGAATAACTGAAACGAGACCTGTCTCCCATCGTAAAACACGAGAAAACTGGGCAAAATTTATGAAACACTTGTTCTCAGATACTGGACAAAAGGCAGTGTAAGACTTTTTCTGAGAGGAGGGAAACAAGCAAGGAGAGTCCTATGATATTCTGCCTATAGCCATTTTATTTTCCAGAATGATCCCCAGGGAAGGACGAGCCCAGGCAAGTACAACGGGCTCACTGAGTTTAGGACACACTGATGGAGTCCAGGGGGCTGAGGCAGTTGGAATGTGCAGGACAGAGCACTGGAAAGAAGGGAGCAGTAAGAAAGAACTCCAGGAATCTACACAATATTTCCCTTTAGTCTTCGACTGAACACCAAGCTGCACATTCAGGAGGTCACACAAGGACCCAAAACCAGGGCAAAGCAGAGCTCCTGGGAATCTGTAATAAGTATCAGAGTGTAACCAGTGCTGGAAGACATCTGAATCTCAACCAGTCAGACTGAAAACACACTGGTGAATGGGGGCCTGTAGGGAGCAGAAAGGGGAAGGTTTAGGGAGAATTCCGCAGAGACCTCATAAAGGCCATGCCTCAAGTATTAAACTGGTGCTAGAACAGCAGTTAGGAAAGTGTGATCTAAACTATTCACTTTAATTCACTCTGTGATGTTTTGTAGACGCTACATGATGTATAAAACATCATTACATTGGCATTATACAAGGTGTGTCTGCATATTTTTGTGTTTTAAAATATTCTCAGCTGTAATTCCTAAAACAGTAAATATTCAATCATTATTATCTTCATAGACAAAATCTCCTTGGGGTCCTCAATACTTTTTAAGAGTGTTAAGGGTTCTAAGACCAAAAAGTTTAAGAATAGCCACCTCAGAGTGAAGGCTCTGTGGACTCACCTCAAAGCTTAAAAAGAAGTGTCAAAAGGTTCAAACTTATCCACAAATAACTGCCTGCCACAACAAAATCTCACTGCATTTTAAAGGAACAAAATCTAGACTCTCAACAATATACTATCACAATGTCCACATTCAATCAAAAATTACTAGATGTTAAAAAAAAAAAACGCTGTAAAACATTTACAAAATGAAAAATTAGTGAATACAATGAGAAATGTCAGAGATGATAGAAGTAGCAGACAATTATAAACTTTTCAAGGACTTGAAAAAAAAACATAATGAAGAAAAAATTTTAAACCACAAGATAAGTATAAGCTATAGAATGGAACTGAGATTAAAAAACAGAATTATCTGGGTAAAAAATCCACTGGATGGCCTTAAAAATAGACTGGCTACTGCATAATAACAGTGCATTCTGGGAACGTAATAGAAACTATACAAACTAAAGCACAGAAAGAAAAACAATTGGGGAAAAAAACCCAACAAGGTGTTAGTGATCTGAGGACAGTATCACACAATTTCGCACACAACTGAGATTCCAAAAAGGTAGTGAAGGAGCAGGGGGGTGGGGGGGTGAAGTGGAGGGTGTACTTTAATATTTAAAGTACTTAAATATTGTCACATATGTATAATAATCCTAACAAACAATAATTGATTAATTATAAGAAATGGAAGCAGCATGGTACTAATCAAATCAAATCTCAATACATTTTTGTTAACGTGAAGCATATTTACATTAATATTTAAATCTAAGTGTACTTACCTTAATACTGACGCAGTATGGATGGTAACACTGACCACACTGAGAACAGGCAAGTAATCTTCCCTCTGCTCCTTGGCCAAAACTGCCACAAACTACACACATATCCTGAAATTAAGAACACATTAACTTATTTTAAATTCGAGACCAAACTAAGACTATACCGATATACTAATTTTATAATTTTTATAAAGCACCTTCTTAGTTGGTATAGCTCTAGAGCTAAATATTAAATGACTGCAGTACAGGGCTTCCCTGGTGGCGCAGTGGTTGAGAATCTGCCTGCCGATGCAGGGGACACGGGTTCGAGCCCTGGTCTGGGAAGATCCCACATATCGCAGAGCAACTAGGCCCGTGAGCCACAGTTACTGAGCCTGCGCGTCTGGAGCCTGTGCTCCGCAACAAGAGAGGCCGCGATAATGAGAGGCCCGCACACCGCGATGAAGAGTGGCCCCCGCTTGCCACAACTAGAGAAAGCCCTCGCACAGAAACGAAGACCCAACACAGCCATAAATAAATAAATAAATAAAATAAATAAACCCAAAAGTTTAAAAAAAAAAAAAAAAAAAAAAAGAGTCTGCAGAACTGAACGTCCTTGCCCTTAAAAAAAAAAAATGACTGCCGTACATATGGGATAAAGTAGAAATGGACAAGGAGGAGTTCAAAAGTGGAAGACAGGGCTTCCCTGGTGGCGCAGTGGTTAAGAATCCTCCTGCCAATGCAGGGAACACGGGCTCGAGCCCTGGTCTGGGACGATCCCACATGCCGTGGAGCAACTAAGCCTGTGCGCCACAACTACTCAGTCTGCGATCTAGAGCCCGTGAGCCACAACTACTGAAGCCCGCACGCCGAGAGCCCGTGCTCCACAAGAGAAGCCACCGCAATGAGAAGCCCGCGTACCACATGGAAGAGTAGCCCCCGCTCGCCGCAACTAGAGAAAGCCCACACCCAGCAACAAAGACCCAACTCAGCCATTAATTAATTAACTAATTAATTTTTTTTAAAAAGTGGAAGACAAATAATTTATTTCAAACCTGATGCAAAGTGAACTTGTCACTGCTAGAAAACAACACAACTGTATTGTGCATAGAGTTTTCTTCTTCATCCTTGTTTGATGAAATATCTGCAGCAGACACCTATGAAAAGCAAAATACACAAAATGTGAAGTTATATTTTTCACCTTTGTTATACCTGACTGAAAAGCTTAAGAAGATTCATGTTCAAAATACAACTTTTTTGCCAGAGACTATACTAACAATTCCAAATTAGATTATTATTACCAAGATACTACTACAAAAGTATAAATTATGGCATTTTTTAAATTCACTTGTCTCTTCAGAGTTACAAGCCCCATAGATCAGGAAGTGAGAAAACATAAACATGTCTTTAGTAAGACTGATTAACCAGAAATTCTAATCAAGAAACAAAAAAATTGTATGTGTGTATACTTATGTATGGGTGTACACACACACACACACACACCATTCCATTTTAGTGACCCGTAAAACCTGCAATGGGGGTAGAGCAAATTGAGATGTATAAAGCTGTAAGTATAAAATACACACCAGATTTTTAAGACCTAGTATCAAACAAAAAAGAATGTAAATATAGGTCAAATAATTCTGTGTATTTTATAAATTACATGTTGACATGATACTATTTTGGATATACTGGGTCAAAAGGTATATACTAAAATTAAATTTCACCTATTCCTCTCTCTTTTTTTAATGTAGCTACTAGGAAGTTTTTTTGTTTGTTTGTTTTAATTTGTTTATTTTTTGGCTGTGCCACATGGCCTGCAGGCTGTTAGTTCCCCAACCAGGAATCAAACCCTGGCCCTTGGTAGTGAGAAAACGGAGTCCTAACCACTGGACCATCAGGGAATTCCCTAGGAAGTTTTAAATTGCATATATGGTTCACATATTTCTTTGGGGGCAGCAGTGTTTTAGAATATAATTATTTTGAATAACTTATCATAATTTCGGTCTTAGCCAAAGGATTATCAACCATAGCCGTTCAATTGTGGACTTGGTTAAATTTGACGAAATCAACTAAGTACACACTGGCTTATTAATAATTATTTCCAGAGTGCTTATCATGAAAAAAGCTCTGAATTAGATGCTAAAAAAGAGAATGGGGAAGCCAATGCCAGAACTATAAACTCTCTTTGCTTTAAAAGCTTACAACATAGCTTGGAAGAACTGAGCTGAAACACAATAGGTTAGGGTCAAAATTAAAAGTAACAGAATTACTGCTCTTGAGGAATAACTGAAAGAAGACTAACTATCAATAAATAGAAGGAGTATATTACAGTAATAAAATTTTTCAATGCAAAAGAGTTTAAATGCAGTTTTAATGGACAGTTCTATGGTTTTACGATAGTAAACAATAAAAACAATTTATAGTCACAAATGCCTAAAGACAACACGGGAAAAGTGTAAGCAACCTAACTGGTCAGCACTAGGGAATGACTAAAACTAGGAAAAATCCAAACTATGAAAAATTATGCAACATTTAAAAAACAGCAAGGCAGAAATCTGTATGGATTTCCATGAAGAAAATCATCATGCTACACTGTTGAGGTGAAAAATAAGCTGCAGAGTAATACATGAGCTAGGGCACTATGGTATAAAAACACACAAAACAATTACGTGTCTGCCTTATGGCCACATATCATACGCTGAAGCATAAGAAATTGCTGTTCAAAAGTCAAAGGGGGTTGAATGTTGGCAATTTCATATGGATCAACCTAAAATTTAAATGCCCAAAACTGGTGGAAGGGAGAAAATCAGGACTCAACTAGTAGACAAAACTTCCATCTATCTAAAAAATATTAATTTTTTAAACTGAGGAAATGTATCCATATGTTATATGTATATCCCAAAATTAGCTTTTAGTCAAACAAGATGATTCATAAAAGTAGAATAACCATTCCATCAGTAATAAATTAAGTGCCTACCAAGAGTGGATGGAGTAATCAGTAATTCAAACACAGGACTAATGATACATTGAGAACATCATTAAAATACATAACTGAAACAGCTAGAATACAGGTAACAAAAGTATTCAATATATTGAAATAAGTATCCATTTCTACCTCCCCATCTCCAACACGGGAACACAAAACAGGTCTTACAACTGGGTAACACGTAGTAAGTAGCTCATAAATTGTAGAAGTGTTATTCTTATTTTCAAAGGAAAATTTACCCAGAGAATGCTTTTGTTAAAACTGAAAAACAAGGATGGAACACAGTATTCCCCGTATCAACCAGAAACAAAGTCTGTAGTAGAAAGCTGCAGTATCCCCTAAATCAAGCAGGGGGACAGGAAAGTGCTGAAAAATCAAGATTTTTTTAAAAAATAGCAATTCGTACATGTAAGAAAGAAAACTCTATCATCTAGCTTAGTGACACATTGTTTTCATTTCATACTTTATTTCATGATCTTGAAACTGTTAGAAAAATAAAATCTACTTCAAAGGCAATCTTTGACAAAGTATGTGCTATTGTTGCCTGCACAGATATCAGTCTGATCTGTTCTGAAGGTTACAAAAGTTTTATTTTCCTGAACCACAGATATAAGCCGAAGAAAAGAGAAAGCTCTAACCTAAACCTCATAAGTTGGGCATTTCCAAGCAGGGACACAAAAAAGAAAACAAAAAAAAAGAAGAGCAAGTTAAACTCAAAGTGAGACAAAAGGAAATGATAAAGATCAGAGTGGAAATCAATGGAATAGAAAGTAGGAAAAAATACAGAAAAATGAATGAAAGCAAAGGCTGGCTCAAAAAAGGTCAATAAAATTGATAAACCTCAAGCAAGACTGATCAGGAAAATGGAGAAAAGACACAAATTACCAACAACAGGAATGAGGAACAACACTACCAACTCAAAAGGACAGTAAAGGAATACCATTATCCATTCTAGAAGAACAGATTTGTCAACCTACATGAAACAGACAAATTCCTTAAAAGACAAATTCATGCAAGAAAAAACAGATAACCTAAATAGTCCTATACCTATGAAAGACATTGAATTTGTAGTTGAAAATCTTCCAATAAAGAAAACTCCTGGCCAAAATGGCTCCACAAATGATTCTATCTATAAATAATATAAGAAAGAAATTCCCAACACTACACAACTTTTCTAGAAAATTGAAGAGCAAACTATATTTCCCAATCATTCTATGAAGCCAGAATTACGCTGATATGAAAACCAAAGACATGATAAGAAAATAAGACTATAGACCAATATCCCTCATGAACATAGATATAAAAAGTCTAAAGTTTTTAGCAAACTGAATCCAACATCACGACCAAGCAGAGTGTAACCCAGGAATGCAAGATTGCTTTTAGCAAACACACATAAAGATGTAACTCACATATCAACAAACAAGCTACATGATCATCTCTACAAATGCAAAAAACAGCACATTTGACAGAATCTACTTTTGACATCTACTCCTAATTTAAAAAAAAAAAAAAATCTCAGCAGACTATTAATAGAAAGGAAATTCCTCACACTGATTTAGGATGTCTATTAAAACAAAACTAAGGCTAACACCATATTTAATTATGAATAACTATATGCTTTCTCCTCAAGTTCAAAAACAAGGTTATCTGAGCTCTTCACTTCTGTTCGACACTATATTGAAGGTTATAGCAAATGCAATAAAGAATAGACACAAAAGGACTCCAGATTAAAAAGAAAGACATAAAACTTTATCTGCAGACAACATGATCATTTATGTAGAAAACCCAATGGATTCTACAAATAAGCAATTAGCATAAGGGAGTTTAATACGGTTGTAGGATACACAACCTTGTGTACAACCTGTGTACACAACAGATACACAAAAATGAGTAGTATTTCTAGATACTAGCAATTGACAAACACAATTTGAAATTAAGACAACACTACCATTAACAATAGCATAAGAAATATGGAAGACGGAGATAAATCTGATTAACAGTATCTGTTCAACCTGTCTGTTGAAAAGTAAAGAACATCACTGAAAGAAATTAAAGAAGACCTAAAGAAATGGAGAGATACAGGTGTTGATGGGTTCAAAAACTCAATATGGTTAAAATGTCAATTTTCCCCAAATTAATCTATAGTTTGAATGCAAACGCAGTCAAGATCCTAGCAGGCTTAGCTGTAGATATTGACAAGCTAATACTAAAACTCATATAGAAGTACAAAGGATTTAGAATAGACAAAACAACTTTGAAAAGTAGAAAATCAGAACACTAACAGTGTTTGATTTCAAGAGTAGTTGAAAAGTAGAAGTAATCAAAATAGTGCAGTACTGGCCTAAAGAAATGGAGCAATCGTGTAGCATGAAATTCCAAAAATAGATCCACAAATATGATAATTTTCAAGAACGGTGAAAGGCAATTCAGAGAAACAGTGCTAAAACAACCGGCTACTCGGTATGTAAAAAAATGAACTTCCATCCTTATTCATACCATACATTAAAAAACTCAAATTGGATTATAGATCTAAATGCAATACCTTTCTAGAAGAAAACATAGAATATCTTTGTGACCTTGGGTGACACAAATATTTCTCAGCACCAAAAAGCACAATCCACAGAAGAAGAAAAAAATAGACAAACCCCAAAATGCAAGAAAATATTTGCAAATCATATATATGACGAAGAGCTTGTATCCAGAATACATAAAGAAATCTCAAAACTCAGTTAATTAAAAAACTACTCAATTTTGGGGTTCCCTGGTGGTGCAGTGTTTAAGAATCCACCTGCCAATGTAGGGGAGATGGGTTCGAGCCCTGGTCCGGGAAGATCCCACATGCCGCAGAGCAACTAAGCCTGTGTGCCACAACTACTGAGCCTGTGCTCTAGAGCCCGCGAACCACAACTACTGAAGCCCGCGTGCCTGGAGCCCGTGCTCCGCAACAAGAGAAGCCACCGCAATGAGAAGCCTGTGTACCGCAACGAAGAGTAGCCCCTGCTCGCCGCAACTACTAGAGAAAGCCCATGCGCAGCAACAAAGACCCAACACAGCCAAAAATAAAAACAAATAAATTTTTTAAAAAATACTCGATTTTGGAAAATGTATTAAAGATCTGAAGAGTGACTTTATCAAAGAAGATATACAGATAGCAAATAAGCACCTAAAAAAGTTGATCAATATCACAAGTTATTAGAGAAATGCAAGTCAGATACTCTTAACATACCTGTTACAATGGCTAAAATTAAGAAGACTGGCCATACTAAATGTAGGTGAGTATGTGGAGGAAATGGAACCTTATACATTCTTGCAAATATAAAATGTCACACCCAACTTGAAAACCAGCCTTTTCTTCAAAAGCTAAGCATATACCTACCATACATCCAGCCATTCCATTTCTAGATGTTTACCCATGAGAAAAGAAAACATACCAACAGGTGAACTTATATATAAAAGTTTGGAGCAGCTTTATTTCTAATAGCCAAAAAATGGAAGCAAACATAATGTCCCTCAATAGGTGAACAGATATACAAACTGTGGCACATCCATACTATGGAATGCTCTTCAACAACAAAAATGAACTGTTAACACATACAAGAGCATGAATTAATATCAAAATAATTATGCTGAGTGAAATAAATCATATCAAAAAGAGTATATTCAGCATGATTCCACTTACATATACTCCAGAAAATGCAAACTAATCGACAGTAATGGAAATCAGATCAGTCATTGCCTGGGGGTAAGGCAGGAAGGAAGGCAAAGGGATTTCAGAGGGGCACAAAGAAACTTTGAGGGCTGAATATGTTCTTAACTGTAGTGCAGTTTTCAAGGGTGTACACATGTGTCAAAACCTACGAGACTGTACACTTCAAGTATTTGTACCTTATTTTATATCAATTTTACCTCAATAAGCCTATTAATTCGGGGAGTGGGGAGGGAGGGAGGGACATGCTTTTAAAAAAAAACACCAGAATCCAAGTTTCCTTACTCCTTTAGCAGCAAACTGAACAATCCCATCTGTATCCTGGACTTAATATGACAATTAGAATCTGAAAAACAGTAGCAAATTGAACAATCCCACCTGTATCCTGAACTTAACATGACAATTAGAATCTGAAAAACAGGGTATCGGTAAAATAGTAAAGTTACTGCAGGAAATATTTGCTATTATTTGCCAAATGCAGTTTTTTCAATACACATTTAAATAAAGCCTCATAATGTGCCAATGACCATACAGTTATCAATCTTAAATTCAAATATGTCAAAGACAGTCATAAAATCTTCAACATTTTTAGAGTCCATACTAATCTACAGCATTTCTAATTTTTTCCGTAAACCATATTACAACACTGAGAGCAACTACAATCAAAAATTTAAAACACCAACATAATTTAAATTCTTCAAATAAACTCAAGAATATTATAACAGGAGTTTTGTTTTAATAGAAGAGCAAATATATTGCATATTGGATTTTGGAGAAGAAAGATCAGAGTCAAAGAGGAAGGTAAGAAAAAAGGGATGAGAAAGTAGAAAATATAAAAGAAAACCTCACCAGAGGTTTAAAAAGAAATGCAAATGGAGATAAAAATTTTAGCCTGTTTATGTGACTCTTAGAATCTAAGTAATTTGGTACAAATGAGCTGATCATCGTCAGCTGACACATTAAGGACTGTAGCAAATGTAAAGGGAGCGGGCCTTACCCCGGGTAACACAACTGCCCCGATGCCACTTTTCAACTTTGATCTGCCTCTGCCGCCTCGTCCTGACAGTCCCGCACCACGAGGTCTCCGCTTTCCTGGAAATCCTGACCCCCGGCCCTACACAACAGATACGGAAAAGTCAGCATTCTGTAAAAGCCCAAAAGAATTTTAAATACAAAATGTGAGATAAACCGTCTTATGAAATGTTCCACAAATACTTGCTTCTCCTTTTTATTCTAATCAGATGATAAATATTAAGAGACCAGGCTTATCATTTGCATCTTTCAATATGTATTCTACGACTTAAACATCTACCACCTTAGAATCAAACTTGGGTCTGTCACTGTGAATGCCCTGCAACAGCAAACCTTGGCACTGTATTTCCGTTTCCTAATCCTACATCCTAGGTGGCGGCAAAAGCCACAACTCTATCCAGGTATTTTCAGGCACAACAAATTGTATTGTATTAGAGAGCAAGTATGAGGAAGGACTCTCTCGCTAACTGGTTTCTTGTAATTGTATTGATATTAATCGTTATCATATGCTGAGTACTTATTATGTAATGCTCGAAGCACTTGTTACTCTCAACAATCCCATAAGGTCAATACTATTTCATCATCCCCACTTCAGAGGTAAGTACACTGGGGAATAAAAAGGTTAAGTAACTTGCGCCAAGTCAGACACCTGGCAGGCCTGGCTCCAGTGACCTCACTCTTAACCACTATCCTGCACTGCTGCGCTGCACGAAAGCTCATTTTTACTATGTGCAACAGTATTTTTTCTGTCGTGAAAACTGTCAATTTCCTCTAACCGTTCAATACCTGACCATACGGGAAAGCTGATGAAAAATTAAAAGGCTTGCTTTAAATCACCTAGATAATAATTTAATTATTTCAAGTGGAAATAATTTATCTGAATTTTTACACAAGAAAAAAACTCCATGGGAAAATATGTTGAATTCCCTGATATTTTAACAAATAAGCACTAAGGTTTTGCGTTGCTGTTTTCTTATTTATTCTCAGACTTATGTATTACTACCTGAAGAAACCTGGCATCTACACCTACTTGTGTTATGTATATTTAAGATTACTAAAACGCTCAGGAAAATCCTGATTTTGTCTTCCCTAACAAGGTAAATAATGTGTGACATCTTCAGCTGAGGTCACCTGCAGCAGCTTGAAACACTGAGCTCATTACCTATTTGGCAGAATGCTCCCCAAGTCAGCAATTTATGGTTATACTGTGAGCACCACAAAGACACACGTGAACAAAAGGGAAGAGGGGCTTTTGTTCCTTTAGGGTTAGTCAGCCAACTTCCAGTTTTCCAGCTGCCTCTCCTTATCCTCTTAAGCTGCTTTCCTTCAGATCCTGAGCTTCTCGGAACAAGGGACAGGGTACTGTTTGTTGAATTGGATAGTTTTTCTTGTTGTTTTTCAATAGGTATAAAAGATTTTTTAAAAGTCAGTGACTGAATCAAGACTACAGTAATCCCTCAATTTATTTTTCCTCAACATCCAATGACACAGGTAAGAATAAGTGAAAACCGGTGGTATATGCTTCATAATGGTCAAACAAGACCTCTTTAACTCTTCAAATTAATATTTACATTTTCAACACCTTGCATGCTATCAGAGTGAGTTGAAAAATAGTTCTTCCAACGGTGATAGAAAATAGGAAAGCAGAATCTAGAACTCCTTTGAAATCCTTAATTAGTCTAAATTAAAAACCCTTATTCCAGAATTATATTAAATATAGAAGATGAAGAATACTGTCTTCTCTAGTCAGGAAAATTTTTTAACTTTTCAGATGATTAACACTTTTTCAAATTAATTTTTCACCTTCAAAATGCATCAGACTACTTAACTTGCTTCAAGGACTAACAGAGTCATCCACCAATGACATGAAAAAGAGATCCTGTAATTTTCAGATTATTAACACAGACAATGAAATCTGCTGCAATTCTGCTATTTCTTCTCCATTAGTACATAATAAATTAATATAGCTTGTCTTTTGTTCTTTTCTAAGCAACAAAATTTTATGATATGATGAACAAGTCTTTAATTACTTTATAGCCTATGTGACAAGGATTTCCCCCGCAGAAATACTGGTAATTACAACATAAAAGGAAGCAACCATAAAAAAGGGTATTAAAAATTTACACTTCAGATCAGTCAAGTAAAATGGCAATTTAATTTCCTCCTAGTCCAGGTTTTTAAAGGCAAGCACGTTGCTTCTTCATATTAAAAATTTTAGATTTAAAAAGTGGCTCTGGAAACTAAACTATTTATCTAGAAAAGAAAGGTTTAATTCTTAACTTCTACTCGGACAAAACCAACCAGAAAGAAATGATATACGAATGTAAATGCAATTTTATTTACCACTTTGATGCTCCAAATGGCACTGCCAGGAAGCTGCCTGGGTTTAAAAATTTCCCGGCCTTCTGAAATGTCTGGGGACCAGGAAGGTGGGCTCACTGTATTATGGGTACTCCAAGCCCCCTAGGATATGGCAGGTGAGAAAATAGATGTATAAAACTCCGCAACATAAAAGGTCAAAGCCAGCAACTAAGGAATTTTAGAACAGCAAAAACAAATGCAGACATATGGAAATTTAGGACAAATTGCTTCAAGGTAGTAAGGAAAATACGCTTATCACTTACAGTGACTTTATACTTAAATGTCTGTAGCTACAATTTACATTAAATGTTTTATTCTGGTTGAAACATCAGTACAATGAAACGTATTAAAAATTAAGGTTTATAGGACATCAACATTGACTCATGAACTGCAATTACGGCACCAAGATATAAATAAATGTCAATCAAACTTTAAGAATTAAAACTATAAGAAACTATTTGGGGATTATTTTCTTCTAACAACTATCACTCTACCGGAAAGGAGAAAAGCATAAACTTAAAGAATGTTGTGTATACTTCTTGCTATAAACCACCAAAACAGTAGGCCAAAAATGCAGTCAGAAACATGAGCAATCAACAGACACATTCACTTTAAAATTTGGAAAGGCAGTTTGTAACCATAAGATGCAAATACCATTATAATCTTAACGTTTAATTACTCTTCCTTCAGTGCCCATTAGTTGTGGGTTTTGATTTTTATTTTTATTTAGGGGACTACTACACTTGGATTACATCCAAGGAACTAATTTGAAAAGTAGAAAAATGTTAAAGCAAATTGTCCTAAATTTGCAAATTAAAATGCCTGATGTATCTGATTATTTATATGAGAAATAGTACTTACTAAAATAGTTAAGATAAAACTAAAAACATTTTGCTTCCCGATAACCACATTCAGCAATAACCTGAGCTAATCTGATGAAGATGCTAAAGCAGCATAAAGAAAAACATTTACTCCACAAAGATAACATTTTAAACACAAATGTCAAACAATACAGAAACTATTTGGAATTCGACAATTCAACAAAGCATGCTATAATTTCACCAATTAAATGATCAAAACTAAAGACAAGAAACACAGTACTTACCAGGCTTCTAGAACACTAACAAACTAACAAGTAGTAGCCTATTAATCACGTTAAAATATCACCAGGGAATTTAAATAACTACAAATAAGAACTTGACTATCCTTTGGGGAGGAGATGGTTAATGAAATAACGGTATTTTGAGAAAGACCACACAGGGAGAGGCTGGTTTCACTTTAATTAACCTACCCTACACTCAGCTAATAGCTATGCTGATTTCACCTGACAAATCGCTTTCCCACTAACAGATCACCCTGCGTCTATGTCCACACCTGTCTTCTTTCCTACTGTGTCCGGGGCCTTCTGTAACCTCTGTGCTGACAAAAGCAATTTCTCTACTGTCATTTCACTGTCAACATCTACTTACAGTTCTGCTGGGCTCTGTGCAGCACATCAGCGAATGTTTCTCTGCCCTCCTTCACTGACCCTTCTCAGCCTCCCCTGTGAGTTCCTCCTCCACTTGACCTCTAAAGCCCCAGTGTTTCCCAGGGCGGAAGGCTGGACCACTCTCCTCTGTGTAGTCTTGTCCTAAATGATCTTACCTACAATGAGGGCTGTGAACACCATCTTGGATGTTGTTGTTCCTCAAATTCACATTTCTAGTCCTAACATGTTCTGAGAGCTCCAAGTTGTTATGATGTTCAACTTCCTTCTTAGCACTTCCATTTTGTCGCACAAAACCTCTCCAGTTTACTACGTCTAAAATCTCTCCCTTAATGAGTTCCAACTCACAATTTTTCCCCATCTTTAGAAATGGATTCCAGTCCAAGTCAGAAAACTGGGAGTCAGGAGACCTGTTCTTTTCTCTTATCACTCTCCTCTGCCCCTTCAGTCCTCTCCCTCCCCACTCCTTTGATCCAAACCATACGTAAATTCAGCACATTCTCTCTTCAAGCTCTGTCTCTGGTCATTCTGTTTCTCTGCACTCCCACGGCCAGCACCACCTCTCAGCTAGCCTGCTGCAAAGGTCTACTTCTCTTTACGCTTCTTCCTCACCTGCACCTCCTCAAGCCTTTCCCCACACAGCAGCCAGAGGGACTCCTAAAAAACGTAAATGTGACCAAGCAAGACTCTACTGCCCTGTTCCAAACCCTCTGATAGCTCCACAGTAAACTTAAAACTCAAACCTTTCCCACTGGCTCTCTTCAGTTTCATCTTGTGGCACCTCCCACTGTCGACAGGCCCTAGCTACCCTGGCTTCCTTGCCATCCTTCACACACGCCGAGCTCTTCAACAGTGGGGACCTACTGACTCAGAACTACACCACCTGTCCACTGGTTGGTGTCTCCAGAATCTTCAGGTATGGTCTTAAATACTTCCTCATCGAAGAGGCCTTCCCTGGCAGTCCAAGTGAACCATGTCCCCTTTACAACACCTTTAGCACCTGCATACTGAACACAATATGGGATCATCTGTTCTATTGTTTATCAGTATTTAGTGGTAGAGAGTGAGAGCAAGAGATATCTAAACCTCGTTCCCTCAACGTTTCCACGCAGTATTTTTCTCTGAGGATATCTGGCTAGTGTACATATTAAATTCCTTTTGGTAAATCGTTTAATGGTATATCAGTAGACAGTTCTTAAAGTATACCATAAAAAGTCATATTCTAAAATAATATTTATTCATAATTTATAAGTTAGCTTTGATGCCAAAATTATATCTCATTTCAAAAAGCATTCACACTTCATATAACATGGATGAACAAAATGAAGGGCTCTATAGATTAAGAATGTTTAGATGCTATTTCAGGGATAATTAGACAACCATTCAACTGCTATGAAAAACTTACACAATAGAAGCTTGGGTAATTACATTACAAATTTTAATAAGTATGTTATCATAAGGCATTGGAAGGCAGAGCACGTGCAATTTTATAGGAAATGAAGAAAATTATGATTACACTTAGATATTTTCATAAAGAAGAAATTACCTAATATATTCTTTAGACCTTAAAACTAAAATACTGATGTAATTATCAACTGTAGTTATAAATTACCCTTCAGATCTCAGCTTTGATAAAAAAGAATTTACACAGACCATTCAGAAGAGGTTAGCTTCCCCATCTACTGTAACATGGCTTACATCGTTGGTACACTTGGTTTTACTTTACCGCACTTGTATTTATCTATTGCCACTGGAGTATAAGCTTGATGGCAGACACTCTGCTCTTTTCATTCACTGCTATGTTAAGTAAGCCTTCTGTTCAGCACTTATTGAACGTCTACTTTTTCTACTGAGCATTTTTGCATGCATGTATTCATAAATGCATCAATAAACACTGCACTGTGATATGAAACACACTAATTCCATCAGTTGTAGCCTAGAATCTCAGATTTCTTCACCTATTAAAAAATTACCAACCTATTCCATGCACTGTTACTCTTAAACTATCTACAAACTGAAAAAGAAAACAAACAAAAGGGTTAAAAAATGTTATCATCAGGAGAATTTAAGTTACAAAGAGCGCTAAACAGAACCAACTTGTTCTCAAATGCCACAGAAACTTTAAAATTACTATTTGGCAGAGACTGAATTCGATTCCAACAATAATTATTACTGTTTAAAGTTGGTATTCAGTTTTCTGCTTTGAGGCCAATTTCTCAGGTGAATGTATCAACCTAGTAAAATTACAAAGCTGTCACAAGGACTGTGGGAATAGGGAAATGGGACAATAATGGCAGGTGGAGGGAAGGCTATTACGGGCAACTTTCTATTAGAAGTCAAATCCTGTTGCTGGCTGTTAAATATGATTGATGTCATGATTAGAGCCCACGAGTATCCAATTCTACTAAATCAGTTTAGAGCGTGGCCAGAGAAGGTAAGGTATGTCTCCTGGGCAGATTCACACCGCCAAGTCCTAAGTCCACCCTCTCCCTAAATACTATGCAAAACCAAGATTGCTATTAATGGGTGAGTTTGATTTAGAGAAAGTGAAAACAGTGAAAAGAGAGTAGAAAGGAGGACAATTAGTAAGAGAAACTGAAAACACAAGCGTTTATAGTTTGTCTTTTTGGTACATACATTCACTCATGTACAAAATGTACAGCTATTGTAGCAAACAATTCATTTTTTTATGACTTACAGAATTCTTTTAACATAAATAAGTCATATACAAAACTGAGTTCAACATCAAACAGAACAAGAAATTTAGTCCTGAGAGTGATTTGATAAGAGATAAACTATATACGTACAGAAACAGCTGTTGCCAGCTTTAGCCCTCAGTAATTTAAGAAAGTGAATTTGGCTGGTGCTAGCAATCGTTTTAGTAATGGCTTAAAAAATGTAACAGGCACAAGAAAACTAAGAGGGATGTATGATAGTTCTGATCTGTATGTGTTGTAGGTTGACACCCCAAAGGCTAGACACTTTTTTAGGATGAAAACTACAGTTTCTCAATGGTTTAGAGCAGTGCTTCTTGGACTTCAGGCTGCATGGGGATCTTCTTAAAATAGACATGTTCACTCAAGTTAAGGTGGGGCCTGAGATTCAGTGTAACAAACTTCCAGGTGATATTGATATTCCTGGTCTGCAGGTCACATTTTGAGTAGCAATGGTTTAGTCATTTCTCCCGGAAAACATGCCTAAGCCTGTAAGCCTGAGTAGAGTTTTTCCTCTTGCCCTTTCTGCTTTCCCACAGTACCCTGTGGTTTCCTCTACTGCAGCAGCCTGTATCACACACAGAATACTTAAATAGGCAGTTTAGTTCTAACATCTGTGCAACCACTATGTGGCACTGAACTTGAAAACCTACTACATCTTGTATTTACTGTGGCCAGTTTGACTTGGTCGGGCCTGCAGTTATTTTCACTGCCGCATTTCTTTAGAAATAGTTATGAGTCAAGGTGATGGGTTTCAGGACCACCACTTCACAGCCAAATTTAACACATGAACATTACATCCTTCTCCAGTCTCCATTTTCACATAATCTCTGCATTATCCTGCAAATCAAGAAAGAAAGCAGGGCAGCACTACCGTTTGCTATGTGTCAGGGGGTGTAGAGGTGTTATCGTTAAATTCTAACAACCATCTGATGTAGTTTTGTGGATGAAGAAACCAAGAGAGTTCACAAGGTAACTTGCTTGGTGTCCCACAGACAGTAATGCAAGAATAAGGCTTTGAAGCCAAACAACTGCACTATGGAAATATTCATGCTGAATTTATATTAATCAGTCTTTCCCAGGATCAATTAATTACAGTACAAATATATATAAATAATACAAAATAGGCTTCCTAAAAGTCACTTTTATAAAATGCCACATAGTATTTAGACTAGAAGGTATGTGGGAAAATCACTGTTGGCATCTACTCTACAACTTTTATTCCTCATAAAGAATAGAGAATATTTACCTATTTACTAATGAAACCTTTTTTGATAGGTTCTAAGACAAAGTATCAGTATATAGGTTTACCTCATAGGTATCCAGGAATAGACAATTACAACTACTAGGGTAATTTCCTTTAATGAATATCATTATGTATACATTATATAAAGCAGTACTTCAAAATTCAAATTTATTTTAGTTAAAAGCTGGATATGAAATAATTTATCAAGAACAGAATCTCTCTTTATTTGGATGATATGATTCACCGATCTGCCTTTTTTAATTTTAAAAGCAAAAACAAACCAACCCCCAAAAATGCCAACAGTGCTTCTTACTAAAAGGTTTACGTTTAGAAACCAGAAATGGAAGAAAGAGAAGGGAGGGAGGCAGGGAGGGAGGAATTGCTTACTTGTAATTAATTGTTAACAAAACTATAATCCTCTACAGCTCACCACTGGAGGCCTGTTTTGCTCTCACAGGAACAGATGATGAAACTGATATGTTAATTCGAAACACTTCATTTAAAATGCTATTGCAATACACAAGTATGTGATAAAATTCTAGGGTTCTTAATAAACTACTTAAATTGATGAAAAATAAGAAATTCAGTTCACAACGTAATGGCAAAGTGGTTATAATCTAATGAAGTACTATTTTTGGAAACCTACTCTATTAAAGAAATTTCACCTTCTCTATGAGAACCTCTCAACAGATGTCAGTCTTAGAACTTATGTAAATTCCTAAGCTCTCCACATATATGATGTTAGCAACAACAACAACAAAAAAGGTGGAAAGGTACAATGAAGAAAAAAATTCTTAGCATTTGAAAGTTATCAAAATATATTTAAGAGTACTTATGTTTTCTCTATGAAATATTCTTTAAATATTTAAGAATACTTCAAGAAAATGTTTCTAAGAAAACATATTTCATAGAAGATTGAACAAAAACTTTCAATATTATCATGAGAGCAATTAGTACACGAGTGTCTGAAGTAGATCACAGTCATGTGATTTCATTAAATATTTTCCCATAAAATAAGATGATACAAATAAGGTATCTTGTTCTATCCAATGCATACTCTCCACAAAAGCAAAGCAGTGTATCAACAAGCTTTGAATCACCAAGTGAAGGTTGTTTCCTATACAACTAAAACAAAACTGGGAGGTAAAACATGGCCTACCAGCTGCTTGTGAGATTAGCAGCAAATTGTGAGGTAGTAATCAGGCAGTAGCAGCTAAATAGAAAGGAGAATACTACCACAATTGAAAGAGAACATAGCAGAAGCAGTAACAGTAACAAATATTAAGACACGGCTCATGTAAAATGGGATGAACCTGGAAGAAAAAAAAAAATATGTACATACACACTCTCACACACATACAAAAATACCCACACTCTTTTGGACCATAGGTCAACAGAAAAATAATCGTAATGGCTTCTCAGTTGGAGCAGAAGTCTCTAAATAAGGAGAGATACCAGTAAAATTTAACAGGAATATTTATGATGCAATATCCTTAAAGAATGTAAATGTCTGAACCAAAATTAAATTTGAGATTCAAATTTCCATTGCTAAAGTCTTTTCAGAGCCAAAACTACACAATTAGTATATGCTATTCAAAAAAAGAAAAGGAATATAAAAGAAAAAACTAAGGATGAAGAGAACTAGTTTGAGAAGAAAAATCTCTCTTGGTAGAATAGAAAATAAGTATCAAGTAGGAGACTAATTTTCACATTAAAATAAAGTTTGATTTAACTTTTTTACTTGTCTCACAATTCCAAAATTAGACGATCAAGATCAAGATATTATTATTCCTATAAAAAGTTAAACTTTAATCACTGAAAGCAATTTAAATCATGAGACTTAAAACTCCAAATTATTATTGTGACTAAACACTTTTGCACTGTTTGACATCCTGCTATTTTATGAAAAACTTCAGAAAGTAGAAATTTTGTAGAATACATAATTCTTAGCTATAGTATCTTCACTTTGCTTTGTAGTTTCACTCAAATCCCACTGGAAAAGATCCGGAATTTACCCTTAAAGGGTAGAGTTCACATTCACACAACTTAGAACAATCATGGTAAGAACTCCCTTCACTTCCTTAAGATCAACAATATAATCCTAAAATTTTGTTCACAAAACCACTGAAATAACTCCTAACTTTAAAAAAATTCCCACAAAAAGTTAGCAATCAATAGAAAAACCAAAATGAGAAATTCCCCTGCATGAAAAATACTCTAGGTAAATTCTGATGCTTAAGCAGTTAAAAATATGTACAACGAATAATATCAATAAACAAATATATTTAAGGGGAAAAATGACTGTTAATTACACTATACCCAAAACCTTACTTTTTTTTTTAAGTCTCTGCTGTTACTATGGCATAGAACTAAAAACTTCTTTAAAGTGTTTTCTATTAGAAACTATAATCAAATAGGTTGCACTTAAATTCCAGTAAGATCACTTCAAGTTTAATAAACTAGTCTTCATTAACAGTATGTTTTTTTAAGTGGCCAAAACATGTAAGTCAACATTACATCTACATTCCACCTAAACAGAAAAACCTGCCCTCCAAACCAAAGCTACACATACACTTTTTTTACTTTATAGAATCACTCCAACATCTTTTCTATCAACATCATTAAAATCACCATACCTGTCTGGACCGAGGTCTACCAGGAGAAAATTTCCTTTTGGTAATAGCTGGTTTACCCATGCCAATTTTGGGGGTGACTGAGACGTAAGTTGTTGGCATGATGTTTCCAGCAGAAGCACTGGGAGCCGACGGGTAACTGTGCAGCACGTCGTGGGAAGGCAAGTCGGAAGAAAGTGCTGGAGAGGAAGACGCATTTGCCTTGCTTATGCCCGCTGCTGATGAAAACGATGACTCTGTCTCAGATGGTAATTTTACAGATTTGCTTTCTTGGCATACACCATCTTTCACACAACTCTCAATTGCAGGAGCCACTTCGAAGTCCATAAATGCAGTAGAGGGTTCAGGATTTTCTTTCTGTTCCATTTCTTCTGGTACCCTTTCTATGGCCAACTGTTCCTTAGAACATAAAGCCGTACCTTCCCCACTAGGGGACGGGACAGTGACAGATTCAATGTTGACTCCTGGAGGCCGGGACTCTTCTGGGGGCGCCACCACGTTAGGTCCCTCCAACAAGTGCACTTCCCCCTGCTGCACGACGACCTGGGGAGCAAGGGCGTCGGCGCTGTCTGTCACTTCCATTTTGTTCTCATTTTGATCTGCACCGCAAGCATGCATCGCTTTAGGAGGCATTTCCATTTCTTCACTGTCAACTTCATGAGAAATCTGATTTTCCAATTCAGGATTCATTTTATCTTGCGATGATTCTATAAAATTTCAAATATCTACTATGTTAATGTACCTATGAATTTTAAAATTTCTAACTATGATTAGGTATAAAACATTAATGTCTTACATGTCTGTAGCTCTATGGTTTAAAAATAATAGGCTTGGGTAGAAAAAAAAAAGTTGGCGGGGGAGTGGGGGGGCTGGGGTCCAAAACATACTTTTGCTTAAAACAATGCCTTAAGTCAGAAGGTATTCATCAAGAAAGGCAATAAGGCAATTATTAAGTTTAGTAAAGGCCAAAAGAGAGCAGGGTTTATGGATTAGAATCAGTCACCAATCAGACCAGAAAACCTACAAGAACACTACCTTAATGGGATCCCCAGAGTTTAAGGTAATTTCTGGTAAGAATATTAAAATAGAATTAATTTCTAATATAACCATTATATATGATGTTTTACAGTTTGGTCACTTACAAGAGGATTTAAAATTTTGTACGTGAAGTTATACTCATTTTACAACTAGGAAAATGAGGCTCAGTGATATTACATGATGTGTCCAAATTTAAAAAGTAAAGATTAGTCTAGAATAAAAAGAATTTTGCAATAAGCCGACACAAGATGTAACAAAACTTCTGTATACTCAAATATGTAATGACCATAGACAGAAAAGACTTATTTCGCTTAGCCATACATGCTAACACAATCAATACAGTTTTGGGGATATAATTCTTGTTCTTCCTCATCATCTATAACCAAAGAGACTTATCTTAGCAAATCAATAAAAATAATTAGATATCAGAAGTATCTATAGTCACTGACTACTAAATTTTAAATCAGGGTACTAGTAAGTTAAACCTTTAACCCAACACTACTTAAGAGTAAGGTTAGACGTCCAATTGACATGGGCCCTAAGTGGCTCTTTTGAGTAAGACCACTGATGATAAAAAGCACTTATTTCAAATGCCATCAAGGTAATTTCTTAGGTACATTAATAAAGACACTAATTTCCTTATTTACTATTTACCATGGTGACTGAAATTTATATATGTTCTTATATCAAAATGAAATCTCACTTCTCACTCCTGCTTTATTGAAAGACTATAGTTGAAAAGGAAAATAACATCAAATAACAGATCTGATCATACTAAATATTTTTAAACACAAAAGTGCTTCAAAAATACTTTAATATTTTAAAAGTAATAAAAAATGGACCTTTAAAACAGAAAATACATATAAATGAAGTGAACATTTATGGTTTAAAACCAAAAGTATCACCATTTGAGTGACTCAAGTAAAACAATCTTAATGCTATATAATGCCTAAATTATGTGCTCATAATAGGAGACCGACTACCTCAAGTCTCACTGGCAAAGAGGAACATTTGCAATACACACTCAGAACACGAGTATGTTCTTTCTCCTCTGTGCTGGGCAGGAAGGATTAAGATAAAAGCGCAAACATGCTCTATTTCTGCCTTAGAAATCCACTGCCAATGGTTTTCCAGAAGAGGATCACCTAACCACAGACTGCACTACCGTCATGTGAGTCTAGCAATAGTAAACAATTCATCTCTAATTTGAAAAGTCACCTTAGCAGACAATGACTCGAATTGCAGAGCAACCATAAAGGCGTTATGCTGTAAATCAATCAAATTAGACAACATGAACATGTGGCCTACCAGCAGTGAGAAGTCCACGCGCGCCATGACTTCCTGGTGGATCACTCCTCCGCTGCTCTCCAGTGTGGATGTGAGCTGCTGTGAATAACACACTTATGGAATCCCCAGCAAGGAGTCCAAATCCCTCTAACACTGCTTTCTCAACAGTAATCTGAGTAAGATATTTATCCTTCTGCCAAATTCCAATTTCAAATACAAGCATAAAACATCCTGTTACTATTCGTTTGTTAAGTAGGATATGGAAATGAAACTGGATACGGAAGGAATCTGATTATGTACTATAAGATTATTATATAGTTTTGTCTTATTTTTCTTCACTTTATTTCTTTATGAAGTATAATTTTTAATGAGAGTTGTTAAATATAAACTTAACCTCAAAATATCTCAAGGGCTTTTTATGTATACATTCAACCTATATAACACAGTATCACATACAATCCCACAGACTTTGAGGTGAGACCAAGATTAAATTTAATAAGTAGTTTTCCCCAAACCTGGTATCTCATTAATTCCAGATCCTCAAGTACAATAATAGCTATTACCAATAATGCAAAAAGCTTAATTGAAATATCATTGAAATAACCCTCAACAGGACTGCTTACATGATCTAAAACAATGAATTTTTCATTATCTCAGCATGAAACATCTCACAATCAGCAACAGCTCTAGTTAGTAATTACAAAGATAACTAAAGAAAGAAATTGCTTTTTAATGAAAATCACTTGATTCCTAAACAAAGTATATATTTATGAGTAAGTCTAGATTACAGCTGAACTATCAATACAATATATACATGCCCTTTCCCCAATTAATTTCGGTCTAAGTTTATTTTATTTAAAAAGGCTCCTCTCTAAATAATTTCCTACATGACTATGTCTCAGCTTACTTTTATCTAAGGTACTAAAGTTGCAGATGTTCACATATTCACTCTACACACACATTTTCTTCAGAGAATAGACTATCCATCACCAAAAACATCCTTACCATCTGGAACAATTCCAGGTGTGGGCTGCTGATCATCGACATCTTTATTAACTGCTTGCTCCAGAAATACCATGCGGTCCTCAGGGCCTTCAACTTCCATTTCATTGTTACAATCTTAACAGAAAATTATTTATTCTTTAGCTCAGAATGAGTTTTTCTGTTTTTGTTAACTAAGTCAACAATTATCACCTTGTTCTAATGGTGGTAAATTATCCCTAAAAATGCCATAAATTCTTCTTCAGATTTTTCTATGTTGAACCAAATATATATTTACACATTTTTCAAATATGGAAAATATAATGAATTAAAAAGTAACTGGAATTTTATTATTTTGAAAGGATACTGCACAACTGTATACTGATGGCATACTAGAAACAAAATGTTAGTAACCAAGATGTGTCTACTTAAACCCCTTGCAGTTGATAAAATAGAACTTTTATAGACTTTGCCATTCATACTGATGAAAATGAAAAACGATCTGATTAGCAGGTCTGTTCCCTTTATGATCTAAGAATCTTGTTATTACGTTTATAACCCAATGGTGTACTAATAAAACTACATGAACAAAATTTAATAAAACTAAAATTTGTTTGTAGTAAAATAACCCAGAGCATGAAGTGCAAACTAGGTCATACAGCCAAACAGTAAGCAACTTCCACTGTTGGCCCAAAAAACACAATTGTAGGAGCGTACGCTAGTCCTGGAATTCAAATATTGGGCGAACAGTTGTAAAGAAGCTAGATTAGATGTTAACCATCAGATTCAGAGATGACCAAGATCACAGGTACAGAAGCTAAAAATAAGATGGGATCCGATACACAGGATTCCCTCATTGTTACTAAAGTAATATACTGCTGACTGGTTGGCACAGCATCCTAAAAAACAAAAACTCTCAAATTTACCTGTAATGAGTTCAGCCATCTCCACTTCATCACCTGGCTGTAATGGATCCATCTCAGCTAAGTGTTTGCAATACATGCAGATGTACTCTTCTTTGAGCTGAGAATCCAGTTCATGATCTGTTGGTTTGTCACATTCTAAGTGAACCCATCTGTGACGATAAATATATTTAAATAAAATTTTCTAATTTAAAGTCAAATGAATATTTAGGGAAAAGAGAGAGAATTGCTGAAAAACTGGATATAGGAAGGGGTAAGGATGGAAGAAGAGAGGTTATAGGGGTTAGCAATTGAAGGTTCTAGAAAAGGAGCTGTCATTTTTGGATGTCATCACAGGTGTTGACTTTTTTTTTTTTTTTTTTTTAAACACATTTTAAACTATTTACTCTTTACTTTTCCCAATTAATGCTTGTTTCTGGTCTTGTCTTATTTTTTGCCCACTTACATCGTTATGCCTTTCAGACTCATAAAAACATACTTTAATTCCCTCTATAACGGCACTCAGTACTGAAAGGATTACTGGAATGACAAAAGCTTGGATCTCAAAATACATGGCAGAGCAGATGATCACATGGACAGAACTGACAAACAAATGGAATAACTATATCTCCTTACCTTTTGCACATATTACAATGAAGCATGTCTTTCTGCAATTCTGGATGGTAGCACTTCCCACAGAAAGGACATAAGTTATCCTGCTGTTGGTAACAACTGTCACATACCAGGCAATTGTGGTGCCACTGAGAACTAGATCGTGTGCCACACTCTACACATATTCTGCAATTCTAAACACCAGGAAAAATGAAAACAGAAACAGTTTGTTATGCATTTGTACTGCAGTTCTGGTGTAACCCTTTTTTAAAAATCAGTGAAACATTTGTAGATTATATATTAAGCTTTAATTTTTATGACACTAATTTAGGGTGTATGTTTTTGAAAAAGAAGTTTGTTTTGAACATCTGATGAGATATCACTCAATTTACACTGAAACCTCCTGGAAAGTGTAAATAGTGGATAGAGACATCGAAGAAAACATAAATAGGGAAGGAATAAAACCAAGAACGTAGCAATCCAAACTTCAAAAAAGAAACACATTCCAGAATCAGGAAGTAGCTAATGCTGAATAAGTCTACTCAACTCACTACTCCGAAAACAAAATGGTCCTGCTAGGGAATTCTGTTTGTTTATGGGTAGCTTAGGAACTAAAAACAAGAATTCACACTAAGGAAATATAACCCACTCCAAATGATTAGGTGTCTGAAATTGTGAAAATAACCACTCAACATCAAAATCCAATTATGGCTTCTCATATTTTCAGAAGAGAGAGGCACTACCCTTAGCAAAGTAGAACTGCTGATGTGCAAGGCCTGGCAGAGGCCAGCCAAACCTCCTTCTGCGCCTGTGAGCCAGGCTGCCTTAAAATTCTGGGCACAAGGCTGACAAATTGTGGGACTCTCATTACCCACCCACCCACAACTTTGCAATCTAAAGCACCAATAAAAAAGGAACTTTATCTTTTTGAGCTGCTGGTATCTTTTGATACAAAAGAGATGCTCACTGAAAAAGAGAAACTAGCATGAACCACAGATCTGCTAAAGTCTTACAGATTTAAAATGGAGGTACTCATAAATACTGATGACAAAATCCTAAGTAAAATGTTAGCAAACAGACTCCAATAGCAAATCAAGAAAATCATAAACCACATCCAAGAGGAGTTTATACAAAAATGCAAGTATGGTTAAATATTAGAAAACCTATTAATAAAAATCTAACATATTATTAGGTCTGAGGAGAGAAGATAAATTATTTCACTAGATGCTGAAAAGACCTTCGGAAAAAAATTAAAATCCATTCCTAATAAAAAAAAAAACTTCCGAGAAAATTAAAATGGGTAGGTATTTCCTTAATGTGATATACACACATAACCTCAATTCTAAAGCCAGCATTTTGTTTAATTGGGGAACCCTAGAGGCATTCCCACTAAGGTCAGAAATAAAGCAAGGATGCCTACTATCTCCACTACTGTTTAACATGGTTCTGAACCAATGTAAACAGTAAAACAAATGAAAACAGAGGCAAAATAGGAAAAGAAGAAATAAAACTATCTGTAGATGACAAGATAGCATACTTGGAAAATCCTAGAGAATGTATCACAAATTTAATAAAAGAATTCAACGAAGTAGCAGGATATAAAATTAGCAATGAAAATTCAATAGAATTCACATACACAAATAATAACCAGTTAAAAGATATAATGAATGGGAAAATCCCATTTATAACATCAACAAAACAGAGACAACTTTTAAGAATAAACTTAAGAAATGTCCAAAACCTACACAAAGAAAATTAGAAAACATTCCTAGAAGACACTAAATTAGACTTGAACAAATGCAAAGACATACCTTGTTCTTCGTTAGGATGTCCTAACACCAAGATTTCACTATCAATGAATAAATTTAAAGTGACCTGATAAAAATTCCAGTGAGGTTTTTCACAGAGCCTAAGGTTCATATGGAAAAATAAACGACAAAAACAGCTAGGAAAAATGTGAAATAGAAAAGATCTGATGGAGGACCATGACTACCAGATACTGCAAAGCCTCTATAGTTAAAACGGTATGGTATTGGCTCATGAAGATAGAAAGACAGAGCAATGGAACAGACAAGAAATTCCAGAAATAAACCCAACTAAATCTAAAACTCTAGTCTGGAATCTCAAATCACTGAGTCAAAGACTGTCTTTTTAGTGAATGGATTTTGGACAACTGGATAGCCAACTGGGAAAAGATAATTCATACCATATAGAAGCATCAACTAAAAATGGATTAAAGAGCTAAATGTAAAAAATAACATAAAAACTAGAAGAAAATATGAACTCTCCTATAGCCTCAGTATAGGAAAAGGCTAATTTTAACTCAAAAGTCCAAAAGCAATAGAAGACTGATAAATCTGACTATATAAAAATAAACTTTTGCATGGCAAAAAATAACACAGGCAAAGCTAAAAGGCAAACAACAAACTGGAAGAAAAGATGTGCACCGTATAACACAGCTGAAGGCCTTATATCCCAACTATACAAGGAGCTCTTAGACTGTGGGGTCATCAAAATCTTCAAGAGTAACAGGCAACACACAAGAACAGACAACTCACAAAAAGGGGTAAAAAACGACCCCTAAACACAGGAAAAAATGACCAGCTTCACTCAAAAGAGAAAAGAAAATTAGACTACACTGAGATAACATTTTTCACTCATAAGACAGGCAAAAATCAAAAGCTGAACATGACAGCCTGTTGACAAGGATGTAGAAAAGAAGTTCTCTCATGCATGAGTGGTGGCAAAAGGAACAGCTGCAAGTCCCATGAAAGGGAATGTGACGATACCTAACAAAATTACATACGCATTTACCCCCGAGCCAGTAATCCTACTACTAGAAATTTATTCTAGAGATTCGCTCCCAGCACTTCAAAAACCCATATGCACAAAGTTACTGACTACAGAATCACTTCTAATGTAAAATATTGGAAACTACCTAAATATTCAAGCATAGGACATTGGTTGAAAAACTATGGTTCAAATAAACAGAAGAAAAAAAGAAAGAGAGAGAGAGAGAGAGAGGGAGGGACGGAGGGAGGGAGGCAGGAAGAAAGAAAGGGAGAAAGAGAAAGAACGAAAGAGAGAGAGAGAGGAAGGGAGGAAGGGAGGAAGGAAGGGAGGAAGGAAGGGAGGAAGGGAGGGAGAGGAATGAGGAAGATCTCTATGAACTGATATGAAGTGACTTCCAGATTTTAAGTTAAAAAAAAGGAACATGCAAAAGAGCACATATGCTACCTTCAGTGTAGAAAAGGGAAACAAAAATATATTTGCTTATCATTACAAAAAAATACAGGAAGGATGAATCAGAAATTTTTGGAAGCGTGTTAATATCCTATGTATTTTTAAAAATTAAATCAATAAGAAAAGAATGGGGAATTTTAAAAAAAACCAAAATCTTCAAGAATAACAGGCAAAACACAAGGATTCTTACTATACGAGAATGGATATGTAAGAATGTGAGAAGGCAAAGAACTCAGCAGGAGGGATCAGAATTGGAGGTATTGGTGTAAATTCATTATTTATAAATGATGTACATGTGTGATTATACGCATACTTATGTGTGTATTCGTAGATATGCATATGTGTAAATGTATACACATGCATGTATTTCCTGCCTCATCTGCTGAAAGTACAAAGAAGCAAACACCCCCAGAGCAATGGGCACACGTAGCACCCAATCTTCACTAAAGGAACTTGGCCTATTTATAGAAAAGAGGACAGATTCCAGGGCTAGGGCAGGGAGGTGTAAGATGATTTTGGAGTATCTTGTTATGCGCCCAAATGTAATGAAGTGCTTAATGGTGAGGGCGTGCCACAAAGACATAGGAGCCAGCTTGAAAAGGATATCAAAGGCAAAACTGGACAATTTGAGCACAAAACAAATTAGGTACAGTAATAAATTATAAATTATTGATAATAACAAGAATTCATGAGTCAATACTGACAATATATACATAATTTTAACATGTGAAAGAAGGGAGGGTTCTTGCTTACAACAGAATGCAGGGGGCTGACTGGTAAATGTGAAGTTAGAAAAGCATCATTTTACAAACAACAGGTAAAAACTATATCAGGCATTGGTTCCTATAATCTTGGAGAAAATTCTGAGGAGCAACAAGATATTTGCACGGTATTAAAGTGTCTCCTCACATACTGTTTCATTAGATAGAAGAGAGAGAAAGAAAACAGTGGAGAAACTTTACAGCAGCTTGACCAGATTATCAGAATTCACATCACCTATGAGGGAGAGATAAACATCAGGTGCATCCAGCTGAAAGCCTGAGAAAGGCACATCATCACTTATGCAATATTCTGCCCAAGAATGAATAACTCTCTACATAATCATGAGGAAATGTCAGACAAAGACAAAATAAGGAAAGTTCTATTTGTGATTTAAAGAAAACAAAACAAAACAAACAAACAAAAACCAGGTATGTGAGGAAAAACTCTATTATTCAAAACTGTCAATATCAAAAAAGACAAAGAAGGGCTAAAGAAATTTTCCAGATTAAAGGACTCAAAAGAAACATGACAACTAAATGGAATACCTGAGCCTAGACTATCCTGGAACCTACATAGGAGGAGGGAAATGCTATATGGGACATTAGATCAAGTGACAAATTGAAATATGGATGGTAGATTAGATATATTGATGTAAATGTATGGGGTGATAATAGTGCTGTGATTATGTAAGAATATTCCTATTATTAGGAAATACACATTTAAGATTTAGGGGTAAAGGGAGCACTGTGTATAACTCACCCTCAAAATGGTTCAGGGCAAAAAAACATACACGGGGTGGGGAGGAGGGAGAAAGGGCATGAATGACAATACTGAAACCCTAACAACAGGTGAATCTAGGTAAATGGCATATGGGTATTATTTTTATTTTTCCAACTTTTAAAGTCTGAAATTATTTCCAAATAAAGCCTTTTAAAACGCATCATATACCAACACATCAGCATTCTTGAAAGAGAAACAGAACAAAGAAAACTATGGGACAATGACCGGTATATAATGAAGTTCCTAAAAAGATCACCCTTACTTCAGTGCAAGCAGCCTCGCTAGACTGACACCATTCCTGGGAAGGCACACCTATCTGCCTCTGCACCTCCAGCCTGCACCACAGTGTTTGCATTTGACTAAAGACTATAAAGAACTATGAAAGAATTTAACAGTAGAGAAGGAGTATCATTCTTCAAACTGAACAGAAGATAAGCATTCCTATGAGAAACTCCAGGAGAATCGAGCACTTCAGGCATTATGCTGAGCACTTTACAGGCATCATCTCGCTAAATCCAACACTCCTGTGAGGTTAAGTACTATTAACTACATGATGAAACACAGCTTACAGAAGTCAAATAATTTGCCAAAGATCCTGTATTTAGTAACTGGAAAACCTGAGATTTGACTCCACAGCCTAATCTTTTTAATCACTTTATAATACCTCCACAGAACAAAATAAAACACACACACTATCCACTCGTATTCTCAGCTGTATAATAAATAATTCTGTCACGTGAAAGAGAATAGCAGACTAATACGGAAAGCAAATTAGTAAGGGCAGGACAAAAAGAAGCCAGAGAACAACCTTGAGAAATAAACTCGGAATTCTGAACACATTTTCCAAAATAATGAAAACCACAACAAAGAAAATAATGAATTAAAGAAGGAAACAAAATCACCTAGATGTTAGTAAAGATTATTAAAGAGAATGTAAAGAAAGTAAATATTTTTTAAAAAGGTGAATTTAACCAACACTTCCCTAGACCTTTCCACGGGCCTAAAGGGAGAATGACAATGGTCAATATGTTCCAGACAACACTAATTAGTGTAGAACCATGATAGATACATCCTGGAAGCAAATCCAAATAACTGAACAAAAATAAAGATCTCATGGCCTTCAAGCAGAAAAACAATTAACTAATTAAACTAAAAACAAAACAAACTTCTTCTGTAATTCCATAAACTGGGAAAAAACAGGAAAAAAAAAAGTATCCAAGGTAAAAAAAAAAAAAAAAAGTTGTAATGCAAAACTATACCAAACCAAGTTCTTCTGGTAGTTTGAAGGCAACAATCTCTTTCAGGTTTGCAAGATTCCACAATATTTACAATTCTTTTATAGAAGTGCATAACCAAGTCTCCAAAAGATTGGGGGTGAGATGAGGTTGGAATTCACAGAGAAGATCCCTCCCTCCCCAAAGAAAAAGCCTACAGTCTGGGTCAACTTAGAGAGGAGGGAGAAAACTTCTGATTTCTTCATTTTCAATGGCAAGTGGGGGGGGGTGATTTTTAATATTTTCAACATTTATAACTTAATATGCATAAGATATAAGATTTGAATTACAAATCACTGCAGGGAATAAAAGGAACTGAAAAACAGAAAGGAAATTAAAAGAACAGGTTTGCCTTAAAATAGCCAAGCATTTCAATTACATCCATTAGTCTAAATACTTGACTATTAAACCTTTCAAAAGGTACAGTTAAAATGACACAGAAGGATCCAAAATGAAAAGATCACATTCAACTGGTAAACTAAAACCCCACTCAGCCATATTTGTCAGGCAAAGCAAAATATCTGGTCTCCCCCTCCCTCCCCAAAAAAAGGCATTACACAATATAAAGAGAATAGTTTTACACTGATAAAAAGCACAATATATCAATATTAGCCTGATCTACTTGCTAAATAACCAGCACAAGTTTAAATGCAAGGAGAAATTGGTATGAGAAATTACAAGAGTCGATTTTATCTACGCCATAATACACTGTTGAATCAGTCAAAAAATATGGAAAAAGAACTTCATCTAATTAAATGAAATTAATAAACACAAATACTACAGCTTTAAAGTCACTATGTCAAGCATCCAAATATATGTCAAAAAGAAAACTACACTAGTTAAATTATCTGATTCAATACGATTAAAGCAGAAACTAATGTGTTTAAGCACAACCTAAAAAAAGAAAGATAAAATTAAGTCAAATGTGAACAAATATAAAGTTACCAATACAACAAATATGAGTGCAGCCAAAGCTATAATCAAAGGTAAATTTATAGTCTTAAAATATCCTTTTTTCCTTAGGAAAGTGAAGAAAACGAATTACGAATTCAACTTCCTATTTCAAAAGAGTAAAAGAGGCGCGGTAGCGGAGATAAAAGTAATAAACATACAAATCCGTCCGACGGCAGGTTTTTTCCGTAGACCAAGCACCACGCCAGGAGAGAACGCGCGGAAGCGGCCCGTCCGGCCGCCAGGCACAAACTGCCCACGGGGCCCTCCTCAGCCCCCAGGCTCCTCCCTCCCGGGCGACCCCACCTGAGAACAGTTGCCCCGAGGCGCTGGGTTCCCGGGGAGAAGGCCCCGCCCCTCCAGGCCCCAGCCTCGGGCCGAGGCGGGACAGAACTCGCCGCCCTCTACCCCCCGCCCTAGAACCAGGTGCCGCGCCGCCAGTTCCAGGTGCCGAGGCTCGCCGGGGGCGGGGGTGGGGCGCAGGGGTAAGGCTCCCGCAGCGCCTCCTCCTACGCCCTCACCAACACCCCATCCCTGGGGACCTGCCAGCGAGACCGCCCCCCTTTCCAGGACCCTCCGAGGAGGGCAAGCACCACCAGCGCCCACCCCTCCCTGCCGCAGGCTGCTCCCGGAAGCAGCCTCGGGCTGGCGCCTCCTGGAAGCCTGCGAGCCCCGCTGCGCCGGGGAGCCTCGGCCCCACCGACCCCCTCCGCCACCCGACCCCTCCTGAAGGCCGCCCCACCAGCAGGGGAAGATGCCGAGACCACGACAAACCCGAGCGCAGAGAGAAGGGCAGAGGTAACAGGATCGCGTTTCTGTGACAAAGGGACTAGAATGTGAGGATGCAGGGAGACCACGAGTGTATTCTTGGTCTGTATGTTTTCTGAGAACTTGAAATATTTCATAGAAATGCTAACTTTAAAAAATATAGGGAATTCCCTGGCACTCCGGTGGTTAGGGTTCAATCCCTCGTGGGGGAACTACGATCCCGCAAGCCAAAAATAAAATAAAATAATAAATAAAAATTGTTTTAATTAATATAAAATAACTGCATTTAGCATTTGTATTTATTATCATGTTAGTCCCAAGTGCTGTCAAAGACGTGTGAAAGGTACAAGGTTTTCCACAGTGGAACCGCGGTGAAAAGAATGAGACGTGCGGACCGCACAGGGATTCGCTCCGCAGCAGTGAGAAGCACCCACGGAGCGAGGAGCTTCTTCATACACATCACCTGACAACAGAAACTGCAAACAGCACACCCGTAACTCATAAACTTCCGTACTTTAGAAATAATTGGATTGATACCCCATTTACTACAGATTTCAACTGCGCCATTACTGTGCACCTGTGAGCCAAAAGGTTTCTAGAGTTTTTGAGTGGTACTTCATTACATCTGATGTTCAAAGAATTGCTGGTTGGCACTTTGAGGTCTGATTACTCTGAACCAGTAAACACAGTCCTGGCTTTATCAAACTATATCTATACAAATACTTATACAAAAGGCATTCTTTGTATGAACATTAGTAAAGACAAAGAATACCTTTCTATTAAACCAGGTCTCGGCAATTTACTTTAAAAGCAAAATTATTTGTTAGATTGGGGAGGGGTGAAGAATTGGGAGATTGGGATCGACATATATACACTAATATGTATAAAATGGATAACTAATAAGAACCTGCTGTATAAAAAGATAAATAAAATAAAATTCAAAAAAAATTATTTGTTAGATTAAGTTAATATTTATTTTCTAAGTTAAGCCAGTGTAATTACCATAGATCAAAGAAGTTTATGCCTAGCTTCATGTCTATTCTGTGAAATTAAGATTATAATAATAATTAAAAAAAAATAAAACTCAGCCTGGGGGGTATGTAGAGATGGCCCATGGATCTAGAGTCTTTAGTTTCCTAGGATCCAAATCCTAATACAGATGAAAATTAGATTAAGAAATATTCCTTAATTAGTCTAGGGAGAAAAGCACTGTTACTCAAGTAAGTATAGTATGATAGCACAGGGAGCATAATATATTGGATAAAACATTACAATGTAAGACAGGAAACCTGAGTTTTAGTCTCTGTTCTGCCTCTGCAAATTAGTAAACCTCCGCAGTTCACTTAATCACTAGTCCCTCAGCAGTTCTTAATCTAGAATTTATTAGTTTACCTGTAGAGATTTCAAAGGAAGCAAATTAACTACTTTTATGATTGACTCATCCTAGAGAACATTCAAAGAAAAGTCATAGTAAATATTGTTTCTAAACATCTTCCTAACAGGAAAAAAAAATTAGTTTTATTCAGTCAGTTGGGAATTGAAGGTAAACTTGAGTTATTCTTACCTTCTATTTTCACTTTAAGAATTTAAATATTTTGTGCTTCCAAGGACAGACAATTCTAAAATTTGCTGTTGTTTACCTGGTACTATACTAGCTCTGCCCAGTAGGTTGAGTTGTCAGCCAACCCACAGGGTTTAGAGATGCAGGTGACAGAGCCTCAATAAATTCCTCAGCAAGTTTAGAGAGGCCAGAATGGAATACCTCAAGGTCACAAAGATGCAAATACCAAAATAGACGGAAAAGGGGAGAAACACTGACTAAAAGAATATCCAGAAAAAATTTAAAATAGCTGAAAATACATCTTAAAAGCATTCCACCAAGCAGAAAGACTGATATCTTAAGTAATAAAAAAGAAGTGGAAAAATGTCTATAGATCCTAACTTTCAAAACCCCAAAGAAACTTTACACAGCATCTAAAAAACCAGATATCTAAGTCAGTAAGCACTTACTAAAGCTACCATGCGGGAGGAATAATATACATATGCATATATGATATGATTCCAAATATTTAATACAAGTTTATACATAAATACATACACACATAAATATATATACACATATAAAATCACAGTAAAATCATCTAAAAGCCAATCTGATGAAAATGTAATCTGCTTTATTTCTGGATTTTAAATTAATAGATTTTAAAAATACACGTTTCAGTATCCACATAAAAGGATACTACCTATTTCAAAGAGTTTCAAAGATTAAAGATGAATCACTAAAACACAATTTCTAAGCCATGAAGCACCATACATTTGTTAGTTAACAGGTTCATAGCAGCATTTTTTATAACAGCCTAAAATTGTCAGCAAACCAAATGTTCACCAACAGGTGATTCAATAAACAAATCGTGGTACTTCCACTATTCAGCAATAAAAAGGAATCACTACTGGTATGTGCAACAATATGGGTGACTCTCAAAATAATTATGTTGAGTTTAAACCACCCCCCCCCCCCCCGCAAAAAAGAAAAGGGTATATACTATCCGACACCACTTATATAAAGTTCTAGAAAATGCAAACTAATCTATGGTGAGAGAAAGCAGACTGCCTGGAAGGACAGAAGGGAGTAGGGCAGTGAACAGTCAGAACGGAGGAAATCTCAAGGGGCACCAGGAAACCTCTAGGGGTGATGAATATGTTCATTATCTTGAAGGTGATGATGGTTTCATGAGTGAAAATGTGTCAAATTAAATTATAGACTTTAAATGTGTGCAGTTTACTGTATATCAATTATACATCAATAAAGTTTTCTTTTTAAGTTGAAGATTTGAATAGGTATCCGATTTGTCTGCTCTATATAAAAAACATACATATCTTTTTTTTCTTAAAAAAATAAACAACTTACTTTGCATTTCCAGCCATTGGTTGGTACTGATTTCATAACTGGTTGAAGACAAAAAGTATGATACCCTTTGTCACACGTATCACACACTAGCATCTTGCTATCTTCTCCCGATTGTCTAAAAAATAAGATAGCATTAATGATGCCTTATCTTTAAACTTATGTTTGTAACATAAGTAATCATGAAAAGAATCTGTCCTGGGAACTGCCCAGTTCATAAATACCCTCCGTCTCTGTTTTCTCTATGCACAGATAATGACAGAGTTAACCCTCTAGAGGATGAGACAGAAATCTTCCAAAGGTCCCTAAAGGATTATCCTTACTGAAGGCCCACCTATGGTGAACCCACATTAGTCATTTTAGGGTCCTGCAAAGAAGGAGGGGTTAAGGCAAGATGAATGACACTGATCTTTACTTCTTAAACATCCCATGCCCACCCTTTTTTGGGGAAGGAGCTGTAACTGATAGGTGATGCTGCATGGAAAGGAACAAATCTTGGCACGGTGAGTTGGAAGACACTGTCATATAATAAAAAGAGGATCAAATTTGGATCAGACCTACAATTGTGTTCAGACTTCTGTTTTTCTAGCTGTGTGACTCCTGAATAACTTAGACTTAGTCCGCTTAGTTTCAGGTACAAAATGTGAATGATAATCAAAGATTACTGTGAGAATTAAATATAATTCTGGCTGAAGAGCTAAGAATATCCATTAAGCAATAAGTGCTAAATAAATAGATATAAGAATAATAATCTTGTTATAATTATTAAGAATTGTAATTGAAAACCTAAAATCTTCCCCTAAACACTTTTCTGCCCCAAAGATTGGGCCCCTGTCCTGTCCATGATCTCAGCCTTGATTCTTGGCTGTTAATCACTCTCAGATACTAAGAATTTAATTCAAGAGGAGGGGTTAAAGAAAAACTAGGGAATGCAAGAAGAAGAGCTGAGAGAGGAACCGCTGAATAAAACCTGGGGATAAACAGAAGTAAAAAGGAAGATGGGTTAGTTGGCCTCCAGTAATTTCTTATTTAACTTAATAAATTCTACATATAAAATTGCACACTTTGTCTCTTTAGCTACATGGAAAGATCTTGGAGGAAAAGCACTCTTTCTTCAAGCTCTCTTACTCCTTCTCAAGAAGAAGCCAGGCACAGATACAAGGTATCAAATAAATGTTTACAGATATTTTCTTTAATTTTTACCAAAATATAAAAGCACGTGGTCCTATTTATTCCACATAATTCTAAGATATTGATGCTTATTGTTATCAAATTCAATTACAAATAAAACAGACCGAACATGGCAGTGGTGGGCATCATTTCTCCTAATTACAAAAGTCCTCAGCCTGTAAACAATTTGAAGACTGCTGTAGATGCAGGTAACATCCCCAGATTATCATGCTAATTAATTAGTAGCATGAGAAAAAAAATAATCACAGAAAAGACTGGAGAAATGACCAAAGGATGGAATAAAACAAATAGGAAAAGATAACCCCATTACAAACATTTAAATGCCATACGATACTTTGTTTCAGAATTATGGTGAAAGTAACTGCCTTTCCCATAGATACAGATTTCTTTTTAAACAGTAGACTAGGTATAAATTGTTCTTCCTGGAATAGAAATTGAAACTTATCACTGATTCTTTGGTTCACTCTAATAACTACTTTCCATAGTTAGAGGTTTATTTTCCTATTAAATCTCCTCCCCAGTCTCCCTCAGAAAAAAAGCTGCTTTTTTTTTTTTCTAATGCTTATTTATTTTTAATTGTTAATATCATTCATTTAAAATTGTTGGCAAATTTAAGCTGGCTTTTTAGGCAACCAGAGGAATTTAAATTATTAAAATTAGTTTTTGTTTAGACTTATTTCAAAGTAATATGTTAATAAATATCTAGCAATTTCTAAAGACATGATGAAGTCAGTGTGAATGAATATAGCTGCAGTATGAACAACCTTTATCATATTACACAAACCTTTAGTACCTAATAATAGGGTCTCTCTTAAACTCAATACACACCTTTGAGTTGAAATTAAAACTTACTTGCAGTTCTGGCACACTTTGCACTCAGGACATTGCCAACCTGCACGTTTTAATGGAGTAACCGCTATATCCAGGCACATTCCATGATAGTGCTGACCACAAGTAGTACAAAAGAACTGATCTAAGAGGTCTCCCGGGCTGTCGCACACTGCACAGTTTGCATCTTCCTTTGCTATAATTAACAGTAAAACAACGAAATTGTTGTATAAGAATTTAATATTTTTCTGGCTTTACAGTTTAAAAATCACTTGAAGGGAATTTTCATGGTAAATCTTTCAGACACTTGAAATTATCCACATTGAACTGATATCCAATCAGAATAAGGTCTCAATTAAAACATTATAATATCTTTAATCTAAATTTAATCACATTTAATTTAATCATATAGTTTTGCAATGATCTGTACCTACATCTACTTGAGACCATAAGCAGTTCTTATTTAATTTTATATCCCTAATACCAATGATATGCTGGGCACCTAGTTAATGTTCAATATATGCTTGCTGAAAAGAACCAAAAAGGAAAATATCAACTGAGAGACGCTTTGCAGTGCAAAAATAAACATTTTTATTTGAGTGTTAAATAGGTTTTGAAATTAACAAAATCAGAGACAAAATTAAGAAATGTTAATATCAAGTAGATTAAGATGCTTCTTAAGCATAAACACTAATTTTTATTCAAGTCAAATAAGGGTTTTTTAATACTGGAAAATATATGAGGGAGAACATTAAAGATGGAAGCTACATATTCATACACAAATACAATACTTCATATACTAATTCTATATTCATCTATATTAATTGCCAGTTGTAAAAAAATTATGGACATCGTCTATCGCTAAATGTGGATTAAAAGGAATGGCACTTTTTAACAGTTCTTATACCATCTAAAATAAAAAAGAAATGTAAGAATAAACTGGCTTGCCAAGTACACAAACTCATGCATATTACAATATAATAAGGAAAAGAATGTATTCTAAAATCATACCAATTTGATGATATATACAAATATGTCTGTAACTGACACTTAATGTTCTCAACTAAATGGTCTGATTAGCTGATTGTCCTAGGCCTGTTTTAAATTGTACATACGATTTTTTTTTTTCCTCTTTCGCTTTTTGAAGATTTGGTCAGTCCTCTCTGGCTATAAGCCCTTTCTACCTGCTTTCTTTCCCCAGTCAAGTATCTTGAAACAGAGTAATAATCTATTCCTTTTCCTTACGCCAAGAGTTGGCAAACTGGTTTTGTGGGCCATAGAAGTCTTTGGCATACAGAGTTTTTGTTTTTATTTGAGAGTCCTTTTAAAGTGGTAAAAAAACATTTGCAGTTTGAGGGCAGAACACAAACAGGCCCTAGGACACATCCAGACTGTAAGCCGGGCCCCTGGTGGCTCCTCAGCCACCGCTCATCTGAAGCTACTTTGATGAGGCCACCAGTGGCCTATGAAATCCCGTGGTTACTTTTGAGGTCTTACCTTATTTGCCATCTGCAGCATTTACATCCACGCCCACACTGAAATTTCCCACCTTGACTGACTTCTATGATGGCAGCTTTCTCCAGATTTCTCCTTAGGCTCCCCATGCCTCCGATCTCCTCCTGCTGTGCTGGCTTTTGTACCTCCAGAAGCCCTCTAAATGCTGGAGTCTCTTAGGATTCCATCCTCTTCCATCTTTTCTAATTCCCCATGGTTTTTCTTTGTAATCACATCAATTCCTACATCATAAACCACCACCACAGTTCCCAGATCTCTATCACCAGCCCCAAACTTCTTTCTGAACCTCAAAATGTTATTTTCAAGTCTTACTGGACCTCAATAGCCAGGTGTTCTAAAAATACTCAAACTCAACACCTCTAAAACTTTTTTAAACCTAAACCTCTCCCTTCTTTCTCGACCTGCTGAGTAAAGAAACTTTAGTGTCACTATTGACCCTTAACTCCTCCCTGACCCAACACATCCAATTGGATACCAGTTCTTACTGAGTAAACTTTTTATATATCCTCTTCCATCTGTTTGTACAGTTCAGTCCATCACACTTCGTCTTGGTAACTGCACTTATCTTCTGAATGGAATGCTCGCTTAGGGCTCTGACCTCCTCCCTAAATCAGCTAAACATCCAGAGCAATTTTCTAAAAGTGTTATGCCCTGCGTAAATTAAAACTTTATCAATACCTCCTTTCTTGCCTTAAAATAAAAAAATCGAAAATTTCTACTTTGAGGCAAAAGAAGGAGTGGGGGGGGCTTATCTCCTTTTCCAACTGAATCTCAGAACATTCACTATTTCCTGGTCAGATCAAGCAGTCTGCTGTGCATGTAACACAACAGACTGTTCAACCTTTGTGTACTTGTACACATTCTGTTCTTTCTGCCTGTAATTTTATTCCTTTGTTGTGCCACTAGCCCATTCCAAAGAGGCCTTTAAAACTCTTGCTCAGACATAAACCCTGACTATCTAATGTTACCACACCTAAATGCCCATTTAGTTGTTGATTATTCCTTTCCCCATATGCTTAGAAGAAACTGTCATATAATCAATTAATTATAACACAATACCGTGAACCCCTGAAGAGTAGCAACCTTGTCTTTTTCAACTTCATATCCTCAGTTGCCAAGCACAAATCAATTCTTATATTTTAAGCAAAGGAGTTGCTTCTAAAATCATTTTTAAGTGGCCCTTTAAATGATAGGCGTTTAAAAGAAAGCATTAATTTTAAAAATGAAATTACATGTATTAGTTCATTTTTTTAAAATAAAAATGGAAAAACAGAGCAAAGTAGTTTTCTTAATACTAAAAGAGAGTTCCATATTTACTCATTCAAGCTAAGTACATTTAAAAACTAATCTTTGATTTTTGCCTACCCTCAAAACTTACAGAAATTGGGGCAAGTACTGGACTCTATCAGATACTCAGTTCATCTTTCTATTGTAATTTGCCAGGAACACTATCTAAATACTTCTGTGAAACTTTCTAGAGTCTGCTACCCTGCCACTTCAACTTGCCATGGTAGCTACTAGTCACATGTAGCTATTGCACAATGGAAATGTGACTAGTCCAAATTGAGATGTGCTATACATATAAAATGCACTCTGAATTCCAAAGACTTAATAGGAAAAAAATATTAATGTCACTATCTCAAAAATTTTATTAATTACAAGTTGAAATATTAACATTTTGGATATATTGGGTTAAATATGTATTTTTAAAATTAATTTCAAATAAAAAATTTTAACATGACCACTAGAAAAATTAAAATTACATATATTGCTCACATCATATTTCTATTGCACAGCACTGTTTTATACAGTGAAGCTCATTCTGCAACAAGGTAACTCTGTGTATCACTATAGCAGAGATTACTTTTAATTCTATGACAGTTTCCACCAATTCCTTGATGACAATACTGTCATGTTGTATGATTAGTATGCATCATTTAACAAATTGGGCAAAAAAAAAAATCCATGTGATATATTCAGTCCAAAAACATTTACTCTGCATTATATAAAAATAATAATAGAAAAAAGTTGGTTCCAACCATTTTTCCAATCTGGGCGAACATACAGAAATATGTAGAAATACTAAAACAGCCTTTTGGAGGGCATGCATTAAGAAGATGACATTACTGGATGGCTTAAGTGTCATGTCAGACATAAGTATATGTACATATACATACATATATGTCTGAAAGCCAAAGAGGCGTTAAGCTTGAAGCAATAATCAAATGACTAAGTGAAAATTTTCTTTAAGCAGTTGGGAAAGCAAAATAGATTGAGTGAAAGACTAAAGCTAAAGACAATTTAAGAGAGGACAGGAGTAAAATCCAGGTTAATTTGGCTCCAAAGATCATGTTCTTTAGTACTAATCAATATTGATGCCCACTGGAAGGGCAAAGAAGGTGAAGAATAAAAGTACAAAGGAAAAGTGCCAGCACAGGCATAGCATGACGCAGCTAAATGATGTAGGGAAAGCAAGAAAAGAGCAGGAGAAACAGAGAATAAGCTTTGGACAGGCCACTTCTTCCTAAGTGACAGCTGTGACAAGAGAAGAAATGGAGGAAAAGACAAAAACATGGAGCTTAAATTAGATGGGAGCTTATCATAGATCCGTAAACATGGTCAAGTTGGCAGGTGAGACTACTGCTTAAGAAAGTCTAGACAGCACATAAGAAGAGAAGCACTGGTGAAGAGCAACAGTCTCAAGTCAAATTATTATCAGTGAATTTAAAAAGGACTAAATCAGCATAGCTTTGTAACTTCCATCGACATTATAACTTCCATGGTCTATGTTTCCATCGCTGGCAGGACACTATGCAAGGTGATTTGCCTATCAAAATGGAATCTCTAGAAAGAAAAAGTAAATCACGGATGTTGTCCAGAGAGGCTGGCCCACAGAGTAGGCAGGTAGGTTAAGAAAGAAAGGTCAGGGGGCTGACAGAATTTAAGGTAACAGAAAAGTAGCAGGACTTGGTGTCAAGAGAGACCAGACAACTAAGAAAATGAGGTAGGAGTTAAAAGTTTAAATGAAGTAAAAGAAGAAAAAGCTGAGTGATGAAAGTAAATACGCTGGGGGAGAGGGAGTGGATTAAGAGATGTAGCATTCCCAGGTTTAAACCTTGCAAAGACTTCTCACTTGAAGACAGAATAAAATCCAAACCCCTTCCCTTGTTTACAAGGCCTACATGATCTAGTCTTTGTTCACCTTGATGTGGTCTCTACTACCCACCTGGGAGACACTAAGTTCCAGACACAGTGACTAGCTGTCTATTCCACAATCACGCCACGCTCCTGCCTCAAGGCCTGCGCAGTAGTTGTTCGCTCAGCCTGGAATGTTGTTTCCTCTGATCTTGCATGGCTGGCTCTCTGCCATTCAGCCTTCCATGAGAGGCAAAATACTACTCAGGAAGTATATGTGGCTATGTCCCTTAGATGGATATTTAGCGTAAAATTTCCAGGCAAGGTTAGTGTATACTTGCATCATCGTGAAAATAAGGTTAGAGCCATGACCGGCATTTTTCTAAGACAGAGCACCCCAGAATTATTTTCTGATGAAAATGCTGGTCTTGCTCACAGATGCGCTCTTTTTGCTGGGATGTTTTTTTCTAATGAGGTCCATGTTTTTGTTAGATTTTTCAACTTTCATAAAAAGATGTCAATCTTACTCCTAACTCAGTTAACTACCACAGTATACTGCTCTGTTCTTAGCCAGCAGCATCAAGTATTATACTCAATGCATACACATAACTTAGATAAGAGCTAAAATAACTGCCTTTCAGTACAGCAATTCATAATATATGGTACAATGCTACATGATTTTCATTGTCATTTAACCTTCATAATAACACTGTCATTTAAGATATCCCCATTTTTCAAACATAAAAAGTTAAGTGCTTTGTGCTATGACGTACAATTAGAACAGCTAAAAATACAAATGGAAGATTTTATAAGACTATTACGCAGTCTTGTATATTACTGCAATATAGTCTATCTGCAATACCCTCTACATCCTTGCATTAAAACAGATGCTCAGAAAGCTGGGTACGTAGACTGCGTTGTTTAAGATCCCCAAGGAGCAGAATTTACTCAGCTGGGCTTTGGTTTTATACCACTGACTTATTTTGAGGGCTGTTATAAGAAATTGCCCTGTGGGGTTTGTTGTTTATACTGCAAGACAGCTGCTTGAAGACAGTTTCTCACTGCCATATATAGTGTACATACAGCATCAGTATCAAATGAATTCTTATTCCTACAAATCAGGCAACTGTTCATATGCCCTTCTTCATGCTGACTGCTGGAAAGCTCTGGAGCCAGATTTGTGGCGTAGGCCTGGGAAATACACATTTATTTTGGGTATCAGCCTCACCATATTACCCTCCCATTTATTCTATCCTTATTTTCCCTTCCCACTGGCCAAATTTTCTTGCTTATTTTTAGTCTTACTTTATCCTACTGTTCATGTATTTGTATAAGTCTCCATAAGCCTACTTTGGAACGGGGCAAGGTACCAGTAATTTCAGTATATCTTTTAGCTTTATGTTGCCAGCATGAACCTTTCACTATATGCATGATAAATGATAACAAATCATCTCACCTCAGTTCTTACACTTCATTATTTTATAAAACAATTTATGATCCCTAACATATAAATGTATATAAATCATATACATTATGTGAACAGAGTCTGCAAAAGAAAGTAGTACTGCCAATAAGTAATAGAATTTCTCACATTAGAAACAGTCATAGAAAAGTTTGCATGTTTGCATGTTGTTTACTGAAGTCTAAATCACAACCACCTACAAAAGGCTGAATAAAATTTAAATTGTTAAACACACCCACAGTTGTTTTATTCAATTGGAAAAGTGTGTTATACCACCCAGAATACAATCAGCTCTGATGATTCACATCATAGTCTGTGTACTTAGTGAAGTAATTCACTATATGAGGTCTTAAAATAAATAACACCCATTACAGCAGCTGTGCATGAATGTCGTTTTTTTCTCCCAGATTTAACAGTGTGTAATCCAAAACATTTTTAAAACTTTAAATCCCTTATTAGCCTAAATACAATGTGACATTTCAGTTTGCCTTACCTATAATTTACATCTGTATAGTGATTAAGGGCAACATGATTATACATGTAGACATAAAATAACTTTAACTGAAGATAAAATCATGGTACTGAACAAAGAAAAAATGATGATTATGAAATCTGTGTTTGAGATTACTTTAGTTTAAGCCTGAAGTAGCTATATTTATGTTTCACAAAGCTGGAAAAGATAGGAAAAAAGCCTTTACTGACATTGCTAAGAATACAGGTAAAAGCTAACAATTAGGTAACTAAGAGATGACATAAAAAAAAGACTGAATAAAGCATCAAAGAGATTTCACAAGCAGACTGGAAATTCAATTTACTAGGGGAAAAAGATCCCAAATCATGCATGCTCATTGGAAATCCACATACTAGGAAAAAAGTAAGATCTCTATTTAATAAGGATAGGAAAGAGTTATAATTTTCTGTATAACATAAATTTCAAACATTTAAACTTTTTCACCTAATTATAAAATACTGTTTGGAAAAGAAAGAAAAAAAAAGACAACTGAGGATTATAGATAACAATAACCAAGACAGATGAATCAAGAAGAAGCATTAACGAGATTTCTATTATGACTATCAGGACTATACATTTTCCAAGATTTTCAAAAGCGTTTGGTGATCCTATCAACATACATCCTGAAACAACACCTGAGTGAACCATCTTCTGAATCTCCAACTGGGTAGTCTTTTTAGTGTAAAAGACACTGAACTAAAGACACTGTTTAATTTTTTAAATGACCTACTTTCATAGTACATATTAAAATACCATATACTCAGCAAGTTTAACTTTCTACGGTAGTTATATTTTTTAAATAAGAATAAAAAACATGCAAACTATCTTTGAATTTCTGAGGAAATAACTCTCTGGATGTCACTTCAATGATACTGTTGGAGCAGGTTCCCCACCCCGCCCCGCCCCTCACCCCACCCAAGGGTCTCTTGTGAAGACCTCTCAGATTATCAAGATTATGTAATGCTACCTTTTACCACAAGTAGAGTAACACTTAGGGAACTTAAACATTTGTTATTTTAAGTAAATACACTGATAAATGTTTTTAAATGTACCTGTAGTAAACTTACATCTTTCAGGAGCTTGGTCAATGTGCTCTGGACAAAGAAGGAAGAAGTGACTGAAATCCTGAAAGGTGCCGGCTCCAGCAGCACAAGGATAATGGTACATCTGGGTACATTTCTCTTCACAGCATTTGATAGTGGCTCCAAGGTGCTTACAAAATGCACATCGCTGGAAGGGAGGAAAGGATAAAGAAATCTCCTTATAAAACCTGGAAAAGCAACACTCAAATGTGGGGCTAGGAAGATATTCAAAAGTCTTTGTACATTACTAGTAAAACAATTTGAAGCCTGCAGAGCACTAAATAAAGGATCAGTTAAAAGGATATAATCAAAGTTCTCTGTCCAGTGCTTGGTACATATTCATCCTTCCATTCAAGTTTAGAAAGTTAGCATTTCACATTTTTTTTTCTATTGACTTTGTCAATACAACTACCATTTTTAAAAAACTAATAATATGGTTAAAAGGGCAGGTTTCTAGTTGGGGATTATTTTTAACAGGTGATTAGATCCCATTAATAAACAGATAAAACAAATATATACTATTTCCAAAATCTCTTACTATTTTCACCCTGCCTAAAAATCAATATGAAGTAAACTAGTCAATCACAGAATAAGTTAATGAGTGGCAACTAAACGGTTAAAGGCACACATACAAATCTACACACTTCACTGTAGCAGTTAGTTTCAAGTTTCTTTAAAATGCTGGGCATGTGAAGAAAAATTAAGTCATCTGACTTTCTCCTTCCCCCATTCCAATCTGCCTCTATCTCTTGCAAGTGGTAAAATCAAAGAAGTCTCAAACGAACAACAGGGGAAGTTTAGTGCACCTGAAATGTGTAAGAAGTCAGTATGAATTATCTAAGAGTAATTCTTTCCCTAAGAATGATTAATAAACCTCCTCATCCGCCCAAGCCCACTTGGGGCATCATCACGTATAAAATCTCTCTCTGTGTGTAGGAGATGCCTAGCTGCCCTTCTTGCATATACTTCTGTTTTAGTATTTATGCTATTGCATGGTAATTACTTATCGGTCCTTTTTTCATCCAAGATCTTTGAGTAGAGGAACGAGATTGTACTAACTTTGTATTCTTGGTACCATGAATGCTGTTTGACACAGAAAGGCCCTAATAAACTGGTGTTCATATTTATATATATTAAATGGACTTCACTTTTGGTAATCTTACTGTAGGTGTGGCTCATGACTAGCAGAGCTGAACTAACTGAAGCCAAATGGGACGGTACGTGGTAAAACTCAGGCTCAGGTAATAGAGTTGCTAACATTACTATGAATATCTTCACAGGCTAATATACTGATTCCATATTCGGCTAGTCAATTAGAGAATACAATAGTTTTTAAATTATAAATAATTTCAATGTCTTGCATGTAAATCTACATAAGATATCACATGCCATCAAACTCTTCCTCATAACCATCAGTCCACTGCACTGAGCCAATGTAAGAAAGTTAAGTGTCTCTTGGTTTGTCTTCTACACATTTTGGCTGCAGGCAACAAGACCACTGTAGCTTCTAAGTAACTCATAAACACTAGTTATATCTGTGACATTTTAATTTTATATAATGTCCACAAGTTCACACACTAACACACATTTCAGTTGTCTTTTTGTAAGCAAAGGTATTACTGCATTAACAAAAACTGAAGAAAAGAAATAAAGCCTTCTTTATCTTCACTGATAAAGTATAATAATCAGCTTTTTCCAAACATTTATGTCACAACCTCCCATGGTATCTAAATATGTTTACTATATTAACAGAACCCAGAATTAAAGACATGTATAATATCTAGGTAGTCTGAGTATCCTTGAGTCAATACTGGAAAGGTCAAGGTAATGTTGAGGGAAGAAAGTACATTTGTATGTCCAATCAACCACTGAAAAGTTTTTATTATTAACTCATTAACATCACAAAATAATTTCTGCTAAACTGTTAAAATCTAGAATCTCCATTATTTTTATAGCATATGGCAAGTTGTACAGAAGCCTTTTGCTCTAAAAGTAATTTTGACAAATAAAATATAATGACTTTTATTTAAGTGTATAATAAGGAAATAAAATAATTTAACTTGATCCTTTTCTCACTGTCTATATCATTTTAGAAACATCAACATGTTCTCTTAATCATATTTGCAATGGAAAATATTACATGACATTAGCTAAACTACTAGGAGAAGTCCTGGAATGTATCCAACATACTAATTTACAATAACATGTAAAGAGATTAGGGAATAAAGGGAAATAAAATACTAACTGCGTTTAAGTGAACGCTTCAAACCCATCTGTTATAACTACATAGCTAATGAAAGACATTTGGCATTGAAAGAAAACATATACTATCTATATAGGCTGGAATATATCTTTTTGAACCAATAAAAAGCATTTATAAAATTGTAGAAAATGTCAAAGAATAAACTTCTACAGGAAACTTGTCTAACATCAGCACCCTCATACACCGCATGTCAGAAATCAAAACAAATTATAAGCTCAGTAACAATTACAAAGCTAATTAACATTTCGTGAGAGGAAGGTAAGATAAATAGCTCTTATCAACTAAACAATTTGACTCGATATTAAAAACTCCTAAACAATTTTTTGTACTTTTTTAATCATTAAAAAAAAGAGAAGGAGAGGGAAAGATAAAAAGTGTTAAACATCTTTTGACATTAGTCCAAGAACACATCCAAGAAAAAACTCTCAATGAGAGTTCACATTGCCACCTGTAAGAAAGAGTCTGAGGAACTTCCAAAACTTGGAAGGCTCTCCCAAAATAAATCTATAATAAAAAACAGAATCAACAAAATTTCAGAGATTAAGGTTAAAGATGAGTTATGAAACAGTAACAGTAAGTTTCAGGATATTCCAAAGCTTGTTCAATTAATTATCAAGTATTTATTCTACATCAACTACTGCAATTGGCTAAGTGCTCTAAGAAATATCAAATATTAGTTTTCTACACACCAAACTGTTTTCAACCTTTACCAAACTTTTCTTCTTATTAGTCTGTTAGGATTCTCCCATAATGCAGTAATAAAGAATGAAGACAGAAAGTAAGAGAAAAAATAAAGTGGCATGGGAAACTATCAGGAAGGTCCAATGTCTGTTTATAAAGAGTACCAGAAGGAGAGAAAATAGAAGGATTATAAGCAGAGAAATTAGAAGAAAATTTATGAAAATATCTAATAATAAGAGGTAACATTTATTAAGCATAATTTCCATTTAATAGATGAGGAAGCTGAAAGACAAGAGTCTTTTTTTTCTGTTCCATTGATATCCGTATCACTACAAAAACACCCACCCAAACAGAAAACACCAGCTTCAGATTAAAATGTCTTACACCTAGAAATATGGGCAAAATTTTAAGATAACAAGGATAAAGGAAAAATTCTAGTAGCCCCACCAAAAAGAAAAGAGGTCATTTACAAAGAAAGGAGAACCGGGAATTGCTTTTCATTGGCAATATTAAATGTAAAAACAAAAAAGAGCAATATCTTCCAAGGTCTACAAAAAAATTCTTTGAAACTAAAATTTTTATACCTGATACATTAACATTCAAGTCCATGGATAATAAATGTAAATAGGATAAATTCCCTATTAAAAAATAACTTTCAAAATGTGCAAAATATATTTTATACATACACATGCACACACACACTTTAGATGTAAATACACATAAACCTTTTATTTATGTATATGAATACATATACACATGTGTATGTGTATATAGATACACGTATGTGTATGTTTATATAGATACGCATATGTGTATGAGTATATATATAGATAACACATATGTGTACGTGTTATCTATATATATATACATATATGTGCACGAGGCACAGTAGCACAGGATATTCACAAATAATGATCTGGGGGGAAAGAACAGACAAATGCTATCAAAAAGAAAGCAGGTAGGACTTCCCTAGCTGTCCAGTGGTTAAGACTGCACGCTCCCAATGCAGGGGGTCCGGGTTCAATCCCTGGTCAGGGAACTACATCCCACATGCTGCAACTAAGAGCCCACATGCCGCAATGAAGATCCTGTGTGCTGTAACTAAGAGCCAGCGCAGCCAAATAAATAAATATTAAAAAAAAGAGAGACAGAGAGAGAGAAAGAGAGAGGAAGGAAGGAAGGGAGGAAGGGAGGGAGGGAGGGAGAGAAAGAAAGAGAGGAAGAAAGAGAGAGAGGAAGAAAGAGAGAGAGGAAGAAAGCAGGTATAGCAATATTGATCATAAAAATAGGGTCCAAACCAAGGAGCAGTGAACAGGGCAAAGATAAGTTCACATTAAAATGAGTCTAACATTACAGTGAAAATTCCAAAAGAAGAAGAAACAATCATTAATGTTCACATGCCTAATGAATTTCCTTGACATATAAAAGTAAAGCTGGAAAAAAAAAAAAAAAAAGTAAAGCTGGAAAAAAAAAAAAAAGTAAAGCTGACTTCAAGTTAAAAAAACAAACTTTTTAATGCTACAGTAAAAAAAAGTAATGCTACAGTAAGCATTTTAAGTAAAAATGCTTAAAAAGAAAAAAAAGAAAAAAAAAAAAGTAAAGCCAAAGAGAAATACATAGACTGGACTTAACACAGCTCTCAGAAATCAAGATATTTATTAATGATGGTCAGGTTTGATTCAAACTTACACATAAACAGAGAGATCTCCAAATTCCCAGAATAGAAAATATACATTCTATTCAAATGTACATAAATTTCTTTTTAACTCACAATATCTATGGCCATAAGAAAGTCTTACAAATTCAAAAACTCAGATATTTCCTAGGCCATATTTAAAAAAGCAGATATTTCCTAAACTTAACACATTAATAACTATAAATTCACAATATAAGGATAAACTCCCTTCAATCTACCCACTAGAAAAATTGAAAACTCCCTTCAATCTAGCAGCAGATTTCTTTAAATCAAATGAAAAAAATATATATTATTTTTGAAGTGATTAAATAAGAAACATGTCAAAATCTCTGAGATATGGCAAATTTAGTTCAGAAGAAAAAAAATACAGCTTGAAAAATACAAGACTCAGGGGAATTCCCTGGCAATCTAGTGGTTAGGACTCCAAATCTTTGAGATATGGCAAATTTAGTTCAGAAGAAAAAAATACAGCTTGAAAAATACAAGACTCAGGGGAATTCCCTGGCGGTCCAGTGGTTAGGACTCCGCGCTTCCCCTGCAGTGGGCATGGGTTTGGTCCCTGGTCGGGGAACTAAGACCCCACACGCTGTGTGCAGCAGCCAAAAAAGGCAAAACTCAAGACCAAAGAATAAAAGTAAGTAAAACTAGATATAAAAACTAAGCCAGTAAGAATCAACATATAATGCATGAGATCAGCCATTTAAGGAAGTAAACACACCTTAATATCATGTGTAGGAAGATACTATTAATGACATTCGGGTGTTCAAGTCTCTATCAAAGCAATCAGTGTTTGCTTTAGAAAGATATGCTAAAATAGAACTGAGTAAAATAAAAAGCAATCTATCAAACCACTTTGTATAATGAATTGGCCTGAAGTAATGAGTATCATGATGAGTGATTTGTTGTTGTTTGGGTCCAGTTAATTATTTCTACTTTGTACACTAATAAACATACATTTCTGATCAAAACCTCTACTTAAAAAAAAAAAAAATACAAACACCCATTAAATAACATTACAAAATCAAAACGGACTTTGCTATGAATGAAATTTTTCCTTTCTGACCCACCCTCCTCACTGCTGCCACAGTTAGCTTTCTAAGGGACTCCCTGATACCTCTGGATCAGGTCCAAACTCCTCAACATGGCAACTGTGGTAGGCAGACTCCTAAAACGCCTGACCCTACCCTCAAGATGCCCCACCCTAATCCAGACACTGTGAATATGATGAAATACCATGCCAGAGATTATGCCATAAAACGTGGCAAAGAGATTTTGCAGATGGGATTAAGGCTACTAATCAACTGACTTTGAATTAATCAAGGGGGACGGGGCTTATTCTAATCTAATCATACAATTCCTTGAAAGCAAAGATTTTTCTCCAACTGGTAGCAGAAAGGGAAGTCAGGGAAATTCAAAGCAAGTGAAGGACTCAGGACCACACTGCTATCTCTGAAGATAAAAGAAGCCACATACAAAGACCAGGGAGTGGCCCCTAAGAGCTGACAGCAACCCCAGGCCAAATGGCCAATAAAGAAATGGGGACCTTGGTCCTACAACTGAACGGAACTGAATTCTACCCGCCCTCGGGAGCCAAGTGAGCTTAGAAAAAGATTCTTCGCCAGAGCCTCTGGATAAACACCCAGCCTGGTAGATATCTTAATTTGAACCCTGTGAGACCCTAAACAAAAAGCACGGTTGAGCCTGGCCAAACTTCTCATCTACAAATGGGTGCTACTTTAAGCCATTAAATTTATGGTAATTTTTTATACAGCAACAGCTAACGGAGCATTTCAAGGCCCTCCATGATTGGATCTCTGTCAAATCACTGTTATTTTTAAGAAAATATTTTTACATTATACAACGTCTTCCTTACTCATCACTATGAAGTAAATAGGGTAAATGTCTTAAACTCCATCTTGGACATGAAGAAGCGAAACCTCAGAGAGACTATCCTACAGCAAGCATTCCTGAGCCAACAGATGTGCCCTCTACTTACTGGGTCAAGGCAACAGTAAACTCTCTAGTTGATAGCAACATACACAAATCAGAAGCCCTAAACTAATAGCCCCCTAACAGCTATAATCTTTAATCTGTAGCCCCCTAACAGCTTTAACCATAAATAAAAACATGAATAAATCTGACTACATAAAACCCCTAAACTTTTATATGGTAAACACACACACCCATCTTAGAGAAAATCAAATGACAAAAAAAATTTTTTTTAATAACCTGGAATTTGAATTACAAATTTCTAGTACCCTGGATATATAAAAATAGTTTTCATAAAAATGAAAACAACTTAAAAAGAGACGATGACACTTTATCGACACCAATAATTTAGGGAAGTCAGAAAGTTGGCCAATAAAATACACTTAACATGCAAGATGCAGTGAGCAGCTAGGCCAAGTAGTTAACAAACATTACCTTCTTTAAGCCTAATAACCACCAGTTTAGGTCGGTACCATAACTTCTGATTTTTATAAATGAAGCGCAGAGTTTAAATTCCTTGCCCACACTCACAATGCCACAAAGAGGAACTGAATTTGAGTGGTTCATTATCAGTTAGAAATGGGTAATTAATGCAAATTCCACTAACTGAACACAAGAACATAATGAATACTTTGTCTCATTTACATAATCACTCTCACTTAGGTTATAAGAAAAGAAGGTAGCCATTTTTGAATTAGAATTCCATAAAATGTTAGTCCTCAGTGCCTACCAAAAGAAATATACTGGAATGTTCACAAAATACAAGTCATAACAGTCCCAGACTGAAAAACCCCCAAATGCCCAATAAAAGTGGATAAATTATGGTACTTTCACAACAGAATACTACACAACGAGAATAAATGAACAATTACAAGCAATAATTTGAATGAATCTCACAAGTATCATGGTGTGTGAAAAAAAGACAGAAAACAGTATTTATTGTATGAGTCAGATAAAGAACAAAACTAGGCAAGACTCATCTATGGTGTTAGTAGTGATAACAGTGCTTGCCTTGGGGAGTTGCAAGCAGTAACGCGATGGAGGCATGAAAGGAATTTCTGTGTTTTCCACCCGTCTCACAAAGAGAAGCAACAGAGCAGACTTCCATTACTCTCCACTGACAAGTAAGAGCTATGGGAAAAAATTATTTTCACAGAAGTACGATCAGTAAAAATATTAATACCATCAACTAAAATGCTTGTAGCAGCTGAATATGTTATCAAAATAGTATTTACCTAATCATAGCAAATTACTCAAAGTATCTTCAGTACTACTAGAAGGCTCAAAAGATGATGGCAGAAAGCAATGAAAATGTTAAATATCATTACTGATCTACTAGCTTTGAATGTTTAATACTAGTATAGTTATTTTGGAGTACATTTAAATTGATGCACAAAATAAACAACTTTTCTTTTTCATTTAATAACTTTTTTAGTTAGAGGAATTATTAATTAAAATTAAAAAGTACAATTATAGATTGAATGGGGGAATAAAAAAATTTTTAAATATGTTACAAACAGCTACTACATTAAATTTTAAAATATCAATATGAATTCACGTTTTTGAAAAAAATACATCTTTGTGTGTATGTGTGTGTGTGGTTTACTTTTGACCAAGAGTCAAGATAATTCAAGGGAATAACAGTCTTTTAGAATGATGCTGGAACAAATGAATATCCACACTGAAAACAAAGAACCTTGAACCTTACCTCATCTTCTCATTATCATACATGCAATTTAACTATAAAAGGAATAAATAATCTAAAGGTAACCTTGGAATATGCAGGAAAACTTGAATATTTTTTATATAAGGCATAATGAACAAAATCTATAAAAGAAAAAAATTACGAAGTGACAAATGACAAACTTCATCAAAATTAAACCCCCTACTCTTTCAAAAAACATTAAAAAAGGAAAACAAGTCATAGACTAGACAAAAATATTTGCAAAATACACCTCTAATAAATGACTTCTATGGCGAGTATATAAAGAACTCTTATAACTCGAAAGTAAGGAGAAGACAAATCAACAAGAAAAAAGGGGACTTTGGGGCAAAAGCTTTGAACAGACACTTCACTAAAGATGTGTTCAATTTCATTACTCATCCAGAAATGCAAAATCAAGCCCACAACGAAATATCACTAAACACCAACCAGAATGGCTGAAATATAGAAACACTGACAATATTCAGTGCTGGCAGCAATGTCGAACATCGCGTTGCGCAAAGGTTCAAGCAGCTTTATAAATACCGGCCCCAAAACGGGAAGAAATCTCAAAACCATTATGCTAAGTACAAAAGCCAGACAGAAAAGATTGCTGTATGATTCCATTTACATATCAGTCTAGAGAAGCCAAAAAAAGGCAAAAAACAACCGACGTAGGGAGAGGAACAGATCTAGTGGTGATTGCCGGGAGCCAGAGTGGTGGGAGGGGACAACCTGAAACGGCCATGAGGGAGCTTGCGGTGAAGGAAAGGGTCTGCATCTCGACTATAATGACAGTTACACACAGGACTGTACACATCTCTCAAAATATGTTCAACTGTACCCTTGGAAGGGGTGAATTATATTGTGTACAAGATATACCTTAATAAAAGAATGACTCTCACACAGGGGAAATAATAATTTTTTAAAATTTATTTATTGGGTAATGGCAGGCCAGTATCAGAATAGCTCTCTTGGAAATAAAATTTGTAAAATCTCAATAAAATATAAAACCTACCTAATTTAAGTCACTTGTGAACAACCAAGCCTGGAATGGCAGGACATTTGACTCTTGACAGAAAAGAACATCACTGGCTAAGGTCTGTGTGTTTCTGCTAAGGCCTCCTAGTGTGCACAGAAGGGGAAGGGTGGTACTAGGCCTCACACAGAGAGCATCAGTCTTACTGGTGTGAGAAGACAGGTAAAGTTCAACAATGATAGAAAGGATGGAACCCGAGGGGAAACCTTGAAGGGCAGAAGCCACAGAAAAGAGAGCCCCCCCACACTGAATAAACTCTCAAATCGTTGTTACACCCCTGAAATGTACATTCACAGAGGGACTCTTAAGCAGCTCAGGGAAAACAACAGCTGACCTGTTTGCTGAAGGAACTGAGTAGAGATTTCTGATGTCACTGCCTGCTGGGATGATGTAGTTTGGAATGTAAGGCCAGCAATAATAAAAGTCTCCCAGAAAAAAACCCCGATACTGACAAAATAACATAACAGAATCCGGTATTAACCTATCATCTAAAATGTTCAGTATACAATAAAAATTCCTAGACATATGGGGAAAGAAAAAAAAAAAACAACAACAACAGGAAAATGGGGCCCACAATGAAGAAAAAAAAATATTCAATAGAAAACGACAAGATAAACAAAGACTTTAGAGCAGCTATCGGAAATATGTTCCACAACATACAGGAAAAGCTGGTCATGAGCAGGAGTAGAGTAACAGAAGAGACGTGAAAATTACAACGTGAAACCCAATGGAAATTCTATACCTAGGAGTTACAGCAATTTAAATAAAAATTTCAGTGGATGTGCTTAATAAGAGATTGGAAACAACAGAAGAAATGGCCAGTGACCTTGAAAGTAAATTGTTCATCCATTATGAGGAACAAAAAGTAAAACTACTGAAAAATTAACAAAGCATCAGTAACCTATGACAATATTTGAGAATATCAAATGCACAAACATGCATGTAATTGGAGTTGCAGAGGAAGAGGAGAGAGAAAATGCGACAAAAAAAGAATACAAAACAAAGGTCAAACTTTTCACAAATTTGGTGAAAAAAATCAACTTAAAATTCTAAGAAGCTCAGCAAACCCCAAACAAGAAGAATACAAAGAAAATCACACCTAGGCACATCATAGTCAGACTGCTGAAAACCAGAGTCCTGAGAGCACCCAGAGAATATCAAAACATTATATACACAGGAATAACAATACTATTAACACCTGACTTCTCATCAGAAACAATGGAAGACAGGACACAATGCAAGAACATCTTTTCAATGCTGAAAAGAAGAAAAGCACATCAACCCAGAACTATATATTCAGAAACAAAACAAAAAAACAAAACCTTCAGGGCTTCCCTGGTGGCGCAGTGGTTAAGAATCTGCCTGCCAATGCAAGGGACACGGGTTCAAGCCCTGGCCCAGGAGGATCCCACATGCTGCCGAGCAACTAAGCCCATGTGCCACAACTACTGAGCCTGCGCTCAAGAGCCTGCAAGCCACAACTACTGAGCCCACGTGCTACAACTACTGAAGCCTATGTGCCTAGAGCCCGTGTGCTCCGCAACAAGAGAAGCCACCACAATGAGAAGCCCGCGCACCACAACGAAGAGTAGCCCCCGCTCAGCGCAACTAGAGAAAGCCCCCGTGCAGCAACGAAGACTCAATGCAGCCAAAAATAAAAACAAATAAATAAGTTTATAAAAAACAAAAACAAAAAACCACAAAACCTTCAAAAATGAATGCAGACATCTTCCACTTCCAGACAAAATGGAGGAGATTCACTTTTCCCTATATTTTACACTAAGTACAGCTAAAAACCTTGGACATGACACATAAGACAAACACCAGAAGACACTAAAAGGTAAAGAGAAGGTGCCAGACAAACCAGAGCCCAGGTGCTGAAGAATGAAACAGCATAAATTCCCTAGGTTTGATTCATTCATAAGAACAGGTGCTAAAGGAACCAGAAACACAAAACAAGCCCAAGAAATACCCACTGTCTCTAACCAGAAGAACGGAAAAGTAGCAGGCTGGCAAGACAGAAAACTATTAGGTGATGATCAACCTCTGTGAGCCAAACACCAGAGAAGAAGCCCAAGTCCTATGCCTGTCCGCAAAGGCCAAAGGGAAAACCCAGACATCCCCTCCCCTCCGCTCCCCTCCCAGACAGCGAGGTATCACAGAGGGTGTGCAGACCCACTCAACAGGAACAAGACCTCCTTCCTCCATAGTACCAGTGGAGAAAATGCGGAGGGCCCGGAATTCAACATCCACGCAATGACGACAAGGTGTCCCCACCCCTAACCCTCCCCACTGGGGTGGTGGCAGGGAATGCCCACTGGAGAATCAGAACCTAACCACCGTCCAGAGGTAGCATGCCCACCCACACACCTCAGTGACACTGGGACCACGTGAAGAGCAGGAACCTTCTGAGCCAGGGTGACGTCAGCAAAGCATAAAGCAGGGTCTGCACTTCACTCCTGCCCAGTGTTCACTAGAGGATCCTCCCTAGCAATGTGTCAGTGGGGGCTAATTACAGGACTGGAGCTTCCGCACACACCGGGGAGTAACGAAGGGGTGCCACCGTTTTTTACCCCAAAACGCAGTTTCAGGTGAGATCTGCTAAAAGAGAAGGAGGTGGGATGGGGGTTTAACTAAAATGCAGAGTTTCATAACATAATACTCAAAATATAAAGGATTCAATAGAAAAATAACTTGTCATACCATAACAAGAACCAGGAAAACCTCAAAAGGAATGAGAAAAGACAATAAAAAGACATGAACACTGAGAAGAGATATATGTTAGAATTATATCTGCCAAATATTTTAAGGTAGACATTATAAAACTGCTTCCACAAAAAAATGAGTAAGACATTTGAAGAAAATGAAAAAAATCACAAAGTTTCAGCAAAGAAACAAAGTCTTGGCAAAGAAATATGATATCATGAAGAAACAAATGGTAAGTTTAGAAGTGAAAAATATACTAACAAAAATAAAGCATTAAAAAAAAAAAAAAAAAAAAAAGCATTAACTGAAAGGGCTAAACAATGGAATGGAGAAATTACCCAACCTGAACAAGTAAGAAAATGGACCGATGATCTGAGATGACATTCTTACCTTCGAGTAACTTTTTGTTATGTATTTGGTCTGTATCTGGACTTTCTATTCTATACCAGCAATCTAATTATTCATGACCCTAATACAATTTTAACTGTAGCTTTCCAGTAAGTTTTAACATCTATAAGGGCTACTCCTCCTTGATTATCCTTTAAAGATGTGACCAACTGTTTTTATTCTTTTTTTTTCTATTGAAATTTAAATTTCACCAAAATTGCATTAAGTTTATAGATTAAGTTACACACATCAGCATCATCCCATTCAAGGACATATGTTTTTATCCTATTTGCTTCCTTCTTTTATTGTGAAACATCACACACATAGGAGAGTGTATTTTTACAATTTAAAGACTTATCAAGAGAACATCTGTGTACCAACACAAAAGGATAAGAGAAGAAATCTTGCCATTGAAATCATTCAAATGATTATTCTTGTACCCTCTCCATAGATAGCCACTACACAGGTTTGTAGAAATTAATCTTCTGCTTTACTTTAGATTTCCTACTCACTATAGCTCCATCTATTTCTCTGAACAATGTAATTTAGTTCTGTTTAGAACTGAATTTAAATAGAAATATACTGTAGAAATTCTTTTCTTAGCTTCAAGTCAACATACATTTGAGGGAATCAACTATTTGATTTCTGCTGCTGTAGTTCACACATTTTCACTGCTATATACTATGCCTTTGGATGAATATACCATAATCTAATTATCTAGAAATCTTCATTGCTTCTAGTTCACAGCTATAATATTAAAAAAAAAAAAAATGCTGCTACCCCATACATTCTCGTACATGTATCCTGACACATACGTATGTGCAAACATTTTTCGGAGGAGTTCCCAAAGAGTAGTCCACAGGCCTCTGGTTGAATAGGTCCCTAAGATCTTGTAAAGGAAACTGTGAGGTAAAAGCTATGTTCATAATAAGACATTATTTACCATTTTCACTGTGTTGATATTTGCACAGGGTGCAAAAACAATGGTGGGTAAAATTGCTAATGCCTTTGCAATAATCAAAACAGTGGCACCAATTTGTACTAGCAGCTACTATAGCCATTCTCAACTAGCTCTACAACTGTACTAAAAATAATGCTAGTTTTACCACAATGTTCACTGCAGCTCTATTTACAATAGCCAGGACATGGAAGCAACCTAAGTGTCCATCGACAGTTGAATGGATAAAGGAGATGTGGCACATATACACAACGGAATATTACTCAGCCACAAAAAGAAACGAAATTGAGTTATTTTTAGTGAGGTGGATGGACCGAGAGTCACTCATACAGAGTGAAGTTAAGTCAGAAAGAGAAAAACAAATACCGTATGCTAACCCATATATACGGAATCTAAAAAAAATAATGGTTCTGAAGAACCTAGGGGCAGGACAGGAATAAAGACGCAGACGTAGAGAATGGACTTGAGGACACAGGGAGGGGGAAAGGTAAGCTGGGATGAAGTGAGAGAGTGACATGGATATATATACACTACCAAATGTAAAATAGAAAGCTAGTGGGAAGCAGCCGCATAGCACAGGGAGATCAGCTCGGTGCTTTGTGACCACCTAGAGGGGTGGGATAGAGAGGTTGGGAGGGAGACGCAAGAGGGAGGAGATATGGGGATATATGTATATGTACAGCTGATTCACTTTGTTATAAAGCAGAAACTAACAGACCGTTGTAAAGCAATTATACTCCAATAAAGATATTTAAAAAAATAATAATGCTAGTGTCATTTAAGAACATCAACAATGAAGTAGTAAAATTATTAATTTTTAAAATCTCAATCCATGAATATATATCTTTTAAATATCTGTGTGACAAGATGGGATATAAAGCATCAAGTAATTCTGCTACACCAAAATATGAAGGTTTTCTTCAGGCAAGGCACTTCTGTAATCCTTTGATTATAAACAGAAATAGCTGCTTTTTTCATGGAATATTATTTTTACATAGAAGAAAAACTGACAATGATTATCCAGTTTTGATTATCTGACACATATTTCTTTAAAAATGAAAAAAGTGAGTGAGCCTGTCACTTCAAGGAAAACAACTGAGAACATTTGTGACCAATGACAAAATTTAGAAAACATGTATCTACCACAGTGAGCTTAACTGTTTCCCCATACTTAAACTCTTCTGGTATCAGGGTTATATCAACAAATGTGAATTTTGTTATTTATTAAAATGTGTCAATATTTAAAATATCTGGATTACTCAATGAACCAATATTTTCCAGAAGACCAATTAATAATATTATAAAATCAAAGGTGGGTAAAAGATCCACTGAAATTGCAAGATAATAGATTGCAATTTTAAAGAGTAAGGCAACATTCACTGATAAGCTTTCAGATTCCACTTTGGACCAAACCTTTAAGAAACTATTGCTTGTCAACTTTTGGTGTAGCGTCAAACAGGAATATTCATAATTACCTGAAATGACTATTAAAATAAATTTGCGTTTTCCCAGTATGTATCTTTTTGAGGCTGGATTTTTCTCGTATACTTCAACCAAACCAGCATATTTTAACACACTGAATGCAGAAGCATATATGAGAATTCAGCTGGCCTCTACTAAGCTAGACGATAATGTTTCAAAATGAGTATAAAAGTGTCCTGAGACCAAAAAGTCTGAGAACATTATGTCATAACGGTATATAAAAAAGAATAAAACTGTTGGGTCCTAATAAGAACCTGCTGTATAAAAAAATAAAATAAAATTCAAAAACAAACAAACAAAAAAACCTGTTGGGTCATATAGGTGTCTCTTCAATTTCACCAGGTAATTACAATCTGTTTTCCCAAATGACTGCTACAATTTTCACACTCCCTCACCGGTCGACTTTAAGAGTATGACCCAAACAAGACTAACACTTAACTACATTCAGACAATTTTTGCTGATCTAATAGGTATGGAATGCTATCTCCGTGCAGTTTCAATTTGCATTTCATGATTACTACTGGGATTGTGTACCTTTACAAAAACTTATTTGTCATTTGGATTACCTGTAATTTTTTTGTTTTTGGCTGCACAACATGCAGGGTTTTGGTTCCCCGACCAGGGGGTCGAACCCATGCCCACTGCAGTGGAAGCGGGGAGTCTTAATCACTGGACCGTCAGGGAAGTCCCATGTAAATAATTTTTTTGTAAGTTGCCTGATTAAGTCCTCTGACCATTTCTCTATTGGGTTGTCTTTGTTTTTCTTATTGATTTGTAGTTTTTTTATACATTCTAGAGATGATACCTTTTGTTGGCCATATTTGTTACTATTATCTTCTTCCTCTCTAGGGCTTGTGTTTTCACTTTTACAGTATCCTGTTCACAGAAGCTACTCTCCTCATGTAGTTGAATTCTGCAATATTTTCCTTACAGTAAGTGCTTTCTGTGTCTTAAGAATTCATTTGCAAACATATTCTATATTTTCTTTTCAAAATTTTATCATTTTATGTGGCAATGCAAAAAGCCAAAAATAACTCAAAGACATTTTCCTATTATTTGTTCTTTCTCTTGATTTTCAGTGATTTGGTCTTATCTTCTGGAGTACCTGATAATTTCAGATTGCTGAAACTTTTTTTAAACTATAGAGATATTTTTAGGCACTAGATGAACTTATTTTCTACCAGAGAGGATTTAATTTTTTCTCAGACAGGCACATAGGCTAGAGAAGATCACTTTAATTCAATCTGCATATGAGCTGCTTTGAAGCTGGGTTTCAAGTCTTTGCAGATACTATCCCCCGCCCCAGTTTTCCCTTAGTCTGAGGGTGTAGCCCAGGGATTAGCAAACCTTTCTGAAAAGGGCCAGACAGTAAATATTTTAGGCTTTGTGGGACAAGAGGCAAAATTAAGAAGATTATGTAAGTATTTACCTACTAAGAGACAAAACAAATTTCCACAAATTTTAAAAAACTGTTGTTATTATTCAAAATGTGATAATAATTGAATATAATTTGGGGGGTAACACAAGACTACTAATAAGAAGAATGGATGTGAAGGGAGGATAACACTTCACTTAACTGGAGTTCAAAGCTATACTTCTCTGTCATAAAAACGGACTGTGAGTGTTCATCCGTTCATTCTGATACACAATGAAATTGTACATATCCACGCTTTTTAAAAATATTTATTTATTTATTTATTTATTTTTTGCTGCACCAGGTCTTCGTTGCAGCACACGCACTCTTCATTGCAGCGTGCAGACTTCTTAGTTGCAGCATGCACGCAGGGTCTAGTTCCCCGACCAGGGATCAAACCTGGGAGCCCTGCATTGGGAGCGCAGAGTCTTACCCACTGGACCACCAGGAAGTCCCTTCATGTCCATCTTTGAAAAAATCTGTTCACACACAGGTACTGCCACATACTGATATCAATCCACAAACATTATTTCATTTTAGCACATTCATCTTTGAAAGGCACTTACAAAATTTTATTAGAGCCTTGATCTTTGCTTTTAGCATGTAATTATATTTCAATTAAAGCACAGGTTGAAGCCTCTCAATTACACAGTTAAATGTATTTTGAAATAAGGAAATTTCCTTTGTACTTGCCTCAAGGACCAAAAACTGCTATTGGAACTGTAGTTCGAGCTTGGAAAATATTTCTGTACCAAATCTATGTGTGCGAATGGAGGTCTTGCTTTTTATTTTAAATTCTGATGGCATGAAAAGTGTATAAAGCAGCTTGACATTACCTGTGATTCGAACACTGGCTGTTGTACAAATGAATTTACCATGGTGTAAGTTTCATGTAAAAGCAGTACTCTGCCTTTTAATTTTAGGTTGAGTTCATTAGGAAATATTATCAAGTCTGTAACGAAAGTTAACTTCCAAATCCATTAAGTATTTGGTTTACAGTTTAAGGGCAATCTTCTTATTCAGGAAATATTTAATCTCAACCCCAAGTTTTAAAATTGTAATAAAATATTACCACTGCTCAGTCATCAAACTGCTGCATACATAGTAGGGCTATCAGTACACTCAGCTTTTATTTCTAACAAAAATTCCTAGAATTGAGATAGTGACATCCACAAAAGCAAATGAAACTCACCACTGACACTGTTAGTTTAATAACCCATGACAGATTTTAAAATTTTCTGCAAAATGCCTCCTGATGAATCAATACAATGAATAAACACAGGTTTTTAAACACCGTTATGTTTTAACAAGTTTTGTAAATGTGTCAACCTCAGGCCTTTTTCTGCTCCATGCTTATTTTTACCACTATTTATTGTACACATCTTAGCAGATTTCACTTCGGTTTATACTGAAACAGTGTTTTCTCAACTTCTTTGAAAATATTTTCTCTGTACTTGTTTCATGCAGGCTATTCATAAAGACTAATTCTTCAGTCACTTCAAATGAGCCCTGGCTGCTAGAATAAACAACTGAGCAGTACTGTAACATCTACTGACTCATCAAGAACCTACAAAAACCACTAGAGATTATCTGCCTTGTTTTTTAAATGATTATTGATATTACTCAGAGTGTCCTCAACTTTTAAAACAACTATTCTTACTGAAAGGCTAATAGTCATAAGTTTATTTGCTGTGCACACATTTCTTCGACTGCTGTAGTCAAACACGATTTAATTAACCTCCACTGATAAATGGCTTTCCTTACTTGGCTAACAAATGGGCCACTCAGAAACTTATTTTAGTTACAACTCATTTTCATTCTTCACTTTTGTAAAGGATTTGTGCCATGATTAGATAGTCGATTTTAACTTACTCTTTTTTCTGATCATTACTTTCCTGTGAGTTGGGATTAGTGTGATGTGTGCTCAATCGGATAATACTGACATATACTGTATTATTTTAGCACAACTGCAGTGTCTCAGCTTAACAAATATAATGCATTGCCATCTAATTTGATAACAACAGAATCCACTCCACTATGCCTCAAAAGCACTATATATGAAGTCCACTCTTCTTTTTTTTTCTTCTGCAACATGAAAGGTATGGACCAGTAATAAAAACAGATGCCAAGGGAACACATGTGGCAATCAAACGCTGACGAATTATAACTGTGCCACTGCGGTTTGCAGCATGCCTACAGCAATGCAGGGCACATGTGGTCTGCAGCACCAACTCAGCTGTCACTGCAGAGCAACAGGAACCACAGATGATACGCAACTGTTCCAATAAAACTGACCTATGGACACTAAAATTGGATTTTCATGTGTTATGAAATACACGTATAACTTGTTTAACACTTTAAAATGTAAAAATTATCTTGGCTTCTGGACCACATAAACACAGGTGGTGGACTGGATCTGACGATCAGGGCATACATAAACTAACTTCTGATGTAGCCTTTAGGGGTCCCAAATTAAAGTCTGTTATATTAACGGCCCCTAAACCCTAATTTTGTCTTCCCAGCTCTATAGATTGCCAGAAACTCTTCCCAGCTTTCCAGACCTATAGCTGGTCTTTTATGAACTAAATAAATGCCTCAAAGGAAAAGAGAAAGTTTACATCAGGCTGACCTCTTGACATATCCTTCCCTCTGGGTTCTCACTCCCTCGAACAGTTCTCTCATGTCTTTAAATATTTCTTTGAAAAGAGATCTTATCCAGCTTTTCTAGTTATTCACAGTGGTAGAGGTGACCTACTACAAGTTTCTCTGCAACAGGTAGAGATGAAAGTAATACATGCCTGACCAGATATCAAGATTTACTATAAAGCTATAGTAACCATGACAGTGTGACGTTGTCACTGGGATATATAAATATACAAACAAACCAAAATAGAGAGCTTAGAAACAATCCATACATTTACTGAACATTTGCTAAATGACAGAGGTTATCTTTCAAATGGGGGGGGAAAGGAACGAGGTTTCGATAAATGATGTAGTAACAACTGGCTCTCCATACGTGAGAAAATGAAGTTGAACTCCTGTATCACACAGTACATTAAAAAACCACGTAGGGCTTCCCTGGTGGCGCAGTGGTTGAGAATCCGCCTGCCGATGCGGGGGACACGGGTTCGAGCCCTGGTCTGGGAGGATCCCACATGCCGCGGAGCAACTAGGCCCGTGAGCCACAACTACTGAGCCTGCGCGTCTGGAGCCTGTGCTCCGCAACAAGAGAGGCCGCGACAGTGAGAGGCCCGCGCACCGCAATGAAGAGTGGCCTCCGCTCGCCGCGGCTAGAGAAAGCCCTCGCACAGAAACGAAGACCCAACACAGCCAAAAATGGATAAATAAATTTTTTAAAAAAACCACGTAAATGTTAGGGCAAAACTACAGAAACTATAGAAATGAACTTCTGAAATACATTTTCAGGAACACATTACAAATTACTAAGAGTGTTTTAGTTAAAAAAAAAAAATCATCATTCAAAATTCAAAACATTCTAAAGGGTATACAACCAAAAGTCACTTTGTGTAGAGCTACACAGGATAAATTCCCTAGAGGCAAAGAATTCTACCAGTTTCCTGTGTAGCTTTCAAATAATATTTTATGCACATGTAAGTTCATGACATTCTCTGCCCCCACCCCATGTTTTACATCAAAGGGATTCTTTATAACATCAAAGAGTACCACCACTTACTTCATCACAAAGGTAAGTTCATTTCTTTATATCAAACTTAATTAAAACTAAAAAGAGGGCTTCCCTGGTGGCGCAGTGGTTGAGAATCTGCCTGCCAATGCAGGGGACATGGGTTCAAGCCCTGGTCTGGGAAGATCCCACATGCCGCGGGGCGACTAGGCCCGTGAGCCACAACTACTGAGCCTGCGCGTCTGGAGCCTGTGCTCCGCAACAAGAGAGGCCGCGATAGTGAGAGGCCCGCGCACCGCGATGAAGAGTGGCCCCCGCTTGCTGCAACTAGAGAAAGCCCTTGCCCAGAAACGAAGACCCAACACAGCCAAAAATAAATTAATAAAAATAAATAAATAAATAAATAAAAATAAAGGAATTCCTTTAAAAAAAAAAAACTAAAAAGAATGATTAAAAAGAATATACAGCTTTTACTAAGGGAAACACTAAGGCTAAGGACATTTTCACTAAATGGGCCTTCCAACTTTAACTATGTTACGAAATAGGCATATCAAACTCTTAATTTTTCTTAAACAGAAATTTCCAGTTTCCTCTTAGCTTCCACCCAACTTAAATCCTAAATAAATTTTCAGAATCAAGTTGGCAGGGTGAAAGAAAACAAAACAACAGTTTTTATACTTAGGTATACCTAAAGCATTCTGTGGTCAAATCTTGGATTATCCTGCTGTAACCAGATTTTGCACTTAGTATTCTGAGGAAATAATCCATAACTGATCCTGACGTCCTCCTCATAGCCTTGCATTTTAGAGTGAAGAGAGCATACAATTTCTTACTGTGCAAAATGAAAAAACTGGGTGTAGACAGGTAGTATTGCTTGGTGAGGCTGTACCTTGACATTAGCTAACGATGTCTGACAGAAAAAGAAGTCAAGATTCCTGCTTCTCCCCCATTCAATAATTACATTTTATTTAGAAAATATTTTTAGGAAATCTTATAATACAAAAACACATGTGAAATCAGTGGCCATACCTCCTTAAACCTACTAATCCAGACTCAATAATTCCTAGTACACTTCCTACAACTTTTACTCTATGTCACATCCATCTCTTCACTGGAATTCTTCCTCTGAACATTGCCAAAAGGGTCAATCGTCCATCTTCTTTCCTCTTGCTTAATGTTCTCCATTGGCAGCTTGATTTGCTGTCATTGCTAGTTAGGAACATTGTCTAAGATTCCAACCCTGACATTTAGTCCCAAAGACATTTCATGGTATGTAAGGCTCATTACAGTCCAAACAAACTCCTAATTTTCCCATATACTCAGGCTTGAAACTATGGAGACATTTGCAACTCTGCCATCTAATCCATAAAGAATAAAACACAATTCATTCCATCCCTAAAACATTCTATCTTCATATTTCACACATAATACCTAAATTGAGAAACTTACATGTATTGCCCTTTAATTACAGGAGTAATCCTAAATATTTCTGTCTTCAAGTAAACGTCTTTCAATTTAACTACAAAAGGTGGGAAGGGTTCAGACCTGTTAATGCTGCTCTTATGAAGAAACTTCATTGGGCTTCCCTAGTGGTGCAGTGCTTAAGAATCCGCCTGCCAATGCAGGGGACACGGGTCCAAGCCCTGGTCCGGGAAGATCCCACACACCGCAGAGCAACTAAGCCCGTGCACCACAACTACTGAGCTTGCGCTCTAGAGCCCGCGTGCCACAACTGCTGAGCCCGCAAGCCACAACTACTGAAGCCCGTGCGCCTAGAGCCTGTGCTCTGCAACAAGAGAAGCCACGGCAATGAGAAGCCCGCGCACCACAAGGAAGAGTAGCCCCACTCACCACTAGAGAAAGCCCGCGTGCAGCAACAAAGACCCAATGCAGACATAAATAAAATAAATAAATAAATTAAAATGCTTTATTGCTAAAAACTGCTAACCACCATCTGTGCCTAAAGCAAGTCACAATCTTTTTGCTGGTGGCTGCTGTGTGATGGGGTGGCGGTTGCCAAAGGCGGGGTGGTGTGGCAAGCTTTTAACGTAGGACGGCAGTGAAGTCTGGAAAGTCAACTGACTCTTCCTCCCACAAACAATTTCTCAAGCACGCAACGCTGTTTGATAGCATTTTACCCACAGTAGAACTTCTTTCCCAATTGGAGTCAATCCTCTCAAATCCTGCTGCTGCTTTATCAACGAAAGTAATACTCATGTAATATTCTAAATCCTTTGTTGTCATTTCAATAATCTTCACAGCATCTTCACCAGAAATAGATTCACTCTCAAGAAGCCACTTTCTTCGCCCATCAATAAGAAGCAACTCCTTATCTGCTCAAGTTTTATCATGAGATTGCAGCATTTTAGTCAACACCTTCAGACTCTACTTCTGATTCTAGTTCTCTTGCTGTTTCCACCGCATCTGCAGTTACTTCCCCCACTGAAGTCCTAAACCCCTCAAAGTCACCCATGAGGCCTGGAATCAACTTCTTCCAAACTCCTGTTAATGCTGAGATGTTGACCTCTTCCCATGAACCATGAATAGTCTTAATGGCATCTAGAATGGTGAGTTCTTTCCAGAAGGTCTTCAAGTGACTTTGACCAGATCCATCAGAGGAATCACTATCTCTGGCAGCTACAGCCTTACGAAATGTATTTTCTTAAATAATAAGACTTGAAAGTCAGAATTACTCTTTGATCCATGAGATGCAGAATGGATGTGTTCACAGGCATGAAAACAACATTAATCTCATTGTACGTCTCCATCAGAGCTCTTGGGTGACCAGTTGCACTGCCAATGAGCAGCAGTATTTTGAAGGGAATCTTCTTTTCTGAGCAGTAGGTGTCAACAGTGGGCTTAAAATATTCAGTAAACCATGTTGCAAACAGGTGTGCTGTCATCCAGGCTTTGCTGTTCCACTTATAGAGCACACACAGAGTAGATTTGGCACAATTCTTAAGGGCCCTAGTATTTTTTGGAATGGTAAATGAGCATTGGCTTCAGCTTAAAGTCACCAGCTGCATTAGCCCCTAACAAGAGAGTCAGCCTGTCCTTTGAAGGTTTGAAGTCAGATACTGACTTCTCCTCTCTAGCTATGAAAGTCCTTGATGGTATCTTCTTCCAATAGAAGGCTGTTTTGTCTACATTGAAAATCTGCTGTTTGCTGTAGCCACCTTCATTATAATTATCTTACCTAGATCTTCTGGATGACCTATACAGCTTCTACATCAGCACTTGTACTTTTATGTTACGGAGATGGCTTCTTTCCTCAAACCTCATGAACCAACCTCTGCTAGCTCCAAGGTGTTTTTCTGCAGCTTTACCATCTCTCTTAGCCTTTATAGATTTCAAGAGAATTAGGGCCTTGCTCTGGATTAGGCTTTGGCTTCAGGGAATGTTGTGGCTGGTCTGACCTTCTATACAGAAAACTAAAACTTTCTCCATAACTGCAAAAAGGCTGTGTTGCTTTCTTGTCATTTGTGTCTTCACTGGAGGAGCACTTTTAATTTCTTTTAAGAACTTTCCTTTGCATTCACAGCTTGGCTAACTGTTTGACACAAGAGGCCTAGTTTTCAGCCTATCTCAGCCTTCCACACGCCTTCCTCACTCAGCTTCATCATTTCTAGCTCTTGATTTAAAGTAAGAGACATTGAGAGTCTTCCTTTCACTTGAACACTTAAAGACCACTGTAGGGTTATTAATTGGCCTAATTTCAATACTGTTGTGTCTCAGGGAATAGGGAGGCCTGAGGAGAGGAAGAAAGACAGGGGAACAGCCAGTGGATGGGGCAGTCAGAACACACAGAACATTCATGCATTCAGTTCACTGTCTTACGTGGGCATAGTCTGTAGCACCCCAAAACAATTACAATAGCATCATCAAAGGTTACCAATCACAGATCACCATAACAGATATAATAATACTGAAAAACTTTGAAATACTGTGAGAATTACCAAAATGCGACACAGGGTCACGAAGTGAGCAAATGCTGTTGGGAAAAAAATGGCAGTGATAGACTTACTTGATGCAGAGTTGCCACAAACCTTCAATTTGTAAAAAACCAGAATATCTGCAAAGTGCAATAAAGCAAGGCGCAATAAAGTAAGGTATGCCTGTATTGGTAATAATCCAGCAAAGGAGATAAAATGGAATTATAAAAAACTTCAATCCAAAAGAATGCAGGAAAAAGGAAACAAAGAACAGATAGACACAAATGGGGGCAGAGGGGCTTAATCACATTAAGTGTATGTAGCCTAAGTACTACAAATAAAAAAGCAGAGACTGCCAGGTTAGATTTTTTAAAAACCTGCTGCCTGTAAGAAACACACATTAAGTATAAAAATATAATAGGGTAAAATAAAAGGATGGAATGATATACCATATTTACACTAGTCAAAAGAAAGTTAGAATGGATATATTAATATCAGACAAAGTAGATTTAAGAGTCAAATACAGGATTTTTCTGTTACAGTCAGAAGTGTCCTTATCGGAAGGGTAAGCTGGGACGAAATGAGAGAGTGGCATGGACATATATACACTACCAAACGTAAAATAGATAGCTAGTGGGAAGCAGCTGCACAGCACAGGGAGATCAGCTCGGTGCTTTGTGACCACCGAGAGGGATGGGATAGGGAGGGTGGGAGGGAGACACAAGAGGGAGGAGATATGGGGATATATGTATATGTATAACTGATTCACTTTGTTATAAAGCAGAAACTAACACACCATTGTAAAGCAATTATACTCCAATAAAGATGTTAAAAAAAAAAAAAAGTGGGGCTTCCCTGGTGGTGTAGTGGTTGAGAATCTGCCTGCCAATGCAGACGACACGGGTTCGAGCCCTGGTCTGGGAGGATCCCACATGCCATGGAACAACCAGGCCCGTGAGCCACAGTTACTGAGCCTGCGCGTCTGGAGCCTGTGCTCCGCAACAAGAGAGGCCACGATAGTGAGAGGCCCGCGCACCGCGATGAAGAGTGGCCCCCGCTTGCGGCAACTGGAGAAAGCCCTCGCACAGAAACGGAGACCCAACACAGCCATAAGTAAGTAAATAAATAAATAAATAAATAATTTTTTTTAAAAAGTGTCCTTATCAATATCTCCTCTGATCAAAGTTAAAAGTTATTTTATATAACCACTAGAGCACCTATCACAGCCTCCCTATGATGTGGAATAATTCATTGTTGTAAACTAACAAGCAAATACTATACTTACACACACAGAAATATGTTGAAATTGAGACACAATCCAATCTTATTTCTGTGCAAAAGAAGGGTTAAAATAGCATTCCTGATACTACTGTCCTTAGAAAGGCCTGCTTACATAGGTGGCACCTAGGAAGTTGGCTTTTGGAGGGCTCCCATTGTTGCCTACGTGGTAAGGGCAGTTTACTGTGCCTAGATCATCTGTGCAAACAATATGGCTTTCCTTGTGGTATGTGCTGGGCAGAGAGTGCCTACATGACTAGCCCCAGTAAAGACCTTGAGCTTCTCCGGGCAGAAGCACCATGCACATGCTGCCCTATCTGTACTGCTGGAGGAAGAGGGAGCTCTGCATGCCCCTCACGGGGGGAAGCGCCCAAGGAAGCCTGCACATGGGGTCTTCCAGACCTTATCAAGGTCTTTCTCCATTAAGATCTTTTCATTATGCATCTTTAGCACATAAAGGCAATAAGTCTTAGCCATAATTACAACTCTGTGCTGAGCCCCATGAGTCCTCGTCAGTCTCCAAGGTGGAGGTATCTTGTGGACCCCTGAGCGCAAATAGAGAATTCAGATATGTGAACGTTTCCTTCCTCTTAAAAAACTACAGGGCGAAATGAAGAACACATAACTTTGATAATTTTTTAGTTTACATTGCAAAGCACTAGGATTATATAAAAAATAACAGTATTAGACAACATTATTCATAAAGTAGGTACCTGGAGATCATCTTACATAAAGATACAGACCATATTTAAAATGATCTTATATAAACCTACTTTCAGTTTATAGGGGAGGGGTGTGGACAGAGACTTTTACTGTACATTGTTATTAATTTTTTTAAACAAAAATTACATTTACATTACACTGCTCGTCTACATTCTTAATGTGTACTTCCACTTTATACAGAAAAGCTATTTTTGTCCTCTTTTTCAGTCTACAACAAGAACCCAAAATATTAGAAACTTACAACTCTTCTTGCAGAACCTAATTGGTTTTTACACAAAGACAACTGGCACAAAATCAGTAGAATACAATGGAATTGCAATATGAGATTGTGAGGGCTTCCCTGGTGGTGCAGTGGTTAAGAATCCGCCTGCCAATGCAGGGGACATGGGTTCGAGCCCTGGTCCGGGAAGATCCCACATGCCGCGGAGCAACTAAGCCCGTGCGTCACAGCTACTGAGCCTGCACTCTAGAGCCCGCGAGCCACAACTACTGAGCCCACGTGCGTACAGCCTGTGCTCCACAACAAGAGAAGCCACTGCAATGAAGAGTAGCCCCCCCCTCGCCACAAGTAGAGAAAAACCCGCGCGCAGCACAGAGACCCAACGCAGCCAAAAAATTAAAAAAAAAAAAGAAAGAAAAGAAAAAATATGGGGTTGTGGCAGATGATGAGTGTGAAGAAAGCATGAGAAATTATCTAAGTGGAGAGATGTTATAAGTAATGTTTTACTTTTAGAGCTTCTATAAGTAAGGCTTATAGCATTTGATTCAGAACTAGTTAAATAACGGAAATATGTGTTGGAGGTTTATGGGGTATTTCTTTGGGGGGCAATGAGCAAAATGCCGGAAAGAGGGGCGTTAGGTAAATAAATGATGAAACATCTGTAGAATTCAAGATTAAAGTATTCCCTTGGTAATATTCAAATTATCCAGATTTCCAAGATGTTGGTAGCACCCCCAGGGCTCCAAAGAGGAGATTAAAAGAGAAACACCATTACCTTTCCTGAAATACAGGTCGTAGTTTAGCATATTCTTCCATCTAGCAAAAGATAAATAAAGTTCCCTGTGGAAAAACTGAAAAACAATCTGTGGGAAATTCCAGAAAAACTGAACTGCTTGATAATGCATGCCATTTAATAATGGAGGAAATATATTAAATGTATTAGTTTTAAAATAGAAATAATATTTCCTGATTACAGGGGGATTTGTCAACCTCGGCACCCCTGGAGCTGGATCCTGCTCTGTGCGGTGCAGGCGGCTCGCAGCACCACTAGGTGCCAGTAGCACACTCCCCTCCCTTGGACCATAGCACTCAGCATTACCCTTCACTGGCAAACTCCACTCACGCATACATTTATCCCATAAATGACTCCCTTGTATTCCAGGTACTTTGTCAGGCACTAGAGATAAAATGACAAACCAACACATACAGTATTCATGCCCTCGTGATGCCTACAGCCCTAGTGGGGGGACCAAGGGTAATGAAATACTCACAGAAACAACATAAATTTACAAATGTTGCTAAGTGACATAAAGAAGAGATACACATTCCAATGACGATGTATATTAAGGACACGTGCTCAAATATTTCTTATTTAAAGATGTAGACAATCCAAAAGTTTAGAGTACTGCAACCCCCCCATCTGAGCTTTGTGTCTTGTTCTTTTCCATCACTGAAAGATTGAAAGGTCCAATGCTAACTTCAGTTTATTTCAGTATCTGTCAAAGGCTTTTAAAAAAATGATTCTCACAAAAATAGGGAGATCTAAACAAAAGTACATATTTCTACAACCATTTTTCAATCCCAACCAAAATTATCAAAAATTAGCCAGTAGATTTTCACCTTCCAAAGTAAAAAAATATTAATTTTTAACAAAGGGGTTTAAAACATCCATAAACTCTTTAGAATATTTTAATCAGGAAATTCTGTGTCCAGGATTTTTTGGCAACCAATGTGAGAATATTTTTGTTGTTTGTTTGATTACAAACTTTCACTGTTTCTGGCAATAAACTACCAATAGAAATAGTTCCAAGCATCTGTTTTCAAAATGCTCAACCCTCAGCACGTTTCTGTGAAAAGTTATTACATTCTTCTTGTTGAAACACCACCTTTATCTTGAAGAGGCAGATGAAATGTTTATTTTCTTTGAAAACAGAGGTAGATATAATACATTCAGCCACATGTCATCCTAATAACGGTCGACAAATTTTTAACATCTGTTTTTTGGTAAAATAAAAGCCTGTTCTAAGTTCAACAGCACTTTTACACACTTTGCCCCTAGGGAACCTTTTAAGATATCAAAGATTTTTCATTTTCACACCACCCCACCCCCACCTCTTATGTAGGACTGTAAAGATTTACTCTATTTTAGAGGGGTTCTTTTGACAATTATGAATTTATAAACTTATATAAAATTAACCACACTGGTGACCTCCTTTAACACTTTGGCACTTACTTGTGACTTCTTTCTTGTAACTATGAATGATTCCATGAATGATCTTTAGGGCTATTCACTTAAGCTACAAGTATTTATTGAGGAATGACCAAAACAGAAAAAGATCCTTTTCAGAAGGGCACTATTATCTAGTGAGGAGAGACAGACAAGATTATTAAGTAAATATACACTGTGTTAGATGCTGGTAAGTACGAAGGAGAGAACAATCCAGCGGGGGGTACGATGGGAGGAGGAGACTCCTGAAATTTTCAATAGGGAGCCCAGCAAAGCCCTCACAGATTAGGTAACTTCAATAAATACCTAAAGGAAATGAGGGAGGAAGCCATGTATGTAGGGAACAGGGACTGCAAAGGCCTAGAGGTGGACGGTTCTGAGGAAGACCAAGGAGATCATTGAGGCTGAAGGAAGCGAGGGAGGGGAAGGGTTACAGGGAGAGACGTCTTAGAGCACTCATGGGAGTGGTGAAGATCGTGGAGGCCTTGCCAGGCAGGAAGGACTGGCTTTTTTCCTCTTAGTGAAACGGGAAGTCACTGAAGAGTGTCAGGCAGAGAAGTGATGTGACTTGACCTACGCTACTTATCTATTTTATCAATTTATTTATCAGTGTGGCTCATTCTATGGATGAAAACCCAAGACTATCATTATTTTCTGTTATTGCTCAAATTGGTCCAGCTCTTAGGAGCTCCTTCAGGTCGACTCCTGTGCTTTCAACAAGTCCCCATCTCTCTGAGCACTTCCTTGTTTTCTGGCACCTCATCTTGTATCTTCCCTGCACCATGAGCCACTTTTCAAGGAGCTCTGGTCCTTTTTATTGGAGAACACTGGTTAGAAACCAAGATCTGGGCACTAGATGTGCTCACTGCTACTAGAAGTCACTACTTCTAGGCCTTCACAGGGGACAGAGCTAGGAGATAAATGCAGCATACTAACACATGCATACACACATACCTATATTTCTGTATCTGTCCATATAAATACTAAAAACCTTAAGTTTATATTGATACCTCCATTCTAACACCACAAAGATCATTTTAGAACCTTGCTCACTCGACTGCAGCAGGCGTGTGCATGTACATGCAGGGTTTTTTTTGTCTTTAGCTTTACAGGTATCCAGTCAAGACACTATTTTTCAGTTGCTTAGTTTCTCCCCTACCCCTGTCATTGTGAACTTTGCTATCCCGTTTTAGGTTCCCCCATAGCCCAGATGGCTGTAGCTGCTTATTCAGGGATAGGTGAAACATTCTTATGGTTCTAAGAGTCAGAGCTATACAAAAAGATATATCTGAGAAGTGTCGCATCACATCCCTGCTACATGGATCCCACTCCTGTCTTCATTCCACCTGTTTCCCACCCACCTTTCAGAGACAGGTAACCAATCCCTCTACTTTTTGGTTTATTCTTCCTGTGTTTCTTTTCCACAAATGTGCATATGCGTGTATACTTTCTTACATCTCATTCCTTCCTACATAAAGTGCTGCACACCATAAGTGGTCTTTTGCACATTTTTATTCCACTTAAAAGTATATATTGGAAGCTATTTTGTATTAGTTCATAAAAATATTCCTCATAGTATTTTTACAGTTGCACAGTATTCCACTGTATGAACCATACCACGGTCTATTCAACCATTCTATTATGTGTGGTCAGAGGTTGTTTCCAATATTTTGCAAATTGAACAATGCTGTTAATGTTTTTGTATTATTGGAGGCATATTTTCAGGATAGAATCTCAGAAAGGTCAAAAGATAAGGGCATGTATAGTCTGTTAGGCATTTTGCCAAATTTCTCTCCAGAAGACATGTACCAATTTGCATTCCCACCAATGAGGCATAAGAGTGCCTATTTCCCCACAGCCTTATCAAAAATGGGTTCTTACAGTTCATTTTAGCCTTTGTTCATTGCCTTTCCTATAATGCTTTTCACTGTCGCAAAATATTCCAAAACTACTTCTAAAGTAGTTCATGGAAGAAACAGTTCTCACTGATCTATCACAGTCACGATCTGGCCATCTAAGTATGTTCAGACTGGAAATTATTTATCGTGCATTATACTGTTCGAAATTTGGTAATGTAAGCCTTTAAATGTAATGTCACATTTCCAAAACAAACACTCTTAACTTGACTAATCCTGAGGTGAGGGTTACTCATCCATATAAAGTAGGTAATTTTGATCATCTGAGTAAAGCAAATGTTATAATAATTGAATAATTAAATCTAAGTCCTTGTCTCAACAATACTTTTGAAATGTTTACCTATATTATATCTATTAAAGCCCGTATAATTTCTACGGTAAAAAATTCCACTTCTAATATTCCTTTGGAAGGCCTGTTTCACTTCTCCCAAATATACCTGTCAAAAACCAAAGGGAATTTGTAGGCAGCAAAGCAATTTCACTTCACAGGGTTTGTTGCCTTTATAGATGGAAGGTAAACGTTGCATTTATTTCTTGATTCAAAATCACACGAAAATCGCAGTGAAAGCTTTGAAAGATGGCAGTCTGTGTATATGATATTACTTTGGGATAGTGCCAAAAAGACAAACCGAACTGCCAACTTTACTGAAAAGAAATATTTTAATCAATTTTTAAAATAGCAAACAGAGCTAGCTCACACGGAGAACTAAAGATGTCAAATCGTGTCTCTCTTATTTTAAATCTTCATCAAAGAGTTTTGTCTTAAAGAGTAAGATGCGTAATTATAGTCAGTAATACCCATTTCTAAGAATTTTAATTTCTCATTTAAATGTAAAATATTTATTTTAAAGATCTGCATTTATTGCACAACTTAACATACTATATTCTAGTGGTCTGCACAAACTACTCTTGGATATAAATTAATAGTTTCCTATTTTAAGGGTTTTTACATTATAGTAATCATTTAATAAATCTTGGAAGTGAATCTTTATGTTGACACAGTAAATGTTATAAAGCTGTTGTTTAAATATGTGTTTCTTCTACTTACTTCTGTGCTCCCTGAGACAACAGCTCTGTCCACGTTCACTAACAACGGTTCTTCCATCTGGCACACCCTCAGTGACCATTCCACACAACGGTGATGAGCCCAACAAGTGCCTAAAATGGTTAAAGTGAAAAGAAGCAACTGAATAAACATTAAACGTATTAACGCTAATAAGTAAAGATGAAAATCCCCCAAATCAATTCAAATGTGTGAATACACAATGGCATGCGATATTTGTGATACCACTAAAGCAGCCCTCCTCGAAATGTATCATCTAGGAACTTGTTATAAATGCAAATATCAGACCACAACCAAGACCTACTGAATCTAAACCTCTTGCCATGGTGCCCAGAAATCAATGTGTCAACAAGCCCTCCAAGTGATTCTGATGCACACTGAATTAGTGATTATTTCTTCAACAGAGAAATTAGTTTCTAGTCATTTTATTTAACCGTTACTATATTTTATTTGGTGTGTTTACATAAAACATAAAGGAAAACTACTTAATACTTTGTTTCTGACAAATAAGCTATATATACACCTCTATTCCACTGCACCCCATACCAAGAGCCCACGTCAATCATCTGTAACAGCTCAGTCTTTAAACTCTCTCACAGAGCACTTGAACAATTACACGCAGTTCTTCACTCAAAACCCCAGGAGCACCAAATCGTGAGTATGGATTACTAACTATACTGCGCTACAGGACATTCACAGGGCTTAGATCTATTACCCTTCACCCCTACTTCAAGTAGACCCAGACTGCCATGTTCCCCAGGTTTTCATAGATCCCTTTAAAATTTCTCTCTCCGCAACTGTCAGATCTCCATGGCACTGCTGCCTACGCAAGTGTAAATGCAAATATTTATAAAAGCATCCAGCCCAGTGATGGCCCTGTGCAGATGCTAAACAAGTTAGGTAAACATAATTAGACAATTTATTTTACCTAAGCAGGTATACTTAACAATGACGTTTTTTACAATGTGATAATTATTTCTAGATGAACGGTATTTACTATTAAGTTGATAATTTGCTAAAGTGAAAATGCTTACAGAATCAAAAGGTAGTTATTATTGAAGACTGGCTCATACCTGTAGGGTCAAATAAGGCTTGGACATCAATGGCATCTGGAAGGCCAACCAGACTGAGTTCATCCCATAATTTACCAGCCTGATCATCGGAAGCAGTCTGCGTGCTTACACTGACACAAGGTACTATATTCTGCTGAGGAGACCGTTCCCTGGAAAATAAAATAGAACAAAACAGATGTGAAAGTGATAACAAGTAGAAAATTGTTTCCTTTTATAACGACTTAAATAAAATGCATTGCCAAATCAATTTTACTTAGGCATAAACTATCATAAAACAACTTTTAGAATATGTTGTTATTCATAGTATAGATATAAAACTGGATAGCTATATCATGTAAGCAACTAAAAAAAAAAAAAAGTCTCCAAATCCATAAGGAAGTGTTACAAATTACAGTTGCAGACCTATTTTGCCATTTTATATATATATTTTTTAACTGACACTCTAATAGTCTATTCAGGAACCATATTTTATCACATAAAATGAATATTCCCTTTGGCCTTACTTAAATGCTTAAAAAACAACTTGATCAAATCAGATATTTCTAATTTGCTATATGATCAGTGAGGACTACCACAACGGAGCTGGCAGTTAATTTTACGGACAGCAAGGTTACTTCCCAGGGGAAAAGAAAACCCACTAGAAGTGTGAAGAGGGAGGCAGTGGGAGTGAAATGTGAGCACTGGAGCTTTCTTACGGTCCCCTTGGCAATCTCGACAGCTGGCCTGTGGCATGATGCTGCAAGTATCCTCTGCTAAGACTTTACCTCACAAACCAGAAGTAAAAAGCAAAAACAAAATAGCTACTAGTGACCTGGGAATAAGGGAAAAAGTGTAACAGCAAAAAGTACAGTATAAACATGAACACTGAATAAGTGTTCACTGAATAACATATGGGAGATTTCAAATTTTGAAAGCCCTAAAACTTCATATATGAATTGAGATCAAGAAGTAAACAAAGACTACTATTGTGACTAATATTAAACGTGGGAAATCAGATGGCTGGCACTAAGACTTTAATCTTCTCCTGATATCATAGTATTTAACCTGATCATAATTCTGGATTAAATCACTATTGAATATAGATCATAACTCACTGCACTGCTGTATGCTGGATATATATCATGATTCCTATTAAGAGAAAATCAGCACAATGACCAGGGTACTAAACTTTTTTATACCTGGAATCATTGAAAGAAAAAAAGTATTAACATATTTCAATAAGTACATTTAAATATCAAACCATATAAAAAATAACCAGTATTTTTTATGTTCAGCAGTAGAAATGCACAGGCTCACTTTCTTTTTTTAAAGTTTACCATGCTATGCTAACTTCAAATTCTTGTTTTTATAAAATTTGCCCACAGTGAAATGAGAACAAACCTTCCTGTAAATATAATCTCCATTCCTACAAATACATCTTCATTACTAACTTGCTAATTTATTAGGAGGAAAAAAAAGACTAACAGTTCATCTATGAAGACGAATGCATTGTTTTAACATATTTTCTTTACACCAGTAATTTGATGGGGGGACAGGTATAAAAACCAATGGAATGACTAACCAGTCTATTACTAACCAGTTCCCAAGCAGCAGGTTAGTCAAATTTCACCTTAAGGTTTTACAACCAGTTTGTACGTACACAACATATCAGTAAGATGCTGACGTCAACCCTAAGGACGAGAGGAGCCCAGCTTCGGAAAGAACATCGAGAGAAGTTAGCTGAAATATTTACATACCCCCCAAATTTTAAGTCTAAAAAAAGAGACTATTTTAAAATCCTCCTTTTCAAATTAAAAAATTAACTAGCTGTTTATCTGGTTTATAACTCATTAGCAACATATTTTGCAAATGTTTAAAATCATTACCAAGCTAAAGTAACTGTTTATCCCTAAATGATTTCCAAATTTCAAAAACATGCTTTATTCCTAAGGTCCATTAACTGGCTTGTTATCATCACTTAATAACTTGTTAATAAACACTTAAGTGCATATAAAGACTTTCATTAAACCAAGGCTATTTTTACATAATTATTTTAGCTCATAAAGTTTTCACTAAAAATTAACTTAGCTTATAAAATAAATAAATAAATGAAGCCTAACTGTATTTCCCAGAACAGTTGTTTATTAATTGCCATTATTCAAGGCAGAACATGAGGATATAAGATATAACCTGGTCCAGTCCAGTAAATTTACTAATGACTGATGGACAAAAGTTTTCTGGACTTTTGATAGATCTTATTAGAAAGTGAGCTCCCAATTGATCATGAAAGGTAAAGCTAGCTATGGCCTTTAAAACACCAAAACTCTAAATACAATACTTCTAAATTTCCTTAAGCTGTTCCACTTTAAATTCTTTTAAAAGGGTTTTTCTTGTTATTGTTTCATTTCCTACTTCAGGTCTTCAAGGCATTGGCAGCAGTCCAAAAGAAGAAGCCAATCAAATAAGTACAACACAATGCCTTAGTACTTAACTTTGGATAAAAGCCAGATAAGCACTTGGATGATTACATCATCACCCTCAAGGGGCAGAGCTGGTTAGCCTTCCAAGCTAAATTAATTTTTACACTTTCTCATCAACCACAGAAACTTCTACTCCCTCAACTACCAGAGCCAAGTCCACATATTAAGATGGCCTTCAAACGAACCTACAACATATAAAAAAAATATTAACTCCAAAAGCAAACATATTAGACAAGAGTTTGGGGGAACTATAAGGTCCATGAATATAGACACACATATATAGTTATACAAATAGTAAATTCTTTTTTTTAAATTATAGTTGATTTACAATATTATATTAGTTTCAGGTGTACAACAGATGTAAATTCTTTCATTTAAAAAAAAGAGCATCTTCTTTGACTTTAGAAAGGGAACTCTCAGCACATGATTATTTAGAAGGAAAGAAAGTTAACACTGTATTGTAAGAGTTTACAGGACAGTTCAACATTCTCTGAACCATAAAAACAAATAAATAAATGACACATAGGTAAAACCACTTTGGTTTTGCTATTCTTTTATGTTATACTCTTACAAACTATTTAAAACTTATCTAGGAAAAGGAAAGAAAGATCTCATTGATTTTCTAAAATTTTCATTCCATATATAGATAAATTCCATGAATCCCCTCTAGGCTTCCTTATATTATGTTCTTTACAGTTTTCTTCTTTTTTGTTAATACACAACTAGCGCAAACTTTTTTTTAAATAAGAAATTAATTTTGAGAAAATGAGCATCTGCTGGGTTAATGGTGAGTCATAAGGCATCGTATGAATGTTGGAAACATAAAAAATTGTTCAGTAACAATCCTATTTGTATATTCATAAACATCGCAATGAAAATAAACTATATATAGTCTTACTGCGTGAGAACCACTTAAATTCAAAACTGCTTACTTTCTCTGTCCTCTTTGTTTTCGTGGTGTTGAGTTTTGTATTTTCTCACAAGTTCCACTGCTGTTGTCATCAACGTCCTTCTTGTTAGAAGGCTGGTTTTTCCATGGCAAAATAAATCCAGGCGTTACTCTGAATTGTTTTAAGTCTCCTTGTCCTAAGGAGCTTTTTTCACCACAGTAACAAAAAGCGCAGAGCTGTTCACTGGTAGAAATGAAAAGTACGGAAGACAGAGAGGAGAAGCAGTTTTATTTAACTATTTCAAGTTCCAGACAACTGCAGATACTTGTGCTTTAAAATTAAATATTATGTCTTTAGTGCAAGCTAAGCATTTAAATATATCTATACCGTAAGAACAATTAAGTTCAATAATAATTATACATTTGCAATTCTACTTTTCTACAGCACGATTTTTTTAAAGTAGTAAATATACCAAATCAAAAAATTATAGTTTGTGCTTAGAAAAACAATTTTCTTTTAAACCTGATTTTAAAATCTCGAAGTACTAAAAAGGAATAAAGAAAGTAAAAAATTAAGGTTGGGGAAGAAGGTACAGTTTAATGGCCACTCAATTATATCCCAGCTATGTAAAACAAGTGGTGACCAAGTTTTACTTAACTACTTGATGGAACATTCTTTATGCATAATATATATACCATACACACAGAGAGATATAAAAAAATAAATTTAAGTGGGTTAAGCAGTTGGTGATGAGGGACGGGGGAACGGACAGAAAGGGTTTAAGAGGAGTGGGAAAGGAATGAATAGCAAAACGGGATTTTTAGAGCAGTGAAACTACTTCATATGCTATATACTGCAGTTAATGGCAGATACATGACAATACACATTTATCAAAACTCACAGAACTATATGTAACACAAAGAATGAATGTAAACTATGAACTTTAATTAATAATAATGTATCAATACTGGTTTATCAGTTGTAACAAATGTATCACACTAATGAAAGATGCTAACCTTAGGGGAAACTGAGGCAGGGAAAGGTTGGGGAGGGGGAACTCTGTGTACCATCTGCTTAATTTTTCTGTAAACCTGAAGTTGTTCTAAACAATAAAATCTACAATTTTTTTAAAAAAAGAAACCATTTAAAAGGTTAAAGGACAAAAACCAATATATACTTATGGAATATATGCTTAATAAGGGATCTTAGAAAAAAACAGAATTAAAAGAACTGCTCCTCTTGGATATATCTTCTCTTCACAACACATTTATGGCTGCTGTACTCAAATCTTTCTTCTCAAGCATTAAAGTTCCCACCATCACCTCTGTAGTATCTACCTCAGGAACTTTCATAATGTCTTACATTAACAGGTGATGGAAATAATCTTTTCAGGTAATGTTTAACTCAAGTTAAATTCATATTGGACCGCTCTCAACTAATTACCTTTTGTTTATAAAAGTCACCTATTTTTTTTCCAATATTATGTATTTCAATTTCATGATAAACTGTGTTGTCCATTGATACTGACACATACATACACACACACACACACACGCACGCGCACACGATTAAATGTGGTCTACTTTCAGAAAAATAAAGTCAAATGGGGAAAAAATGTTTTTCTTCTTGCCTAAAGGATACTATCCACCAATATCCTTTGCCATTATCTTATTAATTTTTTAAATTTTCTTATTTATAATTTTCTCTAAGCTATTAAACTTACATTTCTTTCAGCATACCCTGTTTCTAGTTTGTTTCTTCCCCTAGAAACATTACTATGAGGAGCAACAATCAGATGGACAGCAACTATATGAACAACACTGATTAGGAAATGGAGAAATACTTTTAAAGTACTGACAAAAAATATCTTAACCTTCAATTTCATATCCAAAACCATAACTCAAATGTGAAAGTATAATAAAATTATTCCCAGGTTTCTATAAGACCTGAGAAATTTCACCACACAACAGACCCACAATGTAAATATTTTTAGAGAAATACTCAAATTATTAAAGAATTAGGAAATTTTACAAGGGACGTAGGAAATAAAGACTGTCAAATATCTCAGAGTAATTTATTGTTAACTTTAAAGGGTGGCACAAAGGAAATCCCTGGCTTCTGCTGTGGATGTAGTAGAAAGTTGCAAAGAACTCTGCTCCCACTGTCATGGCAAAAACTCGCCAGACAATCCACAAATTCACTTTTCTTGAACACATCAGATTACAAAAGTTGGAGAGCAAACAATTCACCTGCAGCTGAATGAAAGGCACTTCCAAGAAGAGAGGAGACACAAGCACTTGCTTAATCTGAGGAAGAGGCCACTCACTGGATGTCATCCAAGCAGGCTAAAGAATTCAGTGAAAATTTTATAAATTGCTAAAAGCCAAGTGTGTGGCGGTAGGAGAGTAAAGAACATCCAGGACCCGCAAACACAGGGGAATTCTAACCCATTCACGAGCTTGTCTCCATGCACCTCCCCCGGTGCTCGTGCCCACCACTCAGGCATGGAGAAGAGTCCTGAGAATGCACCAGTCATGGTAAAAGCCTGGGCAGGAGAACAGCAGAGACATGGGAAAGACACAAAGATCTTTCTCCTTCATCTTGCCTGCGAAAGAAAAGCCTCAGACTGGTAAAAGGAGAGCACAAGTCTCTGCCCTGCAATGGTCAAGACCAGCTGCAGATGGAGGAATGAATGGGGGAGGGGATGCACCTCCACCCTGGAAGAGGAGCAAGACGACGTCCTAGACCCAGACCATGACGGGACCCCCGAGACCTAGGCACACAGGGCGCACCTAAGAGTAAAGTTGAATCAGAACGATAAGAAACATCCTGCCAATCCACTCTACATCATTAGTGGTAATGCAAAATAGTATAGTCACACTGGAAAATACTTTGGCATTTTCCTTGAAAAATTACCTCTCTCTTAGGTATTTTTACCTAAGTGAAATAAAAACCCTATGTTCACACCAAAATCTGCAAGTGAATATTTATACCAATTTTATTCATAACTGTCCCAAACTGGAAACTACCCAAATATCCCTTAACTGGAAAATGATAAATTAAATGGGGTAGGGGGCTTCTCTGGTGGCGCAGTGGTTAAGAGTCCGCCTGCCAATGTAGGGGACATGGGTTCGAGCCCTGGTCCAGGAAGATTCACATGTTGTGGAGCAACTAAGCCCATGCGCCACAACTACTGAGCCTGTGCTCTAGAGCCCGCGAGCCACAACTACTGAGCCCACATGACACAACTACTGAAGCCTGCGTGCCTAGAGCCCGTGCCCCACAACAAGAGAAGCCACCGCAATGAGAAGCCCACACACCGCAACGAAGAGTAGCCCCCACTCTCCACAACCAGAGAAAGCCCGCACGCAGCAACGAAGACCCAATGCAGCCATAAATAAATAAATAAAATTTATTTAAAAAAAAAAAAATGCGGTAGGCACCTCCATAAAAGAGAATCCTACTCAGCAATAAAAAGGAAACAGCTACTGATATATGCGATGACATAAACAAATGTCAAATGAATTAAATATGCTAAGTTAAAAAGGCCAGAATCAAAAGGACACATACTTTACAATCCCACTCATACGATGTTACTGCAAAGGCAAAACTACAGGGTCAGAAAACAGGTAAGTGACTGCCTAGGGCAGAAGATGGGATCAGGAATGACAACAAAAAGGCATCAGGGAATTGTTTTAGTATGATGGAACTGTTCTTTATCTTGTTGTGGTACTGGTTATATGACAGTATACAATTGTCAAAACTCACTACATGGGTGAATTTTACAGTAATTTTACTGTATATACATATAAACCTGAATTTTTCAAAATATGAAAACTGTTAGGGGGCCAAGACAAAATAGGAAGTATATATTTAAATAACTAGAAAATGAAATGCTAGATGACAGATACAAAGAGATATGAAAATATGATAAATCATTATTCATATTGCTAAGACTAAGAAATCAATTAGAACTCTTAAGTTTGAAATTCTTTCAAAATTAAATTCAACAGGGTAAAGAAACATGAGTCTTAAGGAAAACCATCTCAAAAACAAAATATAATGTATAATCAATAGGAAAAAATTATCAATGCAATAAAAAGCAGGAAAAAAGGGAAAAAGTATTGCCTTCACAGGGCTCACATGACAGTAAGGGAGACAAACGAACTGTCGAGAAATAAAAAGTTCAACAAAGGAAAATAAAGCAGAAATAGAGGGTAAATGTGGTGGGGACTATGTTTTATTTATTTTTCATCCTACTCTTTTATTTTGAAAATTTTCAAACCTTCCCAAAGATGTAGAACATAGTAGGGATTTGAATGTTTTTGTTGTTTTTTTCTTGGTTGCATCCGGTCTTAGTTGCAGCAGGCGGGCTCCGTAATTGAAGAATGTGTGCTTCTTAGTTGTGGCAGGCAGGCTCCTTAGTTGTAGCTCGCCAGCTCCTCAGTTGTGGCATGTGAACTCTTAGTCGCAGCATGCATGTGGGATCTAGTTCCCTGACCAGGGATCAAACCCGGGCCCCCTGCACTGGGAGCACAGAGTCTTAACCACTGTACCACCAGGGAAGTCCCTGAAATTTTTAATATAATTTATATATTTAATTTAAATGTAAGAGACAGCCAAAAGAGAGTTTGGGAGAAACTTGATTTACATTTTAGAATGATCATTTTTGCAACTGTCCTAAGAACAACCTGGACTGGGGAAAGCAAAGAGAAGAAGTGGAGAGACCACTTAAAAGGCAACTACAGCCTCCTAAGGATAAGAGGACTTGGACTAAGATGCTAGGCAAGTTAAGAGAGTAAGGGCTTCCCTGGTGGCGCAGTGGTTGAGAGTCTGCCTGCCAATGCAGGGAACACGGGTTCGAGCTCTGGTCTGGGAAGATCCTACATGCCGCGGAGCAACTGGGCCCGTGAGCCACAACTACTGAGCCTGCGCGTCTGGAGCCTGTGTTCCACAACAAAAGAGGCCGCAATAGTGAGAGGCCCGCGCACCGCGATGAAGAGTGGCCCCCGCTTGCCGCAACTAGAGAGAGCCCTCGCACAGAAACGAAGACGCAACACAGCCAATAAATAAATAAATAATTAATTAATTAAAAGCTTAAAAATAAAAAAAGAGAGAGAGTAAGTACTTGTTTGGGATATCTTCTAAAGGTGGGCTACAAAATTTAGAATGTGAGGTATGAGAAAAGAAAGAAATCATGGATTAACTCAAAAGGTTTTGGCCTAAGCAACTGGGTGAATATTGGTATTATTTATTGAAATGAAGAAATCCTGGGGAGAAAATTTGGGACAGGCCTGGGGTCAGAATCAACAGTGGTTTTGGACATGTTATGGGTGCAGTGTCCAGTATACTTCCAAATGGAGATATCAAGCGGACAGATGGAGAGGAAAGTCTAGAGTTCAGAGGAAGGTCAGCCCTCAAAATATAAATGTGCGGTTTCATTAGCACACAGATAGGACCTAGCTACCGGACTATAAAAATAAAAGTAAACAGGCCGAGGACTTCGACCTGAGGACTCCAACATGATAGAGGTGGGGAGTCCCCACAGAATCCAGCAAGAGACGAAATGAGGAGGAAGACGTGACAAAAGCAAAAGGAAGGAAACATTTCAAGAAGATGGGGATATTCAACTGATGGATGGTTTCAGTTTTATTCATGTCTTCCAAGTTAAGATCTAAAAAATTACAAGACTTAAGCTGAATGATACACAGAGAAGTTATAACATCCTGTATTTCTCTTTTTAAAGAATGAAGAGAGGGTAAAGAACAAGAGTATAAACTTAAGTTTACAAGTAAATCAAAAATCCGTTCTTATGCTAAAAGTTTAGACTTTTTTCTTCTTCTAGGAATCGCATACTGGAAATATTCTGTCCTGGTCTGAGGAGAGCAGAGTGACACAGTAGACCACTGCTCTGTTCTACAGCCACCTAAGCCCACGGACGTGCTTCACTCCAGCTACGCGCAGAGCTATCAGCTCTAAAAGTCCACCCAGCTTTCTGTCCTAAGCCTGCGCTCTCTTAATTCCCTCTACAGTCAACTTGCTGCTCTTTTTCCTGTCACTAATCTCCAATCCAGCGGCATTCATTCTCTAACCTGATTTTGGCTTCTATACCAACAGAGACCAGGGAGGCTGCAGATTCCTCAGACACAGAACGCTGGAAGGCTGGGACTGGCCGCTTGCTGCGGTCCACTTCTGCTTCAGCATCCTCTTCTGCTGATTGCTCTTTGATTTCTGCTTAATAGTAAACAAGAGAATATAAAAAGTCATTCTGCATTATACCAATCTTTAGTGACTTTATCTATAAAGCACACATCGTAAAGGAAAAATAATGAAGCAACAAATGACAATACTTAACATAGGAAAAGCTTATATATATATAATTAATGGTACTGTTTATATTTATTCTCTATTATAAAATGATAATCATCAAAATAATGTAAAACAGGGCATACTTTTCCAAATTACAATTGACTCAAATCTTAATAATAACTGTTAAGAACCTTATTTTCAGGATTATAGCAGTTCCTCTACAGAACAATGTGACTCATGAAAAAGTTTCTTGGTAATTTATAAATTGAAATTATCATTAATTTAAAACAAGCATTACGGCCTCTATCAGCCATTCTAAAAGCTAAATGACTGAAAAGAACACACCTTGACTCCAGTGCCTTTTTCAATTATCCTCAAGACTCCAACCCCGAACACCTCACACATACTTTCTTAGGAGGCAACCTAACTGTTGAGAGGGTTTCCAAACACCATTACCCCTAATATCATTCCTCTCTTTAAATGAAACGACATACCCACCACCCTGTCTCTCACACTGTATTGTTAGACGTTAACAGGCACGATCCCTGCACTAGCGCTTCCCAATGCAATCCCACGCTCCTGGCTCCACCTTTCTTTTCTAACTGCAAGCTTACACATACTTTTCTGCACCACTACCCCCAAACCAACCAACCAACGAACCAACCAGAAAAGCTTATAGTCGTTGAAGCCCCTCCTGTCGTTTCTTCCTTTCACCACCACTGGACTTCCTGCAATGGGACTCGGGAGTGGCCGCCCTCCACCCCAGACCCTTCCTACAAGGCATCCATCCTCCAACCACGGCACTGTTCGCTCCACCTCCACTGGTGGCAAAAGAACTAATAAATAATCCCGGGCTACTCACAAGCCTTCAAACACTCCAGAAATTCATCTGGCACCAACGAGTACTCACTCCCTCCTTAGTGAAATGCTTTTCACCTCTTAAACACAGGGAGATATCATGGATTACTATGGGCTTTGGAGTCATGAGGACCAGTTCCACCAACTACAAACTAGGCAACTTTATGTAGAAGTCATCTCTCTCAGCTTCAATTTACTCCCCGTAAAATTAGAAAACTACCTATACTTCATGAGGCTGTTAACAAAGATTAAACGGTCTAATATCTGTCTCTTCAGCTGATTTAAGACCTCTAAATGTGAGTACAGCTCTCTACATGTTCTTTACGTGCTCATCTTTTGTGTGTGTGTGTGTGTGTTTTTAAATAAATTTATTTATTTATTTATTTTTGGCTGTGTTGGGTCTTCATTGCTGAGCGCAGGCTTTCTCTAGTTGTGGTAAGCGGGGGCTACTCTTCGTTGTGGTGCGGGGGCTTCTCACCACGGTGGCTTCTCTTGTTGCAGAGCACGGGCTCTAGGCACACGGGCTTCAGTAGTTGTGGCACACGAGCTCAGTAGCTGTGGCTCGCGGGCTTAGCTGCTCTGTGACACGTGGGATCTTCCTGGACCAGGGCTCGAGACAGGGTCCCCTGCATTGGCAGGCAGATTCTTAACCACTGTGCCACCAGGGAAGCTCAACTTACTGATTTTTTTTTTTTAATTTATTTATTTTTGGTTGTGCCGGGTTTTAGTTGCCGCAGGCGGGTTCCTTAGTTGCAGCATGTGAACTCTTAGGTGCGGCACGCGTGTGGGATCTAGTTCCCTGACCAGGGATCAAACCCGCGTCCCCTGCATTGGGAGGCGGATTCTTAACCACGGCACCACCAGGGAAGTCCCTGACTTACTGATTTTTAAGTCAACATCCCTAACCCTACCTCCTGTCCTGAGCTCCAGACCATACTTCAACTGCATACGAGGCACATCTAGCAGTTGAACACTCACTTTCACATCAAATCGGATTTCTTACCTCTCAGATCAGCATGACTTCCCTACCAAAGTCTTCTAGATTCAAAATGAATTTTAGGGAACTATTCTGACGAATAATTTTGAGAACTATTAAATTTTTTAGTTAGAAATAATTATTACCAATTGTAAATCCTGTCAAATCATAAAATTAATGATGCAATGAGGCATCAAACATATGGTTTTGGTTTTCCTATTTAAAATGTTTCTTTTGTGCTCGCTTCGGCAGCATATATACTAAAATTGGAACGATACAGAGAAAATTAGCATGGCCCCTGCGCAAGGATGACACGCAAATTCGTGAAGCGTTCCATATTTTTGATGCAAGAGGGAAGAGTATGGGGATATATGTATATGTATAACTGATTCACTTTGTTATAAAGCAGAAACTAACACACCATTGTAAAGCAATCATACTCCAATAAAGATGTTAAAAAAAAATAAAATAAAATGTTTCTTTTTAAAACTGAAGTAGAAAAGTTGACCATAAATTAAGTGCTTGTGGGGCCTATTAATCATTGTGTCTGTCCTGCCTACCCCTAGCCACAAAACTGGTATAGAATCAAATCTACAAATACAAAATACATTTGTATCAAACAAGGATTATAAAAAGATCTGCAAACTTTACTATATAAAAATATTAAATTTCTATATGACAAAGGACCCCATGAACAAAATTTAAAAGTGTATCACAGACTGAAAGAAAATACATGTGATTTGTATCCCCCAAAAGGTATTCAAATCCAGAATGTGTAAAGAACTCCAAAGATGAATAAGGCACATAACCCTATAGAAAAATGGACAATGGACAAAAATCCACCTTCTCTTATTTTTTTTTAAGATTTTTTTTTTTGACGTGGACCATTTTTTAGTCTTTATTGAATTTGTTATGATACTACTTCTGTTTTATGTTTTGGTCTTTTGGCCATGAGGCATGTGGGCAGGTGGCTAGCTTCCCAACCAGGGATCAAGCCCACACCCCCTGCACTGGAAGGTGAAGTCTTAACCCCTGGACCGCCAGGGAAGTCCCTCTCTTTCTTTTATGATGTTCAAGTCTTAGTAGGGCACATAACTACTCAGCAACAGACTTTATTTCCCATTTTTGCAGCTAAGCATGGCAAGTTCTCACCAACAGAATACGACCAGAAGTAACCATGCAATTTCTACATCACCTTAAAGGAAGGGGTTTGTTCTAGACTAAATTATGTTCCCTCTTTCCTATGGACTGGACCACGGGCATGTCAGCAACCCAGCTGCAATGCTGCAGATGAAAACAACACTCTGAGGAGGGCACAGAAACAAGATGGAAGGAACCTGGGTCCATAAATAACCACAGGGAGCAAAGACACCCCATCAGCCTGGACCTCTCACTCTCAGAAATATTACATGAAAGAAAAATGAACGTTTTATTTAAACCACTGCTGTATCTGGACATCTCTGTTACAGCAGTTTAACCCATGCTCTAACACAGAAACTGGCATCAGGTGTGGAGAACTGCCATCACAAAAACTTAAAATAGGTGGGCTGGTGAGCAGGCGAGAGAACAGTGATAGTAGTGTTTGGAAATCAACTGACACCGTTTATGCTGTATCAAAATATATGGTAGTGCTGTGACCTGCAATAACCTGAAAAGCAGACCAGCTGCCTCCAGAGCTCTAGGGAAAGCATCTGGAGAGAGCCAGAAATTATTCTGTGTTGCCTGCCCTCTAGCACTTTTACAACCAAAGACAGAAAGGAATACGGTACTGCTTGAGAGATTCTCTCTGTCTATAATATTCAAAGTACTATAAAGTGACCATATATAAAAATACCTTTAAAGAAGCATTTCATTTCTACCCAGAGATGTGCAGAGCACATGTGGGGTATGCCCTTTTTGTACCATTTCTACTACTAGGTAACAAGAAAGGGTAAGAGTCAAGAGAAGAAATGAGAACTGTAAAAGAGGAATAAGAAGAGGGACTCAGAAGCTTACAGACAATGAGCCAGGTGGACGAGGGTCATGTCACTACATCCCTGGGAACACGTTTCTCCTAAGAACCAGCGCCATTTAGCCTGCATCCCCCCCCTCCCCCAAAATCAGGGTCCCTCCAATAGGTATGGCCTATCCGTTCTCTCTTAATATGTTGCAAACCACCACTATGGCCTCTAGTCAGTATTTTTTTTCTAGCAAACTGAGGCACAATCTCAGGTATTCTGTTGTTTTTCTCCCCCTGAAAAATAAAATACATAACACTTCAAACTTTTTTTGGGTTTTCTTTATTGTTTATAACTAAGGGGAAGTAAGTAAGAGGACAATCTGTCTGCCTGTCTCTCTCTCTCTCAAATTAGACCTAGAAAGAAATGGTAAGGTTACATATGAATGTTATTGGTAGGTTGGTAGGTCTTCAGGTACACAACTTTTGAAATTTCAGAGGGGAAAAAAGATTCAGACAAAAGGATTTTTTTTTCTTTTTTAAGAAATGGGACCAGGAACAGGCCTGATCCACAAGGAGGACAGTAGTAAAGCAGGCTTTAAAAGAGTTCTCTTTTCTTTAAAAAAAAAAAAAAAAAGGAATATTCTCCTCTTAGCTATTTTTCCTACTGGCTCTGCCCATGATTCTAACCTGGATCTGCCAAAGACCCAGTAAGGATTGGTGGGTTTTGGTCTTATTTTTGGTTTGGATTTCGTTGTTTTAATCATTTGTTTTTTAAGGAATAAGGAAAAGTCCTATAACTGCTTCCTAGGGAACAGTTCCAGCCACAGAATAGAAATAGAAAAAGGTATCCCTAAATATGTGAAACTACACGTAATAATACAACCTATTTCTTTTGGCTGTCACTCTTCATTTAGTAGAAAAGTTAGGTCTCACTATCTGTCAAAGTCAAGGCAAGACAATTAAACTAGTGTTTACGTCCCTCTCTTCTCTTAGCCCAAGCCTTCGAAAGACTGTCAGAGTTTGGCAGCAGAATGTGAAACAGACTACTCTGGCTGAAATGAAACCTAAATATCCAACAAGAGATGTCATCCAGAGATGCTCTGGATGAAATGACTGTGAACCCAGAGACAACTGAGAGAACCGTTCTGATGCGAGTACTAGGCTATCTGCAGTTTACTAATAAAAATGCCTCAAACACCATCCTGTACTTGTGCCTAATGCAACAAAGCTGGCCTTTCAACCTGTGCCACTGTGCAGTTTTTGCCTTTCATGGGACTCTATTTGTTCAAATGCCTACAGTCCAGAAATATACAAATAAGAAAAAACACGTACTTTTTTTTTTTTTTAAATCATTTTAAAAATTTAAGTGTTGGGAATTCCCTGGCGGTCCAGTGGTTAGGACTCCGAGCTTTCACTGCTGAGGACCCAGGTTCAATCTCTGGTCAGGGAACTAAGATCCTACAAGACGTGAAGCACAGCCAAAAATAAATAAATTTTAAAAAATTAAAAATTTAAGGGTTATATTTTTCTTTGATACAAAATCTCCAGTGTATCTTTCTCCTTACTTTGAACCTGACCTAAAATACTGACAAAGCCAGTTGGTCACAAAATGCTCTAAAACCAGAAAGATGGAGTCCTCTCCAACCCTGGGGATGATCAGAGTGGGGTGGTTTTAGTCGAAGCACCTACTTGCATTTAAACTCAAACCACCAGGTGTCACATGTGGGTGGTAACTACACTAAAGAACCTAAGAGAACTTGGATAGCGTGTGCACTCTAGGCAAACCTTTGTAGATACATAGGTAAATGGGACACAACTGTAAATTAGCTCTAACCGTGCCCTTACACAATGCCATTCCACCTCCCATGACTCTTACTCTTACTTAGGATTAATCCTAAATAGTTGGTTCTATGACACAAAAAATGTTTAAAATTAATAGCAAAGGCTGTTTTGCTGCTTTAGTTAAAATCAAAGGCTTGGAGTCAAATGGTCCAGAATCTGCATCATATCTCAGTCATTTGCTAGCAATGTGACCTTCACAACTTGCTTAATTAACCTCACCTCAATTTCAGTTTGCTAATCATTTAAAAGATAGCTAATGCCAGCTACTATAAAACTGCCTCTAAGGATCAAAAAAGATAATACATTGGGCACTTAGCCTAATGCCCTAAGTATACAGTAAGTGTAGGTATGTAGCTGCTACTCTGATTACCTACATTCACATACTATAACTATGTATTTACTTTCCACCTAGTTGGATATCACCCACCAGATCACACATTATTAAACTGTATTGTGGGAAGTAACAGGAATAAAGAGAACATTTATTTAGCACCTCCTGGCTCTTTGTTAGGGATTCAATAAATCATTGCTTTAGAATGATTTTTTTACCAAACAAAATTTTGGGTAACTACTATGTACCATACATTCTAGTCCAATGGTAGTATAAAAATAGAGTCTATTTTATTGTGTTTATCAGGGTACATATGATAAAGCATCTCTTTAATGGGGGAAAAAAAAAAAGAGTCAGGATCCCTATGCTTAATGGATCTATTCATGAAATAGCAAATGATGGCAACAGGACACAATCACTGTCATGATGGAGGTACAAGGTATCATGGGAGTTAAGGGAAGAGGTGGAAAATATAACTTAGAAAGGCTTCAGAAAAGTATCAGAAGCCCAGCTGAAACTAAAAGGACAAGTGTAAGTGTGCCTAATAGTTCTCTCACTTAATTCTTCTCTTTTAAAAAAGAGTAATATCTGAAACTAACATTGTAAAGCAATTATACTCCAAATGAATAAAGAATATGTGGCACATATATACAATGGAATATTACTCAGCCATAAAAAGAAACGAAATTGAGTTATTCGTAGTGAAGTGGATGGACCTAGAGTCTGTCATACAGAGTGAAGTAAGTCAGAAAGAGAAAAACAAATACCATATGCTAACACATATATATGGAATTAAAAACAAATTGGTTCTGAAGAACCTAGGGGCAGAACAGGAATAAAGATGCAGACGTAGAGAATGGACTTGAGGACACGGGGAGGGGGAAGGGTAAGCTGGGATGAAGTGAGAGAGTGGCACTGACATATCTACACTACTAAATGTAAAACAGATAGCTAGTGGGAAGCAGCCGCATAGCACAGGGAGATCAACTTGGTGCTTTGTGACCACCTAGAGGGGTGGGATAGGGAGGGCAGGAGGGAGATGCAAGAGGGAGGGGATATGGGGACATATGTATATGTATAGCTGATTCACTTTGTTATAAAGCAGAAACTAACACACCATTGTAAAGCAATTATACTCCAATAAAGATATTAAAAAAAAAAGTTTAAAAAACCAGTAAGTTGTAAAGATCAACAAAGGAAAAAAAAAAACAAAAACAGAGGAATATCTGGACTTCCCTGGTGGTGCAGTGGTTAAGAATTTGCCTGCCAATGCAGGGGGACACGGGTTCGATCCCTGGTCCGGGAAGATCCCACATGCCGCGGAGCAACTAAGCTCATGCGCCACAACTACTGAGCATGCGCTCTACAGCCCGTGGGCCACAACTACTGAGCCCGCGTGCCACAACTATGGAAGCCTGCAAGCCTAGAGCCCATGCTCTGCAACAAGAGAAGCCACCGCAATGAGAAGACCGTGCACCACAACGAAGAGTAGCCCCGCTCACTGCAACTAGAGAAAGCCTGCGTGCAGCAACAAAGACCCAACACAGCCATAGATACACAGACAGATAAATAGATAAATTTATTTTTAAAAAAAGATAAGGAAACTAAGTCTGAAAGTTAAACAAGCTTGAGGTCACATAGCTAACAGGAAGCAAAGCTGGGATACACAATCAGATTTGTGTAACCCCGAAGCCCAAGGGTGCTCTTTCCACTACTACACACTGCCTGGCACGATATCTGATCTGATCATAGCTCATAAGTTTTATGAATAAATTCATGTTAAACAGAAATGTTAATATTTTACTAGGACCATGTTACTGAGGAATCATTTGTTGAATATGAAGAATGAGATGAAAGTTGAAAATACAGAGTTTTTCTCTTTACTTCTTAAGAACTACTGAATAAAATTATGAAGTAGTAAGAACATTTACCTCACAGCAAAGTTCATGGAAATAAAATATTTTGATCTTGGTCAATATGAAATTTTCCCCCCAAAGGTTAAATAATTCTTTGAAAGAGCTGTATGTATCCTACAAATATATTCAGCAAGCTCACCAACATGACAGAGTAATAGATTATAAGATGTCAAAAATATTCTAGAGTCCAATTATGGCCTCCTTACGAATACACAGTGCATTCTTTCAATGCACCCTATCTTTTTACTCAACATCGCTAGTTATTAGAGAAATGCAAATCAAAACTACAATAAGGTACTACCTCACGGCAGTCAGAATGGCCATCATCAAAAAGTCTACAAATAACAAATGCTGAAGAGGGTGTGGAGAAAAGGGAACCCTCCTACATTGTTGGTAGGAATGTAAATTGGTGCAGTCACTATGGAAAATAGTACGGAGGTTCCTCAAAAAACTTGAGTTACCATATGATCTAGCAATCCCACTCCTGGGCATATATCCGGACAAAACTATAATTTGAAAAGACATGCACCCCTATGTTCACAGCAGCACTATTTACAACAGCCAAGACAGGGAAACAAACTAAATAATGAATGGATAAAGAAGATGTGGTATATACATACAATGGAGTATTACTCGGCCATAAAAAAGAATGAAATAATGTCATTTACAGCTACATAGATATACCCAGAGATTATCATATTAAGCGAAGTAAGTCAGAAAGAGAAAGACAAATAACATATGATATCGCTTATATGTGGAATCTAAAATATGGCACAAATGAACTTATCTATGAAATAGAAACAGACTCACAGACATAGAGAACAGACTTATAGTTCAGCAGGGGGGATAGATTGGGAGTTTGGGATTCGCAGATGCAAACTATTATACATAGGATGGATAAACAACAAGGTTCTATTGTATAGCACAGGGAACTATATTCAGTATCCTGTAATAAACCATAAAGGAAAAGAATATGAAATATATATATATATATATATATATATCTGAATCACTTTGCTGTACACCAGAAACTAACACAACACTGTAAATCAACTATACTTCAATTAAAAAAAAAAAAAAAACTAAAAGCAAAGCATCCTATCTTTTTAGTTTTTAGACTGTATTTAATAAGGGGTTCTAGCATGCTGGAGGGAGAAATTACATCTTTATTTTTACTGACCTCTGAGATTTAGAATTCTAAAAATACCCCATTTCATCATAAATATACGCACAAGCAGAGTTGTATAGCCATACTCATGTCTCTGTCACCAACAGAAAGCAGATATTTTATCACATCCAATGCTTGCAGATATCCCCAAAATATCACTTACCCTCATCACTACTTCAAAATTACCGTAATTATAAATTAGATTTTATGATTTAAGAGTAAATAAAGAACACAATATGAAATTACAAATTTGGCTTTTTTCTATTTTGGTAATATTTCAATATAACTATTTATCTTTGCAATTTTATTTTATTAGTTTTAAAACATTATTTGGAAAAGAGTCTGCCATAGGGGTCAGTGACACAAAAAAGTGTACCACTAGACAGCACCCCACTAGACTATATACTCTATGAAAGCAGCTACTTTGTCTGTTTTACAAACCAGAGCCTATCACAAAACCTGATGTTCAGTAATTGTTTAATTGATTAATTAAACACTGTGTAATACAAAGCGAGCAGATAAATCTTATTATATACAAACACATAAGTTAGAAAAATCACAGAAAAATATAAATTTTTAAATGCGCTAATATTTGGTAATTACGTTACTCAACACGAACATCCATTTTTCTACTAGTTATCCAAACCGCATGCTTCTATGATTTAGTCAACTACTAAGTAGAATAAAAATTATTTTTCTCTCTCCTAACTTCCTTTACCTCCCCAGAATTGGCAATACTTTCCTTGCTTCCTTTATAGTACTAAGACTACAAAAGAAAGCATATCTAAGAAACTGTGTAATCATGTCCTTTCCTTCTTTAGAACAGTGGTGCTCAAAACAAAGTCTGCATCCCGACAGTTACGTTTTCCAGTGGTGTGTGGCTCACTGAATCTAATGTATCCACTACATCCAAAATGTGCTGTAAAGCTAAAGAATAAGCACATGATAAATAGCAAATATTTTACTTATTCTATCTTTATTCATTAAACTACTTGACACTCATTGATATCAAGATAGTCACCACTTTCAGAGGGCATGTAAAGACTTTAAAATGTAAGCAACTATAAATAAATACACAAAAATGTCAAACAGTGGTTCCCTAGAAGCTAATACTTTTACAGCTAACTTATTCTCTTTATACTTACCTATAGTTTCATAAATTTTCACAAATGTACGTTACTATTATACTTTTAATATGATTTTTTAATGTAAGCATAAAAGAATTAAGAAAAAGACTCCGATACTTATCAAGACCTCAAAACCGCAGTGACGTTAATTAGGATAGTAATTATTAAAATTCAACTGCTCTCTGGATATTTTATTTAGTTAAAGATATTTCCTTTAGTTTTTCTATATGACTTTTTAAAAATGTGTTTTTAATGGATACTCATTTTTCACAACTAATAAAAGAAACTAAATAAACCCAAAAAATTACAATATACATCTTCACCATATAATAATGGATATTTATAGCAATCTTAATCTTCTTCTGAGCCTTATCTTTATTTAGGCCTAAAAATCCAATGCAAATAATATGAGGATATTTAAAGAAACATCTTCACGGCTAAAATTTAGTAAGTGCTTACTATGTCCTAGGCAGTGTTGTAGGCGGTTAAACGCATTAACTCATTTAAACTTCACAACAACCTTATGAAGACGGCTGCCGGGCCTAGGACTTTACACAAGCTAGTAAGTTAGTCTGTTACTGTTTCACGGATGCTGGCGGAAGACACAAGACTCCTGGATCGAAGACAAAAGGACTGTGTCACTCACTGCACAGCAAGCAGCAGAAGCATGAGGATACTGCTGTCAGTTCCCTTCTGGACCCCAAGTGTCACCGGGGCAAAACCACGGGCCCCAATGGACTCCTGCACTCGCACTGAACTGTATTACAAGGAACGAAGAGTGTGGGAAACCACTGCTTTTATAGTAAGCATTAAACAACTCTGCTCTTTGTCCCAGAGGGAGACACACCCTCATTCTACAAGGCTGCTCACTGCAAACACAACCCTGAGAAAAGGCCCAGATAAGGAGTGGTCAAGGCCTTCCGTTCTTGGCATACACAACAAGATGTGTCAGGTGCAAGGGACCCATGGAGGGGTATCCCCAAAACACAGCTACTATCATCATCTCCATTTTACAGATGAGGAGGCAAGGTAAGAGGTCAAGGAACTTTGCTCAAAAACACAATTAAGCAGAGGAGTTTGGATTCAAACACAGGCAGTGTGGCTCCAGAACCTGAAATACCACTAATCACTACTACGTTGAGTGTGAGTTGGAGCAAAGAAATTGAAGAAATCAAAATAATTGCAGAACTGAAAACAAGAGGATCCCATGAAGCAACAATAATTCTGAAGACAATGTTGGTATGTGGTGGATGGGCTGGAGAAAACAGAAGAATCTAAAACAGTGAAAGTGATGAAGGAAGATTAGTCAAGGAAAAAGAATAACACATACAACAAACATGCATAATTACTACTGCTTAACAAAGAAAATAGACTGAATGGAAAAAAATATTCGAAGATTCTATGGAAAAAAGCATTCTTGAAACGAAGGATGGATTCTACAGATCAAAGCAGCTCAATCAAAGCAGAAGAAAGAATAAGCAGCCCCAGCCCTTAACAAAGGAAGCAGATAAAACGTTAAGAAGCAAGTGGAGGACCTCCAAACAGAATCTATAACCATGACCTACACGGTACCCCCTTGGCACCCATTTCATGCCTCTCTGCCACTGAAGCCATCATGCTGCTCCTATTGTTAACTCTAGGTGTGAACTCTGACTATTGTACTTGGATACCAGAGATTGGTTTACTTTTGAAACAGACTGGGTCAGCGATAGACATATGATAAAAACTGGTCCTAGAATTCTGTTTAGCTGACACAGAGTCATGCTCCCTCTCCAGGGAAATGGACAAGAAATCATGTAGTACCCAAGTTTGCAGGCAACCATCTTCCATCAAGGGGAGCCAGCCACAGGATGAAGCTGACTAAAAAAAATGCAGAGAGATGCAATGAACCAGGAATTTTGTGACAATAGTGAGCCTGACTTAAGCCAACTCAAACACATGAAAGTACATGACCCATAGATTTCATTCTTTCTTGGAATTCGAGTTATTTTACTTTTTTTAAATTTTATTTATTTATTTTTGGCTGTGTTGCATCTTTGTTGCTGTGCGCGGGCTTTCTCTAGTTGCAGCGAGTGGGGGTTACACTTTGTTGTGGTGTGTGGGCTTCTCACTGCGGTGGCTTCCTTTGTTGCAAAGCAGGGGCTCTAGGCGCAAGGGCTTCAGTAGTTGTGGCTTGCAGGCTCAGTAGTTGTGGCTTGCGGGCTCTAGAGTGCAAGCTCAGTAGTTGCAGCACATGGGTTTAGTTGCTCCACAGCATGTGGGATCTTCCCAGACCAGGGCTTGGACCCATGTCCCGCGCACTGGCAGGCGGATTCTTAACCACTTTGCCACCAGGGAAGCCCCGAGTTATTTTACTTTTAATAACAATATCCTGGCTGGTAGACTCTAATAAATGGATATCAAGTTTCATACACTACCCAAGGAAACAAAACAGACTATACATTCTATTCAAGTGCCCCCCAAAATTTACATAAACTAGCACATATTAGAATGCAGAGAAAAGAATCCTGCAGCCTGTGGAACAAAAACCACATTCACAGAAAGATAGACAAGATGAAAAGGCAGAGGGCTATGTACCAGATGAAGGAACAAGATAAAACCCCAGAAAAACAACTAAATGAAGTGGAGATAGGCAACCTTCCAAAAAATGAATTCAGAATAATACTAGTGAAGATGATCCAGGACCTCGGAAAAAGAATGGAGGCAAAGATCAAGAAGATGCAAGAAATGTTTAACAACGACCTAGAAGAATTAAAGAACAAACAAACAGAGATGAACAATACAATAACTGAAATGAAAAATACACTAAAAGGCATCAATAGCAGAATAACTGAGGCAGAAGAACAGATAAGTGACCTGGAAGACAGAATTGTGGAATTCACTGCTGCGGGACAGAATAAAGAAAAAAGAATGAAAAGAATTGAAGACAGCCTAAGAGACTTCCGGGACAACATTAAATGTAGCAACATTCGCATTATAGAGGTCCCAGAAGGAGAAGAGAGAAAGGACCTGAGAAAATATTTGAAGAGATTACAGTTGAAAACTTCCCTAACATGGGAAAGGAAATAGCCACCCGAGTCCAGGAAGCGCAGAGCGTCCCATACAGGATAAACCCAAGGAGAAACATGCTGAGACACATAGTAATCAAATTGGCAAAAATTAAAGACAAAGAAAAATTACTGAAAGCAGCAAGGGAAAAACAACAAATAATATACAAGGGAACTCCCATAAGGTTAACAGCTGAGTTCTCAGCAGAAATTCTACAAGCCAGAAGGGAGTGGCATGACATATTTAAAGTGATGAAAGGGAGGAACCTAAAACCAAGATTACCTGGCAAGGATCTCATTCAGATTCGATGGAGAAATCAAAAGCTTTACAGACAAGCAAAAGCTAAGAGAATTCAGCACCACCAAACCAGCTCTACAACAAATGCTAAAGGAACTTTTCTAAGTGGGAAACACAAGAGAAGAAAAGGACCTACAAAAACAAACCCAAAACAATTAAGAAAACGGTAATAGAAACATACATATCAATAATTACCTTAAACGTGAATGGATTAAACGTTCCAACCAAAAGACACAGGCTCGCTGAACGGATACAAGAACAAGACCCATATGTATGCTGTCTACAAGAGACCCACTTCAGACCTAGGGACACATACAGACTGAAAGTGAGGGAATGGAAAAAGATATTCCATGCAAATGGAAATCAAAAGAAAGCTGGAGTAGCAATACTCATATCAGATAAAATAGACTTTAAAATACAGAAGGTTACAAGAGACAAGAAAGGATACTACATAATGATCAAGGGATCAATCCAAAAAGATATAACAATTATAAATATATATGCTCCCAACACAGGAGCACCTCAATACATAAGGCAACTGCTAACAGCTATAAAAAAGGCAATCAACAGTAACACAATAATAGTGGGGGACTTTAACACCTCACTTACACCAATGGACAGATCATCCAAACAGGAAATTACTAAGGAAACAGAAGCTTTAAATGACACAATAGACCAGATAGATTTAATTGATATTTATAGGATATTCCACCCAAAAACAGCAGATTACACTTTCTTCTCAAGTGCACACAGAACATTCTCCAGGAGAGACCACATCTTGGGTCACAAATCAAGCCTCAGTAAATTTAAGAAAATTGAAATCATATTAAGCATCTTTTCTGACCACAACACTATGAGATTAGAAATCAATTACAGGGGAAAAAACGTAAAAAACACAAACACATGGAGGCTAAACAATACATTACTAAATAACCAAGATATCATTGAAGAAATCAAAGAGGAAATTGAAAAATACCTAGAGACAAATGACAATGAAAACACGACGATCCAAAACCTATGGGATGCAGCAAAAAGCAATTCTAAGAGGGAAGTTTACAGCAGTACAAGCCTACCTCAAGAAACAAGAAAAATCTCAAATAAACAATCTAACCTTACACCTCAAGGAACTAGAGAAAGAAGAACAAAACCCAAAGTTATTAGAAGGAAAGAAATCATAAAGATCAGAGCAGAAATAAATGAAATAGAAACAAAGAAAACAATAGCAAAGATCAATAAAACTAAAAGCTGTTTCTTTGAGAAGATAAAATTGATAAACCATTAGCCAGACTCATCAAGAAAAAGAGGGAGAGGGCTCAAGTCAATAAAATTAGAAATGAAAAAGGAGAAGTTACAACAGAAACCACAGAAATACAAAACATCTTAAGAGACTACTACAAGCAACTCTATGCCAATAAAATGGACAACCTGGAAGAAATGGACAAATTCTTAGAAAGGTACAACCTTCCAAGACTGAACCAGGAAGAAACAGAAAATATGAACAGACCTATCACAAGTAATGAAATTGAAACTGTGATTAAAAATCTTCCAACAAACAAAAGTCCAGGACCAGACAGCTTCACAGGTGAATTCTATCAAACATTTAGAGAAGTGCTAACACCCATCCTTCTCAAACTCTTCCAAAAAATTGCAGAGGAAGGAACACTCCCAAACTCATTCTATGAGGCCACCGTTACCCTGATACCAAAACCAAACAAAGATACTACAAAAAAAGAAAATTACACACCAATATCACTGATGAATATAGATGCAAAAATCCTCAACAAAACACTAGCAAACAGAATCCAACAACACATTAAAAGGATCATACACCATGATCAAGTGGGATTTATCCCAGGGATGCAAGGATTCTTCAATATACGCAAATCAATCAATGTGATACACCATATTAACAAATTGAAGAATAAAAACCGTATGATCATCTCAATAGATGCAGAAAAAGCTTTTGACAAAATTCAACACCCATTTATGATAAAAACTCTCCAGAAAGTGGGCATAGAGGGAACCTACCTCAACATAATCAAGGCCATATAAGACAAACCCACAGCAAACATCATTCTTAATGGTGAAAAACTGAAAGCATTTCCTCTAAGATCAGGAACGAGACAAGGATGTCCACTCTCACCACTATTATTCAACATAGTTCTGGAAGTCCTAGCCACGGCAATCAGAGAAAAAAAAGAAATAAAAGGAATCCAAATTGGAAAAGAAGAAGTAGAACTGCCACTGTTTGCGGATGACATGATACTATACATAGAGAATCCTAAAAATGCCACCAGAAAACTACTAGAGCTAATCAATGAATTTGGTAAAGTTGGAGGATACAAAATTAATGCACAGAAATCTCTTGCATTCCTATACACTAATGATGAAAAATCTGAAAGAGAAATTAAGGAAACACTCCCATTTACCACTGCAATAAAAAGAATAAAACACCTAGGAATAAACCTACTGAGGGAGACAAAAGACCTATATGCAGAAAACTATAAGACACTGATGAAAGAAATTAAAGATGACACCAACAGACGGAGAGATATACCGTGTTCTTGGATTGGAAGAATCAATATTGTGAAAATGACTATACTACCCAAAGCAATCTACAGATTCAGTGCAATCCCTATCAAATTACCAATGGCATTTTTTACAGAACTAGAACAAAAAAATCTTAAAATCTGTGTGTAGACACAAAAGACCCCAAATAGCCAAAGCAGTCTTGAGGGGAAAAAACGGAGCTGGAGGACTCAGACTCCTTGACTTCAGACTATACTACAAAGCTACAGTAATCAAGACAATATGATACTGGCACAAAAACAGTGATATAGATCAATGGAACAGGATAGAAAGCCCAGAAATAAACCCACGCACCTATGGTCAACTAATCTATGACAAAGGAGGCAAGGATATACAATGAAAAAAGACAGTCTCTTCAATAAGTGGTGCTGGGAAAACTGGACAGCTGCATGTAAAGGAATGAAATTAGAACACTCCCTAACACCACACACAAAAATAAACTCAAAATGGATTAAAGACCTAAATGTAAGACCGGACACTATAAAACTCTTAGAGGAAAACATAGAAAGAACACTCTTTGACATAAATCACAGCAAGATCTTTTTTGATCCACCTCCTAGACTAATGGAAATAAAAACAAAAATAAACCAATGGGACCTACTGAAACTTAAAAGCTTTTGCAAAGCAAAGGAAACTACAAACAAGACTAAAAGACAACCCTCAGAATGGGAGAAAATATTTGCAAACGAATCAATGGACAAAGGATTAATCTCCAAAATATATAAACAGCTCATGCAGCTCAATATTAAAAAAACAAACAACCCAATCCAAAAATGGGCAGAAGACCTAAATAGACATTTCTCCAAAGAAGACATACAGATGGCCAAGAAGCACATGAAAAGTTGCTCAGCATCACTAATTATTAGAGAAATGCAAATCAAAACTACAATGAGGTATCACCTCATACCAGTTAGAATGGCCATCATCAGAAAATCTACAAACTACAAATGCTGGAGAGGGTGTGGAGAAAAGGGAACCCTCTTGCACTGTTGGTGGGAATGTAAACTGATACAGCCACTATGGAGAACAGTATGGAGTTTCCTTAAAACACTAAAAATAGAACTACCATATGACCCAGCAATCCCACTACTGGGCATATACCCAGAGAAAACCATAATTCAAAAAGACACGTGCACCCCAATGTTCATTGCAGCACTATTTACAATAGCCAGGTCATGGAAGCAACCTAAATGCCCATCAACAGACAAATGGATAAAGAAAATGTGGTACATATATACAATGGAATATTACTCAGCCATAAAAAGGAACGAAATTGGGTCATTTGTAGAGACATGGATGGATCTAGAGACTGTCATACAGAGTGAAGTGAGTCAGAAAGAGAAAAGCAAATATCGTATGTTAACGCATATATGTCGAACCTAGAAAAATGGTAAAGATGAACCCGTTCACAGGGAGGAAACTGAGACACAGATATAGAGAACAAACCTATGGACACAAGGGGGGAAAGTGGGGGGCGGCGCCAGCGGGATGAATTGGAGATTGGGATTGACATGTATACACTAACATGTATAAAATGGATAACTAATAAGAATCTGCTGTATAAAAAAATAAAATAAAATTCAAAAAAAAAAAGAATGCAGAGAAAACTCCAGAGAACATCTACTTCACTAACAGCAGACTATGTAATTTGAAACAACCCTCCCACTGAAGACAAGAAAACTGAGTAAAATATTTTTGAAAGTAAAAATGTCTTAAAAGCATCAAAAAACTAACAAGGTAGTAAAGAATTACTAGAGGAAGGTGAGCCTGGTATTCAGGGCTGCATTTCCCATGGGGGTATCAGCTGCTCAGGAAAAGGCAACCAAGAGCACGCACTGTGAGTTTCAACAGACTCATTGATAGTCCTAGAAGTCTACAACCATCCAGGGAATGGGAACTCAAGATGGCAGGAACCCCAAAGTTGGGGACATCAACAGGAAAAGTGAACCAGAAATCAATCTCTGCAAGGACTGCTGCACAGCTTTGAGTTACATGCTTGGAACAGAAAAGAGAGACATGATACTGAACTGAGATGTTCCTAAAATACTAGTGCCCCTAGGTACCAGGAAAAAAAAAAAAAAATCAAAGAAAAACCATCTTTGAGGGGGAAAAAATCATCAATCTATTTCTACAAATAAACTGTCAACTATATTGTCCAGCACACAAGCATAGATAATCAGTTACATGAGGAGACAAGATGACATGAGCAAGAATGAGCAGAAACAACTGAAACAAAACGACTCCAGATATTGCAATAATCAAACAAAAATTTTAAACCAACTGTATTTACCATGTTAAAGGTAATAAAATCCGAGCATTAAAATTTTCAGGAGGGAACTAAAAACTACAAAAAGTTGCAAACTTGAAAAAGAATAATAAAGAACTTTTAAAGCATAATAAATGGACTCAATTGTTATGTTTAACAAGAGATTAGACGGTTAGAAGGGGATAAGAAAACTGTAAGATCTATCTAGAATGATCTATTTAGAACAAAGGACAGAGGGACAAAAGTATTAAAAAAATTTAAAAGAGAGGGTAAATGATAACAAACACAGTGAAACAGTCTAATGAACATTTAATTAGAAGAAACAAAGAATGGTACAAAAGCAATAGTTGAATATATAATAGCTGAGAATTTTCCAAAGCCAATGAATACGTCAAAAAACCTCAAATTCCAAAATGTAGAAAGTATACAAAACCAACAAAATATAATAGAATTAGAAATGAATAACAAAATTCAAGGATAAAATCCACACAAACAATTGGAAACTTTTAAAACTCTCTTAAACAGCTCAGAAGTCAAAGAGGAGACCAAAACTACAATTAAAAACCATGTAGAAAATACGGATAATAAAAATAATATCGAAACCTAGGGAAAACACTAGAAATCATGTTAAAACAAAATCCAGCCTTAAACACCTTTTTTTTTGGTTTAAGTAATTAATAAAAACTAATTAAACATTTATTCCATAAGTTGGAAATGACATACACAAAAGTTTCTACAACTGATATGATACAAATAAGTTTAAGCAAACATACAAATATTGATATAAATCATATTTTTATATATTAGTTATGTACAATTGGAAGCCAGTTTTTTTTTGTTTTTTTTTCTTAATGTATCATTTATAATAGCTCCCCTTCTTAGGGCTTTTAGTGAGAAGTTTTGCCTCCAGATCTGCTAAACTCATTCAGAAATAAAGAATGATTAAATATCATGTCTAGACTTTAAGGTAAAACACAGTATCAATTAAAAATGTCTCCACATAGAATTAAGGTACAGACACTTCGGGCTATGCAAAAACTCTAGAGAAATAGGCTTAGTGAAGTCTAATGATCAAGGCAGAACTTCTGAAAAGGGAGTTGGGGTGGGTATTCACAAAGCGAAGAGTTGAGGTAATTCTTTAAAGAAGACCTGGATAATTGAGAGACCGGTCTATACAGAGTGAAAGCCAAGACACAAGCATGCACCCAGTTTGATTATGTTCTTCCTTTGTGAGAAATGAGGTACCCTGGGCAAGACTGAAGTCTAGTATGAACTAAGAGTGCTGGATAAAACTGTTAACGATACAGTCTGAAAGTGTCATTTAACCTTGTATTAATTAAAATATGGAAGGAAGGATTCAAGCAAATGCTCACCGACTCTCAACTCTTAAGAATGGAACTGATGTACCAGGGACAATCTGGGGAAAGTTCCCTCCGGTGGGACTTTGAAAAGTCTATAGCCTAGAAAAACTAACAAACTAAGTAAAAATTCTAATAAAAAATGTAAAGTTGGCCAGAGAGAAGAACAGTAGTTACCAGGGGGTGGGGAAAATGAGCTGTTGGTCAAAGGGTACAAAGTTGCAGTTTTACAGAATGAATATGTCTGGAGATCTAATGTACCAGCATGATGACTACAGTTAATAATACTGTAATACTTGAATACTGAAAATTTGTTCAGATAAAAAAAAAAGCAGGAGAAGCTTTCAGACACAGCAGACTTCATAACAAGTAAAGTTATCAGGGATAAAGAGGAACACTACATAATAATAAAAGGGTCAATTCTCCAACAACACATAAAAATCCTTAACACATACATATGCACCTAACAACAGAGTGTCAAAATACATGAGGCAAAAACTGATAGAACTACAAGGACGAATATATGAATCCACTATTATATATGGGGACGTTAATAGCCACCTATCAAAAATAGATCCAGCAGACAGAAAATCTGTAACGACATAGTTGAACTCAACACCACCATCAATCAACTGGATATAATGGACATCTTTAGACTACTTCATCCAACAATAGCAGAATACACATTCTTCTCCAGATCAGATGGAACATTTACCAACAGACCAAGTACATTTGTTTCTGTGCCTTGAAACAAATTTAAAATAATAAAAATCATACAATGTCTGCTCTCAGACCACAATGGGAATAAGGGAAATTCACAGCATTGAATGCATATATAAGAAACAAAGGGGGCTTCCCTCGTGGTGCAGTGGTTAAGAATCCGCCTGCCAATGCAGGGGACACGGGTTCGGGCCCTGGTCCTGGAAGATCCCACATGCCGTGGAGCAACTAAGCCTGTGTGCCACAACTACTGAGCCTGTGCTCTAGAGCCTGTGAGCCACAACTACTGAGCCTGTGTGCCACAACTACTGAAGCCCACGTGCCTAGAGCCCATGCTCCACAACAAGAGAAGCCACTGCAATGAGAAGCCCACGCACTGCAACGAAGAGTAACCCCCGCTCGCCACAACTAGAGAAAGCCCGTGCACAGCAACGAAGACCCAATGCAGCCAAAAATAAATAAATAAAAAATAAATAAATAATTGTTTTTAAAAAAAGAAAAGAAGAATCTAAACTCTATAAACTAAGCTTCCACTTTAAGAAACTAGAAAAAGAACAGCAAATTAAATCCATAGTAAGCAGAAAGTGATTTTTAAAAAGCTAAAAATTAGAGCAGAAATTAATGAAACTGAAAACAGGAAATCAATAGAGAAGAATCAATGAAACCAAAAGTTGCTTCTTTAAAAAGATCAGTAAAATTGATAAGCCTCTAGCCAGGTTAACTAAGAAAAAGAGAGAGAGGACACACACAAATTACTAACATCAGAAATTAAAGAGGGGCCATCACTATAGGTCCCATTGACATTAAAAGGATAATAAAGGAATACTACAAACAACTCTATGCCCACAAATCTGAAAACCTAGATGAAATGGGCCAACTCCTTGAAAGACATAATTTGCCAACACTCACGACTAGAAGAAACAATCTGAAAAGGGCTGTATCTATTAAAGAAACTTAATTAATAACTAATAAGCTTCCAAAACAGAAAGCACCAGGCCCAAATGGGTTCACTGGTAAATTACACCGAACAGTTAAGGAGGATATTATACCAATTCTCTACAATCTCTTCTGAAAGACAGCAGCAGACAGAATACTTCCCAACTCATTCTATGAGGCCAGTACTACTGTAATACCAAAAATAGACAAGGACATTGCAACGAAAGAAAACCCCAAAAACCTACAGATCAGTATCTCTCGTGAACATAGCAAAAAATTCTCAACAAAATATTAGTAAATTGAATCTGAAAATGTATATAAAGAATTACACAACACAACCAAGTGGGATTTAACCCAGGTATGCAAGGCTGGTTCAACATTAGAGAATCAATTAATGTAATTCATCATATCAATAGGCTAAAAAAGAAAAATCACATGATCATATTAATAGATGAAGAAAAATCATCTGACAAAAATCAAACACCCATTCATGATTTTAAACAACAGCAACAGCAACAACTTTCAGTAAACTAAGTATAGAGGGGAACTTGCTCGACTTAATAAAGAATTGCTAACAAAAAACCTACAGCCAGGGGCTTTCCTGGTGGCGCAGTGGTTAAGAATCTGCCTGCCAATGCAGAGGACATGGGTTTGAGCCCTGGCCCGGGACGATCCCACATGCCTCCAAGCAACTAAGCCCATGCGCCACAACTACTGAGCCTGCGCTCTAGAGCTCACATGCCACAACTACTGAAGCCCGTGTGCCTAGAGCCCATGCTCCACAACAAGAGAAGCCGCTGCAATGAGAAGCCCGCGCACCGCAACGAAGAGTAGCCCCCACTGGCCGCAACCAGAGAAAGCCCACGCACAGCAACAAAGACCCAATGCAGCCAAAAATAAAAATTAAAAAAAAAAAAAAAAAAAAACCTACAGCCAACATCATATTTAATGTTGAGAGACTAAAAGCTTTCCCACTAAGATCAGGAACAAGGTAAGGATATCCCCCTCTCACAACTCCTTTTGAACATCATCTGGAAGTTCCAGCTACTGCTGATTTAAAAGGAAGAAACAAAAAACTTCAAAGTCAAAGACATCATGACTGTCTACATAGAAAATCTGACAGAATCAACAAAAAAACTCCTTGTCTATATAGCAAGGTCTCAGGATGTAAGGTTAATATACAAAAGTAAATCACTTTCCTATACACCAGCGATGAACAAGTGAAATTTAAATTTTTTTTAAAAAAATTCATATTAGCACTTCCTCCCAAAAATACTTAGGTATAAATCTAACAAAATATGTACAAGATCTACATGACAAAAACTACAAAACTGATGAAAAGAATCAAAGAAGAACTAAACAGAGTTATTCTGCATTCATGAACTGGAAGAGTCAATATTACCAAGATGTCAGTTCTTCCCAATTTGATCTATAGTCAATGCAATCCTAATCAAAATCTATCAAGTTATTTCGTGGATATCAACAAACTGATTCTAAAATATATATGGGGACTTCCCTGGTGGCACAGTGGTTAGGAATCTGCCTGACAATGCAGGGGACATGGGTTCGAGTCCTGGTCCGGGAAGATCCCACATGCCGCGGAGCAACTAAGCCCATACGCCACAACTACTGAGCCTGCACTCTAGAGCCCGCGCGTCACAACTACTGAGCCCACGCGCCACAACTACTGAAGCCAGTGTGCCTAGAGCCCATGCTCCACAACAAGCGAAGCCACCACAATGAGAAGCTCTCGCACTGCAACAGAGTAGCCCCCGCTTGCCACAACTAGAGAAAGCCTGCACACAGCAACGAAGACCCAACACAGCCAAAAATAAATAAGTTAATTAATTGATTAAAAAATAATAATAAAAATGTATATATTTAAAATGTATATGGAGAAGCAAAAGACCCAGAAGAGACAACATGATATTGAAGGAGAAGAGCAAATTTGGAGAACTGATACTATCTGATCTCAAGATTACTTCTACAGTAATCAAAAATAAGAAAAGAATAGAGAGCCCAGAAATAGACCCACATAAATACAGTTAACTGATCTTTGAGAGAGGAGCAAAGGCAATACAATGGAGAAAAGACAGCCTTGTCAACAGATGGTGCTGGAACAAATGGACATCCAAGCACACACAAAAAAAGAATCTAGACACAAACCTTACACCCTTCACAAAAATTAACTCAAAATGGATCACAGAATGTGAAATGTAAAACTATAAAACTCCTAGAAGGTAAAATAGGAGAAAATCTAGATGACCTTGGGTTTGGCAATGACTTTTTAGATACAACACCAAAAGCATGATACATGAGAGAAATAATTGATACACTAGATAGACTTCATTAAAATTTAAAATTTCTGCTCTGCAGAAAACATTGCCAAGAGATACATAAAGACAAGCCACAGACTAGGAGAAAATATTTGCAAAAGACGTATCTGATAAAGGACTCTTATCCAGATTATATGAAGAACTCTTAAAACTCAAAAATAAGAAAATGAACAACCTGATTAAAAAATGAGTCAAAGAATTTAACAGACAGAGTAGTGGAAGAAGATACACAGATGGAAAATAAGAATATTAAAAGATACCCCTCATCATATGTTATCAGGGAAGTGTAAAGTAAAACAATGAGATACTATTAAACACCTATAAGAATGGCCAAAATCCAGAACACTGACAACTCCAAATGCTGGTGAGGCTGTGAAGCAACGGGAACTCTCATTCACTGCTGGTGGGAATGCAAAATGGTGCATCTACTTTGGAAAATGGTTTGGCAGTTTCTCACAAAACTAAACATACTCTCACCATATGACCCAGCAATCATGCTCCTTGGTATTTACCCAAAGGAGCTGAAAACTTATGTCCACACAAAACTCTGCACACAAATGTTTACAGCAGCTTTATTCATCATTGCGAAAACCTAAAAGCAACCAAGGTGTCCTTTAGTAGGTGAACAGATAAACTGCTGTACATACACACAACAGAATATTTTTCAGCAATAAAAAGAAATGAGTTTTCAAGCCATGAAAAGAACCTTAAATGTACATTACTAAGTGAAAGGAGCCAATCTGAAAAGGCTACATATGGTATGATTCCAATTATATTACATTTTGGAAAAGACAAAACTATGGAGACAGAAAAAAGAACAATGGTTGCCAGGGCTTAGAGGGGAGGAAAGGATGAACAGGCAGAGCACAGAGGATTTTCAGGGCAGTGAAATTATCTGTATGATACTATATTGATCGATACATGTCATTATACATTCTTCCCAAACCTACAGAATGCACACCACCAAGGGTGAATCCTAATGTAAACTATGGACTTAAGGTGAAAATACTGTGTCACTGTAGTTTCATCAATCATAACAGATGCACCAATGCTGGTGGGAGTGCTGATAAACGGGAGGCTATGCGTGTGTAGGGGCAGGAGGTAAATGGGGAATATCTGTGCCTTCCACTCAATTTTGCTGTGAACCTGTAACTGTTCTAAAAACTAAAGTCTATTTAAAAAATTATGCTAGTGGTAAACTGAAAGTATGAATGTGAACTGATATTTATGAGCATGTATATACAGCCTCACATCTATGTAATTACTAGTATATCACTAGAATGGACTAACATAACTAATGCTCAACAGAAAAAATAGGATATGCATCCCTAACAGCCTAGACTTTTATCTCTCATACTATTCTCCACTAAAAAGAACTAGTAGTCTTACAGAGTAGGCGATTTCATATCCTGAGGCAGAGAGTATTAAAGATGGGCCTGAAAAACATTCTTGCCAACGAGCAATAGCTTTGAAACATTCTGAGATATTAAAAAGGATTAAGAAGCCAGCCAAAAAGGGGCCCCAACTAGCCACACAATGACAACTTCAGCAATTTTTTAAAAAAAAGGTTTAATTATAATTAGCTAAATCATAATTAACTAATTACAATTAACTAAAACAAGTTTGCAAAGCCCTGATTATATAATGACTCTCAAAGAAAAGTGGAATTTCTCTCCTCAAGTAACTAGCACTTCATTCAAGTTGATGTTATCCATAAAGAAAAATGGACACAGAACTGGCAACGGTCGCACCACCTCCAAAAGGGAGGATTTTTCTTACCATAAAATCTTGTGAGAATTCTTGCTACTTTCCCAATGACCACTTGCAGGATACTCATTCCCATCACTTACCCTCACCCCCCACACACACCTTAAAAGAGTACTCATTTTAATAAATACTCTTAAATTACTACAGATCATTAAAGAAATGTGTCAAGGCACACAATTCACAGAGTAAGAGACCTTCCAATAAATCCTGGGCCTGGAGACGTGCAGAGATGTCAAAGTCTTGCAGTCAACTGGAATGTGCTTTTAAACAGATTAGAAATTTAGGAAACTCTTTCTTCTCTTTGCTTGCAGGTTGGTAATTTTAACAATTGTTCTTTATCCTTTTCTTTACTATTCTCCTTGCCCTATGTGTTCACTAAAGGAACTGGACAAAGGTCTTTCCAAGCACAAAGACAGAGCAAAGACTAACACAATTGGCTTTATTTAACTTTCATACGGAAGGACAAGATAAATATGTATATTTTTATATATATATATATATATATATATATATATATATAGCATCAATGCCTATCATATGCCTGGAAGTATTCTGGGCACTGGGAATAAATCAATGAACAAGACAAATCCCTGACCTCATGAAGTTTATGTTTTAGTGTGAAAGGCACACAAACAAATATGTAATATAATGTCATATCTGTTAAATACTAGGAGGAAAAGTAAAGCAGGAGAAGAGGATACAGCACGACAAGTGCTGCTTTTCAACAGGTTGGTCAGGAAAGGCCTCTCCAACAAGACAGCACTGGGTAGAAATTTGACTGACGTACGGCAAAAAGTTCCATGAGTATCTGGGAGAAAGGCGTTCCAAGCAAAGAAGACAAAAAGTTCAAGTGCCTGAAAAAGGAATATGGCTGGAGCCCAGAGAGCAAAGGGAAGACAGGAGATGTGGCTGGACAGGTAGCCAAGGTCAGTAGAGCTTGAAGATCATACATGGACTTTAGGCTTTATTTTAAGTATCCCTGGAGGCCTTGAATAGTTTACAGAAGGGAAATAAAAGACTCTTACTTTGGGTTTTAATTAAAAGCTCACTCTACTACTACATGAAGAACAAAACTAGAATGGAGTGAGAGTAAAAGCAGCAAGACCAGTTGGGAAGCTCCTGCAGCAGTCCACACAAGCAGTGGTGGTGACTAGTTCTGCAGTGACAGCAGAGGAGGAGATGAGAGGTGACTGAAATCAGGCAGGATTATCAAGGTAAAGCCCAAAGCATTTTCCAACAGGCTCCGTATTTCAAGCCTGAACAATACACGACGTCATTTACTGAGGTGGGAACACTGGACGAATAGAAGGTTTCGGGACAACAGTAAACAGTTCCACAGAAAACACATTAAGTTTGAGACCCTCTTAAGAATCTAAGAGGAGATGTTAAGAAGTAAGCTGAAGATACTGGTTGTGTTCAAAGCAAGAAAAGAGCTGGTAATATAATTTTTAGAGTTACCAGCACATAGATAATATTTAAAGCAACTGAACTAAATGAGACCACCTAATCTGTGAGATGAGCAAAAGAGATCAGTGAGATAAGAAAAAGCAAGAGAATGTGGTGTCCTGAAAGCCAAATTAAAAAAACAAGTTTTCCTCCTGAAAGTGGTTACCTGTGTGAAAATGACACTGAATACCTAAGGAGGACAAAGACTCAACAGTGGTTTTGGCAATATGAAATCAAAACCAGTTCTGGGAGAGCGGGAGGAAGAAAGCCTGACTGGAGTAGGTTCATGAAAAAATGGTCAAAAATAAGTAATAACCATAAGTATAGACAATTCTTTCAAGCGCTTTTGCTATAAAGATGAGCAAAGATGCAATATAGTAGCTAAAAGGGGTAGCTGACCACGAGAAGTTACTTACGTTTAAGAAGGGTGATACTGCAACAAATGCTAATACTAATGGAAATGATTCACTGAGAGAGGAAATTCTTGATACCAGAAACCAAGGAAAACTGAAGGCGCAAATGGGACAGTATCCGGGACACAGGTAGAAGAGTTGGCTGTAGATGACCCCAGAGACTTTTCATCCCACTTTAAGTTAGGAAGGTATAATAAAATAGATGGACAGACATGCAAGCAAGAAAGAAGATTTGATTGCGGATGAATGTGGAATTCCTTTCCTGCTTGCTTCTATTGATTTTTTCATTGAAATAATCAAGATCATCAACTGAAAAATGAAAAATGAGTTGTTAGAAGTTTGAAGGGAGAAGAAAAGGTGGTGAAAGAATTGTCCCTGATAACGGGAGAGGGAATTCTAAGTAGACTAGAATGAGTGGAGGATAGCAATCACGACCCACTTGAGATGTGAGGTCGTACGTTTAAAATGCCACCAGTCAGCAAGTTTATGGTTTTCTCCAGCCATTCTCGCTGCCAAAATGCAGAGTCTGAGTTTTGTTATGAAAGCAAAATAGTGGGAGGATGGCAAAAGAGTTTAGGGTGCATAACAGAACGACTACAATAATGGATCACAGAATCTGAACTAGAAAAGGAGGCTGACAAACCCCATCAGTAAGATCACTGAGTTGGAGAATTCAGTGTGTCTGAAGAATTACTGTGGTGTGGATATTAGGAAAAAGTGAGCTAGTAAAAGAAGAGGTATAGTAAGGACAGTTGAAACAGATTTTGGAAGTGAAACAGCAAGTGTCCTAGTAAGTGATACAGTGATAAAGGCTAAAGTTTGGCAATAAGAATGAGTGACTGAGGTGGGCTGGAGAAGAGGATTCTGAGGAAGTCAAGGAGCTACGAGGTCTGGGTGTTGAGTAGATTATTAAAATTGACAATGGGAGAAGGAGAGGAAAATGGAAAGGGACGTGCTAAATCTTCAGAGAATAAGACAGAGTACTCAGGGAGACTTCTGGTAAGTGCAACAAAACAGGACCTGTGGACAGTCTTAGAGCACTGGCTTAAAGGGACTTGCAAGTAATCGTTACACCGCAAATGTCACTTAAAATTACAAAAAACTTTTCACAAGAAACTAACGGTACAAAGTACAGAAAAAATTTAAATTAAGGGGAAAATCTATGAAAAATAACTAGTGGATAACTTATATAAATCCAAGTTTAAAGTAATGTGGTAATGAGGGGCTTCCCTGGTGGCACAGTGGTTAAGAATCTGCCTGCCAGTGCAGGGGACCCAGGTTCGAGCCCTGGTCCGGGAAGATCCCACATGCGGCGGAGCAACTAAGCCCGTGCGCCACAACGACTGAGCCTGTGCTCTAGAATCCACAAGCCACAACTACTGAAGCCTGCACGCCACAACTACTGAAGCCCACACACCTAGAGCCCAGGCTCGGCAACAAGAGAAGCCACTGCGATGAGAAGCCCACGCACCGCAATGAACAGTAGCCCCTGCTTGCCGAAACTAGAGAAAGCCTGCACGCAGCAGCAAACACCCAACGCAGCCAAAAAAAAACATAAATAAAATAAATAAATTTATAAAAATAAATAAATAATGTGGTAATGAATGTACACCAAAGGGTAAAATGTACAATTCTGAACTTCCAAGCTTCTCTCCTGTCACTCTACTTAACTAGACTCTATGGGAAAAAGGAATGAGAACTGCAGAACTTCTGAAGGCTTTTCCAAGAATTACAGGCATATAATAGCAACACATTTGACAACCAAAAGTATTCCATGGAAAATTATATTATAAAAGATACAGCAATTTCTAATTTTCTCTAAAAACTGTATGACATTCTGTAAGCATCAAGGTGGTGACATTCAACATCAGAGAAAAAGCCTATCAACTATGTCTAAACAACAACTGTAAAAATACTGACAATGACAGACCATCTCGCATAGATATCCTGTGAATACAATATGAAACCTAGTCCCGTTGACAGCTCATTAAATCACTAAGTTGGTATAAATTTTGGAAACTACTTTGGGCAACCTATTCTATTTTCCTTTTGCAGATGCAAAACACACATTAGCTTATTTAAGGCACCTAAAAGTCCAGTAGACTAGGAAGTATTTGCTCTGGTCTCACCCAGCATTTCACAGTATTATTTGCTAATGGAACATATTTTTTCCTCACATATATGCTAACACAATAAACAAACACCAGATGGTTCATAAGCCAGAAATCTCGTGAGATATCATACGAATGGCCCGGAATTACTGTTTATTCCAGTTTTAATTCTGCTTTAATAAAATATTTCTCTACAGAGATTAAACGATTTCTACTAAATCAGAGCTTTAGGGGAAAAAAAGGGAGAAAACTCAGTTTTTTCACTTTGTCATTACTTATTAAACTACTCTAGCACATGGAAGTTTTAGAACTCGGTGTACAGACGACTGCTAACTGTACAAATTATTCTGTAAATTCTTAAATTTTTTAATTAAGTTTTGAAACCTGTTTCCACAGTATTTTCTGTTTCTGTTGTCTCCAGCCCATCCATGCTGTCCTCATCTTCCACTGTACTTTTTCCTCTACTTCGAGGCCTATGGACAAAGAAATAAACATATAATTAAATGTTACACATTAAAGCTTAGAATTATACTCAAAATAAAGCACAAGTTGAAGGTACACAAAATAATTTAGGCAATTTTTCCTTCACTTTACCATATCAAATAGTAAATATCACACTTTACAGTCATTTTTCCCACATATTCAGCCCTTATACCTAAATGTGGGGACAGAGGCCCATATTAATATGTTTGTGTCATCATAACTCTGTAACTCTGTAACATCGTAACTTCTGTAAGTATTTTCCAGGCTAGGTTTTCCCCTCTTTTACCAGAACTTGAGATCACTCCCTCCGTCTACAGCAGTGGTTTTTAACTATCTAGTGGGTTCAAAGTTCACACACCAGGTTACACCTCTATATCTAATGAAATTGAGGAGTGATGTCCAGATGTCTGCATTTTTAAGACACCTACCCCTTAAGGAGAAAGTGAGGCACACTCCTGCAAACCACCCCCCAAAAAACAAAAAATCTAACTATTAAGCATGATCTAATCACACTTGCCTTACAAGTGTGACGAATTTTAATTTATAAACATTTCAGTAAAGTAAAATAAACATAAGAATCATGGTAAGATCAGCTCGGTGCTTTGTGACCACCTATAGGGGTGGGATAGGGAGGGAGGGGATATGGGAAGATATGTATACATATAGCTGATTCACTTTGTTATACAGCAGGAACTAACACAACATTGTAAAGCAATGTTCAACATTGCAGTGTTCAACACTGTAAAGCAATACTTCAATAAAGATGTTTAAAAAAAAAAAAGAATCATGGTAAAGTACAATTCTCTTACCCAATGCAATTAAAAAAACAAAAGACCTTTAAGGTTTTTGAGGTCTCATAAAGGATAGAAATGAGTCAAAAAAAGTTTTTAAACACATTTAAAAAAAAAAAGACATTACATATAAAAAAAAAACCTTAGAAATTGACAAAGCAGTATTCAGATAATTTCAGAGCTTTAAATTATTTCACTACTTAAAAAGAAAAAGTACAAACGAACACAGTATTTATTTGAAAAATACTTAGACTTGAAAACAATAAGGAATAGAGAAAAATAATAAGAAAAGGTAAAGCAAAAAGGGCTGTTTTAAACAACAGGAAACCTATTTAAATCTTTTTTTTTTTTTTAATGTATGTATTTATTTTTGGCTGCGTTGGGTCTTCGTTGCTGCACGCAGGCTTTCTCTAGTTGTGGTGAGCAGAGGCTACTCTTCATTGTGATGCACGGGCTTCTCACTGCGGTGGCTTCTCTTGCTGTGGAACACGGGCTCTAGTCGTGCGGGCTTCAGTAGTTGTGGCTCGCGGGCTCTAGAGCACAGGCTCAGTAGTTGTGGCGCACGGGCTTAGTTGCTCCGCGGCATGTGGGATCTTCCCGGACCAGGGCTCGAACCCGTGTCCCCTGCATTGGCAGGTGGATTCTTAATCACTGTGCCACCAGGGAAGCCCTAAATCTTATTTTTAAAAGGATATTAATTCATCAAAACCAGTAAAGGAGATATAAAAATTTTTTTAAGTTAAAGCGATCAAAGTCCAAATAGTTTTATAAATGCAATACTACACACTCTCAAAAAGTCATCCTCATCCCACAAAAAAAATTAAAAGGAAATAACCAAACCAAAATTCTAGCATATCCAAAAAACTATGGATGAAAAAAAATACCAATAAATATAATCAGAATGCAAATATAATATTAGAAATTTGCCAATATAACACACCAAGTCAAGCAGACAAAACAGCATCATTCATGAGGGGAAGGGGGAAAGTAGGCAGAAAAAATAAGAGATGACAAAAACTTGATGGGAAAGGGTGATCAGGGCTAAGGTTGATTTTATTGTTCATAGAAAAAGGGAGAGAATAATTATTTTCAGAATTTATTAAGGCAACTAGTGTAAGTAGTAGTAGTTATGTTTAAGTTATGTTTAACTTAAAAAAAAAAAACTTTAGAGGGACTTCCCTGGTGGTTCAATGGTCAAGAATCTGCCTCCCAATGCAGGGGACACGGGTTCGAGCCCTGGTCCGGGAAGATTCCACGTGCCGCGGAGCAACTAAGCCCATGTGCCACAACTACTGAGCCTGCGCTCTAGAGCCCACAAGCCACAACTACTGAAGCCCGTGCGTCCTAGAGCCCGTGCTCCGCAACAAAGAGAAGCCACCGCAATGAGAGACCTGTGCACCACAACAAAGAGTAGCCCCAGCTCACCGCAACTAAAGAAAGCCCGCGTGCAGCAACAAAGACCCAACGCAGCTATAGATAGATAGATAGATAAATAATAGTAATCTAAAATTTTTTTCAAACAAACGCTAAACAAATTCTTCACCAAAAAACCTTCATTAGAAGATACATTAAGGAAATTCAAAAAAAAAAAAAAAAAAAGGAAATTCTTCAGAAAAAAGGAAAATAATACTCAATAAAAATATGGATCAAAATTCCTCTATGGAAAGGAATAAAGAGTGATGGAAATGGTACCTATGTGAATAAATATAAAAGACTTTTATTTTTAAATCTCTTTAAAAGTTAACTCACTGTTCAAAGCAAAAATAATTTATTGTGGATTTCATAATATATATAAAATTTAAATGTATGGCAACAATAGTTCAAAACATTGGAGGGTAAAAGTATACTGATGTACAGGCCTTTTATTACATCTGAAGTGATATTAATTGAAGGTAGACTCTGATGAGTTAAAAATGTGTAACATAAATCCTAAAGCTACTCTTTTGTAAACACACACACACACACACAGCTTATTAGTCAAATGGAGATAAAATAGAATCCTAAAAAAATATTCAATTAACCCAAAAAAGACAGGAAATGAATAAAAGGAAACAAAGGAAAAAATGGGAGAGAATGAACAAATACAAAACAAAGTGCAAGTAGATTTAAACCCATCCACATAAATAATTATATTAAGCATAAATGGTCTTAATACAACAATTCAAAGGCAAATTTTATCAGATTAAATTAAGAAAACAAGAACCTTCATCAAGGAGATAACAGTCCTAAATATGTATGCATTCAATAGCAAAGTTTCAAAATACATAATTGCAAGGAGAAATGTTTAAACCCACAATTATATCTGGATATTGCAACACTCTGCTCAATAACTGATACAGGTAGACACAAAACTCCATAAAGAGACAGAAGACTTAAGACTACTACCAACCACATGGACCTAACTGACAGTTATAGAACACCCTACCTAATGACAACAGAATACCTACTCTTTCCAAGCACACAATCCAGAGAATAAGCCATATTGTAGGCCATAAAACAAAGTTCAACAAATTTTAAAAGACTGAAATCATATAGAACATGTTCTCTGGTCATAATAGAATTAAACTGTAAACAAACAAAAAAGATGTATGCAATATCCTCAAATATTCAGTAAACAACACAATTCTAAATAAGGCACTAGTCAAGAAAGAAATGACAAGGAAATTAAAAAATAGCTTGAGCTAAATGAAAATGAAAACACAGAATTTCATTAAGATTCAGGAAAGCAGTGAAAGAGGGAAACTTACTTAAATAATTATATCAAGGGCAAGATAGTTATATCAGAGTCAAGATGTAAGATTCCTATATCAAGGAATTAAGAGGTACCAAACATGTATAAAATAAATAAGCTACAAGGATATACAGTATAATGCAGGGAATATAGTCAATATTTTATAATAACTATAAACTGAAAAACATAACCTTTAAAAATTGTAAAACAATTGTTAATCACTATTTTCTACACCTGAAACTTCTGTAATATAGTACATCAACTACACCTCAATAAAAATAAACAGTAAAAAAAAAAACAGTTAAATCAGAAAATAACAGCTCAACTCTAATAGTAATATAGGTCTCTACTTTAAGAAATTAAAAAATGAAAATCAAATCAAGCCTGTAATAAATAGAAGGGAAGAAATAATAAAGAGCAGAAATCGATGATATAAAAGCACAACAATTTTTTTTTAAATCAGTGAAACCAAAAGATACTTCTTTGAAAGAATAAAATAGATGACTCTCGAGCAAAAATGATCAAGAAAAGAAAAACAAACAAAAAAACCCTCACAAACTACCAATAGAAAATATGAAACAGGGGTCATCACTAGAGAGACTACACACATTAAAAGGACAATGACATTATATTATAAATAATTTTATGTCAATGAATCAGCAACGTAGATGAAATGGACCAAAATCCTTGGAAGGCACAAATTACCAAAAATGACTTAAGAATAGAAATAGAAAATTTGAATAACCCAGTTATCTATTTTAAAAATTGAATTTGTAAGTATAAACCTTCACACAAAGAAAATTCAATCCCAAATGGCTTTACTGATGAATTCTATCAAACTTTTAAGAAATACTAATCCTGCACTATCTTCTGTAAATAATGGAGAAGGAAACACTTTCCAACTGATTCTATGAGGCTGGCATTCCACTGACAGCAAAATCAAAGACACTATATAAAACCAATATCCATCATAAACAGACACCTGTTCCATAGAATAAAAATGGAACACTCTACTACCTATTTTTTGCAGATATTATAATTGTCATACATACCAAGTCAAAACAAGGGTATTGAAAGAAAATAAAATTACAACCTATTTTTCGATTTAAAAACACACATAAAAATCTCAAACAAAAGATTATCAAGGGGCTCCAGCTCTAAATAAGATGAAGGAATATATGCCAAACTTTTTCTCTCACTGAATGTAACTATAAAACATGTAAATAATTCATGAAACAGCTATTTGAGTTTCCTTAAAGACATGCAACAGCAGGCTGTTCAAGAACAGACACCAAAATTCAAAGTACTACCAAAGTATCACTAAGTTTACTTCTATTTTACCTCTCCAGTATCTCCTGGCCTGAACTCAAAGAAGTCTGAAACCCAGGAGTGACTGCTGAGGTGCAGAAAATGAGAGCGCTCACCTGATCTGACCAACAACCTGCCCATGGGTGGACCTGATCCTAATTAGTATAAGAAAGCCTTTCAGAACTGAGCTAACAGACCTCTGGCCAGGTCCCAGACTGATTACTTGGTACTGCACATACAGTACAAATAGAAACAGTCTTGCAAAAGGCTTTGAAAACTAAACTGACCTTACTACAAGCCCACAAAGGGCTGGTTGAAACCTGTAGCTTGGACCTACCCAGGCCAAGTGCCTGCTAAATCAAAATTACCACCATTCTCCATGTTTTTAAAACACACAGTCTTATAATATCTAAAATGTTCAAGAAACAATCCAAATTACTTGATACATAGAGAACTACAAAAATATCAAATCACACGAAAAAGTACAATGAACAAAAAAGGCTAATGATAAAATGACAGAGGTTGGAATTATCTGATGAGCACTTTGAGGCAGCTATTATAAAATGTTCAAATGAGCGATACTGAACATTCTTAAAACTTAAAATAGAAAGTATGAGCAAATAAAGAAAAGACATAAAGAAGAAATTTTAGAAATAAAAAATTACAAAACCAAAATTAAAGGCTCACTAGAAATAAATAACAAATGATGGGCCTAAATCAAAACAAATGAATAATTACATTAAACGTAAGTGGCCTAAAACACTCCAATCAAAATACAGAGATTAAAAAAAATACAGGGCTTCCCTGGTGGTGCAGTGGTTAAGAACCCGCCTGCCAATGCAGGGGACCCAGGTTCGAGCCCTGGTCCGGGAAGATCCCCCATGCCATGGAGCAACTAAGCCCGTGCGCCACAACTACTGAGCCTGCGCTCTAGAGCCTGCGAGCCACAACTACTGAGCCCACGTGCTGCAACTACTGAAGCCCGCACGGCCTAGAGCCCGTGCTCCGCAACAAGAGAAGTCACCGCAATGAGAAGCCTGCACATCGCAACGAAGAGTAGCCCCCGCTCACCACAACTAGAGAAGGCCCGCGCGCAGCAACGAAGACCCAATACAACCAAATATAACTAATAAATTAATTAATTAAAAAAAAAAAATACAGAGATTGTGTCAGAATCAATTAAAAAAGAAAATGCCCCAACTATATGCTGCCTACTTGAAACTGAAATCAAATATAATGACATATTTAAGGAAACATATACCATGCAACACTAATCAAAATTAAGCTGGAGTGGATATGCTAATGTCATACAAAGCAAACTTCGAAAAAAAAAAAAATGACCAGGGATAAAGAAGGATATTACATATTGATAATACTGATTCCCAACAACACATAATTCTCATTCTAAATGTGTATGTATACCTAACAACAGAACTTCAAAATACATGAAGCAAAAACAAACGACCAAACGAAACAAAACAAAAAAACCCAAAAAACCTTAAAGTACATTATTCTCACTGAATCCTCTTAACTATCCTGTTGAAGTAGACATTACTGTTCCCATTTTACAGATAACCAAACTGAAATTAAGAAAGGTTAAATAAGTTACCCGAAGTCACTGAGTTGGTAAGAGCTAAACTGTAGTGAGGGCAACAAATCCATGGGGAGAAGACCCAAGAACTGAGGTCTGTAAAACTACTGATTCCTCCTAAACTTCAACTTTAAAAAAAAATTTGTTGGGGGTAGGGGAGCTAGCTATCTTGGGCCAGTGCCTGTATTCGCTACCAAACATAACTTTAGTCAGAAGTCCATTACTCAGCCCCTCACACATCAAAATTGGCAAAGGAAAAATTCTTACAAGCTCAAGACCATCTCTCCTCTAAGTGTCTCAGGATTTCACTCCACTGGACCAAGACATGTTGACCCACACACTCTCAAAAAAACAAGAGGTTGAAAGCGGGACTTGAGCAGGTATTTGTATACCCGTGTCCATAGGAGCTTAACACCCACCCTGTAGGACCTCACTCCAATAATCTTCAACCTTACAGGATCTGCCAATTCATCTCCCCTACCAGCTTCTCACGGTTCAGCTAAGAGGCAGCTGTAATACAGTGATTACAAGCATGGACTGCAGAGCTATACTGCCTGTATTAAAAGGCTAATTACCAGCTGCACAACCATATATGAGCTGCTTAAACTCAGTGCCTCAATTTCCTCATCTGTAAAGTGGTACAAAAAGCACTACCTCACAGGATTACTTTGAGGACTGAATGTAAAGCACCTACAATGCCAGTTCCCTGGTAGGCACTCACTGTTAGCTATTGTCACTGGGAAGCTCTCCTCATTCCCATATCTTTATTACCTCTTTTCCCAGCTTGGATCCCATGGTCAGCAGTTATAATCACTCTGTTACATAGACCCTCAATACTTTCTCTTATTTCATTCCATTATATTTGTCTGGGAAAAACCTCAATCCGTATTAAATCTAACTCTCCACCTACTCTGGTCTGTGAATTCAAGCTGAGGGAAAAAGACACAGCCAGGCTACTGACTTCACTTTGTATTTCTAACCTCACACCTCAAGCAGCCCCTCACTGCTGCCCAGCGATCTCCACTTGGGTCAGTTTACTCTCCCATTACCTTAGATATTTATGTCATACTTCTTCTGTCTTCGAACATTTAAGGGACTTCCCTGGTGGCGCAGTGGTTAGGAATCCACCTGCCAATGCAGGGGACACGGTTTTGATCCCTGGTCCAGGAAGATCCCACATGCCACGGAGCAACTAAGCCCGTGCGCCACAACTACTGAGCCTGCGCTCTAGAGCCCGCGAGCCACAACTACTGAGCCCACGTGCTGCAACTACTGGAGCCCCACCTAGAGCCCATGCTCTGCAACCAGAGAAGCCACCGCAGTGAGAAGCCCGCGCACCCCAACGAGGAGTAGCCCCTGCTCACCGCAACTAGAGAAAGCCCGCACGCAGCAACAAAGACCCAGCGCAGCCAAAAAAAAAAAAACAAAAATTTAAGACTCTCCATTTTACACCCTTCAGTTGATAGAACTTGCTTGTTACTTCAATGGCAAAATAGAGGTAGTCAGAAGAGTTTTCATATCCTCCTACCAAACCCTCCGATCTTCCTGAATGTTTTTCCATATACTCTACCTTCCCTCCTATTAAACATACTATGTATGCTCCTAGCTGACATCAATCCCTCTACCTGTGTTCCGGATCACATTTTCTTTCCTGTTCATGAACTTTGCATTATTCCCTTCTTCTCCTGAATTATCAACCTTTTCTACTCTGAAAATCAGTCCCATCAGCATACAATTTACTGCAATAACAACAATCTTCTTTAAAAAAAAAAAAAGAAAACCCTCTCTGGACTCCACATCCTCTCCCAGCTACTGCTCTGCTTCTCCGCACCAACCTTCGAACAATACTCCTTGAAAAAGTTCCGTATCCCATTCTCCACTTCAGCTCCATGCCTCTCCATCTGAATGTCCTCCCCCACATCCCACTGAAGGGGCTGGGATCAGGGTCACTAAAGAACAGGGTGACATACAACTGGGTTTGCCTGGACTGTGCCAGTTTAGGCCTGTCATTCTCACATGATGATTGTGCTCCTGTCATATTCAAAATGTCTTGGTTTGGACTTCCCTGGTGGTCCAGTGGCTACTAAGACTCTGCACTTCCACTACAGGAGGCACGAGTTCGATCCTGGTCAGGGAAGTTCCACGTGTTGCGCGGTGCAGCCAGAAAAGGGGGGCGAGGGGGGGGGGGTCTTGGTTTGATCAATAAATTATCTAGTTACTCTACCAAGCACCTACAACTTGCCAATTCTCAATCTGTCATATGCACATGAGACAAGTGATCGTTTTCTCCTTAGCTTCTTGGACATAACATTCTCCTGATTCTTCTACCACACTGGCTGCTGCTTCTCACTTCCTCTACTGGTTCCTCTTCCTCTTTACTGACCCCTAAATGGTAGAGTGTCCAGGGCTCTGTCATTAAATCTCTTCTCTACATACAAAGGCTCATTCCCTGGGTAATCTCACCCAGTCTCTTTATGTATATGCTGTTAACTCCCAAATTCCTCTATTTCCTACCTCTCTACTGAATTACAACTCATATTTAACTGTCTACTCAACAGCATCTTTAAAGTTAACACATGAAAAACCAAATGTGACTCCACACCCTACCTTCTGAAACTTGCTTTTTCCGATGTTTCCCACCTCAGTCGATAGTGGCATCAATCACCTGAGTAACCCAGCTCCATAACTTCAGATCCCTTTCTCTCATTCCCCATACATCATGTCAGCAAATCTCATCAGCTCTACCTTCAAGATATATAGGTATCCCCCACTTTTCAAAAGCTCGCTTTATGCCACTTCACTTTCACAAGAGACCTACATTAGTACCTGTTTTCACCAACCAAAAGAAACCCAAAGAGGATTTTCACTTTTCCAAAAATAAGGGGTAACTGCTTCTTCGCTTTATGCCGTCTCGGCTTATGAAAGTTTTCATAAGAACACTGCTTTCGGATAGCAGGAGAGACCTGTATTCCAAACATGCAAACTTCTCACCATTTACAATTGCTAAGAGCCTCAAGTCACCATCATCTTTTTGTTACTGTTACAATTGGGAATCATACAACTAGCCTTTACTGAGCATTTAGTATGTAAGAGCCACTGTTTTATCACCATCTCTATTTTACAGATGAATAAAATGAAGCTCAGGGCTTCCCTGGTGGCGCAGTGGTTGAGAATCTGCCTGCCAATGCAGGGGACACAGGTTCAAGCCCTGGTTTGGGAAGATCCCACATGCCACAGAGCAACTAGGTCCATGAGCCACAATTACTGAGCCTGTGCGTCTGGAGCCTGTGCTCCGCAACAAGAGAGGCCGCGATAGCGAGAGGTCCGCGCACCGCAATGAAGAGTGGCCCCCACTTGCCGCAACTAGAGCAAGCCCTCGCACAGAAACGAAGACAGAAACGAAGACTCAACGCAACCAAAAACTTAAAAAAATAAATAAAACTATTAAAAAAAAAAAGATGTTCTTTCTAAAAAAAAAAAAAAAAAAAAATGAAGCTCAGGGAAGATAACGGATCTTCAAGTTTACTCAAATTTAATAGGTCTAGAGTGCTATCTTCTGAGAAACCTCTGCACCATGAGAGCGAAGTGGAGGAAGAAGCGAATGCGCAGGCTGAAGCGCAAAAGAAGAAAGATGAGGCAGAGGTCCGAGTAAACTTGTACACCCATGGAGGCCACAGGAGCAGAAGCAACGGAAGCCAGAGGCCAGGGACGCTGGTACAAATTGTTGGACTGCTTGCCTACTGCCTAGAACTTGTCTCAGTGGATCTGGAACATCGATGGCCATTCTGATCGCCTCGACCGCCTCTGAGAGACCCACCTTGCTCGTATCAAAATGGTCCCTTTTGGTCCTCTGCCCTGGACCTTTGACATACTGGACTAGTTCTATTCTCAGTTGCGGCTGAATGTTAACGTGTAACAATAAATCATCTCTTTTGCTGTCTTAGCTGAAGAAAAAAAAAAAATTTAATAGGTCTAGCTCCATAGCCAATATTCTTAACCACTGGCTATATCGCAATTAGCGGCCTCCCTGTTTCCATTCTCACCGGCCTACAGGCTCCCCAAACAATTCTGGATGATCTTTCTGAACATTAAATTAAAACAGGTCACTCTCTTCCTCTCAATCCTCCAACGGTTTCTCATCACACCTAGGATGAAGTCCGAAGTCCTCATGTCCTACTAGGCCCTACACCATGTGCCTGTCCTGGTTCCCTCTGATCCTCACATGGGGACATTCTCCTCCTTACACTCTGCCATCCTGCTGTACTGGCCATCTAGCGCTTCATAAACACACCTAAGATGTTCCACTTCAGGGCCTTGGCATTTATGGATTCCTCTGCCTAGAACACTTCTCCCAGATAGTCACAGGCCTCTCTTCATTGAGGTTTTTGCTGAAATGTCACATCCTCAGAGAGGACTTTTCTTATCAGCAAATCCACAAAATAGGGCCTGTCACTTGCTATCCATTTCCCCGCTTCATTCTTGTTTGTGCCTCACATTACATTTATTGTTATTTTATTAATCTGTCTCTTCAGATAGAATGTAATCTCCACAAGGGCTGGAATTTTGTTTTAGTCACTACTGCACTCCCCACACCTAACAGCACCAGACATTACACAGGCACTCAATATGTGCTTTGCTGAATGAATACAATGGTTCTACAACTCAAGAGGAAAAATAGGAATTTAGTAACTAGAATTCAGATAACCACCTAACCATTCTAAAGATAAGCAAACTATAGTCCTGCTTCCCACTGAACAGAAAAATTTTATATGGAGTCAAACTTTAAAAGAAAGCCATGTAACCTAAGGCTGAATGTTATGTAATTAAGGTAAACAAAGGGAAATAAGAAGTTTTAACACCACAAGGGACTAGACAAAACTGTCATCACTGACAGATAACATCACCAACATCTACTTAGAAGACACAAGTTAATCAACTGAAAAGCTCTAACAGAGTTTTCTATAAGACTGATCACCATAGTAACATATAAACATCAACGACTTTCCTATACCTCCTATTGAACAAACAGCAGTGATAATCAATTCAAATGTAATGAAAAGAGATGCAATAACAATCACGTTACTAGGAACAACTTTAATGAGAAATATAATAAAACTTTACTTACGGACATAAAGGAAGAACCAAGGAAATTAAGAGATAAACCTAACAGGAGAAGGGACAACGAATACAAACAAGCAACTGATAGATAAAATGAACTGACCTGTAAAACATGATGAAGCGTTCAACCTCACAAAGTCATCAGGGAAGTCAAACAATTAAATGGAAAATGAAGAATACTGATAATTTTCAGTGATTGTGGGAGTACAGAAGAGACAAATGCTCACTCATAACAGCTGGCAAGGATGTAAATGGTACAGCATATACTAAAAGGCAATTCAGCAATATCTATCAAAATATAAAATATGCACACCACTTGATCACTTTCACATCTAGAAATCTATCCTATCTCATGCGCATAAATATATAGAGAATAGATACAGATGTGGAAATATATGAGGATGTTCACTATAGCACAAACAACTTAAAAGCTGATCAAAGGAATATTTAAATAAAGTATGCTCTACCCACTCAATCATTTGCAGTTTCTGATCACTACAAACAATGTATTTGTACTTTCTATTTGCACTAAAATAGAAAGCTCTCTAAGACACAGTTTCAAGAGGAAAAGGGACATTACAGAATATATGAGTCCATGAATTTTTTTAAGTGTATACAAATGTACAAATATGCATATAAGCATGTACATTTGCGTGTATGTAAACACTTACAAATAGAGCAAGATACCTAGACTGCTACACACCGGACTGGTAACAGTGGTTTCTTCTGTGGATATGAAGGAAAATGAGGGCCAAGGAACGGCCTTTAGTTTTTCACTCCCCATGAGTTTCATAAAGAGCACATATTCATCTATACTTTAATAACCTGATTTATACCTATGTATATGATTATATCCATATACATGCACAATAAAATATCAAGCCACAGCATTACTGTTCTATGGTTAGAGTATCATTTGACCCTTAAGCCACCTAAAATATGTCACTTACTAGGTAACATTAAATAATTTTCCTAAAAATATTACTAATACAGCAACAGAGTAATATTTTTGTAAGAGAAAAAAACATAATGGTTGTACCAGTTTACATTCCCAGCAACAGTGTAGGAGGGTTCCCTTTCCTCCAAACCCTCTACAGCATTTATCATATGTAGATTTTTTGGTGATGGCCATTCTGGCCACTTGGCAGATGGACCTAGAGATTATCATACTAAGTGAAGTTAAGTCGACAGAGAAAGACAAATATCATATGATATCACTTATATGTGGACTCTAATAAAATATGATACAAATAAACTTATTTACAAAACAGAAACAGACTCACAGATCTCAAAATCAAACTTATGGTTACCAAAGGGGAAACGTGTGGGGAAGTGATACATTACGAGATTGGGATTAACATATACACACTACTATATCTAAAATAGATAACTAATAAGGACCTACTGTACAGCACAGGGAACTCTACTCAATATTCTGTAATAACCTATATGGGAAAAGAATCTGAAAAAGAATGGAGATATATATATATATGTATGTATAACTGATTCACTTTGCTGTACACGTGAAACTAACATAACATTGTAAGTCAACTATACTCCAACAAAAATTTTAAAAAGAGAGAAAGAGAGAAAGAACAAATTCTCAATAGAAAAATCAAATATGGCCAGCAATTGAAAAAGACAATGAAATGGTCTTTAAACACATGAGACATTCAACCTAACAATTTTAAGAAAGGGAAATTAAAGGAGATATCATTTTACTAACAAATTAATAAAGAGTGATAACTCCTTCAGCTGGGCCAGTTAAAGGAAAACAAAACACTAGTAGGAGTGTAATTTGTACAAATATACCAAAGATATTCTAAATACAGAGCCTAGAATAAAGCTCTTATTTAGTCTCACATGTCAAAAAAGTTTTGGAGGAAAATTATGAAGACTAAAACACTATGCTAGTAATTGTCAAGGCAAATTTATATAGCAATAAGGACATTAAGCCAATGCAAAGAAAAATCAAGAGTAACCATATTCCCATTAAATAGCCAATAATCAGCACAGCAGCTCAAAATGGGCATAATCAATTAAACTGGCATCATCCTTCCTACATAGTAAGTGTGAACTCTTTATAGTCAGGGGTACTTACAGCTGATAATTGCATACAGTTAGTAGTGTCTACAGGTATGACTGTTTAGCTAAAGTTTAAGTTTCACAAAGTCTAGAACATCTGGAGTAAGGGGGAAGTATATAATTACCATAAATAAAAATAAAACTTTCTAAGAAATACCTAAACGTTATCATTTTTATTGTTGTTGTTTTACGACTTTGCAATCAAAGAATTTATAGTAGTATGGAATTTTGCAATGATGGATAGTTGTGAAGTTTAAGCATTTGTTAAGAATGACAGGTCAAAAAATAGGGAAAAGAAAAAAACACAAGGAAGAGGCCCACACAAAGATCTATTTTTCAGAAGGTCTTTGAATTAAAATAATTACAAACTTTAACATCCATTTTATTTGCCTGAAATTTCCTTTTAAATAAGTTTTCTTAGGGAGAGGGGGGTGGGGGGGTGGGGGTGGGAACCGTACTTTCTGTGCAATTCCATAAAGCTAAAACTGCCCAAAAAATTAAGTTGTTTTTTAAGAAAATGTATTGACTCTTTGTTTTTTAAAATCTTGCGTTCCAGTAAACTATTTTCAAAACAGTGTTTTGTGGTGAACTATATATAGAAGGACAGGATAAAGGAAAATACTAAAAGTATTACGGGGAAGGGAAATATATTTACAAAGGATCAAGAATGAAGGGAATTCCCTGCTGGTCCAGTGGTTAAGACTCAGCACTTTCACCGTTGTGGACCCAGGTTCAATCCCTGGTCGGGGAACTAAGATCCCACAAGCCGTGCAGTGCGGCCAAAAAAAAATCAAAACCATACCAAATTTCTCAACAGAAATATTTTAAGTACAAAACAATCAAAATAAAAACAAACACGGAAGGGGTGGAAAGGATTTGACAAATAATAAGCATTAGATAAGACGGCAGAATTAAATCCAAACATATGCAGTTCCCTGGCGGCACAGTGGTTGAGAATCTGCCTGCCAATGCAGGGGACACAGGTTTGAGCCCTGGTCCGGGAAGATCCCACATGCCGTGGAGCAACTAAGCCCATGCGCCACAACTACTGAGCCTGCGCTCTGGAGCCCGCGAGTCACAATTACTGAGCCCACATGCCAAAACTACTGAAGCCTGCGCGCCTAGAGCCCGTGCTCCGCAACAAGAGAAGCCACCGCAACGAGAAGCCCGTGCACCGCAACGAAGAGTAGCCCCCGCTCGCCGCAACTAGAGAAAGCCCGTGCGCAGCAACAAAGACCCAGTGCAGCCAAAAATTAATAAATTACACAAAAAAAATCCAAATATATATCAATAATTATAAAACATGTAAATGAAATAAAATCTCCAAAAGAAAGAAAAAAATTGTCAGACTAGATTTATAAACAAAACACAGTTTTAAGCTATGAAGAGACAGCTAAATATAAAGGCAAAGAAGAGATGAAAATAAACAGGGAATAAGATTGAAAAGGTGTTCAATTTTATAGATAATCAGAAAAATGAAATCTAAAACAATATTAAAAGATATTTCTCAGCTACTGTATTGGAAATATTTTAAATCTGATAATACCAAGAAGTGGAAAGAAAACTAAAGCAACAGAAACTTTTAGACTCTAACTGATGGGAGTGTGAACTGATAAAATCATTTTGAAAAACACTCAGTATTACCCAGTAAAGTTGACCTGTGTATGTACCTTTGATGTACTGGCATGGTTTTTTGTGGCGGTTGTTGTTGTTTTGTTTTTAATATTTATTTATTTGGTTGCACCAGCTCTTAGTTTTGGCAGGCAGGCTCCTTCGTTGTGGCTCCAGGGCTCCTTAGTTGCAGCTCGCCAGCTCCTTAGTTGCGGCACACGGGCTCCTTAGTTGTGGCATGTGAACTCTTAGTTGTGGCATGCATGTGGGAGATCTAGTTCCCTGACCAGGGATCAAACCCAGGCCCCCTGCATTGGGGATGCAGAGTCTTATCCACTGTACCACCAGGGAAGTCCCACTGGCATGGTTTTTAATCATGATTGAGAGTAAGAAATGTATTTTAAATTGTGACCAAGCACATGCACAAAATACCAATACTACACGGAAGTAAAACTATCTTTCAAAGAACAGGACAGGGCTTCCCTGGTGGCGCAGTGGTTAAGAATCCGCCTGCCAGTGCAGGGGACACGGGTTCGAGCCCTGGTCCAGGAAGATCCCACATGCTGCGGCGCAACTAAGCCCGTGCGCCACAACTACTGAGCCTGTGCTCTAGGGCCCTTGTGCCACACTACTGAGTCTGCACTCTAGAGCCCGTGCTCTGCAACAAGAGAAGCCACCACAATGAGAAGACCACACACCGCAACGAAGAGTAGCCTCCACTCGCCGCAGCTAGAGAAAGCTCGCGCACAGCAACGAAGACCCAATGCAGCCAAAAATAAATAAATAAAAAATTTTTTTAAATGTATATTAAAAAAAAAAACAAAGAAGAGGACAATTTTTTAGAAAAACAAAACAGATTTTTATACCACGCAAAGTCACCAACCAACTAACTTCTAAAGTTTCAGGAAGAAGGAAAATTGTCCCAGAAGGAAAATCTGAGATGTAAAAGGGAATGGTAAGGGAAAAAAAGAGTGAATTTGTCACTATTTCTAAACAAACACTGTTTGAAAGAAGACTAATATTACTGTCTGATTTATGGGATTACAAAAAGGACTAAAGATGATGGACCACAAGAACATGTAAGTCAGCAGGCAGGGTGACCAGAGGCAGAGCGTATTAAAGTTGTTACTGTTCAGGAGTTAGGTAAATTACTGATTCTGTTACATCTCAAATATTCATGTTAATATTTCTAGGTAGACAGAAAAACAATACACATAGAATGTATAACTACCAAAGGGGAAGAGTGAAAACAAGATGGAACATGGAAAAACATCTCAATCCCGAAGTGAAAATGAATAAAGTGTATTTCGTATATGAACACAGATGAATCACACAAAAGGATAAAAGCAATTTGCAGAGACTGTATACAGTATATACAATATATGATTCCATTGAGATAAAGTTTTAAAGCAGGCAAATCTAAACATATATAGGGATACATACAAATGTGGTTTTTAAAAACTATAAAGAAAATACTAAAAACAAACTTCAGAATGATTACTCTGGAGGGGAAGAAGGGGTATGATCAGGGAGAGGCATTTAGGGGACTTCAAAGAATATTGGGTAGTATTCTTCTTCTATAAAGTAGGTACAGAAATACTTGTTATTCTTTAAACTAAACTATATATAGCTACAAAAAAATTACATGTAGAAGAATGTGAAATTTCACAATTTAAAAAGCTAATTTAGAAAGGAATCTCCCTCCACTCCAAATATCCCAGATTCCTCCAATCTTTAATTATAGACTTCTAAAATATACTTGACTACACATCTCTTCTTCCCCCAAGGCCTATTCAACTTAGTACCATTAATTATGTCCTACCTTGACATCTCTTTTACACATGCTTTTCATCATTATTTAAACTGTGATTTGTTAATTAACTATTCAAGTTGGGGTTTTTTTTTTTTTCTTTTTACTTTTTGTTTCCTATCTAAACTGTACACTCTCTAAGGCAGACATACTTCTTTTGGGCTTCCTGCCCTGCCCAGAACCTGCCAGAACCTTTCTTTGTACAAAGTAGATGTTCGGATGTTTATTCATTTTTGTACCCAATTCTAGATTTACACCTGCATATACCTGGGTATTTACTTCCCAGTCTCATGTTTCTTAGCCAGTTAGTATGAAACAATAATTATGAACGATACAACCCAATTAAGAAACTCAAACTTCTAATATTTTCTTCACTCTGAAATATTTTCTTTAGTATATTAAGTCACAAGTCCTGAGTTTGTTTTTTTTAGGGACTGCATCTTAATTTTCTGTGCTCTTTTTTCAACTTCAATGAAATAAGAACACAAACTCTCTTATCTCCTTTAAAAACTTACAAGGAATCAAATGAAATGTATAAAAGTTGTTCAGTTTTCTCCCTCTTCAAAGAAACCTCTGCTGGGATTTCCCTGGCGGTCCTATGGTTAAGACTCAGGGGAAACGGGCTGGATCCCTGGTTGGGGAACTAAGATCCCGTGTGCCGTGTGGCGTGGCCAGAAAATAAAAGAAAAAGAAACCTCCTGAACTCTTCTGGAAAGAACCCACACACTGCCTTCCTCCACTCCCTCATCTCCCACTCACCCCTTAATAAGGCCCTCACAACACCAATGAAACTTCCTTCAGGGCCACTTTTTGAGCAGTTTCTAAACTCCATCTTCACATTATTTCAGTTGAACCAGTTTACAGAAGTCAGGTTAAACATTTTACAGAAGTCATATACCAAAATATGTATTGATAATTTGAAATTTAGAACTTGTTTCAAAATGGGGGTGGAGGAAGAGAGGGGAGAAGAGTGACAGCATAGACGAAACATGACTGACTGACCACTAGGCGACGGGAACACGGGTTCAGTATAAAATACCTCTACTTTTATATATACTTAAAATCCCATTATAAAATGTTTTTAGGAACACTTATTTACTACTTGGTCATAACTATGACTAAAAGTGTACCTAAAGTAGTACCATAAAATCTCAATATTAGCAGGACTTGTTCTCCTTGTTCCCCAATTAACGAATTCATCCTACAACATCCCAGACAAGACATCTAGTCTCTGCTTCAATCAACACGCAGCACATAACAGTAACACCCGGACAGAGATACAAGTACGAATACGAGACATTCATCAAACCTAAGGAGTGTGTACATGGGAAATAAATTATAAACAGGATGGCTCAAGTGCTGTGAAAGCAACTAATCTATTTGAGAGAAGAGAAACCACTTTACGGTTAGTAAAGACTTCACAAAGAAGGATGGGTAAGATTTCAGACCAGAGAGAAAGGAACGAAAGTGGAGAAAGGGAGGAGAGGAAAGTAATTCAGGTAGCAGGAATGGCTACAGTAGGTAGAAGTGGGGATGAAATTTAGCCATATTCAGAAGAGAACAAATAAGTGCTGACAGATAGGATGGATCCAGGATACAGAAAGGACTTGAATGTCAAGCTGAGAAGTCTGAATAAATGTCAGCAGAGAGGCTCTGAAAGTTTTACAGCAAAAAGCATCAGAACCAACTAAACATCAGAGGAAAAAAACCTCATCAGTTTAATAACCCAGGTTAGAAAATGAGACCTGAAAGAACTGCTCGATGGACATCCCATTCCGTGGTAAAGCAGCTTGAGTAGTCACTCACCAAGTTCTGGGGTTTTTTAATTCAAAGCCAAAATGTGATTACTCATTTATTCAACAAATATTTGAGTGCTGGCTCTGTGTTGGACACTGCTCTACGCATGCCAGTAATCTCTGTTTAGTAGTCCTGGTTCTGTACTCTAGAGCAGTGGTTCTCAACATGGCGGGGCGGCAGGGTGCAGAGAGTTTTTGCCCCTCCACCCCCAGGCCTACTGGCCGTATCTGAAGACATCTAGGGGATGCCGCTAAACACCCCTCAGTGCACAGCACGGCCCCCACAAGGTTCAGCCAAGGACGAGAAGCCCTGCCCTAGGCGTCTGACCAGCACAGCCTGCTCACCCTTCCTGACTGCCTAACGCACGTTCCTCCCATTTTCTCCTGTTTCTACTACAATAGGGGCCTTAAAATATCTTAAATTCACAACATAATTTTAATAATTTGGCAAGCGTAACTAGACACACCATGAATCTCAAGATTTGGTTTTTAAAATTTTTATAAGCTCCATTTATTTTAGAATAGCTTTTAGAAATAAAATTGTCTTCCTCTCCTGACATCTATTCTCAAAAGCTCAGGCTAAAAGCTTTGAGTAATGTTTGGTTATCCCTTTCCTTTTGTGTGTTCCTACTGCAGTTAATCACCACATTCTGCCACCTCTTTCCATGTAATGCTTCACCTTCCGACGTATCCCCTTCTAGGCCCGGTGCCACCATCTGAACTATTTCACTCGATGTTTTCTCTGGAGCTCTTGGCGTTGTCTATGCCTCCCACCCTCCCCTCCCTAGCTATCTGACTTGCTAACACTGCATTTTTCACCTGCTCAAAATTCCATAAGGTTGCCTACAACATACCAAATAAAAACCCAGTTCCTGAAGCTGGGCATTTAAGGCCGTTTTTCAACTGGCCACAATCTGCCTTTCCAATTCTTTTTCCCACTGCTCCCCTCAAGAATATCCTTTTTCAGCAAAATGAGTTACTGGGGTACACAATCTTTCCAGATCAGAGAAACCAAAAGCCACTTGGGCTCCATTCAGATAAAAGATAAGCTTTCAACTCAGAATAGCTCTAAGGGATCAATTTATTGGGAATCTTATCTATCCAGAGCTCTTTCTTATGAGAGATAACCCCCTTGGCTCACTGTCCTTATTCAAAACATCCCCTGTACACCTCTCCCCCTCTCTGAACTCATCTTACTCTTCAAATTTACCATCCTTTTAAACAATTCTCACAATACCCGAAAGCAGAGTCATCTCTACCACCACAACCTGCCCCACCCCATCCCATACCTCTGGTCCTCAGGCCATTTCACTAGTTCTCTTTTACATTCAGACAGATAAAATTGTGATTGATTCATCTATAAGCTGAATGGGGGGCAGGAGGGGTATTTACATTCCCAAACCAATCTTCAATGCTCTTTTTTTTCCTTCCAGTTTTATCAAGATATCATTGACATATAGCACTGTGTAAGTTTAAAGTGTACAGCATAATGATTTGACTTACGTACATCATGAAATGATTGCTACAATAAGCTTAGTGAACGTTCATCATTTTGTACAGATAAAAAAGAAAAAAGAAAAAATGTTCTCCTTGTGATGACAACTCTTAGGATTTTCTCTCTTAACAACTTTCATATATAACCTAGAGTGTTAATTACCTTTATCATGTTGTACATTACATTTCTAGTACATATTTATCTTATAAACTAGAAATTTGTACCTTTTGACTGCCTTCATCCAATTCCCCCCTCCCCCTATTCCCCACCTCTGATAACAAATGATATCTTTTTCTACGAATTCGTTTGTTTGATTTTGCAGTATAATTGACCTACAACACTATGATACTTCCCGTTACACAACATAATGATTCAGTATTTCTATACATTTCAAAATGATTACCACGATAAGTCTAGTTAAGATCTGTCATCAAAGATATTAATTATTGACTGTATTCCCCACACTATATATTTCATACCCGTGACTCATTTAGTTTATAACTGGGAGTTTGTACCTCTTAATCTCCCTCACCTATTTCTCTCATCCCCTCACCCCTCTCCCCTCTGGCAACCACCTGCTTGTTCTCTAGATCTATGACTCTGTCTTGTTATGTTTGTTCATTTCTTTTGTTTTTTAGATTCCACACATAAGTGAAATCATGTGGCATTTGTCTTTCTCTGTCTGACTTATTTCACTTAGTATAATACCCTCTAGGCCCACACCCATGTTGCTGCAAATGGCAAGATTTCATTCTTTTTCATAGCTGAGTAATATTCTACTGTGTATATATACCACATCTTCTTTATCCATTCATCTACTGACGGGCATTTAGGTTGCTTCCATATCTTTGACTATTGTAAACAGTGCTGTTATGAACACAGGGGTACATGTATCTCTTAAAGTAGGTGTTTTCATTTTCTTTGGATAAATACCCACGAGTGGAATTGCTGGATTGTATGATAGTTCTATTTTTAATTTTTTGAGGAAAATCCACACTGTCTTCCATAGTGGCTGCACCAACTTACATTCCCTCCAACAGGGTATGGGGGTTCCCATTTCTCCACATCCGCACCAACACTTGTTCTTTGTTGTCTGTTTGCTAAGAGCCATTCTGACAGGTGTGAGTTGATACCTCATTGTGGTTTTGATTTGCACTTCCATGATGATTAGTGATGCTGAGCATCTTTTCATGTGACTGTTGGCCATCTGTATGTCTTCTTTGGGAAAATGCCTATTCAGTTCCTCTGCCCGTTTTTAATTTGAGTTGTTTGGTTTTCTGATGTTGAGTTGAATGTGTTCTTTGTATATTGATATTTTGGATATTAACTGCTTATCAGATATAGCTTTTGCAAATATCTTCTCCCACTCAGTAGGTGGCCTTTTTGTTTTCTGGATGGTTTCCTCCACTGTGCAGAAGCTTTTTAGTTTGAATTGTCTTTTTTTTTTTTTTTTGCTTTTGTTTCCCTTGCCTGAGGAGACATATCCAAAAAAATACTGCTAATACCGATGTCAAACAACATACCTGCCTATGTTTTCTTCTAGAAGTTTTATGGTTTCAGGTCTTACATTTAAGTCTTCAATCCATTTTAAGTTTATATATTTATTGTGTGTGTTTGTATATGTTCTGAGAAAGTAGTCCAGTTTGATTCTTTTGCGTGTAGCTGTCCAGTTTTCCGAAAACCATTTAATGAAGAGGCTGTCTTTTCCCCATGGTATATCCTTGCCTCCTCTGTTGTAGAATAATTGACCACATTAAGTGTGGTTTGTTTCTGGGCTCTCTATTCTGTTTCATTGATCTATGTGTCTGTTTTTGTGCCAGTACCATACTGCTTCTGATTACTGTAGCTTTGTAATATAGTTTGAAATCAGGGAGCATGATCCCTCCAGGTCTGTTCTTCTTTCTCAAGATTGTTCTGGTTATTTGGGGTCTTTTCTGTTTCCATAAAAATTTTAGAATTATTTGCTCTAGTTCTTTGGAAAATGCCATCGGTATTTTCATAGGGATTGCACGGAATCCGTAGATTCCCTTGGGTAGTGTGGTCATTTTAATAATATTAATTCTTTCAATCCATGAACACAACTGTACATCTTGCCATTTGTTACTGTTGTCTTCAGTTTCTTTCAACAGTGTCTTACTGTTTTCTGAGTACAGGTCTTTTACCTTCTCTTTGATTCAATTATAAATGGAATTGTTTTCTTAATTTCTCTTTCTGATAGTTTGCTATCAGTGTATAGAAAAACAGCAGATTTCTGCATATTAATCTTGTATCCTGCAACTTTACTGACTTCATGGACGACTTAGTTTTTGGTGGTTTATTTTCTATTTTTTCTACATGTTTTCCATACATGTATGTACACTTACATAATTTGTATGTGTATGTAAAAAATATATACCACTAAGTGTTTGTAAACCTTAATTTAAGATGGTGGGGCATTTTTATGTTCTTTTGTAGATGAACATTTATAATTTAGATGTATTAATTTTTTTCTGATACAATAAACATGTTTAACTCAACTACTTATAGCTGAATGGCAGTCTTACAAAACCTAAGAAACCTGGGTTTAACGTATGTGTGAGAAAAAATTTTTTCAGTAGGAATGCTAAAACATCTCCCCCCACAGTTCAGGGATCAAACTGTATCACCAGCCACACTGGGGATTCTCACTTTGCCATGGGATAGGCGGCTACTAGACCAGAAACCCTGGGAAAGACTCTGTTGATATAAGACTAAGGGGAAGGGTCAGAGGCCTGGAAACCCTGGGAGGGGTGGGATTATATGACACATGTTACGGGGACTGCTTGGTGTGCATTAGGCACAAAGCACAAACTCGAATGAGGCCGAATGCTCAGGTTCCATCTCACCTCTGCCTCTTACTAGAGTAGAACCTTGAGCAAGTCCCTTAACTTCCCCTGCACGTCTGCTCGCCTGTACAACGGGGATAGCAGCATGCTGGGAACAGTGCCTGGCACCACAGTTACGTGCTCGTTCGTCACCTACAGTTCCTGTCACCGTTCCTCCTATGACGCCTAGCACTGTACTGCTCGGACAGCAGCAGTGGCTTCTCAACCACTGCAACCAACCACTTTTTGTCTTCGAGACAGCCTCCTTTCTAGCCTTGACAGTTACCCAAGCTCTGCAAAGAACGAGAGCCAGGACTCTAGAAGGAGGCCTGAGACAGAGTGCGTGTGCGCGCGAGCACACGTGTGTGCGTGTGTGTTGGTGGCAATGGGGGAAGAAGAAGGGAGCAATACCAAGAAAGAAACCAAATCTGTATAAGCAGTTCAGAAAAGGGCACCGTGAGTCACTCTCCACAGTGCTGCCAAAGTGATCCTCATAAGATGGGCTTCTTATGTCATTCACCTGGATAAAAACCTTTCAGTGTCTCTCCATGGCCTTCAGAGTTAAGTCAAAACTCTTCCTTAATCGAGTTAAAATCCCCACTATCTCTGCAGCCTCCTGCACCGGGCACACTCGGCTCAGCCATAAGACATCCCCACAGTTACAAACTCACTCCCTCCCCAGAGCCTTTGCACATGCTGCTCCCTCTGCCTGGAAAGGAATCACCTCCTCCAGAGCAAACTGCTATTCAACCTTCAAAACGCAGTTCAAGATCAACTACAGAGCTCTTTCCCAACCTTCAAGCTAAGCACCTCTGTTACGTGCTCCCCAGTATGTGTACAACACTATTTCTGCCACACTGTACTGGTCCCCCACCAGCCAGTGACTGTGGTGGAATCTTGCCTTTATCTGTTAATTTTCAGATACTTTCCTGCACAGTGACTTATACATAAGAAAATAAGAATAAGAAAAACGTATCAAGCACAGTTGGGAAATGCTCATGAACCAACTCATTACACCACAAACTGATAAAGAAAGAGAAAGAATCAAACGTTTATCCTGCCTTTCCTATGTAAACTGTTACACTAGGCAACCAAACAACAGGTGAGGGGGATTTTTCTCTACAAAAAGCATTCCAGCTAATAAAATGAAGGCATAACAGAACATCACCACTTTACAACCTAGTAAATGAATCAGACCCAGACACTGGTCATCAATAGCTGCCAGTATCACAAAAAGAGACAACCAGACATTATGTGCCTCCAGATGAAAGAAAGCACTGCAACATGAACAGCAGTCATGGAAAATAAAATGGAACTCGAATCTGATCAAGCCTCTAGCTCCAACTACGTACAGATGACCCCTGAATCACTCAGGTTTGAACTAGGCAGGCGCACTTACACAGGGATTTTTTTCCAGTGAATAGGTACTGCAGTACTCTACAATCTATAATTGGGTGAATCTGTGGGTGCAGAACCACAGATACGGAGGGCTGGCTTTAAAGTTACACACACACACACACACACACACACACACACACACACACACACACACACAAAGAAGTTATACACAGAATTTCAACTGTGCAGAGGATTGGCATCCCTAACCCCCAGGTTGTTCAAGGGTGAACCTGAACTTGGAAATACAGAGACTAGAAAGACATGTTAAACCTCAGGGATACAATCAGCAAAATCCAAACAGCAGGAAACTCTACAGGGCAAATAACTTGTTTCTTCAACAAATAAATGGCAAGGAAAAAAGGAGGTAGCGACCTATAGAGTAAAAAAGACTTAATCACAATGTGTGGGCCTCATTCAGCTCCTGATTCAAACAAACTGGTTTTGTTTTGTTTTGTTTTAAATTGAGACACCTGCTTAAACTGAACACTCAATATCTGACGGTATTCTGGTCTTAACTGTTAACTATTTTTAGGTATGAGGGTGGTATTTGGGTTTTCTTAAGTCTTTACTTTTTAGAGATACATTCTCTAATATTTATAAATGAAATTATGCCTGTAGTTTGTTTCAAAATAACAGAAGAGGAGAAGTGGGTAACAGTATAAATGAAACAACACTGGCCATGTGTTGATGACTGTTTAAGCTAGAAGATGGGTACTTTGGGGTTCATTATACTATTCTCTACACACTTGGATATGGGCAAATTTTCTCTAATAGAAAGTTAAAAAAAAAAAACAGGTAGAGAGGGAAAAGGAGTGACTATAAGTCTACTGAATATCAGGGCAAGTGGAGGGAAGGAAAAAAAGATCACAGATGGAGGTGGCAGCAACTTGAAAGAAATTATTTTGGCACAAAGAAGACCTCCGCTGAAGAAAAGACACCAAGAGAAGAAAGATTCAGGACACAGCAGGGTCCAGGGGGTTAAATGAAGCTGTGTTTACACAGGACTTTCAGTAGAGCGTGTTAAAAGCACAGACCCTGCAGTGAACACTGCCTGGGTTCAAATCCTAACTCCATGTATGACTCCGTCTGGCCCTTAGTTTCCTTGGATGTTAAAAAGAAAAAAAAGGATGATCATTGTCTTTACCTTAGAGGACTTCTTAAAGAATTAAATGAATGAACACAGTTCTAATATACAGTTCTCCTAAAACAGTGCTTCACAGCAGTTCTCAACAAATGTTAACCATTCCCCTCATCATGACCACCCTCCTCCCTTCACAGACGGAAACACAGACCACCACCACCACCCCCCCCCCCGCAAGAGGTAAAGTGACTTGCTTAACAACAACTTTAGAACCATCTGCTGGGCTGAGTACTTACTGCAAAGACTGGCTGGCTATTCACCAAACGCATTTTCCCTGTCCTGCTGGGCAGGCAGCTAGGCTACATTTCCCAACCTCCCTGCCATGTGTCTGAGTTCCTGACAATGAAATGTGGGCGAAAGTCCTGGATACCGCTTCACTACTCCCAGGCCCTACCTCCAAAGCTCCCACACGATCCTGCACCCCTCCCTCCCCCATCTGCCAGGTGGATATCAATGCCCAGGGCAATCTTGGAAGTCATGTGTAGAAGACATCAGAGAACAGATTAACTCAAGTCCCAGTAGAATAAACTATTATTTTCTTAAGCCCCTGAGATTTCAGGGTTTATCTGTTACAGCAGGTGTCATAATTTCAACTAACACAGTACTTTTTATGGACCCATCACATCAATCATCACTCCTCATTTTACAGACAAGAAAACTGAAGCAGGGAGAGGATGATGGTCACACAATTAATTATTAAGTGGTGCATCCAGGATTTGAACCAGCCCTGGATTAACACAGAGCTCAGGCTCTTAAGCATCTTCTAAGATCATAAGACCCGTAAGTGGAACCAGGAGTGAACACATTTAATACAGAATTTTGCTATGCATTCCTTTAAAAAAAAAATCACTTCAATCTCTCAGAAGAATAACTGCAGAACAGTGTTATCTTAAAGCAAAAAGACAGAAATCAGCCCCCAAAAGTTTAAGTGGGGTTTTACAATAGACAAGAGACATCAGAATAAGACATTTTTAAAAGACCACGTACATTAAAAAGACCAAACTCTGTTACACTTGCAAATAGGCATATGTAGTATAAGTTGTTTTTTGTTTTTTTTTTTTTTTTTTGGCCACGCCATGCGGCATGTGGGATCTTAGTTCCCTGACCAGGGATCAAACCTGTGCCCCTTACATTGGGAGCACAGAGTCTTAACCAATGGACCACCAGGAAAGTCCCACAAGTTTAAAATTTTAATCCAGCCTTTCCTATTAGATTTTACCTGAGCCATCCCTACTGACAATTATATAACATGATTTAATAATATTAGTAATTTTTAAAAATAGGATTCAAGGGGACTTCCCTGGGGGCACAGTGGGTAAGACTCCATGCTCCCAATGCAGGGGGCCCAGGTTCATCCCTGGTCAGGGAACTAGATCCCACATGCATGCCGCAACTAAGACCCGGTGCAACGAAAAAAAAAAAACCTAATTAAAAAAAATAGGGGGGCTTCCCTGGTGGCGCAGTGGTTGAGAATCTGCCTGCCAATGCAGGGGACACGGGTTCGAGCCCTGGTCTGGGAAGATCCCACATGCCGCGGAGCAACTGGGCCCGTGAGCCACAATTACTGAGCCTGCGCGTCTGGAGCCTGTGCCCCGCAACGGGAGGGGCCGCGATAGTGAGAGGCCCGCGCACCACGATGAAGAGTGGCCCCCGCTTGCCACAACTAGAGAAAGCCCTCGCACAGAAACGAAGACCCAACACAGCCATAAATAAAATAAATAAATAAATTAAAAAAAAAAAAAAATAGGATTCAGTAAATGGAAAAACACTTTATTTCAATTATCACTGAATTGTACCTACATTATTAATCAACATGTATCTACGAAAAGATGTACAAAATACCTTTTAAGCAAAAGAAGCAAGTTACAGAACAGTGTTTACAGCATAATTCCATTTGTTTTCAAAAAATACATACCTATATCTTTTTTTTTTTTTTTTTCCTACATACATACATCTCTTACCTACAAATGAAGAACATCTGGAAAGAAATACAAGAAAGTTTCCAGTGATTACCTCTGGGAAGTAGACCTGCACTTGTGATTTATACCTTTTGTTAGAGTTCGAATTTATGATGAGCACGTGTACTGTTAGAATTAGAAATACTTTAAAGACATATCTATGATTTACAGTAATGTAAACTGATCAAACTCCCCAAATCCCACATTAGCATAATATGTAGAGTGAAGCGTCCAGGTTGGGAGGAAAAAAAAATGTAGCCCTTTAAAATGAATATATCATTTGATCAATTTCACTCATATACATGGATATACATGTGTTTACACATCTGTAAGTAAATCTCTTTTAATACATTTAAAAACACACACACAGGACTCCCCTGGTGGTACAGTGATTAAGAATCCGCCTGCCAATGCAGGGGACAGGGGTTCGAGCCCTGGTCCGGGAAGATCCCACACGCCACAGAGCAACTAAGCCCGTGCACCACAACTACTGAGCCTGTGCGCCACAACTACTGAAGCTCGCGCACCTAGAGCCTGTGCTCCACAAGAGAAGCCACTGCAATGAGAAGCCTGCAGGCCACAACCAGAGAAAGCCAGTGCGCAACAACGAAGACACAATGCAGCCAAAAATAAATAAATAAATGTATTTTTTTTTTAAACCAGTATATATTCAAACATGTGCATGTATTTCTTACATATACGCCAAAAAATTTTGGTAGGACAGACCCCAAACTAATAACAATGACCACCTGAGAGAAAAGGAAGGCAGGGCTGGGAGAGAAATCGGAGAGAAGTCTAGAATTGGGCTGAGCAACACAGTAGCTACTAGCTACATGTGACTACTTAAATTTAAATGAATTAAAATTAAAATTAAATACTATTAAAATTCAGCTCCTCAGTCCCACCAGCTCCATTTCCAGCGGCTACCCCAGTGAAAAGCATAGATATAGAGCATTTCCATCACTACAGAAAGCACTACTGGACAGCATTGGTCTAAAATACAGCAGAAAGACCTAGATGAAGCCTGACATAAATTTTAAAAGAAGGCAAGACAATGAAGAAAATGTACCTTTCTACCATCCCTGAAAACTGAAAACACAAGAAAAAAGCAGAAATTATGTACAAAGAAACTCAAAAAAAAAAAAGAGTTATATCTTCAGGTGATATCTACCCAGACTAGGTTAAATTTCTTTTTTTACTACTAGATTTAGAATAAAAAGGTTTATTTTTTTCACAAACCAGTCTGGTATTTGGGGGGCAGAGGGGAATCCAACAGTAAGCATTTTACAACCATCTACTTTAAAACATACAATGGCATTTCTCATCATTTTCTCATCAGAAAAGATTATCCTCAATGATCTCTCCTTGGTAATAATGGTATTCTTACACTTAAAAATAATAAAAGTGGGGAAGTTTTAATTTATAATTTGGATTTAGATTTACAGGATTTCATCTGAATTGGTTTACAATACTAAAAATGTATAATCACAGAGACTTAAGCCCTAAATAGGTTAAAACAATTCTAATGGGCCTGCTTTGACAATTCCCTTAGTATTATAAAACCCGCTCTACAACTTTGATGCATGAAATTTCACTTTAGAAATGCATTTCTAAAACTACCATATTTGGTTGAATACCATCCCCAGAATTCATGTCCACCTGGAACCTGAGAAATGTGACCTGATTTGGAAATAGGGTCTTTGCAGATGTAATCAAGTTAAGATAAGGTCATGCTGGAGTAAGATGAGCTCTAAATCTAGTATGGCCAGTGTCCTTATAAGAGGGTAATTTGGACAAAGAGACACAGACATGCAGGGAGAAGGTCTTGTGACAATGGAGACAGACTGGAGTGATGCAGCTGCAAGTCAAGGAACACCAAGGACCGCCCAGCAACCGCCAGAAACTAGGAGAGAGGCCTGTGGCAGACGTGAGACAGTAAATGTCTGTTTCTGGTACCCTGTTTCAATAGCCCTAGGAAGCTTATACAACTACCTTCTTCCCCAGCGTAACAGGCTAACTCAGAGTGCTAGCTAGATTCCTTTCCCCATCACAAGAAAAGTATCTCAACGCTGTGTAACAGATTCACTAATTCAGCTTTTCCTACTTAAGTGTAATTGAAAATGAAAAAAAAACCTAGTTCCTGATACCAGAATATATCTTTGGTCCTGAGACAAATTGAGGATATTCCAATTCACACTCAAGAGATTATCCAAGACAGCCATTTAGTAGGGGAGGAAAAAATAAAGAATAAATGAATCCCAATCCCAATCCCAATCCCAATCCAATCCTGTGGATCCCAAGTCAACCCCTTACTCCAAAATGCCCTCCCTTTTTTGTTTCTCTTTAACCTCTCCCCGCTACCACCATTCCTGCCACTGTCTCCCTCCCATAAATCTAGCCTTACCTACCTCTAAATGTCCATCATCCCTGAGCCCCGCTTCCTTCCTCTCTGATACCATATACGTTACCTTCTTTAGAAAGTCTCGTCAGTTATTCGTGCCTATTCTTTCTCTTGTCTCTAATTCACCACAGAACCTTCTGTAATCTGGTTAACAAACCCACTATTCCAGATAGCAGATAGTCAAATCTATCAGACACTCTCTAAGTCATCTTTATCTCACCCCACAGTTATCCCTAGAACAACCGACACTGTACATCATACACAGACCTGCTAGAAATCTATCTCCTGGCTCCTCTGGCCACCTTTACGGTGTTTCCTTCTGACCACCAGTGAAAATACTAACGCTCCCTGGAACACAGTTCCCAATTGCTTCTTTTCACTAGACAGGTTCTTATGCCCTCAACTCCCACCTTCACACTGAGTCTCGGCTCCAGTCCACACCCACCCTCCACACATCCAAGTTCCCAGTGAGCATCTTCGCTTGAATGGAACACAGGCACTTTTAGTTCAACAGATCCAAAACTCAATCTGTCATCATCTGGCTTCTACCCAAATCTGTTCCATCCGCCTAGAAACTTCAATCATTTCAGTTTTCTCCCCTTCCTAAGTAAGTCCTATTAATCCTACCCCTGAGACCTCTCTGCAGTCTGTTGCCCTCTGTCATCCCCCAAACTGCCTTCTTTCAGGCAGTCATTCCTCTCTCACCTGCCAGCACCCAACCACGTCCCATCTCCCTCCGTTCATCCTCCACACCAACGCAGACAGATGCTTTGAAAATGCAAATACGATGCTGCTCCCCTTCTTTCATCCTCAGTGGTGGCACACTGCACGCCTTAGAGACAGATATACAAACTTCTTTAAAAAAAAAAAAAAGAACGAAATACAAACTTTTTTTTAAAAAATAATTTATTTATTTTATTTATTTTTGGCTGTGTTGGGTCTTCGTTGGTGCGCGCAGGGCCTTCTCTAGTTGTGGAGAGTGTGGGCTACTCTTCGTTGCGGTGCGCATGCTTATTGTGGTGGCCTCTCTTGTTGCGGAGCACGGGCTCTAGGCTCACGAGCTCAGTACTCGTGGCACACGGGCTTAGTTGCTCCGTAGCATGTGGGATCTTCCCGGACCAGGGCTCGAATCCGTGTCTCCTGCACTGGCAGGCAGATTTTTAACCACTGCGCCACCAGGGAAGCCCCACAAACTTCTTAATATAGCATAAAAGACCCTTCATGATGCAACTTATGCCACCAGCTCAGCCTCATCTACTGTCGCTGCTCTCCATGTTATACTTTCACCATATTTAACCTTTTATCATCTCCTTCAAAACTCTCTGCCTTTACAAGTGCTATTCCTTCTGCCTGAAATACTCTTTGGACGGTCCTTACAAGCTTCAGTTTAGTGTTACCTTCTCTAGAAAAGCGTTGTGTAAGCCTCAGGGTACGAAGAGCTCCTCCTCTTTTCAGGACTCAGAAGCCTGTCCATATCTCCACTTGTCTCACCACCCTTGCCGGTTCACCCAACTTTAGGGCTGGTGGGCAGGGATCTCATCTTATGATCCTGTATACTTCCAATGCCTAACAGAGTACCTGACACAGCAGTATGTATGCAGTAAGAACTGAATGAATAAATCAAACTCATAGGTTGACACACACAAAAAAAGTTTTAGCACATCAAGGACTTAAGACAAATATGAAACTAGTCAACTTTACATTGAAGAGGCTTTCGTATATTGGTATTTACATAAACAAACTCATATATACTACACACACACACACACACACCCATAAATATACCATCATGTCTGGTTCCATATAACAAGTTCATTTCCCCAACCTAGCACAAACCTACAGTAATTCTTTGCTGCTACTGTTCACATTAAGTTCAAAGAAACTAATTTAATTACCCCTAGTTATATAACTTCATATGCCCACAGATATACGAACAGGAACGTCTTCTGGAACTATATAAATACAACAGTCACTAGCGGTTTCAAGGGTAGGGCAGTTTTACGGGCTGATCTGTGCGCGCCCCAAATTCACATGCCGATGCCCACACACGCAGCATCTCAGAGTGCGACTGTATCTGGAAATACGGCCTATGAAGAGGTAAAGAAGTTAAAACCAGTGTGTTAAGAGTGAGCCCGAATCCAGTATGACAAATGTCCTTTTAAGAAGAGGAGATGAGGACTTCCCTGGTGGCACAGTGGTTAAGAATCCGCCTGCTAATGCAGGGGACACGGGTTCGATCCCTGGTCCGGGAAGATCCCACATGCCGTGGAGCAACTAAGACCGTGCACCACGACTACTGAGCCTGCGCTCTAGAGCCCGTGAGCCACAACTACTGAGCCCACGTGCCGCAACTACTGAACCCCACATGCCTAGAGCCCGTGCTCCACAACGAGAGAAGCCACCGCAATGAGAAGCCCGCGCACCGCAACGAAGAGTAGCTCCCGCTCACCGCAACTAGAAAAAGCCCCACACGCAGCAACAAAGACCCAACACAGCCAAAAATAAATAAAATAAATTTATTTTTTAAAAAAATTTTTAAAAAATAAAAATTAAATTAAAAAATAAATGAAAAAAAAGAGGAGATGAGAACACGGACAACACAGAGGGATGACCTGGTGAGGACACAGTGAGAAGGCGGCCACCTGCGAGCCAAGGAAGGAGAGAGACCTCAGAAGAAACTCAACCTGCTGACACCTTGATCTGGGGCTTCCAGCCTCCAAAATTGTGAGAAAATAAGTTGCTGTTGTTTAAGCCACCAGTCTGTGGTATTTTTTTTTATGACACCCAAGCTAATAGAGGGGGCTTCTGGTTTATAGAATTTAAATTTCTTAATCACGTACATGGAATTTTTTTAAGCCAGCAAGGGTTGTGTGAACAGTGAAGTTGTGGATGTTTTCATTTTCTTCTTCACGCTGGCCTGTATTTACCAGCCCCCCCCAAAAAAAAAAACCCCATTAAATTAAATGATGTAAGAGAATATCCTAGACATCAGAGTTTACCATACACTGGCCACTAAAACTACATTTTATCTTACTATTTATCATTTGAAACAAAATAATGTACTATGTTAAAATAAGGTATTTTTAATTTTTACCAGCTCCAAAAAGAACTGGTGGAGATAGAAACTGGAGGAGAGCACTGTTGTTACACACCTCCCTGGAGATTAGAGAACCAACAGCTATAACAAGTACAGAACCTGCCTGTGTTTGTGTTCAAAGTCATTATAGAAGCTAGGTAACACATAATAGACCCTGTGACTTAGGCATCTTATACATTATCATTTAATTCTCATAACAACCCAGTGCAACTGAGATTGAGTCCCCCATTTTTCAGATAAGGAAACTCAGGCTCAGAGAGGGTAAGTAACTGGCCAAGGTCAAACAGTTAGGAAATGGAAGTGCTGAGACTCAAGTCCACATGTCTTAAAATCCCACGCTGCTTGATACTAAGAGTCCTTGAATGCTTAACAGGTACTTATTAAACATCTTCTGTATGCACTTGGCTAGACAGAGCTCTGACCCAAGAAACACAGTCACTATTCCAAGGACTTAGAATTTCCTCTTTAACACTTTGTTGAATGTCTATTTCTCCTAACTCCTCAACTAGATTTTAGAGCTCCTCAAAAGAGCTGTAGTAAAAAGAGAAAAACAAAGAGCTTTGAGTCAAAGTCCTGGAAATATTCTGGCTTTTTCCCACTTACATAAATTAACAAGCTGGATTCTTCATCAGTAAAAGGGTTGTGGATTAAGTAACATATATGAAATTGCTGGGAAGAGTGCCTGGCGCACAGTGGATACTAAATACATGGTAAGGAGACATGAATGTTCATTTACAGCCTTCACAGAATGCAGACCCAGAACTCACACTTTTTATCTCGCCAATACTCTGGTCCCTGCAATGGCCTCTTCGGGATTCAAAGACTCCACTCATCACTCTCTCTAGCCCATCCATCCACACTACGTACCACTTAACATTCAAAGCAGAAAAACGAACATTCTGAATCTTCTTTACACCATGGTCTTTTAGAGTAGTGGTCTCCAAAGCAGAATGCACACAACACACTTAAATGTCCTAATCACAAGCCTGCAAATCCTAGAACTTGAGATTAATAAGGAATGTGAAATTTAGCTCTCCTAAAATTTAGCAACCCGTATTAATATAAGGATTGTGATAGATGTATACTATTTCAAATAGAAAAATAAAAAGGATACAGATGCTGAGACCAAGGATTCAAATTCTTACTAATGGAGGCATGATTCAAATATGTTTGGGACTTCCCTGGTGGCGCAGTGATTAAGAATCCTCTGCCAATGAAGGGGACATGGGTTCGAGCCCTGGTCCGGGAAGATCCCACATGCCGTGGAGCAACTAAGCCCGTGTGCCACAACTACTAAGCCTGCGCTCTAGAGCCCACAAGCCACAACTACTGAACCCTCACGCCACAACTACTGAAGCCCGCATACCTAGAGCCCATGCTCCGCAACAAGAGAAGCCACCGCAATGAGAAGCCCGCGCACCGCAACGAAGAGTAGCCCCCCCTCGCCGCAACTAGAGAAAGCCCGCGTGCAGCAACAAAGACCCAATGCAGCCAAAACCAAATAAATAAAATAAATAAATTTTTAAAAATAAATAAATAATAAATTTTTAAAAAAGAAAAAGAAAACAAATATAAGTTTGGAGACAACTGCTTTAGAGCCACAATTGTATCATTAGTTATGGTTAAATTCAATGTGGGAACTATGATATACAGTATATTGTATTTTTATTAACACTGAACACTTTACAAATGGGCCGAGCAATTTCGCAGGTCTGTGCCACCAATCCTTAAGTTGCTCCGTCTGCCTGGATGTGCACTAGCACATGACTCCTACCCTTCTCCCATACATTCATGTCACCATGGAGTCTCTACAGAGCCGCACAGTGACAGGTGGTTAGTAATCACTCCACAAATCTAAAGCTACAAGGTTGTAAGTCCAATTATAATACAGGGCTAATATAAAGAAAAATTTATGTACCTTTCTCTTGCTCTAAGACATAACTTCATTAAGAATAAAACAATCTTGAGACTTCCCTGGTGGTCCAGTGGTTAAGACTCCACACTCCCAATGCAGGGGGCCTGGGTTCAACCCCTGGTCAGGAAACTAGATCCCACATGCTGCAGCTAAGATCCCGCATGCCGCAACTAAAAAGGTCCCGCACGCAGCCAAATTTTAAAAAAAGAATAAAACAATCTTATTTACGATTACACTCCCCTCTGCACCTACTGGAAAAACATTCCTTTAGGCAAGTTTTGATCAAAAGGAACACACTGTATTTAATATGCACTAAGTTGATTTTCCTTGTAAATCTACGCTTAAAACCATTCCCCCAAAAAAGTACCCTGCACAAAAAAGGACATAAGTAAATGTGCATTTATTTTGAGCCCTAAACCCCTAAATTCCCAACAACTGCTGTAACGGTGTTGTAACTCTACTTGAATTATGGCACAGAAACTAAACCAGTGACTCCTAGAGAATCTCCTGATTTTAAGCACAGAACTTGGAACTTAGAAATTGTTCTAATATCCTACCAGAAGTATATTAAAGTGAACACTTTGGAAAAAGAAAACTAAATATATTTTCACCTGCCTGCACTGAATTCCCTCTCTTGGCTATGCCTTGATAAGTTATCATGCAACAACTGTAAATGTATCTCACCTATCTGTACCCCCCCCCAACCCTGTGCATCAACACAAGGGAGTCTTGGAAAGGCCTCAGAGCTCCAGGTGAACTGTGGAAATGATCCAAACTCATATACTCACAATTGCTTTTTTAACAACGACGTGTGCAGAGGGGGAAAAAATAGAGGTTTTTATAATATACCTTCCATAATACCTCACAGCTACTTCACAATGACCCTACTTCCCCACTTGATTAGTTATTAGTAATCACCCTTAGTCAAAGGTAAAAACGAAGGGCTATGGAATTGTTCATCATTTCCTCTTAAGTCCCTTAAAGGCAGTGTTCTTAGAATTCCACATTCATGATCGCATTGAAAACTCAGGGCTGAATTAACTTGCCTAAAGTCACATCAGAACCACCACATTGTACAACTCCAGGAAGCAGCATTTGCATCGTGTTTGATGGGAATGCCATCCCTAGCACAACAGAAACAGAGCTGTGCAATGAAGCGGTCTGGGTCACACCGCTAGTAAGTAGTGGAGGTGAAGCTCAAAACTCTGCTGTGACTGAGGAGGAAGAGCACACTCAAAATCTTAGAGCTACACTGCCTCCCATGGTGAAGGATGAACAATTAATCATATAATAAGACAAAATTCTCTTGTTATAATAAGCCAGTTATCAGCTTTGTTGGTGAAGGAAGAGAGGGAGCGAGGGAGGGAGGGAAGGAAAAGTCAGTAGACAATGACCACTCAAGAGAGAAGCAAGAAAAAACTGTAAGAAGAAAACCTTACTGAAGACTCTGCCTCTGATGAAGCTGCACATCTTCAGTGGTAGGAGGCAGTAACAAGAGAGAGATCTACAGGGCACAGAGGTATCAGGGTGGTTCTGTTTTTCCCATCCACCTCACTGCCGCCCTTACAAGACCCCAAATGAGAGTTTTATACAGAATGACTAGCCAGCATTCAGGTTAAAATGACACTTGCACCTAGAGTAGGAAAAACTGTAAATTATGCATCAGTCTCCGCATTCACCTGCCCCCACTTGTAACTTTGAAAGGATTCATTTATTTCAAAATTAGAAAACTGACCTCTGAGTAAAAAACCTCATTAAAATATATGGCTTGGAAATATTTAGAATCTATTATTACAAGAGCTTATTTTCTTAACATGCAAAGAGTATTTACAAGTCACTTAAAAAAAATTTTTTTTTTAAAGGATGACCAACCCAACAGAAAAGTGGGCAGTGATATACGGAAGCCACTACTGTTACCCAACCAGCAGCCACTCCACCCCCCGCCATCAACTTGTTCTCGCTGTCAGAGGCCACCTCCCATTTATAAGGCCTCAGAGGAACAGATGTCGGCTTTCCTGGCCTCACTTGTACCTACAACAGGAATACATGACCAATCACAGCCAACAGGATCCAAGGGGAAATCTGAGAGAGCATCCAGGAAAGGTTTCTGTTCCAAATAAAATAGACATACACGAAGAGATAGACCACATCTTTAGGGCGCTGGTCACGTGGACTACCAGAAGTGTGAACACCACTCCTCTCTTCTCACATCTCACACCCAACTCCTCCACAGATCCTTTCAGTCTACCTTCAAAATATATACAGAACCACTTCTCTGACGTCTATCTTTTTCCAAAATACCTCTCACCTGGCTGCTTGCAATACTTTCGTAACTACCACGCCTGCTTCAGCCTCTGTCCCCTTCATCCTAGTCTCAACACAGCAGCCAGCATGAACCTTGCAAAGTGTTCATCAGATAAGGCCAGCCCCCTGCTCGAAAGCCCCCAAAGGTATCTCATCTCACCCGGAAGAAAAGCCAAAACATCTCACAATGGTCTACAAGGCCCTGCACGCTCTGACTTCCTGCTCCCCCTCTCTGCCAGCCGTCACTCAGCTCTGCCACCCGCCCCAGCTCTCCTTCCAGGTCTTTGAAGGCGCCAGCTCACTCCTGCCCCGGGCCTGTGTGCTCCGGGAGAGGCCCTCTGTCTGAAATGCTCTTCCACCGCACCTCTTGCCCTTGCACTCTTACTACCATTGAGACTCCACTCAAAGGTCACTGCATTGAAGCCTTCCCTGATCACGTCATTAAAATAACCCTACTCAACCTCGCCCGTCCCGCTGCATTGCTTTATTTTTCTCCATAACACTTACCATTGGGCCTGGAATCGGGCCGCGGCCTCGCCGCGCCCGCCGCCTCCGGACCATGGACCCCCCAACGTGAGCGAGCTTCGAGCCTTCATGAAAACGTGCAAGCAGGACCCGAGCGTTCTGCACACCGAGGAAATGCGCTTCCTGAGGGAGTGGGTGGAGAGCATGGGGGGTAAAATACCACCTGCTACTCATAAAACTAAATTGGAAGAAAACACCAAGGAAGAAAAAACAGTAAGAAGGCGGAGGAAAACATAAAGACAGATGAACCATCAAGTGAGGAAAGTGATCTAGAAATTGACAATGAAGGTGTGACTGACCCAGACACTGATGCCCCTCAAGAAATGGGAGCTGAAAGTGTAGAGATAACTGAGGAGATGATGGATCAGGCAAATGATAAAAAAGTAGCTGCCACTGATGCCCTAAATGAGGGTGAACTACAGAAAGCCATTGACTTGTTCACAGATGCCATCAAGCTAAATCCTCGTTTGGCAGTTCTGTGTGGCAAAAGAGCAAGTGTCTTCATCAAATTACAGAAGCCAAATGCTGCCATCCGAGACTGTGACAGAGCTATTGAAATAAATCCTGATTCTGCTCAGCCAGACAAGTGGCGAGGGAAAGCACACAGACTTTTGGGCCACTGGGAAGAAGCTGCCCATGATCTAGCCCTTCCCTGTAAGCTGGATTATGATGAAGATGCTAGTGCAATGCTGAAAGAAGTTCAACCAAGGGCCCAGGAAATTGCTGAACATCAGAGAAAGTATGAGCAAAAACGTGAAGAGCAAGAGATCTAAGGAAGAACAGAAAGGGTCAAGATGGCTCGGGAAGAACATGAGAGCGCCCAGAGGGAGGAAGAAGCCAGATGACAATCAGGGGCTCAGTATGGCTCTTTTCCAGGTGTCTTTCCTGGTGGAATGCCTGGAATGGGAGGGGGCATGCCTGGGCTCAATTACATTCTTAGTGATCCAGAGGTTCTTGCAGCCATACAGGATCCAGAAGTTATGGTGGCCTTCCAGGATGTGGCTCAGAACCCGGGAAATACGTCACAATATCAGAGCAACTCAAAGGTTATGAATCTCATCAGTAAATTGTCGGCCAAATTTGGAGGTCAAGCATAATGCCCTTCTGACAAATAAAGCCCCTGATGAAGGAAAAGCAACTTAGTTCACCTAATGGATGTCGCAATAATACAAACCAGTGTACCTCTGACCTTCTCATGAAGAAAGCTAGGGTGCTTTGAAGATAATCCCTACCCCTCTGCCCCAAATGCAGCTGAAACATTTTTACAGTGGTTTGCCATTAGGGTATTCATTCAGATAATGTTTTCTTACTAGAAATTAAAAACTTCAAACAATTTTTAAACCTTAAAAATATTTAAAACAAATTAAAAGGGTGTGTTAATCCCTACATTTTCCTTTACTAATCATTTTGGTTTTTTCCTTTGAATTAATTAAGCAAGGAAGATACTTCAGTATGGAAGATTTATTGTTCAAGTTTGAGTGACATAAAGATTTATTAGTGGGAAGATCATTTAAACAGATAAAGTTTGAGTTGGATATATGGTCACTGAAGCATTTTGATTTGCTTTTTAATTGCTTTATTAGTATTATTTTTAATGATTTGCTTCCACGACATCTTACTTACTGCACATTCTACCTTCTTGTTCGCCTCGTCCCCTACCCCCACCAAACTGTAAGCTTTCGGAGGGCAGTAAACATGGCCTGTTTTCCTCACTGCTGTTATTTTCCATAGCTACAGACTACTGCCTGCTAAATTATAGGTGCTCAATAATTATTTAAGTGAATTATTGAAGTGAATTCAACAACAAGCTGAAGATTTTTTTTTAACTTTGTTGAGGTATAATTGCTTTACAATGTGTGTTAGTTTCTGCTTTATAACAACGTGAATCAGCTATACATACACATATATCTCCATATCTCCTCCCTCTTGCATCTCCCTCCCACCCTCCCTATCCCACCCCTCTAGGTGGTCACAAAGCACTGAGCTTATCTCCCTGTGCTATGCGGCTGCTTCCCACTAGCTATCTATTTTACGTTTGGTAGTGTATATATGTCCATACCACTCTCTCACTTTGTCCCAGCTTACCCTTCCCCCTCCCCGTATCCTCAAGTCCATTCTCTAGTAGGTCTGCATCTTTATTCCTGTCTTGCCCCTAGGTTCTTTGGACCTTTTTTTTTTTTTAGAATCCATATATATGTGTTATCATATGGTATTTGTTTTTCTCCTTCTGACTTACTTCACTCTGTATGACAGACTCTAGGTCCATCCACCTCACTACAAATAACTCAATTTCGTTTCTTTGTACGGCTGAGTAATATTCCACTGTATATATGTGCCACATCTTCTTTATCCATTCATCTGTCGATGGACACTTAGGTTGCTTCCATGTCCTGGCTATTGTAAATAGTGCTGCAATGAACACTGTGGTACATGACTCTTTTTGAACTATGGTTTTCTCAGGATATATGCCCAGTAGTGGGATTGCTGGGTCGTATGGTAGTTCTATTTTTAGTTTTTTAAGGAACCTCCATACTGTTCTCCATAGTGGCTGTATCAATTTACATTCCCACCAACTTCTCCACACCCTCTCCAGCATTTATTGTTTATAGATTTTTTTTTAATCTTTTTTGTTTTTTTTTTTAATGATATTCTTGTCTGCTTACATTCTTTTTATTTATGTACACGTATGTATGGCTGTGTTGGGTCTTCGTTTCTGTGCGAGGGCTTTCTCTAGTTGTGGCAAGCGGGGGCGACTCTTCATCGCGGTGCGTGGGCCTCTCACTATCGCGGCCTCTCGTTGCCGAGCACAGGCTCCAGACGCGCAGGCTCAGTAATTGTGGCTCACGGGCCGAGTTCCTCCGCGGCATGTGGGATCTTCCCAGACCAGGGCTCGAACCCGCGTCTCCTGCATTGGCAGGCAGATTCTCAACCACCGCGCCACCAGGGAAGCCCTATAGATTTTTTGATGATGGCCATTCTGACCGGTATGAGGTGATACCTCATTGTAGTTTTGATTTGCATTTCTCTAATGATTAGTGACGTTGAGCATCCTTTCATGTGTTTGTTGGCAATCTGTATGTCTTCTTGGTATGAAACGTCTACTTAGATCTTCTGCCCATTTTTGGATTGGGTTGTTTGTTTAATATTGAGCTGCTTGTGTATTTTGGAGATTAATCCTTTGTCAGTTGCTTCATTTGCAAATATTTTCTCCCACTCTGAGGATTATCTTTTCATCTTGTTTATGGTTTCCTTTGCTGTGCAAAAGCTTTTAAGTTTCATTAGGGCCCATTTGTTTATTTTTGTTTTTATTTCCATTTCTCTAGGAGATGGGTCAAAAAGGATCTTGCTGTGATTTATGTCATAGAGTGTTCTGCCTATGTTTTCCTCTAAGAGTTGTACAGTGTCTGGCCTTATATTTAGGTTTTAATCCATTTTGAGTTTATTTTTGTGTATGGTGTTACGGAGTGTTCTAATTTCATTCTTTTACATGTAGCTGTCCAGTTTTCCCAGCACCACTTATTGAAGAGGCTGTCTTTTCTCCATTGCATGTCCTTGCCTCCTTTGTCAAAGATAAGGTGACCATGTGTGCGTGGGTTTATCTCTGGGCTTTCTATCCTGTTACACTGATCTATATTTCTGTTTTTGTGCCAGTACCATACTGTCTTGATTACTGTAGCTTTGTAGTATAGTCTGAAGTAAGGGAGCCTGATTCCTCCCAAGCTGAAGATTTTAAAAAGCAGGAAAGGGGGCAGCATCTGGGTCCTTGATAATTTCATCAGGCTACTGAAATACACCTGGACTCTGGTCATATGAAGTGAAATCTGACTCATTTCAGCCATTTTAAATTAAGCTTTTTGTTATATGAAGTCAAAAGGTACCTGGTACAGGGCACAGGTAGGCAATTTGCAAAAAAAAGAAATGCTAGTGGCAAATACACTCAATTTAATTCAATCATAAGACATGCAAATTAAAATAACCATGGAATATGTCACCCCAGCAGAAACATAAAAGCTTAATACATGTATATCCCAATTCACTCACTAAAAACACTAGTGGTATTTACTATTTCTTTAACTTTATACATGAACATACAATTCATAAGAGTGTGATATTCCATTGCCTGTATTTTTTCCCCATGCTCTGAATGTCAGACAGACTGTTCACTCCTGAACAATAATGTAAATATAAGAGTTAACTCTGATGAAGTACTTACTCTGCCCTAGCCATGTACTATGCACTTTAACATGCATTATTTATTGCCCACTACAACCCGACAAAACATGTACTATTGTTATTCCAGGTTTTATAAATGTATTTATTTACTTATTTATTTGTTGCACTGGGTCCTCATTGCTGCGCACAGGCTTTCTCTAGTTGCAGCGAGCGGGGGCTACTCTTCGTTGCGGTGCGCGGGCTTCTCATTGCAGTGGCTTCTCTTGTTGCAGAGCACGGGCTCTAGGCACATGGGCTTCAGTGGTTGTGGCACGCAGGCTTCAGTAGTTGCGGTTCTCGGGCTCTAGGGCACAGGCTCAGTAGCTGTGGCACACGGGCTTAGGTGCTCCGCGGCATGTGGGATCTTCCCAGACCAGGGCTTGAACCCGTGTCCCCTGCATTGTCAGGCGGATTCTTAACCACTGCACCACCAGGGAATTCCTGTTATTCCATTTTAAAGTTGATGAAACTGAGCTACAAGAAAGACCAATGATCAGCCCCAAATCAAGGAGCTACTTAATTATAAGGCTAGAATTTGAACCTAGGCAGTTTGACCACCAGAACCCAAGAAGCAGAGCTTTCTCCCAAACTGAATGTGTTCTGCAACACAATGACTCCACCTGTGCCTCTCTTTCTGCCACTTATTTTGTGTTTGTGTTTTGACCCATAATGACTGAAAAAAGGTATTCAAGTGACAGTGCCAAACTTATCAGAAAGAAACACTCTGACAGAAAAAGAAGATAAAAATGAAAAGATAGGACTTCCCTGGTGGCACAGTGGTTAAAAATCCGCCTGCCAATGCAGGGTACACGGGTTCGAGCCCTGGTCTGGGAAGATCCCACATGCCGCGGAGCAACTAAGCCCGTGCGCCACAGCTACTGAGCCTGCGCTCTAGAGCCTGCAGGCCACAACTACTGAGCCCACGTGCCACAACTACTGAAGCCTGTGCGCCTAGAGCCCGTGCTCTGCAACAAAAGAAGCCACCACAATGAGAAGCCTGCGCACCGCAATGAAGAGTAGGCCCCGCTCACTGCAACTAGAGGAAGCCTGCGCGCAGCAACAAAGATCCAATGCAGCCAAAAATAAATAAGTAAATAAATAAATAAATTTAAAAAAAAAAAAATGAAAAGATAGTCAAAGATTGGTAGAAGTCCTTTGTCTCAGTTTTCTCCACTGGCAACACTGGAGATATAACAGTATTTACTTTTAGATTGTTGGCAATGACTAAACAGATTAATACAGCACACGTGACACATTTAGGATAGGATACATTAAACAATGAACAGTCTTTATGCTCATCACTATTATCATAATTATGATGAAAGGCTTCATAAATGTCACCGAAGTTAGAAGGACTGACCAACAACTATAGGACTGGTAGCTGGAAGAAACTATGGCCAGAGACATGTTATGACTTCGGGGAGACAAAAAGGAAAAGGATGAGGGCTGATTTTCATTCTGGGAACAGAGTACTTAGGTGACTTAGTAAAGAAAAATTCTATTAGAACTACAATTCCCATTTTCAGAACTGTATGCCCTGTCCCCCACACCCCAGCCCCACCCAGCATATGTTGCTGGCAGGATGCGGGGCGGGGGACGATGGTCACATACTCTGTGTGGGAGTCTAAGTCAATACTCCATTTGTGGAGGGCAATCGGCCAGTAGCTATCAAAACCTGAAGCACAAATACTCTTTAATAAGACAACTCTATATCTACGAATTTACCTTCTAAAATATGCCAACAAGTAAATCTATACAAGCACAAGGATGTTCACTACAAAGATAACAATAAAATTGGAAATCAACTAAATGACCATCAATAAGGGAATGGCTAAATAAATTAGGGTACTCCAATCTAGTTTACAAACCCATTTTTCCACTAGGCTCTCTAATAATCTAAGTGACACTACTATCCACCCAAGCTGCCGAAGCCAAAAACCTAGACAACAGCTTTACTTCTTTTTCTCATACTCCCCTCATCAAATCCTTTAGCAGACCTTATCATAGGAGCTTTCAAAACACATATAAAACCTAATCACCTTTCTCCTCTGTCACAAGCCTACTCTAAGCCATACCTGCCAAGATTACTTCAATAGCTTTGTTGGTTTAAAACCCTCCCATGGGGGGCTTCCCTGGTGGCGCAGTGGTTGAAAATCTGCCTCCCAATGCAGGGGACACGGGTTCGAGCCCTGGTCTGGGAGGATCCCACATGCCGCGGAGCGACTAGGCCCGTGAGCCACAATTGCTGAGCCTGCGCGTCTGGAGCCTGTGCTCCGCAACAAGAGAGGCCGTGATAGTGAGAGGCCCGCGCACCGCGATGAAGAGTGGCCCCCACTTGCTGCAACTAGAGAAAGCCCTCGCACAGAAACGGAGACCCAACACAGCAATCAATCAATCAATCAATCAATCAATAAAATTAAAAAAAAAAAAAGCCTCCAATGGCTTCCACTGCGCTGAGAATAAAATTCCTGCTCCTTACCATGATCCTGCCCTTAGCATGCAGGGTACCACGTGATCAGGCTCCTGCCTGCCTCTCAGACGCGATCTCGTAAGCTCTCCTGAACGTCCAGTAACACCACCCTTTTATTTTGAGAGGTAGGAGGGTCCCTTGAGCATCACACACTCATTCTTCTTTTGGGGGCTTCACAATGAACCGTGTTCTTCTGAATTTTCTCATAACTGCCTCCATTTCACCCAGGTCTATTTCAATATCATCACTTCAACGAGACCTTCCTGACAACCTCACTACATGCATTACTGTCTCTCAGAACCATTAACGGACACTCTCAATACCATTACCACAGTTTTATTTTCTTTATGGTACCTCTCACTGTCTGAAATTAATGATAAGGAATACATATATTTTGTTCCTCTCACTACTGAAGTATTTGTCCAGTGAAAGAAAGGGCTTGATCTCCGTTGTGCACCACTGAATCCCCAGAATCTAGAACACTCCTGAACACTCCTTGGCATAAGCAAAGCCCTCAATTTGCATCAGCTGGATGAAGATTAGGCAGTTTTTGAAATGAATGATATTGATGTATATACGCTAAAACAGAAAAACATTCAAGATAAACTAAGTGACAAAAGAAAATCACAAAGCAACACATATAAAACGAGGGGACTTCCCTGGTGCTGCAGAGGCTAAGACTCTGTGCTCCCAATGCAAGGGGCCCGGGTTCAATCCAGGGAACTAGATCCCACAGCCCGCAATTAAAGATCCCACATGCCGCAACGAAGATCCCACAGGCGGCAACGAAGACCTGGCACAGCCAAATAAATAAAATTTTTTAAAATACATATAAAATGATCCCATCTGTGTGAAAATGAATGTAAGCACATTATGTAAAAATAGAAAACATATATGCATAGCAAGAGTCAAGAAGGATACAAAATAGAGTTCACAGTAATTCTCTCTGAAATACAGGGCAGAAGAGAGTGGCAAAAGGCCTTACACTTTTTAATTAATTACACTCTCCTGAGCTATCTGAATATTTTCACCAGCAGGTATCATATTCATAACTTTTTTGTGAGTTTTCCTATTCCTCCACCTGCTGTAAAAGGCCCAACACACAAAGTGAGTATTCTCTTTTCTAAACACCCAGAACACATATACAACCTAAAGCTCCCATTATATTTCTACAACCTAACACATTCTGAAACACTGGATAAAATACACATGTGAATATTAGCTTTGGTCTAGTCCAGCTTAAAAGCTGAAGGAGAATCTCTTGGTTCAAATAGCAGATCAAACATACACACATTAGCTCCTTTCAATAAAAGATCACTGAAATAGTATTAAAAATTTTTTTAAGGAAAAGAACTATCATTTAAAAAATAAAATAAAATGCAGAGATCTTTTCTTAAAAAAAAAAAAAATCATTGTCTGGGGAAGGGAACTGGTGAAAAGAGTAGGGGGTGGGGGTTGGCACTCTGGGGTAAAACAATGGACTCCTAAATGTCAGAATACAAAGGGTTATCAACTTCAAGCTAATCATTAATTCCCACCAAGAACTCACCATGAGTCCTTCTACTAGGTCTTAAATATGAGTGACAAGGATCAGCAGATGTCTGATTAAAAACCCTACAACATAAATGAGACCAAGATAAACAACAATTACCCTAGAGCAAACAGATTATAGGAAAGGTGATGACTTTAAAAAAAACTCTATTAACATTTTCAAAGAGATTCAAGATTATGAATCCATAAAATGGAAAAAGGATGCTGGGCGTGGGGGGGGTGGGGGTGGAATTCTTGAAAATTTAAAATATGACTGCTAAAGTAAAATTACAGAGTCTTAGAATAAAATAGAGGAAATGCCCAGAAGAACAAAAGGACAAAAAAATGGGGGTGGGGGAGTGGGCATGAATACATAAAGCCCAATAACCAACTAAAAGGAGTTATAAAGAGAATTAAAGCAATAATAGGAGAATTTCCCAAGAATTAAAAAACATGAGTCCTTAGTTTAATAATAATGGAAAAGAACCACCTCTAAACATCTTTGAGAAATTTCTATTTAAAAAGGACAGACAGAAAGCTCTAAGGAGCTTCCACAGAGGAAGATAAAACACATCACCCACAATGGAACAAGAAACACACTGTATCAGACTTCTCCTCAACAACAACAATGGATACTAAAAGACACTGGAGCAATGTATTCAAAGCTTTGATGGAAAATAATTTTCAGCTTAGTTTGGCTTGAATAAAAATAACACCAGTCAACTACAAGGGTTAATGAAGACTTTTTCAGATATGCCAGGATTCAAAACTGTATCTTCCACATATTCTTTCTAGAAGTTTCTGTGAGGGATGTACTGCATTAAAAGCAAGGAAGTAACTCAAAGAATAAAGATCCAATAAGAGCAGAGCTAAAGTGCAAATGCAGTGATGCAGAGTGCAGCACTAAGAACAACATGTAACAGGTCTAGATAACACCTAGTCCATATTAAGGAAAAAGACTAGGAGAAGCCTTTCCTTATCATACTTTTCCTAGGGGAAAAGTACTCACATACATAAAATAACAGCAATAAAAACAAATAGCATGGAAAGCTGATAACATGGAAGAAAGAACAATGACAAATAAGACAAGAATAAAGGCAATTACAGACTCAAAAACCAAGAACCAATACAGGAAATGTAATTGTACTCTCCTTTCCTCTGCTGTGAACAATATTTATACCACCACAATAATGTAGAAACTATTCATCGATTTCCAACTATTAAAACCAAGTCACAGGCAAACAGAATATAAATGTTCTCAACCTTGACAATGCCAAAGTAGACATGACAGACATAGGGGCATAAAGGGGAAAGGAAAGGGGGAAAGGAAAGGTGAAAAGAAAAGTAGAAGCAGTAATAGTTTCAATTTTACTCCTGGGAAATCAAGACAGACAATCTATATCAACATGAAGAAAAAGTCTATTATATTACATAAATTGCAAAGAGAACAGGGAAATTAAAAGTGATACATCTATTGGGTAAGCAGAAAAAATGAACCAAATCCTCATTTATCAGAGCAGGAATCAATGTAAAATTGATAAATCATAAAATAAGCTTATTTAGTCACAAAAACCACACAAATAATTTAGAGTTTCCTTTGGAGAGTGGCACTAAGGAGTGAGGAGGGGTTGGTGACCTTTATTATAAGCAACTAGATATCTGACTTCTAAATTTTTCAATGGACTTAAGAAAAAAACACCAAAGAATACTGATCTCTTCATGAAAACACAATTCATAACACATCCTGCCTACATTTTTCCCTATAATGTAATAGATAAAACTTCTTTTTCCTAATATTCCTGAGTGCCAGGTTAAATAATTTTTGAAACTTTACCACCATCTTTAGAGGTATTTACAGACAATCTAATAATTCAAGTTACAGGATGTATATATTACTATCATCAAAATTACTGGACCATCACTCCGTATCAAAGTAAAATGTAACTACAGATTTAATTTACATTACTTCAACCAAGCCAAAACATCCGCATTTATCCATGGTTTCTCAATTTTAATAATTATTTTACCACAAATATGGAAATGTATCTTTTAACACCTTTTTTTTCTAGATTGCTTTAGGTTTTATTGGTGTTAGTAGTATACACAACAGCACTTCAAATTCAACAGACCTAAATTTACTTCAGCTTTCATTCCATCTTTTCCTCTGTCCTTTTTACTTTTAGATAATATAAAGTTTATTTCATTATTTATCTTTAATCTGCCAGACCTGAAAAGGGAAAAGTATTTCTTGAAGTCTATACATAACACAAGATGAAAAAAGAACCAAGTTATTATTTATTACTATTCAAAACATTATGCAAAACCATAGAGCCAAATATAGAGATAAGACCAAATTCTAAGAGAAACACAGCCAATTCTAACCCATGATGGAAGATTTAAGTGAGATTTCAAAAATGGCTATAGGAAAGTGTTAAATAAGCCATTAGTTTTCCCACATTAAAAAAGGCTTTTGTTTTCTGGGGTCTTTTGTTTTGTTCTGTTTTTCTCTTTTTACTGTTCTTAGAGGTGGTGGCTTCTTTTTTGTAAGGAGAAGGCAGCTGAAGGGGAATGCTACAGCATTACACTTTATGGTGTTTACCATTTGTTTAACAATATTCTACTCAAGGAACAGCTTTTTTAAAAATAAAACATCTAAAAACAAACTGGGATTAATTTCTTCAAAATACAAGGTACACTGTGGGGAAGCTTCCACATGATGACCACATTTTTCTTTAACATCACAGTGTCATCAGTCCCAGTTAAACAGCATAAATGAATGCACTTGTTTGTAGGAAGAACAGTTCACGTTCCACTTCACCACTAAGAGCCAAATGGCTGTGATGGGACAAGGTGAGTGCATCACACATCATATTTCAGCTAAGTCACAGACACTTTTCCGTTATCCATGAAATATAAAAGCTAAGAAACATTTAAAAATAATTTACTAAACTCCTCTCAAATCAAAATATAGAAAGCTATTGCATAATTTGACACTTCAGAGAAATTACATTTTTGTTATCATTAAAATGAAGCAAAGAAAAAATGGTTCAGTGTTCTTTAATAAGGCATTAGGTAATTTAGAAAGGACTTGGCTATATCACATTAGTCTTGTATTTATTTTACATTTTGTATATAAGTCTAGATGTTAAAAACATATGTGCAGTGGACATATATACACTACCAAACGTAAAATAGCTAGTGGGAAGCAGCCGCATATCACAGGGAGATCAGCTCGGTGCTTTGTGACCACCTAGAGGGGTGGGATAGGGAGGATGGGAGGGATGGAGATGCAAGAGGGAAGAGATATGGGAACATATGTATATGTATAACTGACTCACTTTGTTATAAAGTAGAAACTAACACACCATTGTAAAGCAATTATACTCTAATAAAAATGTTTAAAAAATATATATATATATATACATATATGTGCAGGACTTCCCTGGTGGTGCAGTGGTTAAAAATCCACCTGCCAATGCAGGGGACACAGGTTTGAGCCCTGGTCTGGGAAGATCCGACATGCCATGGAGCAACTAAGCCCATGCGCCACAACTACTGAGCCTGCACTCTGGAGCCTGAGAGCCGCAACTACTGAGCCCACGTGCTGCAACTACTGAAGCTTGTGCTGCCTAGAGCCCGTGCTCCGCAACAAGAGAAGCCACCGCACTGCAACAAAGAGTAGCCCCCGCTCACAGCAACTAGAGAAAGCCCGCGTGCAGCAACAAAGACCCAACGCAGCCAAAAATTTTAAAATATATATATATATAAATATTTTTAAAAACATATGTGCATAAACTATATAACTAGAACAATCATAAGTTTATAATAAATATAACATTTTACATTGGAAACAGCAACTGTTTATTCTGAAATATACACTATGAAATAGTTAAAATTCAAATTTAAACACTTGTTAAAATACATTGTTTCCAATTCAATGCGCCTTACAGAAAATAAAACATATATTTCACTATCATTTAACTTTACTTTTAGAAAAGTAGCCAGGCAGGATTTTATGCCCTAGGTTTAAAAAAAGAAAAAGAAAATTCTACTTAGAAATCAGGCACTGCTGCAGCTTCAGTATATAATAAAAGTTATTCCAGAAGAGACAGTTTATCATACTTAACATATACTACAAGATTTTACAAGAAAAAAAGATATATAACTAATGCCAGCTGAGGTTAAATATATTAAATATTACACATAAGTATTTTAAGTATTAAATATCTCAGAATAAGTAGAAGTCTAAATATGAGTTCAACTGTAACATAATGAAATTAAACCTATACTATCTTATTTTTACTTAACAAAAAGGGAACATGTATTTAAATTCATCAAACTGTTTTTCTCTCAGCTTGAAACAAGTTCTCTAAAACACATTAGCTACAAAATAGTTGGGTTTTTTCCTCTTCTTCTGATCTAATTAAATTCTAGCAGATTACCAGAAGAAATATGTTAAAATGCTGGTGAAGGGACCAAAGATTTTACTTTTTTTTTTTCCTTTTCTAATTATAACTGGGGGTTAAACACACATGAAGAAATATGTTGAAAATCCTCAAACCCGCCACGGAATACTTGAGTCCAAGTGTTTATTCAGAGTTTTAAAATTATATAAATATTTCAAAATGTGTCAAATTCTTACTACGATTTAAATATTTTACTTTCAGCTTCACCATCCATCCTCCGGCAGCGCGATTCAATAGGGCAGACTCCCTGGCTCCCAACCGAGACCTGCCACCCCGATCCCACTGCAGCGCCCATCCACACACAGCGAAACAAATGAGCATTAAGGTTCTTTCTTGCAACTTCTCCTACAGCTCTGAGACTCTCCCGCCACACACACCCACCACCAAACACACACCCAAGACACACACTCGGGGAGCCTACAAGAAAGAGGAGGGGGAAGGTAGGTGGAGGAAAAAGCACGACTAGAGAAAGTAGATCCGTACGTAGCAGGCGCCTCAAAAAGGTGGGATGGATTTCTCCAAAGCTCAGATCGGGAACCTTGCTGGAAACAGCCAACAGAGAAAGCCCCTAAGGTTAACTCTTTGCTAACCTTTTACAGGAACTTCGCCCCTACCATTTAATTTCAAATAAACCAACAAGTCCATTTTATTATTTTATATTATTTAATGAAATTTTGTTGGGAGCTGAGAATATGAAACAAAGGGAAACAAACACATTTTGCGTCACAACATTAAAACCTTAGGTTAACCCTATGAGTAAATCTCCAAATTCTTTCTATTCTATCTGGAGTGAGGAGGTCAAAACTGAAATATTAACCCCCTAAAATGGTCTTCGATGTCTACCAAAAATGTCCTACTCGGGTCTCACTCTCCCAAACCAGAGCCACTTTTTGCCCCCATTTAACAAAGGAATTTTCATGCAATAAGTCTACTTAAGATACTGTAACCATATTTTGACAAATTTTTCTTACTCCTTTTATTTATAGGTGTTTATCATGGTTTTTTTAAATATAAGTTTTTTTTTAAACCACCTTTTCCAAGCCTCAAAACAAGCATCTGTAATTATGGACAATTACCCTCCTGCTCAATAAACAAACAAGTCTACTTTTCCTCCTCAAACTTCCTAATCTTCTATGAAGCTGGCCAAGTGTTTTCTACTCCTGGCACTGAAAAAATAAAAAGAAACATTATGTAACTTCAGTCTACTTCTGTTGTTTTAATAAACTAGCTTAAATTATGATTTAACTGTGGCCTTGGTTACTAAAGAATCCGTATTTTTAAAAAAACAAGTGTTTTAAAGACTGTCAATATGGGGGAGAAGAGCAGGAAATGGGAATCAAATTCTTTGTTTCGATAAAGGCCAATTCAAGAAATTTTTTTTTTTTTTCCAGATCTGGTACCCTGTAAAATCTTACCAACTCAGAACATTGATTATAAATCATCTTCCATGAAATATTCTCCAAACCTACAATGTTATAGTAATCCCACTAAAATTCAGAATAAAAAAATTAAAGGAGTTAAGATTTAAGATACAACCAAGAAACCAACCCTTCTACAAAAATGCTGATTGCATGATTGACACTTGTACACAGACAGACAAGCCACGCTGTCTGTGGTCAGAAGAAAACAACTAAAAAATAGAAGTCTACTCTTTCATTATCACAAAGTTAAATAATATCATTCCAAGAATTATCTATAATGAACTTTGGAATTATTTTAAATGGTTTTAGAAAACACATGCAAAAGTTTCTATTTTTATTTCCACTGTAATGTAGTTTCAAATATGAATAAAATTCTACACAAGTTTCAATCTCAAGATTTTTATCCTAATTAAATTTACAAAAGTCTTTTAGAAAATGTATATGAAGCACAAAGATTGGTCAATGGTGAAAACTACTCAATAAGATTTAATAAAAATACTGTATTTGGAGAAATCATTCCTATGATCAATTAACAGAATTCCTTCACTTCCTTTTGTGCCCTTCCATCAAAGCACAAACTCTAAGATGTTGCACAGCATCCTGGGGGCAGCAGTAGATTAATTAACTACTTTAATTAACTTATCAATTCCCCTTATCCAGTTTATGGCTCCCCTCACTTCCCCCACTACTTCCCCTAAAATCCTAAATATCACCTACAAAAGAAGCTATAGGCACACTGCAGTCAAGTACCTTGAGGAAGCATGTGGCTGTCCTTTAGCAGCTTGCCAGTACAAATATTAAGAGAGGAAAAGTAATAAGATTTACAGAAAAATAGGGTATGTGTGGCAGTAAATAAAGAAATAGAACCACCTCTGCATTTATGTAATATGTTTAACCATTTTTCATTAAGACTGTGAAGTAAGGTAACTTCTCGATATTTTCATTTATAAAAGAGAAATTCACCACTAATCCTAGATTATTAAAAAAATATATAGGAACAATTCCATGATTAAGACTTGAAAAAGGACTTCCCTGGTGGCACAGTGGTTAAGAATCTGCCTGCCAATGCAGGGGACACGCGTTCGATCCGTGGTCCAGAAAGATCCCACGTGTCCCAGAGCAACTAAGCCCCAGAGCCACAACTACTGAGCCCACGTGCCACAACTACTGCAGCCCGCATGCCTAGAGCCCGTGCCCTGCAACAGAGAAACCACCGCAATGAGAAGCCCGTGCACCGCAACAAAGAGTAGCCCTCGCTCACCGCAAGTAGAGAAAGCCTGCACACAGCTACGAAGACCTAACACAGCCAAAAATAAATAAATTTACAAAAAAAAAAAAAAACTTGAAGAAGTTTCTCCTCCCAGTATTGTGCCCTACTAATGAGACAGAGAATAAGACTGAACAAAAAAGGACAATAAATCAAATGTTTTGACTTTGCAAAAAGTCAAAAATCCTAAGGTGTTGTTATCCTAATCAACAAAATTTTTTCTTAATTCTCTCCTTCTACAAAGACTTGAACAAAACCACAATGCATTAAAAGAAATAAGGAACCTAACTACACAAAAGATAATTTTCTATACAGCCAAAGGAAGCAAAATACTTAGAGTAAATGTCTTAAAATGTGTTATATAAAGAATTAATAATAGGAAAAACATTAAGAAAACCCCCCCTCCAATAAACTATGGACAAAACATGATTGAGCATATACAAGAAATACAATTAATAAAATTCAGGAATGTTCAATAGTCCTACTAATCAAGTAAGCAAAAATTTAAAACTTAAGTACTATTTCTCAATTATTAAGCTAAGAAGTAAAAAGGTTTGTATAAAGGCTTTTTTTTGTTTTGTTTTGTTTTTTTATTTATTTTTGGCTGTGTTGGGTCTGCGTTGCTGTGCACGGGCTTTCTCTAGTTGCGGTGAGCAGGGGCTACTCTTCATTGCGGTGCGCGGGCTTCTCATTGCGGTGGCTTCTCTTGTTGCGGAGCACGGGCTCTAGGCACGCGTGCTCAGCAGCTGTGGCACGTAGGCTTAGTTGCTCCGTGGCACGTGGGATCTTCCCGGACCAGGGCTCAAACCTGTGTCCCCCGCATTGGCAGGTGGATTCTTAACCACTGCACCACCAGGGAAGTCCTTTTATAAAGGTTTTAATACACCATGCATGACAAAGTTGGGTGAAACTGGTCCTAACACACGTTGCTGTTGGCATTATAATTCGATACATCCCTTTTGGGGAGCATTTTAAAGTTATAAAAAAAATAAGAGTTCACATTTAAGTAGGAACTTACTAAGTTAACAGGCATTGTTCTAAAGGTTTTCTGAACATGAACCCTCTTTAACTCTCTCAAAAATCCTATCACAGGGTTTTTATCATCATCCCCATTTTATAGATGAGTAAACAAACACAGAGAGATTCAATAGCTTATACAAAGTCCAACAACTAGAAAGTGACAGAGCCAGAACCTGAGACCCAGCAATTGGACATTAGAGCCCACTCACCTCTAAATATGTATCAAGAATCAAAATATTTCTTTCTTTTAAATTAGCAATCCTGCTTACAGAAATCTGTCCTATAAAAATAATCCAAGGGCTTCCCTGGTGGCGCAGTGGCTGAGAATCCGCCTGCCAGTGCAGGGGACAAGGGTTCGATCCCTAGTCAGGGAAGATCCCACATGCCGCAGAGCAACTAAGCTCGTGTGCCACAACTACTGAACCTGTGCTCTAGAGCCCGTGAGCCACAACTACTGAGCTCGCATGCCGCAACTACTGAAGCCCGCGCGCCTAGAGCCCGTGCTCCACAATCAGAGAAGCCACTGCAATGAGAAGCCCGCACACCGCAACGAAGAGTAGCTCCCGCTCACCACAACTAGAGAAAGCTCGTGCGCAGCAACGAAGACCCAACACAGCCAAAAATAAGTAAATAAATAAAATAAAATTTAAAAATAATAATAATAATCCAAAATATGAAAAGGACTTTATCTACAAAAATGCTGCCAGATCATTTTATATGGCATAATAAGCAACAGTAATAATAACATTAAGAGAAGTGGAGGAATAGGGGTGATTACGGGACATTTATGTCAGTCTACTCAGTGGAAAATAAAGCACCTTTCAAAAAAGTTATGAAGATTAACAACATGGAAATTTTCTTTTACATGTTAAGGAGGAGAGTAGGCTATAAAATTCTATATATATACAATCATTAATAAAATGGAAACAGGGCTTCCCTGGTGGCGCAGTGGTTAGGAATCCGCCTGCCAATGCAGGGGACACGGGTTCGTGCCCCGGTCCGGGAAGATCCCACATGCCGCGGAGCGGCTAGGCCCGTGAGCCACAACTACTGAGCCTGCACGTCTGGAGCCTGTGCTCAGCAACAAGAGAGGCCGCGACAGTGAGAGGCCCGCGCACCACGATGAAGAGTGGCCCCCGCTCGCCGCAACTGGAGAAAGCCCTCGCACAGAAACGAAGACCCAACACAGCCAAAAATTAATTAATTAATTAATTAATTTTTAAAAATTACGTATAGATCAAAAAAAAAAAAGGAAACAAAATATGCATATGAAAAAACTTGGAAAGAAAATAGATCAAAATTACAGTGTCTATGTTAGAGTGATATGAAAAGAGGTGAACTTTTATTTCTTTTTCTCCATATTCCATATTTAATGTAATAACAATTATAAATAAAATTTAAGTGACTGAAATAACAGATTTCTACAATTAGAAATCCACAGGTTACATGGTGACATCAGAAGAAATTCAGACTCAAACTAAAAAAGACAACATTTTGACGTTTTAGTAAGTAAAAAGATAATCTAGTTATGTTTCAAAAATTTTAGAAAAGAATTGTGTATATCATAATATAATCCCACTCATGCTAATTTTAAACTAAACAAATTCTATTTTAACCAAAGCTCAAATTAACTCCGACCTATCACTATTATCCCAATGACCTTTACTCCAAAGAAAATACCTACATTTGACAGTAGCTTCTTAATAACACAGGTAGGTAAAAGTTACCATGAACTATATTAAGACTCAAAAATACTAGTATTGAGAAGTATAATGAGATCTCATAAGTATACATCCGATGTGAAATTTTGGCAATAAAGACGACCTAAAAACAATTTTTTAAAACTTGAAATGATCATTAAGTTCTTTATCCAGTATCATTTTCCAATGGCAGCACTGTACCTAGCACAGTGTCAAGAATCTCAGGACACTTGTCACCAACACTATACCACAGCCCAGCTACTTCTAGTGGGACAGTTTCTCCCTGCCCCAGAAGAACGGACCAAAAGATAAAGGGTTCAAAAAGGAGAGTTAATTGGAGGAGTAAAGAGCCACTAAAGAGGCTAATAAGTGGGCTGTGTGGTAAAGATAAAGGAAAAATAAAAGAGAAATGAAGCCAGAGAGAATAATTCCTTATATAAGTTAGTTACTGAGGGAAAAGAGATCTACACCTTGGTGTATTGCCAGCCTTCATCACTTTTTAAAAAACAACAACAGGGCTTCCCTGGTGGCACAGTGGTTAAGAACCCGTCTGCCAATGCAGGGGATATGGGTTCGAGCCCTGGTCCAGGAAGATCCCACATGCCACGGAGCAACTAAGCCCGTGCGCCACAACTACTGAGCCTGCGTTCTAGAGCCCGCGAGCCACAACTACTGAGCCCGCATGCCGCAACTACTGAGCCCGCATGCCGCAACTACTGAAGCCCACGCGCCTAGAGCCTGTGCTCCACAATGAGAGAGGCCACCGCAATGAGAAGCCCGCGCACCGCAAGGAAGAGTAGCCCCTGCTCGCCGCAACTAGAGAAAGCCTGCGTGCAGCAACGCAGACCCAACACAGCCAAAAATAAATAAATTAAACAAATAAATTTATTTAAAAACAACAACAAAAAAAAACACAAACATAAGACTATGCAAAACTTTGCACTCTCAGTTTACTGAGGACACAACATTGAAAAACCACAGGCACCATGTTCAAGAAGCTCGCGGTCTGATCTATCACCTCCCTCAGCTGTGTCCTGGCTAACCTGTAAAAATCCGAAACCTGACAGCAATTCTCCGTCTCACTATTGCAACATAAGGTCTGTCACAAGTACTTTCTTATTAATTAATTATATCTGAAGTACTGAAGTTTGTGAAAATTTACTTAAAAATAAGTTAGGGCAGTTTAAGGTTATCTCTATAACAACCCCACTCCCACTCACATGCATTTCAACATGCTTTCTTGGGTACAGTCATGATATACACTCTGAAGTGCACATCACCCACAGTACACTGAAATCTGATAATACTCATAAGAGAACCTTCCCTTGAATGTCACTGTCAAGTGACTTCCTACAAGAAAAAAGCACTAATGCTGTGTTTACTTCCTAAACTATTCCCTTCGAGAACTCAGTTTTGAGGAAAAAACCTCCATCCCCTTCTGCATCCAAGACAGGATCCTTCAGAGCACTTTATTTTCTGAGGAAAGGGTCTTATTCCGGGGGTGATGAACCCCTACAAAGGTTTTATATAAGCTTCAGGGGGTCACTGAACTCTCCCCCTTAAATTATATAAAATGTGTATACCTATATTCATTATGCATTCTTCTGTGGAAAGTGAGGATATATCCAAAGGGATCTGTAACCCCAAAAAAAGATTAAGAGGCACCCAAGATATAACTGCACCCACACTAGGATGAACTCAGATCAGTTCGGCAGTTTTCCTTTCTTAATCCTCCTGCTTAATTCTTGCCTATTTAATACTAATAAAATTGACAAACATATAAAGTGATTATTACGTCAGATACCGTGCTAAGTGCTTTACACACATTAATTTAATTCTTACAACTCAATGAAGTAGGTATTATTATTATCCCACTTAGCAGATGAAGTAACTAAAGCACCAAGAAGTCATTTGCCAAAAGTCACATTGCTGTTCTGTTCAAAAATTGTAAAACTTCTCAATATGAAATATACCTATTTACTTGTGTACGCATTTCTCTTAACTAGTGGGTCTTTCTGTTTAACCCTCACCTGAGTCAGACAGAAAATTGATTTTGTTGTCAAAAGACACATCTCTGCTAGGCTGCCAGTTACACAGACAGATCACTCCCGTCAAGAAAGATTTGAAAGAGGAACCTGAAAGACATTTTGTCCCAGGATAAAACTTGGTTTGGGATCTTTAAGGTAGGCATCTGATCGGTTAAAAGATTTCTGTTAGGATGTAGAAAATCCTGACGAGCCTACCAAAAATACTAAAACTAATAAGTGAGTTTAGCAAGATAACAGAATATGACATATATATAAATTATACTTCAGGAATTGACCCCAATCTCTCTCCCCGACTGCAAAACCCCACTGTAGAGTCCCCCCTAAATAAAATCAGCCTTACTGTCTTTTAAAAAATGTATTTCTATATATAGTAGCAATACTTTATTAAAAAAAATTCAAAAAATTCCATTTATAACAGCATCAAAAAGAATTAAATACTTAGGAATAAATTTAACCAGAAAAACGTACAAGATCTGTACACTGAAAGTTATAAAATATTGCTGAAATTAAAGAAGACCAAAATGAAGAGATTCATGCTACAGATTCATCATAATCCTTATCAAAATCCCAGTAGACTTTTTTGTCGAAAATGGCAAGCTGATGCTAATATTTATATGGAAATGCGTAGGGCCTATAATGGGCAAAATAATTTTGGAAAAGAAGAAGAAAATTGGGGGGAATTATACTACCTGATTTTAAAACTTACAATAAATCTACAGTAACGAAGATAGCATACTACTGGCATAACGAATGGAATACAGACTAGTGGAAAATTAGAGAATCCAGAAATAAACCCACACATTTATGATCAAGTGATTTTCAGCAAAGGTGCCATGACAACTCAGTAAGGGAAGGACAGTCTTTTCAACAAACTGCCTTGGAACAACTGTACATGCATATGCAAAATAATTAACTTGGACCATACCTCACACCATACACAAAAATTAACTCAACATGTATCATGGACCTTAATGTAAAAACCAAACAGCAGGGACTTCCCTGGTGGCACAGTGGTTAAGAATCCACCTGCCAATGCAGGGGACACTTTGAGCCCTGGTCTGCGAAGATCCCACATGCCACAGAGCAACTAAGCCCGTGCGCCACAGCTACTGAGCCTGCGCTCTAGAGCCCACGAGCCACAACTACTGAGCCTGCGTGCCACAACTACTGCAGCCCACGTGCCTAGAGCCTGTGCTCCGCAACAAAGAGAAGCCACCGCAATAAGAAGCCCACACACCACAACAAAGAGTAGCCCCCGCTCACCGCAACTAGAGAAAGCCCGCGCACAGCAACGAAGATCCAATGCAGCCAACAAATAAATAAATAAATAAATTTATTTTTTAAAAACCAAGTTATATATGAGAAAAATCCTAAGTGTTCTTATCACAAGGAAAAAATATTTTTTCTTTTTTCTTTTTTATCTATACGATATGATGAATGTTCACTAAACTTATTGTAGCAATCATTTCATGATGTACATAAGTCAAATCACTATGCTGTACAGCTTAAAATTATACAGTGCTGTATGTCAATGATATCTCAGTAAAACTGGAAGAGAAAAAAAAACAGTATGGTAAATCACTTTGGGTTCTCATTCTGGTCCCTGTAACACCACAAATGGGGTATCTATACTCCCTCCATACCATCTTCCCAATTGTTATTGACAAGGTTACTTTTCTAACAAAGATACAATGCTGGGACTTTCCTGGCTGTCCAGTGGTTAAGACTTTGCCTTCCAATGCAGGGGGTGCAGGTTCCAACCCTGGTGGTGGAGTTAAGATCCCACCTGTCTCACAGCCACAAAAGCAAAACATAAAAACAGAAGCAATATTGTAACAAAGTCAATAAAGACTTTAAAAAAAGATACAATGCTATTCTTCTGTAGCCATCTTCAATGGCTCCCTGTTGCCTACAGTAAAACTTCAAACTTCCCAATTTACTTTCCCTTATTTACTCACAAAATGGGCTGGAGTTTCTTTCTTTCTTTCGTGAGCATTTTTTCCCCACCTTTACTGAGGTATAATTGACAAATACAATTGTAAGATATAATGACGATTTGATATACATATCCATTGCGAAAGGATTCCTCCCATTTAATTAATACATCCATCACCTCACACATATGTAGTGTGAGAGAGAGAATATTTCCTTTCTACTCTCTTAGCAAATTTTAATTATATAATACATGGTTATCAACTATAGAAATCATATTGTACATTGGAACCTCAGACCTTATTCATCTTATAGCTGAAAGTTGGACTGGAGTTTCTGAAACAGCAAAAACCAGAGTCAGACACACCTGGACTTAAATCCTGACTCAATCACTTACCAACTATGTGATCTTCCTGAAATTTAGCTCCTTCATGTGTAAAACTGGAACTAATGATTCTACTGATGTTACTGTTAAGTATCAAAGGAGATAACTTCTGGTGAGCACGACAAGTGCCAACCCACAACGGCCATGTGCTAATTGTTCCTCACCTTCCCATTCTCTTCAATCAAGTTTGTTTTCATTCTTCAACACTCAACTCAGATGCAGTCTTTTATCGGTTCCCCAGCCTTAAAGTTCTTCCTTCTCTAAGCTTCCCCAGTACTTTGTGCAATCTTCCATTGTAGCATTTGTCGTTTTGCATTATAGTTTGCTCCAAATTGGTAGAAACCGAGGGTAGGGATGTGTCTTATTTTGGTCTCTCCAGTGTACAGTGCACAGTAGATGCTGAGTAACATCTTCTTGGGTGATTAACAGAAAACATATAGACAACGAAACCCTGACTGAAAATAAAACATATGCTTTAAGAACTTACTTTGTCGGGGTTGGGGGCGGGGGGGAAGGATAGATTTTAAGTCACCTATAACCTCAGTAACATTACATAGCAATTTTATCATTTGATTCCTTCCCTCCTTTCATGTGGGTGGGAGAAAGGAAGAAAGCATGAAGTACAGTAGAGAAAGAAAGAATCAAGGGCCCAAGCCTTCCTATGTTATTTCTACCTCTGGAAAACATTTTTTGTTGTTGTTGTTGTTGTTTTATTTTTGGCTACATTGGGTCTTCGTTGCTGCGTGCGGGCTTCTCATTGTGGTGGCTTCTCTTTGTTGCAGAGCACAGGCTCTAGGCACGCGGGCTTCAGCAGCTGTGGCACGCAGGCTCAGTAGTTGTGGTGCACGGGCTTCGTTGCTCTGCGGCATGTGGGATCTTCCCGGACCACGGCTTGAACCCATGTCCCCTGCATTGGCAGGCGGATTCTTAACCACTGCGTCACCAGGGAAGTCCTGGAAAATGTTTTTTATATTTAACAGTATTATTAAACACATCCCTTAATTAATATGTTGTAATACAACAGTCCGCCGGATGGTCATGTTCACTCATAGGTAACATAACATACTCCAAAGTCAAGTATGAATTTTGGGGGACTTCCCTGGCGGTCCCGTGGTTAGGGCTCTGTGCTTGCACGGCAGGGGGCATGGGTTCCACCCCTGGTTGCAGAATTAAGATCCTGCATGCCCCACGGCACAGCCAAAAAAAACAAAAAAACAAAAAGTGAATTTTTGTACTAAGCTAAATGTTACTCTGTGGTATTTATCACTGCTCTTCACCAACTATTTCCAGTTCTCCCTCCAGAAGTACAGTAAGATTTCACTTCCCTGCCCCCTTGAAGTTAAGATTCTACCACGTGACTTTCTCAGGCCAACAAAATGTAAATGGAACCAACGTGTGTCCCTTCTGTAGTCTCTGAGAGCCAAAGCACAACCTCCCATGTTCTCCTTTTCCGGCCTGGGCAACTGTGGAGGACAGAGATGGTGTCTCCCTCCACCTGGATGTAGGTGTTGTAGAGGAAAGCCCCCAAGCCAGCCCATGATGAACATGCAGCATGAACAAGGAATAAACCTTGCTGTCTGAAGCCACTAAGAACTGCGGTTGTTTGTTGCCCCACCATACTCTAGGTGTTCTGACACACACATAAAAAAGAGTTTAGTATTTCTCTACATCATCCCCAGCTCCAGCTTTAAGAATGTTCTGCACAAAGTTGGGACTCATGTCTATTAGCACCCTTTTTTAAGTATTAGGATATTTTTTTAAAGGACTAAAAAATGGTCTAAAGGTTAGCAGAAGAGTCAGATATTTTCTATTTATTGATTTATTTATTTTTATTTTTGGCTGTGTCGGGTCTTCATTACTGTGTGCGGGCTTTCTCTAGTTGCGGTGCGCGGGGGGCTACTCTTTGTTGCGGTGCGCGGGCTTTTCATCGTGGTGCCTTCTCTTGTTGTGGAGCACAGGCTTCAGTAGTTGTGGCTCACAGGCTCTAGAGCGCAGGCTCAGTAGTTGTAGCGCACGGGCTTAGTTGCTCCACGGCATGTGGGATCTTCCCAGACCAGGGATCGAACCCGTGTCCCCTGCACTGGCAGGCGGATTCTTAACCACAAGCCACCAGGGAAGTCCCAGAGTCAGATATTTTCAATGAAAAGATTTTAAAAACTGAAGTAACTGCACATTAAAAAGGCCAAGGTGTACAGGGGTGGTATATAAATGGCAGCATGCTAATACTCCCTTATTTACCCAAAATAATTACTTCTACTACTTCCTCTCCCTGCAGAGGCTGAAAACCAGGGACTCGGGGTTCGCAAAGCATTACAAGCAGTCACTACCAATCAATTATGAAATCCATCCGCCATCCCAAGTGGTTCAATGTCATTGTTCTCACACACCAGAAAGCCTAGGCCTATGGAGACAGGTTGCTCAACCTGGTGGAGACTGTTGCCCGCTTCTGCAATGTCCATCCCCACCCTTGGTAACAAGGCTCTAAATCTATTCTAGTGGTGGTCACTTTGCAATGTACAGAAATACTGAATCACTATGTTGTAAACCAGGAACTAACATAGTGTTGTAATTCAACTATATTTCAAAAACAAACTCATAGAAAAAGAGATCAGATTTGTGGTTATCAGAGGAAGGGGTGGGGGAGGGGAACTGGACAAAGGTGGTCAGAAGGTACAAACTTCCAGTTATAAATAAGTGGGACTTCCCTGGTGGTCCAGTGGTTAAGAATCCACCTTCCAACGCAGGGGACGCGGGTTCGATCCCTGGTCGGGGAACTAAGATCCCACATGCAGAGGGACAACTAAGCCCACGCGCACGCCGCAGCTACTGAATCCACATGCTCTGGGGTCTGCGCACCACAACTAGAGAAGCCCACACGCCGCAGTGAAGACCCAGCGCAGCCAAAAAAAAAAAAAAAAGATAAATAAGTGCTAGGGATGTAATGTACAACATGATTAATATAATTAACACTGCTACATGTTATATATGAAAATTACTAAGAGAGTAAATCCTAAGGGTTCCTATCACAAAAAAAAAAATTTTCTTTTTCTTTTCCTTTGTATCTGTATGAGATGATGGATGCTCACTAAACTTATTATCGTGGTAATTATTTCACAATTTATGTAAGTCAAATCGTTATGCTGCACACCTTAAAACTATACAGTGCTGTACGTCAATTAAATCTCAATACAACTGGAAGAGAAATAAACAGATCTATCCTAGGCAGGAACGTACTCAGCTAAAGGACTACATTCCCAGCCTCCTCTTCAGTTACATGTAGCCATATGACACAAGCTGAAGCATATGGTACATCTTAGAAGGATGTTTTAAACAGAAGAATTGTGCCCTTGGTCTACTCTTCCTCCACCCTACTTCATGGAACGTGGATGGAATGACTAGTGCTCTAGTAACTACTGTGGAATCTGAGGGCAAAACCCGCATCCCAGAAATGTCTGAGCTGTGAGATAAAAGGAGCTAAGTCCCTGATGATTTTGCAGTGCAGAGGCACAATACCAGCCCTAGCGCCTCCCTTCAGACTTTGACGTGAGAGAAATAAACACTCCCATTCAAGTCGCTATTATTTAGGGGTTTTCTATCACAAAAAGACAAACCTAATCCAGGCCTAGGAATAGAACCCAAGTATTCTGACAGAGTTCATGACACTTCAAATATATATATACATACATATATATGAAATCTCTGTGTAAGTCAAGAAAGTAAAATCATACTTTTGAAGGCTGCCGTTCTGAATTATTTTATCTTTCCATTATACGTTATCTAATTACAGTCCAGGGAGCTCCCTGGGGGCCGAGTGGTTAGGATTCCAGGCTTTCACTGCCGCCGCTCAGGTTTGATCCCTGATCTGCGAACTGAGATCCCACAAGCCACGTGGTGTGGCCAAAAAAAAAAAAAAATTACAGTCGAATCTACACTGTGGCAACTATATTTTTAAATACCATTTAAATACCCCAATAATAAAAATCCATCTCTACTTCAAAATACCCTAGAGAAATGAGGGCCAGAGGGTAGGGGACAACCTCACCTAACCTATCTCAGTAAAAGAAGTTGGAAAACAATAATGATTTTTATCATTTGCATCTCAAATATTTTTTATTCTTAGAGTGTCTTAATTCACAAAATCATCTGCTTCCATCCTATATTGCTATATAACAAATCACCACCAAATCTAACAGATTAAAACCACCACCGTTTTATTTACTCATAATTTTGCAGCCTGGGCTGGGCTCAGCTGCCTGGTTCCTCTGCTAGTCTCAGTGGTGGTCAGTCTGTGGCCGTAATTCCATGAGCAAGTTGATTAGGGGCCAGACTCAGCTGGGATACTAGGATTGTTGGGCATTTCTCTTCCCACGTAGTCTCAGAATCCCCCCCTCTCTGCATGGTCTCTCCACCAAGGTACAACCTAGCTTCTTGCATGGTAACAGTGCTCCAAGAAAGCAAAAGTGGAAGTTCCAGGCCTTCTTAAAACTTAAGCCACAAACTAGCATAATGTCATTTTTGCTGCATTCCAATGAATCACAGGGCTCACCAAGACACATGGGGAGCTGACTATACAATAGCATGAATGCCAGTAGGCATTCACTGGGGGTCACCAATATTACAGACTACCTTCTCCCCACTTATTTACTGAACAGGTTAACACCCTAACGTATGACCTCTAGCATGCTATAATCTCTCTGGGGCTCAACTGTCTGTAAAATAAGGAGTTAGACTAAATGTTCTTGGAATTCTCATCTAGTTTTAATATTCTATAACTCTCTTAAATACATAAGTCTAACATTAGAAAACCTTGGCCGGGATTTCCATGGTGGCCCAGTGGTTAAGAACCTGCCTTCCAACGCAGGGGATGCGGGCTCAATCCCTGGTCGGGGAATTGAGATCCCACATGCCATAGGGCAACTAAGCCTGTGCGCTCTAGAGCCCGCACGTCACAACTACTAAGCCCTCATGCCACAACTACTGAGTCTGTGTGCTGTAACTACTAAACCCGCATGCTACAACTAGAGAGAAGCCTGCATGCCACAACGAAAGATTCCGCATGCCGCAACGAAGATCCCGCATGCCACAACTAAGACCCGATGCAGCCAAATAAATATTTTTAAAAATTAAAAAAAAAAAAATTTGGCCATGCTAATAACCAAATGCTTCAACCCTAGTAGAACAATTCATTGATGAGAGGTTTAAGATAAAGAATATGGTTATTCTTTAATATGTTTCATATTGTTATTTCATATGCAACTGAGTGCTTACCCCAAACATATGTGCATGTCATTAGGATCCCAAAAATCAGGAAATCAAGAAAGTTTTTTTTGCTAGGCTCCACTAGAGGATGACATTAAGAACAAAACCACACAAACTTCACTATGACCATCAACTATGTTGCTTCTAATGTAAATGGGAAACACTGAGATATAAAGATTAAAAGTGATCTAGTATAGGGCTTCCCTGGTGGCACAGTGGTTAAGAGCCCACCTGCCAATGCAGGGGACATGGGTTCGAGCCCTGGTCCGGGAGGATCCCACACGCTGCGGAGCAACTAAGCCCGTATGCCACAACTACTAAGCCTGCGCTCTAGAGCCCGTGAGCCACAACCACTGAAGCCCACACGCCTAGAGCCCGTGTGCTCCGCAACAAGAGAAGCCACCGCAATGAGAAGCCTGCGCACCACAACGAAGAGTAGCCCCCCACTCGCCACAAGTAGAGAAAGCTTGCACGCAGCAACGAAGACCCAATGCAGCCAAAAGTAAATAAATAAAATAAATAAATTTATTTTTTTAAAAAGTGACCCAGTATAAAAAAAACATAAAAAATCATTTTAAAACCACCTAATAATACATCTCATTTAGGGAGACCTACTAAGAAAACCGTGGTCAGCAGAGGTGTAATATAAAAAGACCACTATGACAACATACACAAGTTTGGGTAATAAAAAAAAACTTTAATGATTTTGTAATAACATTACTACACATACAGCTTCTAGGGAACTCTCTTGGTTGTTTTTCATGTGTTATTCATAATAAGAAACATTCTATAGAGACTTCTGCTGACTTAGCTTTTTTATCTTTCTCTCTGTATTAGGGACAGCTGTGCAGAAAGGAGATCTTTATGCCCTCACCCCCCACCGTGAGTACTACATTATTCTATACCGCGGTGTTTCTGGAGTGAGTTGGGCACCTCATCACATGTCAGCCAATAACATTCTATAATGTCAGAATAAGACGTGAAGATAACTGACAACAGTAGCAGTAATAGTAATAGCAAATTCTCATCATACCGCCTTGTAATAGCATTTAGTTTGTGCCAGACATGGTCTAAATTCTACACATATATAAATTCACAACAACCTCAACTAGATGTGCTAGTGTGACCACTCTGCAGATGAGGCAACCAAGGCACAAAAAGTTAAGTCACCTCCCAAGGTCAAATGTAGTTAGTAAGTAGTAGAACCCAGATTTGAATTCAGGTAATCGTGGCTCCGGAATCAGTGATGTCCCTAGAACTTAAGTTTTCTCATTTGTAAAACAAGATTATGGCTTTAAATTTACTGGCTTTTTAAAAGTTGCATAGATCTATATATGAAAGTACACGTACATTTATTAGGTATCCTTCCAAATCATTTTCTATGACAAAATATATACATAGTTTGGATCTGTATGTTTTTTACAAAACAGAGTTAGTACTAAACTCACTGCTTTGTAACTCTCAGAAATTTTTTCCTCAAGTCAACAAATGTATCACAGATATTCTCCCACTTTGGTACCCACAGGTCTACCTCTCTGTCCTGATAAGAACTACATGGTATATGATCCTGCAATCCCACTCCTAGGCATATATCCGGAGAAAACTCTAATTTGAAAAGATACATGCACCCCAATGCTCACAGCAGCACTATTTACAATAGCCAAAACACTGAAGTAACCGAAATGTCTATCAACAAATAAGTGGATAAAGAAGATGTGGTATATATACACAATGAATACTACTCAGCCATAAAAAAAGAACGAAATAATGCCATTTGCAGCAACATGGATGGACCCAGAGATGATCATACTGAGTGAAGTAAGCCAGACAGAGAAAGACAAATATAATATATCACTTACATATAGAATCTAAAAAAATAATACAAATGAATTTATTTACAAAACAAGTTAACACAACATTGTAAATTAACTATACTTCAATTTAAAATAGACTCACAGACAAAGAAAACAAATTTATGGTTACCAAAGGGGATAGCAGGGGTGTGGGGGAGTGGATGATAAATTAGGAGTTTGGGATTAACATGTACACACTACCATGTATAAAACAGATAAACAACAAGGACCTACTGTATAGCACAGGGAACTCTACTCAATATCTTATAATAACCTATAATGAAAAAGAATCTGAAAAAGAATACATACACACACACACATAACTGAATCACTTTGCTGTAGACCTGAAAGTATTTGTAAATTAACTATACCTCAATTTAGGACTTCCCTGGTGGCACAGTGGTTAAGAATCCACCTGCCAATGCAGGGGACACGGGTTCGAGCCCTGGTCCGGGAAGATCCCACATGCCACGGAGCAACTAAGCCTGTGCACCGCAACTACTCAGCCTGCGCTCTAAAGCCAGCAAGCCACGACTACTGAGCCCGCATGCCACAACTACTGCAGCCCTCGCGCCTAGAGCCCGCTCACCGCAACAAGAGAAGTCACCGCAATGAGAAGCCCGGGCACCGCAACCAAGAGTGGCCCCCGCTCGCCACAACTAGAGAAAGCCCGTGCACGGCAACAAAGACCCAACACAACTAAAAATAAATAAATTAATTAATTATTTAAAAAAATAAAGCTATAAAAGACAGGCTGAAAAAAAAAAAACTATACCTCAACTTAAAAGAAAAACTGGGGCTTCCCTGGTGGCGCAGTGGTTGAGAATCTGCCTGCCAATGCAGGGGACACGGGTTCGAGCCCTGGTCTGGGAAGATCCCACATGCCGCGGAGCGACTGGGCCCGTGAGCCACAATTGCTGAGCCTGCGCGTCTGGAGCCTGTGCTCCGCAACGGGAGAGGCCGCGATAGTGAGAGGCCCGCACACCGCGATGAAGAGTGGCCCCCGCTTGCCACAACTAGAGAAAGCCTTCACACAGAAATGAAGACCCAACACAGCCATAAATAAGTAAATAAATAAAAATTTTAAAAAAAAAAGTGCATTTAAAAAAAAAAAGAAAACCTGTTAAAAAAAAACAACAAAACTACATGGTAGTCCACTGATGGGTATTTTGTTCTTGCCAGTTTTTCTCTACTAGTTTTCTACCTTTCTCTGTTGCCATGAGCATGTTTCTCATCTTTACGGGCTTTCTTGACCCTTTTTCGCCCATCTCCTAAGGGTAAGTAAGCATCCTAATCCTTTTACTACTTTCCACACATTCTCCATATTGTCAGTGATTTCAAGTAAATCACATTTATCCTAATCTAGCTCCTAAACTCTTCTCCCAAACCCCCAAATACTCCCAGACATTTCTATCTTGTAGACAGCTATGCCAGAAACTCAAAATTTTTCCTCTGCATTGACTGAAATCTCTCTTCCCTTCCATTCACACTACCAACAATCTACCCTCTGCCGTGATCACCTCACACCAGGACTATGCAACATCCTGTATCTCTGCCTCCATGTAACTCCTCTCTTCATATCATGACCAGGATGGTTTTCCTAAAACAGTCATCATCAAATCATCCAGTATCAGAGTACCTACATTCAACTGTATAAGATGGACACAGAACACAAAATAATATAATAGCATTCTTGTCCTCAGGAAGACTGCAAGTATCTTCTTATAAAACTTTAATTTAAAAAATAAAGTAACCTAGGCATAAAGCAGAGGCTGAAGACGTGTAGTCCACTCGTGGTCCACAGATTAAACCTAGCCCACAAGGTGTAGTTCCAAATTGTGTTTTAGTTATTAATTAATAGAAAATACTTAAAAATCACGAGCTTTCACATTCAAATCCAAGTTTTGAGCCTTTGTTGAAAAACCAGAGTATCTGGAAACGTCTCACAGTCTCATTTGGCAGCCATCAGCCAGAATTATCTATCAGTTTCTCCTAAGCACGGTATAAAGACTCCTGGGACTCTTCAGGCTGTTTTGACTCACCATTTTCTCCCCAACCCAAGGCCTTAAAAATGTCAGCTGTCATTCAGGAGCTTACAAGCGGCATGCAACTCATTTACATTACCTACTTGGTCACTGGGAACAGTTTATAACCCGTGGACTCTCGTCAGCCTGGTGTTCAATGGCCATCACAGGGCGGCCCCAACCCCTGCCTTAAACCTCTGTGCTGGTCACCCCCCCCCCACCAAGAAAACATCTTTTCCACTTCCCTCAATAACTGTATTCACTCTGCTACCCCAAACACCTTCTCACTTTCTTCTCACTCGATCTGGCTAAATCCTGTCGACCCTTCAAGGTATAATTCATGTACTGCTTCCTCCAAATCTCTGGGGACCCTTCTTGGCCACAGTGAACCTTCTTCCAGAGCGGAGTGTCCATCCCAGCATATACTTAACACTTTTATGCTCTCTGAATAACAGTGCCAAATGAAAGATCTAAAAAGTTACAGGAAAGTATTTCTCAGACTTGAACAGGTGCAGCGTTTGTGCATCATGCATACTTACTGTCATCACAAAATTAACAGCAGGAGCAAAGCCAAACAATCTTCCTGTCTTTTACAGGAGGCTTTTTCTAGAGAAAGTGCAAAAAGAGCTGTGTCATTCCTGCTTCTCTTGTGTTCTCAAGTCCTTCAATTCTGCAAACAGACTGACACTTCCAACTACAAATTCAAGATTCATCTTTGTACTAGATTTTCACACTAACCACAGGCGTACATTTATGGGGAGGGGAGGGGAGGGCAGGGGATTTTCCCTATTTCACTCCATAACTTTTGAACTTATACCGCCAAGCAGTTCTGAAAATAGCCACTGTAGCACAAACATGATAAAGTGTTAAAGGAGGAAGGGATTAATCATCTTGTTGAAATTAAAAGATGCGCCAAAACAATTAAAAAAAAAAAAAGAGGACACGATCGAACCTGTGTCCCCTGCATTGGCAGGTGTATTCTTAACCACTGTGCCACCAGGGAAGTCCCTTATCAGTTAACTCTACCATGACAGATTTGTAGTCACTGCGGGGTGACAAGACACACTGCTCTAACTCTCCCCTTCTCCCCCAACTTTCTGCAAAACTGCATGTTATTCCCCAGGCCACAGTCATATTTCCTCTGGGCAGGTAGTGATTGTTTTGTAACCTTGTATTCTAGGGCACTTATGGTTATGACTGAGGGGCTTCCATGAAACTTCACTGATCTTCCAAAGTGTAAATAGTCAGTTTTTAGTTATGGAGAGCTTTAAATACTCTCCCTCTGCTCTCACCTGGTGGGGAGGTGTGTGAAACCCTTGATAGGATTTGATACAGTTTTTAATCTATGAGACATCTGGACTGAACATACTTTTTATTTTATTCTTTGTTTTTGTTTTTTTATGGCCGTGCCCCACAGCATATGAGATCTAAGTTCTCTGACCAGGGATCGAACCCACGCCCCCTGAATTGGAAGCATGGAGTCTTAACCACTGGACCGCTAGGGAAGTCCCTGAACATAATTTTTAGCTGATACTGAATAAACTTTCCAGTAAGTGTGTGTGTGTGTGTGTGTGTGTGTGTGTGTGTGTGTGTTAATTAATTTATTAAAAAAAGAATTAACTGGTAATAGGAAAATGTACTAAACCTCTATTTTCAAAATGAGAAAATAAACTGTTGTGATACAGTTAAATTTACATGGAGGGCTTCCCTGGTGGTGCAGTGGTTGAGAGTCTGTCTGCCAATGCGGGGGACACGGGTTCGGGCCCTGGTCTGGGAGGATCCCACATGCCGCGGAGCAATTAGGCCCGTGAGCCACAACTACTGAGCCTGCGCATCTGGAGCCTGTGCTCCGCAACAAGAGAGGCCTCGACGGTGAGAGGCCCGCGCACCGCGATGAAGAGTGGCCCCTGCTCGCCGTGGCTGGGGAAAGCCTTCGCACAGAAACGAGGACCCAACACAGCCAAAAATAAATAAATAAATAAAATTAAAAAAAAAAAAGAATAAAGATGTTAATCTGAGATCACAAACCGATCTTTAAAAAAAAAAAAATTTACATGGAAATCCATGTTTATCAGATAGTTTACATATTAATAACCATATTATACCAAATATAATTTGTATTTTACACTAAAAATATCATATTCTCAAAGACTAGAGAGTCCATGGAAAAGACCAACAGGACAAAAGCAAACTACAATGAGGCCACCTGACAGATAAGAGAGGCTGCCATTCCAGGACCAGCTTTTCAGGTAAATTAAAACATTTCAGTACCCATTAAATGCTAGAGACCAGTAACTACTGAAAATTTCCCTGTATCTAATTTCTTGAAAAATAAGAAGAATATAATAAAAATTACAAATTTGCATCATCTCAAAAAGCACAAATAATAGTGATGTCTCAACTATAAACTTGTTTTATGAAACTGCGTGTATTATAATGCAATACAGTTTTTTTGTTTGTTTCACTGATTTCAAGTTGACAGCTATGGAAATGAGAGGTTTGGGGGGTGGGGTGGGGGGGAATGCTTACAAATATAGAACAGCAATAGTCCCCTGCAGCAGAGCCATTTTTTGCTGGTCCCTTGTATGACATCACTGGTTGTACCTAATTTTTTCTACAGTAATGCTCAAGGTGACTTTCTTTTTTTTTTTAATAAGCTTATTTATTTATTTAGGCTGCACTGAATCTTCGTTGCTGCGCGCGGGCTTTCTCTAGTTGCGGCGAGCTGGCTTCTCATTGCGGTGGCTTCTCTTGTTGCGGAGCACGGGCTCTAGGCGTGCAGGCTCAGTAGTTGTGGCACGCAGGCTCAGTAGTTGTGGCGCACGGGCTTAGCTGCTCTGCGGCATGTGGGATCTTCCCGGACCAGGGCTCGAACCCGTGTCCCTTGCATTGGCAGGCAGATTCTTAACCACTGCGCCAACTCAGAAAAATCCCTCGACTTTCTAATAACAGTAATTGACCTCTGAAAAGAAAGTGGTTCAGGGTATCAAGAGTTGATCCAGAGAGAGTCAAGGGTAGCGCCCCAGAGACCCTATCCCCACCACCTGCCGCTTCTTTGCCATCCCCACACCACCCAGCCTGGACATAAACTTTGTTCACGTGGTAAGAAATACGGCAGAATCTCCGCTTGGCTTCCCAACTTAGTAATGTGGGTGTATATTATAAGGAAGAAAAGATAAAATCAAAGTTTCAGGAAGGGTTTCCTTCACCTGAATAGAAAAATAACTCCAGCCTCTGGTACGTGCGTGCCTGTCCTGCAGCGGGAGCTTCTGCACCAATGGGAAGACTTGCACCTCTGATAAAGACTAAGTAATAGGCAGTCCTTACCGTGCAAGAGAACTTTTAGACATGTGCCAATTTCACTGTTCCACTTGATATTTCCCTATTTACATACCTATGCTTCAAACTCTGCCTCTAAGATTAAGACCTTCAGTGCAAAATTCTTGATTTTAGGTTGTAAATATAATTTTAAAGTAATAATAGTTAATGTAAAACCAATAACCACATATGCTTTTCACATGTGATAAAACACAAAAATTATCTAACACTATAAAACAAGAAAATGCTTAATTTTTACCTAATTACTAAAAATTCAAACATTTAAACTCAAAGAATGTGTAGTTACTAGTCCATAGTTATCTTTTTTTTTTAATCCGAAAACAAATACACCACCTACTTTTAAAAAATAGTGTCATAAGGCATCTGCTCTAGGGTAAAGCAACCCACTTACTGACCATCTAAATAAGACAATTTAAACACCTTTATCTCCACTGCATTCCACAAAGATATTAATTTTCATTTCTGACGTATCTGCAATTCCACGTAATTTTAACACTTACAAACCTAATTTACATTTATTACACATCAGTTTCACTTTCAGGGTCTGCACTACCCAGCTAACTATAGGGTCTTTTCTGCATGTATCTTAATACAGTGCAGAGATACACTATTGAAAACCCCTCTCTTTGCTTTCCATTTCAGATATTAGTTTCCATTTACATGTTTCTAAAACGACTGGAGATTCCATTTCCTTCAAAAGACACACCTAGTTTTAAAGAATTCACTAACAAGTTTGGAACGATCAAAGTTACCACTAGACTTAATTACCTATAAGGAATGCTGTACCAGTTTTCAAATCTAAAAAACTCTTATGACTTAGAACTCTTCCAAACATTTTCCAAAGTGTTGAGGTTTTTTTTACTGTTATATTAGTGTCATTCTATAGAAAGGTTTTAACTTCGCAAAGGGCTACCTTTTTCCCACTCATAAGAGGTAAAAATTAAAATAATAAAGTAACAATACCCTAAACCAACCTTTCTTCTGGTGCACCCAGGAGTTACACTAATACAAATGAGCTCACTGCAATCTCAGGGGAAGTGTGCACACTCACACAAACACACACTTGGATGTGTAGGGGTGAGGAGCACAACATAGATAGGTCTACTCTTTCTAAAGTAAGAATTTAAAAGCAAATCTAACACGTTATAATCCCAAATTAATGTTCAGAAAGAAACCAAGAAATAGTGAAAATGGGAAGCAATCAAGTTAAAACCCTACTATGGCTTCGTATGCGTTCCTTTAAAAGATACCAAAAAAGTGGCAAAGAAGTTTAAAATTACTTAAAACTGCACCTTCCTTCTCGAAATTTCAGTTAATACAGGAGTAACAATGGCATTTTATACCAGACATTACAACGCAAGTGGTATAATAAACCCCAACTTTGTATCACAAAGAAACTAATGTAATAATGTATACATCCTGTACTTGTTTCCCTCACGATTTGTCATAGCTAGGTAAGAGCTGGCAATAAAATATGGAGGGCAAGTCGAAGGCCCTGAATCATGTTCATAGTAAAAGAATAGCAAAGCGAAAAAGAGCACGTCCAGTGCAGAGCTTCACGGGTTTCCCACAACCCTGTTCTCTGCCTTGCGTTAACGCTATTTTTACTATGTATCACCAAACGTAACAATGCTATTACTAAACGAATGCACCCCATCAAAAGAAGAAAAAACAACAACAAGAAAAAACCAGACTATCCGTAAGTATGCTGCTTTCCTCGGCGTCCCGGTGCACCCTTCCACTACCCCCAGTTCCCTGAGACGACCATATAATGAAATGAGTAAGCAATACACGCCTTCCTGCAACTCCGAAAGACGGCCACAGACCTTCCACAGCAGCAGCCTCAAGAGCCACGAGCGCTCAGCGACTCACCGGCACTGAAGCGGGCTTCTGGATCCACAGGCAAAGTTGTCCTATAACCATTTTGTAGAAAGACATTTCTAACCAGCGAATGGCCGGAGGCGCACAGCCCTAGTGCCTGCTCAAAAGCACACGAGAGCGACTCCTGCCCCAGTAACAGCCGCGAGTGGCTACTCCGATAGAAGTTCGGCCACATTTACATCCGTCTGGACCCGAACGAACGTGCTCCTCGCGATCGGCCTGCGGTGGCAGCGACGTTTCCAAAACTTGCTGCACGCCGTCCCCTACGCGGAGCGACCGCACAGACTAGTGCTCTCGGCGCTGGGCAGTGCGGAGCCCGGCTGGGGGAGGGGAGGGGAAGCGGTCGGAGCACTTCCTAATATATCATTAAAGCACGAAAGCAGAGGTTTGGGAGCGAGAAAAGTTAAAGGAGCGACCGGCTGACAAAGAAAAGCAGCTCCGGCTGCGTCCGTTTCCTGCTCCCCCGCCCAACCGGGCCGGGGGACCACCTGGCCGCGGCGTTTTGACAGCTCGGCGAGCGTCCCGGAGCCGAGCGCCTGGGAGCCGAGCGGGAGCCCGTCCGGCGACTACCCAGCTGTGCTCCGGGCTCGTTTGCTAAACGACCCGGCGAGGCCCAGGGGCATCGACGAGAAATTTCTCAAGAGAAGCCCCGGAACACACGGCGCCGGGGCCAAACTAAAAAGTAAAGTGTGGCGGCGGCGCGAGCCGTCGGACCCGGGCCGGCGGAGGGAAGTGCGGGCGGCCGCGGGAGGCCGGGCGCCGGCGCGGGGCGCGGGGCGGGCGCCCCGGGCCGGAGCCGCGCGGCCCGCGCGGGCCCCACCCCCACCCCGCGGGGGCGGCCGGGGGCGCGCGGGGGCGGCGGGGCCGGGCGCGCCGGTGACAGCTCCGGGCCGGCGCCGCGGCTGGCTCCCGGCCTGGCTCCCTCACACTCAACTTACTTCTTTCTGGCTCTCTGGAAAGGGGAAGCGCCATCTTTGCGAGGCCGGCCCCGAGGTCTTTTGTCTGCGGCTGCGGGGCTCGGGGCCGGGGCTCCGGGCTCCTCGGGGGGGGGTGGCGGCGGCTGCGGCTGCTCCGCGCTCTTGTCCTCCTCCGACGACATCCTAGTCACCAGGAAAGACACATGGATCCCGGTCCTCCTCCTGGGGGGCTCCTCCCGCCGCCGCCGCCGCCGCCGCGGCCGCCGCCGTCGCTGCTGCTCGGGTTCCTCCTCCCCGGCTCAGCCTCTCGCATTTCCCGCAGCCCCGGGAGCAGCAGCAGGTACCGGGAGAGGCGGCAACATGGAGCGAGCAGGACACGCACTCACACACATACGCGCGAGCGCGCGCACCTCGGCGCGCAGGGGCCGGGCGGGGGGCGGCGGGCGGGGCGGGCGGCCGGGAGGGAGGGGCCGGACCGGGGCGGGGAGGTGCGGGCGGGGCGGGCTTCGGGCGGTGCGGGTGTGGGTGTGGGTGCGGGCGCGGGTGCGGGGCGGGGGCGGGGGCGGGGCGGGCGGCGCCGGGCGGGGCGGGGCGGGGCGGGGCTACTGAGGGGGCACGAAGGGCGCCGGCCCCGGGGGGGTCTACGCCCGCGCCCCTCCCCCAGGCCGCCCGCGGCGAGGAGGAGAAAGGGGCCGCGGCGCGGGGAGCGGCAGGACGGCGGCGGGCGGGCGGGGGTCGCGCCCCCCGCCGGTTGCCCCTCCCCCGCGCGGGCCGCGTCAGGCCGGGCGGCGGCGGCGGCGAAGTTTTGACAGCTGCTCCAGTTGTTGTGGTGGGTTCCGGGCTGTGCGAGCGCCGGCCCCTCAGCGCCCGCGCCAGCCCTCCGGGCAGGGGAGGAGGAAGTTTTGCGGCTGTGCGTGTACCACACACAGACACACACACTCGACCGTGGCCGTCGCGCCAGGGCCGCGCCGGGTCTCCCAGAGCGCCCCCGCACCACAGACCTCTCAAACTCGCCGCCGTCTCGCCCACACACGGCCGCCGCGACGCCCCCGCCCCCTCCCCCACTCCGCCGGCCCCGCCGCCCCCCGCTCGCCGCCGCTGCCACTCACGGGGCTCGCTCCGCGCATGCGCCGCCCGCGGACGCGCCGCCGCCGCTGACCTCACCGCCCCTCCCCCGCCCCCGCTCCCTCCTTTTCTGACGCGGCGGCCGGGCCGCGCCGCGACTCCAACTCCGGCTCCGGCTCGGGCTCCGGCTCCGGCTCGGGAGAGCGCCAAGCTGCGGATGAGCGAGTCCGGGATCAGGGTCCGGGGAGTGCGCGGAGGGAGAACGAGGACGAGGCGGGCCGCGTCCGCGCTCCGCAGGCGCTCGGCCTCGGCGGACTGGCGGGCGGGTGCAGAGCTCGTCCCGCCCCGGCGCGCGGCGGGCCCGGGTTCCCCCCGCGCCCCGCGCCTCCACTCCCACCCCCACCCCCGGCGGGGCGCGGGGACCGGCCGGAGGGGCTTCGCCGGGCGCACGTTCAGCGTTCGTTCGTTGTAATGCGCGTCGGTGGAGGAAAAGAAATGGAGTGCAACTTCGTTCTACTCTAGTTCCAGGGATACTTTCGTTATTACAGCGTCGTTTTAAAAATGATCCGGAAAGGGTTTATAAAGCTGTCAGACAAAAAGAACGATGGCATTTTGAGGGATAAAGTGCTGAGAGACATAATGAACCAATAAAACCCCGACAACTTGGTTTTAACGTTGGGTGTGTTGTGACGAAGAGACAAAAATGGAAAGACTTGTAAGCCACCTCTTACACTACCTAAAAACGGTGAAGGAAAACTGGGGCTGCTAGGGTCCGAAATCTGACATGTGCGCTTAGGAAGGAAGGAAGGAGAGTTACAGGTGGGGAGTTCTGGGTTTCTTATTCTAACACGGACCAACACTTGGACAAATGTACTCTTCTCTGATTTCCTTCCCATTCACTAGGGGAGTGAAAAACATAGATTTGAATTGGGAAAAACTATTACGACGCATCAACCATTTGTAAAAGGATTGGGGTAAACTATCATCTTACAGGCTTAGACTCTAGGCCGGACACCCCGGGCACTTTCTGATTATGATTTCTTTCCATCTTCACAACAGTTCTAGTGTAAGGTAAGAATAAAACGCGGTTTTTCCTGCTGTGTTGTTTGCCTTCCCTTCCCAATAGCCAGAATATAAACTCTGAATCGTGTATTTGTGTGTGTTTGGGCAAACATGCACAGTTTCCAGAGCCTCTTCTGACTAAAGCATAGTTTCTTGAAAGGGCTGAAGTGAGGACCACAATAAGACAGTCGTTGGAATCCCTTCAAGGTTTAGTTCCTGCTGGCTTTTTCAAGCTTACTAAATTTAAAATTTGAGATTGGGGAGAACCTAGCTTGGTAAATGAAAACTATAAATTAAAAGTGTCTGACTATTATTATACATAGAAATACAACATATGCATGACTAATTTATGAAGTGATACATTTATGAAGATACATGTATGAAGTGATATATTTAAAGTTTATTACTCTTTCTTTTTCATTTTCTGTACATTACACTAAATATACTTTCAAAAACTGGATTATCGATCCAAATGTTTATCTGTGTTCAGTACTGAAATTAGAAGAGTCATTTACAACTGTGTGTTTCATATGCACAAAATTCCACGTCAGGACAGTTCACTTCAGTATACTTGTCAGCACTTGGGAGAATTTAAGGACCAGAATGTGCAAATTGCAAGTCACTCCTGCTGGAGACAAGTTCTTAAAGGAAACAGCTAGGGACTGGGAACAGAAAAGTGGGTAGAGTAAATGGAAGGGTAGAAATAGAAGTCTGTGCAGTGTTACTTCTGGAAAGATAAAAGATGAAGGTAAACCCAGCCTTAAATCTCCATTCCTTTGGCTACTGTGAGCAGACAAGTCGTTGGGAGCTGTTTTAAAGGATGGTTAGGAGGCTCACCAGCATGAAGTTATTGTGGGCAGAGCAAACAAAATATAACCCAGGATGCAGAGGAAGTATTCAAGGAATACTTATTCGACTTAAATAAAGGTCTTTCAAAGGTTTTTCCATCTCTGTCATTCAAATTACACAGCTCTGAGACCACAATGGCAAAAATCCAGGAGGCAGATAGCTGAGGTAGGTTCCTCAAAATTATAAAACCAGAAAGACAACGAGCATCTGGAAGGACCAAGTGCAAAAAAAAAAAAAAAGAATGCCTACTTTCTAATAAGTACACGTTAAACAGGCACTTTAAAAATATGGTAGACATGCACCAAAGTGTTAGCAGCAATCATCTCTAAAGGGTTGGATTACAAGGGACTTTCACTTTCTATAATGCATTTTTCTATAATACATCAATCTTTCAGAGCACATGTAGTATAAGCATAAACATATATTAAATGTTTAAAATGTGAGTGGGAGTAAGGGTTATCCGCAAAAAAGAAAAAGCAACATCTCATGAAACTGTGAGCAAAGGAGATTCTCAAAGTGTCTAGCATACAAATGACAGTGAATAAAAATTCATGGTACAGTAGACATTCTTACTAATTGAAGGCCTATAAAATGTCATTGATGTCTTTCTTGAGAGAGCAGTCTTTATCACTTTGTTTTAGTGAACGTGGAAGTATTTATAAGGCTTTTCCATAGATTCACTACTAAATGGTATCCCTCTCTTTGTTTTCCCATAAAGTCTTAAATTCCTCAGGGTTTTTTAGGAACCAAATTTTTACAGTTGTGTAAAAAGACCGCTCAGAACGTAAATGCTAGATCTTATAAGATTTGTGTTCATATTTTTACTGTTAAAGTTGCACTTTAACAAGTTGCAGTCATAGGCTATCATTTTTTGTCCTTTATTTTTCAGTCAAAATATTGTTTGTTTTTTTTTTAAATATATATATATTTTTTAAACTTTGGGTTTGTTTATTTATTTATTTATTTATGGCTGTGTTGGGTCTTCGGTTCTGCGCGAGGGCTTTCTCCAGTTGCGGCAAGCGGGGGCCACTCTTCATCGCGGTGCGCGGGCCTCTCACTGTCGCGGCCTCTCCCGTTGCGGAGCACAGGCTCCAGACGCGCAGGCGCAGCAATTGTGGCTCACGGGCCCAGCTGCTCCGCGGCACGTGGGATCTTCCCAGACCAGGGCTCGAACCCGTGTCCCCTGCATTGGCAGGCAGACTCTCAACCACTGCGCCACCAGGGAAGCCCCCAAAATATTGTTTTTAAAAGAATTTCAACCACTTAAAATTAGTTCATATTTAGTCCATAGTGCATTTTTAGTTTTATAAATTCATATTGCTTTACGTAAGTTATTTCAGTAATGCATACCATGTACCTGTGTGATAGAAAAATTAAAGGAAGAATCTGAGAAGGAAATAAGACAGTCATCTTCAAAAATAATTTGTGTATAAGAGTATGAGGCAGGCTTCCCCTGTAGCGCAGTGGTTGAGAATCCGCCTCCCAATGCAGAGGACACGGGTTCGATCCCTGGTCCGGGAAGATCCCACATGCCGCGGAGCAACTAAGCTCGTGTGCCACAACTACTGAGCCTGTGCTCTAGAGCCCGTGAGCCACAACTACTGAGCCTGCGTGCTGCAACTACTGAAGCCCACGCGCCTAGAGCCCGTGCTACAGAATGAGAGAAGCCACTGCAATGAGAAGCCCGCGCACTGCAACGAAGAGTAGCCCCCGCTCGCTGCAACTAGAGAAAGCTCGCGTGCAGCAACAAGACCCAACGCAGCCAAAAATAAATAAATTAATTAAATAAATTAAAAAAAAAAAAAAGAGTATGAGGCATATGTAAATGTTCTACAGCATGTTTTATAGAGACATGAATCTTGCCCTCCAGGGGTCTGTACTTTAAACCTGGCACTACTGAACAAGATAAACACAAAAAAAGGCAATCAAGCAACTGAAAAATAAACATGGAAGAACATACAGGGACTTCCCTGGTGGCGTAGTGGTTGGGAGTCCACCTGCCAATGCAGGGGACACGGATTCAATCCCTGGTCCGGGAGGACCCCACATGCCACGGAGCAACTGGGCCTGTGAGCTACAACTACTGAGCCTGCGCTCTAGAGCCCGCGAGCCACAGCTCCTGAGCCCACACGCCTAGAGCCCGTGCTCTGCAACAAGAGAAGCCACCGCAATGAGAAGCCCGCGCACTGCAACGAAGAGTAGGCCCCGCTCGCTACAACTAGAGAAAGCCCGCACGCAGCAACAAAGACCCAAGGCAGCGAAAAAAAAAAATTAAGAAAAACATACAAATAGAAAGATTAAATATTTACATCTACTGTGTAGAAGACCACAGTTTTCTAAAAAATGCCTCTGGGAGTTTGGGGGGAAGGGCAGGGGTGGGAGAAGGCAGCAGACACCCTAGAAAAATGGTACAGATGAACCTGTTTGCAGGGCAGAAATAGAGACACAGATGTAGAGAACAAACGTATGGACACCAAGGGGGGAAAGTGGCGTGGGGGTGGTGTGGGGTGAATTGAGCGATTGGGATTGACATGTAGACACTAATATGTATAAAATGGATAACTAATAAGAACCTGCTGTATAAAAAAAAATAAAATTCAAATGATAAAAAAAATTTTTTTTTAAATGCATCTGGGAGTTTGGGGGGAGGGGGAAGGGCAAGGGTGGGAGAAGGCAGCAGACAGCCCCCCTCTTCAGACACACACACACACACACACACACACACACACAACTTCATTAGGTTCCTTCCTTCATTAATATAGAAAGACTGCTGTATTGGGTTCCTATAGCTGCTGCAAAAAGCTACCCCCAACAGGCAGCTTAAAACAATAGAAATGTATTCTCTCACAGTCCTGGTGGCTAATAGTCCAAAATCAAGGTGTCGGCAGGGCTGGCCCCGCGTGGCGGGCTCTGGGGGAGAATCTGTCCCAGGCCTTGCTCAGCTTCAGGTGGTCGCCCGCGTTCCCTGGCGTTCCTGCGCTTGCAGGTGCATCCCCCCAGCCCGCCCCCACCATTACATGGCCACCTTCCCTGTGTGTCTCTTCCTCACACACGATGTTCTCCCGGGATGTGTGTGTGTGTGTGTGTGTGTGTGTGTCTTCTCTTCTTGTAAGGACACCAGCCATATTGGATTAATGGTCCACCCTACTCCAGTATGACCTCATCTTAATTAATGACATCCACAACAATCCTATTTCCAAATAAGGTCACACTCTGAGGTTCCAGGAAGGGTGTGAATATTGGGGGGCACTATTCAACCCAGTACGACCACCAAACCGTCTATATTGATGCCTACCCACCTTAGCAGATCAAAATTATGTCGTTAGAAATTTTTATATGCATTAACTGCATGCAAACTCTTCCTGGCACACACACACACACACACACACACACACACACACACACACAAATTATTTACATTTGTTTTACATCTAATCAATTTATCCAAAGAATAAATAAAATCAATGTGAATTTAACAATGACAGTGTCCACACAGTAAAAAAGTAAAATTGAGATTCAGTAGCTCCTTGGTTAGTTTGATCTTTGTAGAGGTACCTCTACAAAATTTCAGTCCAAACTTTACCGTTTGCGGACTTCCCCAGCAGTCCAGTGGTTAAGACTCCACACTGCCACTGCAGGGGGCACGGGTTTGATCCCTGGTTGGGGAACTAAGATACTGCATGCCTTGCACAGCACGACCAACACAAAAACAAAAACAAAATTTATTGTTTGGGGTGTTATGAACTGACTGCCTTTAAGGGTGCAAGGCAATGATTGGACCCTCACCTTCCCCTGTGCTGTGTAGTCAGTTAAGGGTTTCACAACAGACAATTATCTACTTTTACAATGGAAATGGAACTTACAGTCCCATGCATCACCCTTCAGGTTGAATTCTAAATTGGCATGGCTCACTAGGTCCTGGAGAGTCCCTGCTACCCTCCAGCCAAAGTGCTCCTCTCCTTCCCACCACACCATGAGCCCCAGCCTTCGGGACTATTTCTGGTGTGCTACAAACCGCACCAGGTTGTCCCAACCCCTCCCACCCCGCCAGCCCTTTTCACCTGGCCAATTCCCACTTCTTGTTTTTTTTTTTCCCCTTCAGCTCTCTTTAGACTTCACCTCACCCTGACCACCGTTCTTCCCATGATGAAGGTTGTGTGTCCCCCTGGATGCTTCTACAACACCTGTGCTTTCCCCATCACAGCTCTCATGCCCTGTAATGGACTGCCCACTTAACTGCATGTATCCCAGCCTAAGCCCACTGGAGACGACACCAGCTGTCTGCCTTATTCACATTCTATCCCTATTACTCAGCAGTGGCTCAACAGAGTTGTTGAATAAGTGAAATAAATGGGAAAATGTATGTTACTTTCAAGAAAAAGAGCTAAGATGATCCCTTAGGGGAGGCTACTTGAAAAAAGTAACTAACTTTATAGACAAGGTATACATGAATACTTTGCTACATTTTGTGTTGATTGTTATATTTTACCTTTCTATAAGGGAACAGGCAAGTCCTCTTTGCCGCCTACAACCCACGTTTGTTATGTGACACTCCCCTCAGTGTTACTGGCTTTCAGAAGCCTGGACGGGGAGGATCACGCCTTTTCTAATGGAGTCTCTACAATCAAAAGAGGTCAAAATAGTTGTCCACAGGGAATTCCCTGGCGGTCCAGTGGTTAGGACTCTGCACTTCCACTGCAGGGGGCACAAGTTCGATCCCTGGTCGGGGAACTAAGATCCTGCATGCCGCAGGGCTCAGTCAAAAAAAAAAAAGTTGTCCACGGTCTTCAGACAACATAACATCTCCTTAGAAACATTTGTCAGCCAAGATAACATTAAGGGGAAAATTATTACAGACAAGCATATACAATATGTATCATATAACTCACGTATGTAAAACTGTGTAAATCCACAACAAGCTATGTAAGCATATGTGTGTAAAGTAATAATATTCATCAAAATATAAACAATGACTGTCTCTGGGCTGGGATTCCAAATGACATTTACTTTCTTTGTATTTTTTCCTTTTAAGTTGTATAATGAATGACTATCATTTTTACAAAAGCAATCAAGCTGTTTTGCAAAGAAAGAGTTTTTTCTCCAAATTTATCTTTTTTTTTTAAATAAGTTTATTTATTTTATTTATTTATTTTTGGCTGTGTTGGGTCTTCGTTGCTGTGCACGGGCTTTCTCTAGTTGTGGCAAGTGGGAGCTACTCTTCGTTGCGGTGTACGGGCTTCTCATTGCAGTGGCTTCTCTTGTTGTGGAGCACGGGCTCTAGGTGCGCAGGCTTCAGTAGTTGTGGCTTGTGGGCTCTAGAGCACAGGCTCAGTAGCTGTGGCGCACGGGCTTAGTTGCTCCGCGGCATGTGGGATCTTCCCAGACCAGGGCTCGAACCCGTGTCCCCTGCATTGGCAGGCGGATTCTTAACCACTGTACCACCAGGGAAGCCCAAATTTAACTCCTTTTTAGCCTTAATTGTATTTAACTTTCACTGTGGCATTCTTTTCCTTTTCTATCTTCTTGTCTGTGGAAATTTTAAAAATTTGATGGAACTCATGCCCCCTGCAGTGGGAGTATGGAGTCTTAACCACTGGACCACCAGGGAAGTCCCTCCCATAATCTTAATAGGTATTTTCATCACTTCCTGCTGGTGCTCTGCCCAACACCTAAGAAAGTTGTACTCACTTGGTACCAATCTCTTTCCCTCACTGGTCTCACGTTCCTGCCATCTTTGTGACCCCAGTACATTGAACAGAGTAGATGCTCATAAATATTTGTTAAACTAAAAAAGCAGCAATCATTACTCCAGTAGGTGCCATATGAGGATGGGAGGGAGCAAGAGAAGGAAGGAAGGAAGGAGGGAGGATGGAAGGCGGGAGCTCAAATTCTAAGGGCTGAGTCTAAGGGTGGGAGGGCCCCAGCCCCAGCCCCACTCACTCGTTTGCTGCCTTCCTGGTCACTTTCACTCCTCTGCGTCCATGTCTATTACTCTGTCTGCAGGCTGTCAGCCTCTTTCCCTCCCTTGTCTTGAGCTGCCTTTGCCAGCTCAGTGACATCACCGTCATTGGGAAGAGTTGTCCCACACTGTGCAGCCTCACACATCTGCAACCGGAAAGACAAACAGACCAGCAGACACCTTAAGGAAGCTGATGAGCAGCACAAACGGGTAAGGTGGCCAAAGAGGCCGAGGCCCACAGGTAACCAAACGTGGCTAGCGTTACAGAGCACGGCATGAGACAGTGAACAAAACAATTTCCCTCTCAAAAAACAAAAACAAACAAAAGAAACCCAGCGCAACCAACCAAACAACGGGAGCCACAGCTTCACCAGGAATTTGAAGTGGGTGGGTTTTCACCTGGTTTCCTCTTCCCTGTCTCTGAAGTTTAAATGAAACTCTGGGGCCCCGGGTACGCGTGTCCCCCCTCTGGGGGACAACTGGGCCTGACTTCCGCCTGCCCCAGGGCCTCCCAACTCATGGTCCATCCTTCTGTGACCTCATTCCCTGCCCTGGTTCCATGTGCCACTTGTGACTTAATCAAGATCAGATCTGTTTCAGCTACCAAGCCCCAGAGGCCCCAAGGGCCCCGTTCCTTTTCAGATCAATCTGGGGGTGGTTTTAGGGCTGAGCTCTCAGCAGACCATCCTTGCGCCCGGGCCCAGAGCGCCGGCTTCTCCAGACACCAGTTGATGGGTATTTGGCTGCTTTTCCCACTGACCCCTCGAGGGGCTTCATAGATCTCCTCCCGGGGCGCCTCGCTGCTGTTCTAGCGCCTGTCTGCGGCCGGGTGGGCCCCGCGGGCGATGGACGGCAGAGCCCCTTCGGCACCTGAGCTGCCCGAACGGCTGGCGATGCCGGCGGCCGAGGAGAAGCACCTGCTGAGCAGCTTGGCCGCGGCACACACCTTGGCCAGAGTCCTGCGGCCCTGCTACGGCCCCCAGGGGCGGCAGAGCTCCTGGTCACCGCCAAAGGAGAAACCGTGGTCACGGGGTATGCCACGGACATCCTCCGGGCGCTGGAGCTGGAGCACCCCACCGCCCGGCTGCTGCGGTTGGCGGCGCAGAGCCAGGCGGAGCAGAGCGGCGACGGCGCGGCCTTCGTGGTGCCCCTGCCCCAGGCCCTGCTGGCGCAGGCCGAGCGCCGGCTGCAGGCCGGCCTGCCGCGCGCCCAGCTCCGGGAGGCCTAGGCCGCGGCGGCCGCCGAGACGCTGGCCCTGCTGCCGTCCCTGGCCATCCGGGCGCTGGGGCCTCTGGAGGACCCGTTCGGGGCCCTGCACTCGGTGACCAACACGCACAGGCTGTGGCAGACGGACTGCTTGACCGCGGTGGTGGCGCATGCGTGCTGGGTCCCCCGGGAGCCGGACGGCGGCTTCCGGCCGGAGCGCGTGCGCGTGCGCGCGCTGCCCGGGGCGCGGCCGGAGGACTCGTGCCTGCGCCCCGGCCTGGCCCTGTCCGGCAAGCCCTGCGGCCAGGTGGCCACGGTGCTGAGCGGCGCCAGCGGGGCTCTGACGGCCTGCGCCTTCGGGCCCGCCAGCGCCAGTGCCCCGGCCACGCTCGTCTCTCCCGTCCTGATGACCTGACCGAGTTCAGGAAGGGCAGCGAGAGGCTAATAGAAAAGCAGGTGGCCCAGCTGGCAGCCGCGTCTATTAACGTGGTGGTGGTTTGGGGGCAAATTGACGAGGAGACCCTAACGCATGCTGACAGGTGCGGCCTCATGGTGATTCAGGTGAAGTCCCGGCGGGAGATGGTGCACCTGAGCGAGGTGTCTGGCGCACCTCTGATGCCTTATCTGCTTCCTCCGCTGGAGCCAGGGAAGTGTCAGAGGGTGTACGGGCAGGAGCTGGGAGAAGGTTTGGCTGTGGTATTTGAGTGAGAAACTCCAGGCACCCCTGCCCTCACCTTGGTGCTCAGGGAGGCCACCGCTGAGGGGCTACGGGGTGCAGAGTAGGCTGCCTACCATGGCATTGATGCCTATTTCCAGTTATGCCAGGATCCCAGACTGCTTCCAGGAGCTGGGGCCACGGAGATGGCTCTGGCGAAAATGCTCTCAGAGAAAGGAACCAAACTGGAAGGGCCCAGTGGTTCCACCTTCCTGGCATTTGCCCAGGCCCTGCAGTCTCTTCCTGAAACCCTGGCAGAGAAGGCAGGCTTAGCCGTCTCAGACGTGATGGCAGAAATGAACGGAGCTCACCAGGCTGGGAATTTCCTGATAGCATTGGAGGTTGAAGGGATAATAAATGCGGCCCAGGAAGAGGTGTGGGACACCCTAATAGCCAAAGCCCAAGGACTTCGAGCCGTGGCTGACGTGGTACTACAGCTCCTGACTGTCGATGACATTGTAGTAGCCAAGAAAAGTCCCACACCTCACGAGGACCTGAAACCTGAACCTAAGAAGGCAAAGGATCGACCATCCCCCGTGAAAAAAAGGAGTCCTTGGAACAAATAAGTGGCAACATCCTCAATAAAATGGGGTTGCCAAGGAGGGCATTGCCACCCCAAAAATGAATGTTGCCTTGTATTGCCTCCACGTTTGCTGCTATTTGAGTCCATTTCTGTAGATAAAAACAACATAACCGTTGAAGTCCTTTCCATTGATTTACTTCCTTTCAGATTCTTGGCTTTTTTCATTTCCTGTTTCTCTCCATCAGATTCTGTTCTTTCCTCCAGGATTCAATTCTATTAAAGATGTTTAAATTGAGTACCTGAATTTTGGGGATGCAAGAAAGGGCAGGTATCTCTTCCCAACTGTTTGAGTATTCCTGCATGAATTCTAAATTTCTAGAATTTCTGTCTAAATGTCACTTTAGCAATCTGAGAACCTCAGTTTCAGCTTAAAGGAGTGGCCGCTCATTCCTGTTGTGATTATTTGGAAAAAGAAGGGAATGCTATTTTAAGGCAAAAAATCAATATAAAGGAGGAAAATGAGCTGGCAGGCAGAAATATATTTTTTAAAAAGCATCCTTGGCATATATAACAAAAGATAAGAACACACACCTTAGAACCGCACTACAGTTCCAGTGAAGGTGAGGAGCACTGGGGAGCACCCAGCACCAGGTTATCCTGGCCAGGCTGTGATTATGCCCAGATACTCCTGGGCAGTAAAGAGAGTTGAGCAGAGCTGGGAACATGTTACCCAAAACCTTTCCCACTTAACCATCCAAATTACTCTGCCTCTGGGAAAAGAGCTGAATGTAGGGACAGAACTGAGGTGACGGGAAGCTGCAGTCTCTTAAGAATCAAAACAAAGAAGCTTAAGCATTTGGAGAGAGAACCAGACTCAAGAAACAATTGTCTTATAGCAGGCATATTAGCTGCAACAACGCAAAACAAATTTGCAAAGATTCTTTGAAACCCAGAAGTGAAATCCTGAGAAGCTGTTAGTGAACAAAGGATGGCACATGAAAATGTATAGAACTATACTCGTTATCACTAACTTATAGTAATAAGTTATATCTATACAACATCCTTGATGTGTCTTTCCTTGTTGTGTCTTCATCGTTATATTTTAGCGAATATAACTAAGCGCTGTCATATTTCTCCCCTGCCCTCAGGTTCCGTATTGTTCTCATAGAGTCTCAAATTCCATAGTGATGATGATAGAGATAGGTAACTTTTTAAAGCAGTTCAAAAGCACTTTGTCTTCAGTTTATTTAGTCATCAAAACAAACTTATGAGAAGGAAGCTTGTTATCTCTCAGTTGCAGGAGACACAATTGAGCTTCAGAGAAATTAAGTAATTGGCCAAATTTATACAGTAAATAAAAGAGGAAAACCCATTCTCTTGTTCATTACTTTATTGCCCCAAATTCCTCTGTTGTGATGTTTTCAGAGATATAACCCCTATAATTATGAAGAAAGTATGTCTCAAAATGTAAATTGAAAATTTACAATTAGTGTTTTGTTTTTCGTTTTTTTTTTTTTTTTTTTTTTGGCCACACCGAGCAGCATGCAGGATCTTAGTTCCCTGACCAGGGATCGAACCCGTGCCTCCTGAATTGGGAGCATGGAATCTTAACCACTGGACTGCCAGGGAAGTCCCTACAATTAGTGTTTTTTAAATTAGACAAAAAGGCATGTTTACTTTGCAAGATAAAATAAGTAAATAAAGACGGCTCTTGCTCACAGAGAACATTTTAGTTATAGATCCAAGACATACGAAGGCCAAACATGTAACTTAGTATCTTTTAAGTGCCCTAAATTTGATATACGAGTGATTTTTTTGATAAGTGGGGAGAAATCATACTGTAACATTACCATCTCCTTTCCCCCTAGACAGACAGATACACACACAATTATATATATATATATATATATGTATATATACACACAAGTTAAAATTAGCAAGGACAGCCTTACAAGTGATGAAGAAATATATGGCAGATACAAATTTAACTGGCTTATACTGAGGGCTTTAAAGGTAAAAACATCTAACCCCAATTTGAAACCTAAAGACCCAGAGAATTCAGGCATCTCATGGGAAAGCTGGCAAGGTCCTAGAGCTTGTGCTAAGGAGGCCCCTGAATTACCCTGGTTCCCATCTGTCCCATGACTAGTTGGCCAGCTCTTCAAATCTGTAAACTGCGAAGTATCCTTCAGATAGATCTGCTTGATCGAGCCAGAGCTGGCTTCCCCTTCTTGTTATCTAAAGAGCTTTAGGACTTCCCCGGTGGCACATTGGTTAAGACCCCGTGCCTCCAGTGCAGGGTCGGGGAAGTTCCGCCATGCCATGCAGTGCGGCCAAAAAATAGAAAATGAAGAGCATTAGCTGCTCCAGAAGAGAAGGAAACATCATACAATGGTTAGGTTGACTACCGTGGGCAGCTAGCAGACACGGCTTGGGGAAGAGGACCAGAAGGGAGAGCTCAGTACGAACTGAAAGTGTTTGGGTGTTGAGGGTTTTTTTTAGCATCAGTTGAGGCTTATCTCCAACCCTACAGCCTGCCTTCTAAACTCTTGCTACTTACCAGTGATCCCCGAACCAGTGGCACTGGCATCATTCGGGAGCATGTTAGACATGCAGAATCTCAGCCGCCCCCAGCCCCTCAACAACCTACTTTGTCAGAATTTGCACTTTAACAAGATCCCCAGGTGACTGGGGTGCATATTAAAGTCTGAGAAGCACTGATCTAAGCTACGCTCCCAGTTAGCTCTATCTTGATCATGCCTAGAAATCAAGTATCCTCTTAACATCATCTTTAAGCATTCTAAGTGTCAAAATGTCTGAATCAGACATAAAGTTGTGTCTTTTCTCCTACTGACTATGGAGAAACTGACCAGAATTTGACCTCAATTTTACCAGGTCTCTCTGGATCCTGCTTCCAAGGTTCCAGGATCAAGCTCTCCTAGGATGCAGGGTCTCGAGTTCTCCAAGGGCCCAAGGACTTGGCTACATCTTTCTCTTCCAAGATGTGCTGTCTTCAGCTCCAGAAGCAGCTGAATTTCAGAAACAACAATTTCGAGAGCACATTCTCCATGAAACTTGCAGCCGGTGGACTTGTCTGTTCTTCTATCCCCCACACCTTCCAATTTAGTGACATTGTGTTGTGGGGTTCTGAGTTGACCCAGCAAGCAGAGAGCAAAGAGATAAGATCAGGAGAAAACAGGGACTGAAAACAAGAACTTCTGAGTCCTGGGGGATGAAGAAGATGGTGGCTGGCCTGGGTGGGGAAGACTGGGGCTGAGTTGGGAGAACTACCCCATACTTCTGGGCACCTGTGAGCACAGACCCAAGACTGGGGCCTACACAAATCCTGGAGTCCTGAAGGGACGAAAGTCATTGCTTCCAAACTGTGAAAAGAAGATTGAAACAAGAAAGAGCTGTCAGTAGTCTGTTCCAATCCTTTGTCTATTTCTGGACCTCTTCCCAAGAGGCCTTTCTCAAGAGATCCCCTTACAGCAGGAGCTCTGCTTTCTAGGCCTACAAGTCTGAAATCCCTTTAGTGCAGAGGCCAAAGGATAGAGAAAGCTAAGACTCAAGAGAGAAAACAGAAGACTTCCAAACTGGGACATCTGAATGGGAGGAAAAGGGAAGACTGGGGCTCAGGGACTCAACCATTTCTTTTGCGAATGAACGAAACTAGTTTAAGAAGACTAGCTTGTACCCTGTCAGCTGGACTGACATAAATACACATGTTTGTAGCCCCAGGCCCCTCCCATTTCTGCCTGAACCTTTCTGGAATAGAGACCAACTCTCGATGATGCTTCACCATGATGTGAGGGGCGTGGCATTGTTAAGTATTTACTGATGGGCTACTTCCCACTGATTTATTGAAAATTTCCCCTTGTACTCAGTTTCCTTGTTAAGGTAACTACCCCAGGGAAAGTTGTCCCCAAAGTGCTAAAATGCTAAAACCTGCAGTAGACACAGAAACCCCAGAATCTCTGTGATTCCTAAAGTAGCTGAGTCAACTTTTTTCCCAAAATATCAACCTCCCCTCCCACCAAGCTAAAGATCCCCTTCCTAACTGGGGAGGGGGGGAGAGGAAGATGGTTGGGGGAGAATGAGAGAGATGCCGGCAGGATCTGAGACGGGCTCTGCTCACCTCCTCATGGGCTCTAAGGAGTGAGATGAGGAAAAAGGCAGTAGAATCTCCAGGAAAGTTTGAGGGTCTGAAAACAGAGGAGAGTCTCTGCTTCTGGTCTGCAACCTGGAGCCCCCAAGGAGTGCCAACAGGATGGAGCAGAAATGACAGTGCGGGAGGGGCAGGGAAGAAAGGGCTCTCCCGGGAGAGCAGGCAGGTCTCCCTGTGCCTCAGGAGGAGATCAAGAATTGACTTGGCTGGGGGACTTCCCTGGTGGTCCAATGGTTAAGAATCCGTCTTCCAATGCAGGGGATGCGGGTTCGATCCCTGGTCTGAGATCTAAGCCTGCATGCCGCAACTACTGAGCCCGTATGCCACAACTAGAGAGAAAGCCCGCACGCCACAATGAAGAGCCCACGCACCACAACAAAAGATCCCACGTGCTGCAACTAAGAATAATGCAGCCAAAAATAAAATAAATTAAAAAAAAAAAGAACTGACTTGGCTGATCGACAGATGGATAAGAAAGATGTGGTATATATATAATGGATTATTACTCAGCCATAAAAAAGAATAAAATAATGCCATTCATGGCCACATGGATGGACCTAGAGATTATCATACTAAGTGAAGTAAGCCAGAAAGAGAAAGACAAATACCGTATGATATTACTTATATGTGGAAACTAAAATATGACACAAATGAACTTATCTATGAAACAGAAACAAACCCACAGACATACAGAACAGACTTGTGGTTGCTAAGGGGGAGGGGAGGTGGGGGAGGGAGGGACTGGGAGTTTGGGATTAGCAGATGCAAACTATTACATACAGAATGGATAGACAACAAGGTCCTACGGTATAGCACAGGGAACTATATTCAAGATCCTGTGACAACCATAATGGAAAAGAATATGAAAAAGAATGTACATATATGTATAACTGAATCATTTTGCTGTACAGCAGAAATTAACACAACATTGTAAATCAACCATACTTCAATAAAATAAATTTAAAAAAAATTGACTTGACTTTAGTCTGGACTGATCAAGAAAAACCATGAAGGGACTAAATTTACCTGGAATTAACTAAATTAAATATTCTACCATCAGGCAGAAAGGGAGCTGGAAAAAGAAATTTTAAGATCATTTAATTATAGAAATACATACTTCGAACACCTTGAGTTTGGGACTTGAGAATTCAAACTTTCTACAAATATAAAGACTGAATGAGGAATTTGGACACTCCAGCACATGTCATTAACAGAGCTTGCCATTAGTTACTGCAGGGCTAAGTAAGAGATAGAGGCTGGTTAGCAAAACAACGGCAATCTTTCTGTACTGCAGCACAGATTTGAGATGCAGTTTTATTCATTCTACAGGTTAAAAACAAAATCATGGCTCTCTATAAGTTTTCTTCTAATTCACTGAATGCAATCAGAAAGGAGAGGTGGATCCTGGTGAGTTTACGCCAGATATGCCTCTCTAAACGTCACTGAATGCACAACGGAAAACATTTTCACATCCAGATCATTATAAATTTTTACAAACAACTTAATCCCTGTGTACTCTGCCTCCTGTGCCCACCGACTCCAGAACCTAGCATTGCAGAGGGCCCCAGTGCGGCTGCTTACCTGAGCTTACCCTCTTGGGAAGCACCCAAGCTCTGGACGAGCGCCCCTGCTCCACCCCTACCCCCAGAAGCAATGAGATCTATCAGTCAGCCTCAGTCTTCCTTGCGTAGATGCCAAATACTCCATGCTTCACATTGCATTCCTACATTCATTTTGATCTAAAACCTTCTATTTCAATTTTATTAATGTAATTTGTTGACAAAAGGGGTAATAATCCATTGCAATATTGTTTTACGTGAAAAATAGTTTCCAAAATGACTTGCAATGTTTTTTTACACTAGATTTTTTTTTTTTTTTAATATTTACGTATTTGGTTGCACGGGGTCTCAGTTGCGGCAGGAGGGCTCCTTAGTTGCAGCTCCAGGGCTCCTTAGTTGCGGCATGTGGGCTCCCTAGTTGTGGCACATGGGCTCCTTAGTTGTGACATGTGAACTCTTGCAGCATGAATGTGGGATCTAGTTCCCTGACCAGGGATCGAACCTGGGCCCCCTGCACTGGGAGCACAGAGTCTTATCCACTGTGCCACCAGGGAAGTCCCTAGATTTTTTTTTTTTTTTTAATTTTATTTATTTATTTATTTATTTATTTATGGCTGTGTTGGGTCTTCGTTTCTGTGTGAGGGCTTTCTCCAGTTGCGGCAAGTGGGGGCCATTCTTCATCGCGGTGCACGGGCCTCTCACTATCGCGGCCTCTCTTGTTGCGGAGCACAGGCTCCAGACGCGCAGGTTCAGTAGTTGTGGCTCACGGGCTTAGTTGCTCCGCGGCATGTGGGATCTTCCCAGACCAGGGCTCGAACCCGTGTCCCCTGCATTGGCAGGCAGATTCTCAACCACTGCGCCACGAGGGAAGCCCCCTAGATTTTAATTTGAGAAAAATCTACACATGCCTTAATTCCTGAAACTAAATAGAAAACATTTCAAAATACACCCAGATGTTACTGAAATTTAGTCTTTTTTTAATTGAGATATAATTGACATATAATATTGTATTAGTTTTAGGTATACAACATAATGATTTGACATATGTATATATTGTGAAATGATCACAATTAGTTAACATGTATCTCCGCACATAGTTACAAATTTTTTTTTCTTGTGATGAGAATTTTTAAGATCCACTCCCTTGGTAAACTTCAAATACACAATATTGTCAACTAGAGTCACCACGCTATACGTTACATCCCAGGACTTATGTATCTGGTAACTGGAAGTTTGTACCTTTTGACCCCCTTCACCCATTTTGCCCACTCTCCACATGTACCCCCAATGTCTCCACCTCTGGCAACTGATAATCTGTTCTCTGTATATTTGAGTTTGTTTTTGTTTGTCTTTTCTTGTTGTTCCACGTATAAGTGGATCATATACTATTTGTCTTTCTCTGTCTGACTTATTCCACTTAGCGTAATGCTCTCAAGGTCCATCCACGTTGTTGCAAATGGCAGGATTTCCTTCTATTTCATGGCTGAGTAATATTCCACTGTGTATATATATCACCTTTTCTTTATCCATTCATCCATTGACGGACTCTTAGGTTGTTTCCATGTCTTGGCTATTGTGAATAATGCTGCAATGAACATGGGGTTGTAGACATATTTTTGAGATAGTGATTAAGCTTTCTTCCGATAAATACCCACAAGTTGAATTGCTGGATCATAAGGTAGTTCTATTTTTAATTTTTTGAGGACCCTCCATACTGTTCTCCATAGTGGCTGCACCAATTTACATTCCCACCAACAGTGCAGAAGTGTTCCCTTTTCTCCACACCCTCAGAAACACTTACTGCTGTCTTTTTGATAATAGCCAGGTAATAGACAGGTGTGAGGTGATAGCCCATTAGGGTTTTGATTTACATTTCTCTGATGATTAGTGATGTTGAGCACCTTTTCATGTACCTGTTGGCGTTTGTACGTCTTTGAAAAAATGTCTCTTCCTCTCCCCATTTTAAATTGGACTGTTTTTGTTTGTTTTTGCTATTGAGTTGTATGAGCACGTCACTGAAATTTAAAGTCTTTACTCAGATGTTCAGCATCACACCACACAAGTACATCCGTAGAGATTGATATGCTAATGCCACAGTCGGAAATTCAGTTTTCCTATTTCTGTGTATATTTTTATTTTGCCTTATGCTACAATAGGCACTAAGTAGTAGAGAATGAGAATATCATCAATGATTTGAAATATAGAAATAGTAATGCAATAAATTTTCTAGTTGTTTTTGCCCGTGCTGCGTGGCTTGCAGGATCTCAAGTTCCCTGAGCAGGGATTGAAGCCCGGCCACAGCAGTGAAAGCCCAGAATCCTAACCACTAGGCCACCAGGGAACTCTCAGTAATGCAATATTTATTCAGAGAAAATATTCCTATGTGCCTTCTTGTTACATTTTACTCCATTTTCTATTATATTACAAATTCATTAGGTATAATTGCTTTTCTCCTCCCTCCCACATTTTATTTTCTGTGTTGTTTTGTATATTTCTCATCCATTTCTTTATTTCTTTGCCCATGGGTTCTACTTTTCCATCAATTCCTATGGGCTCTCATTACAACGAGTAATTAATCATCTTTGCCTTTTATTTAGTCTCTGGTTTCTTGAAATGCCTGCTCAACCTTATTCTTTTCCATCTTGGGTAAGTTTTCTTTTGTTTGTTTGTTTGTCTGTTTGCTTGTTTCCTGGGAGTTTCAGAAAGATAATTCCCTATTTTCTCCCCAAGATCTGGGTTTCCTTTTCATAAATTAAATTTCTCTTCTTTCATTTTTCTCCACTCTCTACTGATCTCTTCAGCTTTTTTTTTTTAAGATTTTTTTAAAATTAATTAATTAATTTATTTATGGCTGTGTTGGGTCTTCGTTTCTGTGCGAGGGCTTTCCCTAGTTGTGGCAAGCGGGGGCACTCTTCATTGCGGTGCGCGGGCCTCTCACTATCGTGGCCTCTCTTGTTGCGGAGCACAGGCTCCAGACGCGCAGGCTCAGTAGTTGTGGCGCATGGGCTTAGTTGCTCCGCGGCATGTGGGATCTTCCCAGACCAGGGCTCGAACCCGTGTCCCCTGCATTGGCAGGCAGATTCTCAACCACTGCGCCACCAGGGAAGCCCTCTTCAGCTTTTTACTTTCATAAAGTTTTTCCTCTACTGAACTCTCCTAAACTCTTATGTTGCACTTATCCAAATAATCCAAATAACAGGTTTCTAGAAGTGCTGAGAGTTTAAAATTTCCTCTCATTCTGCATAGTAAACAGTGGAGAGTTCTAGAAGTAAATGTAGCTGTTTATATTTCAAGTAATAGTGGGGTACAGTTGGATTTATTATGGCAATTTGAACATTTATTAAGTGCTAACTCAGTGTTAAGAACTACCCTGATACCAGGATTTAACTCGGCCAACAGGCAAGGAATCTCGATCAGGCAAACTCACCATTTAGAAGTATTAGAAAGTGGATGGAAGATAGCTAGGAAAGACAAGGGTCACATGCTTCCATTGCTGCAGCCATCTACACGTGACACTTGGTAGCTGATTAGCGTACTGAGTGAAGGAATGAATGAAGCTGTTTTGAAGCTTCACGGGATGGTGTGGGACCCCAATCTCATCTCCTGTTGCAGGGAGAGTGACTGACTGAGTGCCTCGGCGACCTTGGAATCCACCACCAGGATCCTCAGAAGGGAACCTGTGCTCCAGCACTCCGGCCCGTCTGGCCAAAGCCGACCCACTCTGCCTGCTCCGCCTCCCCTTCCCAGGGGTCAGATCTCTTGCCTCTTCCAACTCTCTCCCCTTTCTTCCCTCATAGATATTTCCTCCCGTCAGTCTCCTGCATGACAATCCTGTCTTGGCATCAATTTTGCAGAGGAGCTGAACTACAGAAATATAAGATTACCCTGAAATCTAGATTTGTCCTCCTAAGTGAGTGACCCTCCTCTTCTGAAAAGTCATTCAAGGAGAGATAACTTCGATTTATAACCAACTACCTCACCCAACCTCCCACCCTTAGAGCCACTCCCTACACCACTCCCTAAGGGTATAGCAGGGCCTCGCCTTACACCTTCCCCACCTCACCTAACAACACACACACACACACCTTCCTCTTTTGCAAGTGTTATTATTTATTTCTTTGAGCCAAGTAAGCTTATCCTTTGAATGTACTCTCCCTTTCTCCTCTTATTAAGGCATTGTTACTACATTAATGATGAAAATAAAATGCTTTGCATAAGAACAGCATTTTTGTTACCTTCCTGAGCCCTTGGTAGAAACATTACCTCATTTGATCCACATAATAACTGTGAGATGAGCCAGGACCAGTATTATCAGCCCTACTTCACAGATGAAGAAACCGAGACCCAGACTAATCTCTGGGGGCATCAGTTTCCAAGTCTGCCCAATGAAGGCTTGAACCCTATGGCCTCTAAGTCCTCCTCCACTTCTAAAATGGTACCACTTCCATAATTTGTCTGAAGTTACAAAGCTAGTGGTTAGCGGTGGATTAGAGGTCTGAGATGAATGCCTTTGCTTGCCAGGCGAATTCCCCCACACCATCTTGTCTTTGCTGACCACAGCGATGGCTAACACTTATTAGCTGGCCCGGTGCTAATTCCTCTCAGGGGCACTGCTGAATACCTACTCGGCACCCTGCCCCCTCAGTACCCCCTATCTAAAAGGATGTAGATTTCAGTTCCACACACACTTATCAGGAGCCGACCCCACCCTTATTCTAAGGATATGCCCTGGTTGGCTGGTAGGTTTAACCTGATCAAGGCTTTCCATTCTCCTGGCCAGAGTTACTGGTCTCGGGCTGGGCCCGGGCCCAGGCAGTCCAAGGAGGGTGAACTGGAGGATTCTGGCCTGGAACACATGACGGGAAGTGCACTCTCTCCTACTGAACGTAAATTAGGAAGCACTGGCTTTATTGCACCAGCAGCCTCTTTGTGCCCCAGGGGGAAGCCGCAGGATTCTTCTTTGGGCTGATAGTTTCGAGCAGCTGAAATCTATGAGATGTCTACATCTCTAAAACTATAAGCAAACAACAGAGGCAAAGACCGATGAAGTCACTGAGAACCAGGGAGTTACTAGATTTGGCCAGACTCATACCACCTGTTTGGGGCGGTTAGGACTAGATTTCACCTTTCCAATGACTGACCCGGGGTTCTCTGTGCCTCAGAAAGCAGAGGATGCGCCCCTGTGCAGGGGTCCAGACAGAGGGCTCACTGCTGAATGGAACCCCAGCAGTATGTCTGAGGGGGCAAGGGGAGACTGGAAGGGGCTTCCTCCTATTCTGCTTTCCCGCCTAAGGTAGAACCCATGACAGGGCCCCAGCTGAGTGTGACGGCAACATGGAACAGAGACTCCTCAGGGAGAAGGCGCTGCCAGCCAAGTATGTGCCCACCTGGGGTCAGGGAGAGGGCAAGGCAGTGTCAACATGCTGTGACAGCTGGAGAAGAGGTGGGCAAATGGGTGGCCTTGGGGCAACAGGCCTTGTTTCTCACTCTCCTTCTCAAAGAACAGCCAGATATAAAGTCCACAAAGAAACAAAGGATAGTTACCAAGAGAATAGCTATTTTTCCAACTCGCTTACCTGTAGGTGAGTCTATACAATTCTGGCGGAACCAGACGTGAAGGACAGTTTGGTGAGTTCACTTGATCACAGCTAATGTACCATTCATATAGTCATCAAGAATGTACTGAGTGCCTACTTTGTGCCCTGGAGATACAGCTCTGAAAAAACACAGAAAAGGCACCTGTGTCCAGGAGCTCACTCTTAATGGTGGAGGGGAGGTGAAGGGGAACAGAACAGAACAAGTAAATAAACAAGATGATTTCAGACTGCGCTCATGCTCTGAAGGAAATAACAGGGTGAAATGACAGAGAGTAATTGCTTAGGCTGGAGGGGTCCTACTTTAGATTCAGGGTCAGAAATGACTCCTGGGGGGACATGGGCTAAGCCACGTGAAAAGTCTTAAGAACAGCTGATCCAGACAGGTCAGGAAACAGCAGCAAGTGCAAAGGCCCTGTGGCAAAAAGCACTTGGTGGTCCTTGTGCAGTGACCAGAGGCTGGAGAGACAGCCAGGATCCTCTAAGGCAGAACCTTGGAGGTCACTCAGGAGCTTTGTAAAGACCCCCTGTGACAGGTGGGAATGCGGCTGGAAGCACCAGTCTGCCATTCTTCCGCGGATATTAATGAGGCATGATGGAGTCTCCTGATGGACCTCTGGAGTCTGATCTGGGTCTAAGTTTGAGATCACCCTCTTTAATAACCTTGGGAAAGCTATTGGAGTTTCCCATTTGAATAATCAAGGATTTCTCCTGTTTGTAGCCAAAAGACTTGTGTGGGGATTTGCTCCAACCCTCAACTTTATCAGACAGTTCATCCTTACGGTCAAAAGCAGTCATTTACAAAACTGGCACAAAGTAAACACACACACACACACACACACACACACACCCCAAACGGTTATAATAACAATACTGTATAAACAACCGATATAAGAGTAGCTTCCCCAGGAAAAAACTGATTATGTTGCTGCGCTAGTCAAGTTTGTCATTCCAGTCTCACACGGTCCTTTAAGAACTCAATCTTGATCCCAGGGCTGGGTTTATCTGGGCGTTCCAGTTCATTTTCCGTTTCAAAAACGCAAAGCAATAACCATATTAACGTTGATATTTATCTTGTTTATCCCTGACTCTCCCTGTTACGCTGAGTTCAGGGGGACGGCGTGGGGGGGAAAGAGGGGATGCAGAAGCGGGGCGGAGAAAAGGGGCGCGATGAAGACCTTACGGATTGGGCACCGGGAGGAAACCTGCAGAAGGCAGCGATTTCAGGGAAGAAAGGAAAATGCGAAGTGACGCAAGGAGAGGAAAGGGGCGGAGGAAAGGAGCAGGAGGGAGAGTGCGGGCAGCGCTGGACGCGGAGCCCCAGGGTAGGCGGGGCAGGGGGCGCGGGGTGCCGCCAGGCTCGGGGCTCAGGCTCCCTGAGCGACGGAAGCAGGGCGGGGAGAGAGACGTAAATACTGGGAGAGGAGAAGAGGCGAGGGGTAGGAGCAGGACTCGTGAAGGCGGACGGAGGCCGCCGACTGAGGACGCCCGCAGCCTCCGCGAAGCAAGAGGCCTGCCAGGGCTCGGCTGCCCGAGAGGGGCCGCGGAGGGGCGGGGCGGCGGGCGTGAGGCCAATGGGAGAACGAACCGGGGAGGACCGGGGCGGGGCGGCGGGCGTGAGGCCAATGGGCGGATAAGTCGGTGCAGGGGTGGGCCGCCAGGCAGCTCGAGGGCCAATGGGAGGGGAGCAGGGGCGGGGCTCTGGGCGACTCGAGGCCAATGGGAACCCGAGCCAGGGGCGAAGGCGGGGCGCCAGGCGGCGTAAGGGCCAATGGGAGGCTGAGCCGGGGAGCTCGGGCGCCCGTCCGGCCCAGCGCCGGGGGAGAGGGACCCGGGAGCTGTGGGGGCGGGGTGCGGGGCTGACAACCTGTCAAATCCACTTTGGGACGAACTAGGTCACGCGCCTCCCTGAGCCAGGGCACCCCCGCCCCGCGAGGCCCGGCTGCTTCCTCTTCCTGCCGGCGATGGGGGCGGGGTGGGCGCCTGGGACACCTGCCTCCCCAGCCCCACGGCTGCTTGCTCGTCCGCTCGCCGCTCCCTGACGGCCGGACCCACCGCGGCTGCGCAGTTGAAAATGTGTCTCCCGAGCGGCCCTTCAAAGTTGAGAACTACCCACACCCCCGGCCTTCCTCATGCCGCTGGATCGAGGGGCAGTGGGCGCGTCCCCGCAGGCCCGCGTTTGCGGAAGCGGGACGGCCGCGCACTACTTGGCGCGGAAGGACCCGCGGGCGGCGGAGGGATCCCGCGCTCGCCGACCCAGGGCAGTCCGGCCCCCACGGCGGACGGCTGGCAGCGGGGGCGAAGCGTGGGCGGTGACCCGCCCGGCCCCGACGGGGCTCGCCGAGTAGAGCCGGGGCGGCCGCCCTGTCGCGCCGCGGCCCTTCGTCCCCGTCACCTGTTTCCACCGGGACGGGACCCGGCCTCCCTCGCCGGGAGGCGGGCAGGCCGAGGAGGGCGCTTTGTGTCCCGGCGGCGGGACGGGTGGCGGGGGACGCGCTGTTCCCCCGTCCCTGCTCTGTTCGTCGTTAAGACGCTGTTCCGGGCTTAAGCTGGGCACGTAGTTCTCGGATTGTTTCCAGGCGAATGAAATGAAATAAAAGCCTCAATTAGAAGTCAGCATTCATCCAGGTCCGGGGGTTATAAATTTGCTCCAACATCATCATGTAGGATTTATGCCCGTGTATTTCTTCTATTTAGACCATAAGTCCACTTCTCTTCAATATGGATCCACAGTAGAGCCATATCCGTCTTTTTTACGTCTTCAAAATGGATCTTGATGCACAATCTATTTAAGCAATACTTATGTTAATGTATTGATTCCCTTCATCATATTCCTCGATGCAAGTTTGTTTAGGATTTTTGCATTGAATGGACAGTAAATGCAATGCTTTGTTTAATTTTTACTACATGGCCATTCAAATTATGTTAATTTCCCCCCAGAACAAGGTGATGCATTGTTTTAAGTAACAATGACCAACTCCTCTACTCTTTTCCCAAATTGTATATAAGCTAAGGGTAAAATGTAGATTAAAAACGTTAAAATTTGAACAATAAATTTAAATTTTTGACATAGCAACTATTTGAAGTGTTAACTTTGCAATACTACTGTGAAATGGAACAAAGAAAAAACAATTCCTCTTCATTCACATAACATTTCTTTAAGCAAATATTTCTTGAATATATTCAAAAGCACTGTGCTTGAACATCTGCATGTTTTTATACGCAAAGCATTGTGCTCAAACATTTTTATGACTTTACCAAATGCATATTTCATCAGTAAAAGAATTTTTTTTCCTTTTAAAGTTCAGCCTTTAATTAAATACATATTAGCTACCACACTGGGAAGAAAACAATATACTATGTCATCTATGTACAGAATTACAGATGTACATTTTTTACATTTACCAGAAACATGGTCATCAAGAAAGAAAACTATGGAGAAAGTAAAAAAAAAAAGTAAAATGTCCTTTAAGTTCAACATAGGAGCTTAATCATTAATTAGCTTGAAGAACTACAGTATTTATTATTCTATAATATAGGATTATCAATAAAAGGTTGGGAAAGAGACTTCCAACCTTTTTTTTCCCCAACCTTTTTTATAAAAATTAAAATCTGGGAAATCCCTGGCAGTCCAGTGATTAGGACTCAGCGCTTTCACTGTAGGGTCCCGGGTTCCATCCCTTGTCCCGGAAACAAAGATCCTGCAAGATGCGCAGTGAGGCAAAAAAAAAAAAAAAAAATTAAAATCTAAGAAAACAATAAAAAGATCTTTTAGGCTTCATTACAGCTCATACCTGATTGCCAGTTAATTTCCCAAAAGGAATAGTTTTTCTCTGTTTTGACCAATTGGCAACCCAACAGAGTTAGAAGCTCTTAGCCCACATTGGGGATACTTTTTAAAAAGTAGTATCTTTTCTTACTTCGAAAGTTTTTTTAATTAATTGCGACTGAAAAGTGGGGTTTTTTGGGGGGCGGTCATATTTTTTAATGTTAATACTCTCTAATAAGACAATAAAAGCATGTGTTTTTCTTCAACAAATGAACCACAAGATTGTCTACTGAAAACGTGAGAATGAATTGTATACCATTATACAAAACTTGCATGCTGGAATTTAGCCACTAGAACTAGATATATTATATCACATTAAGGAGTAAAACTAGAGATTTTTAAGTTTAAAGAAGTGCAATACTAAAACAATCATCTTGCTGCTTTGGGGGTGTATTTTCAGTCCTTTAACAAAGGGTTAAAAACAGCATTTTTTTTTTTTTTTAAAACAGCATTTCTTAAAATGAGTGTTTTGATATGATGTGTCACATCTTTTTTTTTTAACTTCTAATTTCATAAGAAAGCTAATTCCTTCCATTTCTCTCCTCAGTATGAAAATTAGAAACATGCTGCCTTAATTATTTCTTCTGTTATATCCCTTGCTAGCAAATTCTTTTGGAATAGAGTGGGGAAATGAATTACCTTTATAAATGGAGTTACTGTTTTGCGTAAACACTACATGCATAATTCCCTCCTGTAAGGAGGATTTTATAATTCCCTACCCAAATGTCTGGGCACAGTTTTATTTCTCAGTTGGTAGTACATTTCTTAGACTAGAAGGAAAGAGTAGGCAACCTCTTTACTTCTTTTGGGGTGGAGGGTGGGGGGCTTTACCACAGGGTAAAGACATCCTCAGGGTAGCTCAGCCTAGGCTGTGTGGTTGGAAATTCAGCTTGGACCAAAAGAGGTGACATTCTGTGAGTGGGAAGCAAACGCCTTGAGTTTAAGGTTGCAAACCAGTGGTCTGCAGAGGTGTTTTGTTTGCCTCTCACAATGTTTAGAAATTTTTAAATTAGTTTCCAAGATTTAAAAAATGGGAGACTTCAGATAAACATACAGAATTGTAGCTTCTCTTGAAAATTAGACAAATATGGCTCATTTCTTGCCTGGTTACATGCTGCTCTAGCTGACTAGCTGCTGCCCCCTTTAGACGGGGTGTACACGCTATACGTTGGGCTCAGTGCAATCATTCATTTTAGCCACCTGGCCACTGGAGGAATGAGTATTTGGAATACCTGCTCTGGGTTATATAAAATTGTGAAAGTCTTCACCACAGAGAGAAGTTAGACTTAGGAAGAAGAGATGATCTTAGATTTTTGTTCTAAGTAAATATAATGAGCTCAGAAATGAAAAGCTAGTGGAATTATACGTGGCAACTGGCTGCATCCCATTATTCCACTTATTGGTCCCCTGGCACAGGGAAAGCTCAGGTTGTATCAAGTTAAATTTTTAATTAAAAATGGAAATAATGTTTTTTGTGCTGTACTTCCCACTTACAAAGTCACTGCCTTGGTTCAAATGAATTTCACTGAAAGTCTTGGCTAGTAGAACCTGGGAATAGTAGCCAATTGTGAAAGATTGTGCAAGAAGGGATTCCCCCAAAGGCTACAGAATAACAAGAATGATAAAGACAACGTCTTGACATTACTGAGCAATGACCATGTGCTGGACATTGTTCTAAGTGCTTTACCTAAATTATGTCTTGTTATTATATTTTATTTTATTTTTGGCCATGCCATGCAGCTTGCGGGATCTTAGTCCCCCAACCAGGGATTGAACCACACCCTTGGCAGTGAAAACGCGGAGCCCTAGCCACTGGACCACCAGGGAATCCCTCGTTATTATATTTTAGTTTCCTATTTGCTACCTCATCTTTCTTTTCTTGAAGCTGCCTTGAACCCTCTAAGACTCAGGCACGAGGTGAGTGCTCTCATTTGCTATAGCATAGGATGGCACTAACCTTTGCCTATTACTGGTCCTAAAAGTACCCAGATGTCCTTTCTTTTCTGCCTTTCCCTGACTGTACCCCAACCTTGTCCTCTCTTGGGCCTTTTCCTGCCATGGTCTTTGTGTCTCCCTATTGGAATCAGACTTCTCACCTCAGCAAGAAATATTCCCTTTCTAGGGCAGAGAAGAGGGAGAATCAGCCAAGACTGGGGCAACAAATGTGATAGGAAGAGAGAGAGAAATAAGATGGAGAGCACGAAGGACAGATAAAGGGAGACAGACACACAACAGCCACCGCCCACACTCTCCAACCAGGACAACACCATCATCAAAGTCAACAACAAACCCAGTAAGAACAGCAGCACGCTAGAAAAGGCGCCAGGTTTGTGTGCAGACGGATTATGTGTTTGATGATTGTTGGGAGTGTGAAGTAGACCAACTCAGCAGAGTTACATTTAGGTAGAGTCCAGATACAACAATGGGGAAAAGTTTAAATAAAATTGTACTTTCATATAATAGAATGTTTATGAAAGTTTTAATAAGATGGCTCAATACCATATCAGATGGAGAAAAAGCCAAAAAAAATTATATACAAAAACATATTTAGGGGAATTCCCTGGCGGTCCAGTGGTTAGGACTTGGTGCTTTCACTGCCATAGGCCTGGGTTCAGTCTCTGGTTGGGGAACTAAGATCCTGCAAGCTGTGAGGCGCTGCAAAAAAACAAAACAAACAAACAAAAAACCCCCCAGAATCATACATACACACCACACACACACACACAACATATTTAGGAGTTAAAATACTGTTTCAGATTTTTAATCGATTACAGTATTCTATAAGTATATTTAAAAGGCTAGAAGAAAATATGGCAACATAGTAGTGGTTCTGGATTTCCAAAAATTTTCTAGTGATCATAAAGTACTTATATAAACAAAAGAAGATAAAATAATTAAGAACCAGGGGGAAAAATTAAAAATCAAGCTGAGGGACTTCCCTGTGTGGTCCAGTAGGTAAGACTCCGAGCTCCCAATGCAGGCGGCCCAGGTTTGATCCCTGGTCAGGGAACTAGATCTTGCATGCATAACACAACTAAGAAGCCTGCATGCCTCAACTAAAGATCCCACGTGCCACAACAAAGACCCGGTGCAGCCAAAATAAATATATAAAATAATAAATAAATAAATATTTTAAAAAAAATCAAGCTGAGAATGTACCTACTAAGTTTTAGTTCCATGAGAGAGACTAAAAACTTATACTACCTTTATAGATGTTACCATCTCCAGATTTCAAAAATGTTTTCCAATGATCTCAAGGGGACTGGGCGAGAGAGGACAGATGGCTGAGCAGAGCCTACTCCTAGGGCTGGAAAAGAAACTTGAAGTACATGTCCTACTGATGCCACATCTGTGATACCAGCTTTGCGCAGAGAAGGATGGCATATAATATCTTCCCCTGCTGTAGGTCTTAAAGCCTGTCGGCCCCCACTTCCTTTAAAGAAGGATGAGTATATGATCCAGAACATCTGAGAAGTTATATCAGCTTGCTAAGGCTGCCATAACGAAGCACTGACCACAGGTTGAGGGGCTTAAACAGCAGACATTTATTTTCTCACAATTCTGGAGGCTGGAAGTCTGATCAAGGCATCCGCAGGGTTTGTTTCGTCGATGGTCTCTCTCATTGGCTTGTGGGGGACCGCTTTCTTGGCTTGTGGGGGACCGCTTTCTTGATGTGTCCTCTCGTTCCTCTGTGTCTCTGTCTGAATCTCTTCTTATAAGGACACCACTCAGATTGGATTAGGACCCACCTTAATGACCTCATTCTAACTTCATTACCTCCTTAAAGGCCTATCTCCAAAACCAGTCACATTCTGAGGCCCTGGAGGTTAGACTTGACCATGAGTGTTGGGGTGACCCAATGCAGCCCGTAGCAGAAGGTGTGGGGTAGTTTGGAGGAGGTGGCAGTACTTACTGAGACCCTTGGGTGATCACCCTTGAATCAGAAGGATGGATAGGAGGTTGCTTGGGTACTAGTAAGACAAGTGGTGGGACCAGAAAGGGGGACAGCCTTCAAGAGGAAAGAAGGAAGGGTCTGGTTAGGGTAGATAGCTGTGTTTTCAGAAACTCTTGGCCAGCTGGCTCTATTTAAATTTTGTAAGATGGAAGAAAACCATTTTAAGGCCTACCTCTATACAGGACTTTCCAACAGTGTCATGAAAACTGACTTAGAAGATTATTAGAACTGAGGAAGGTAAGACAATAGCAGATCTGCTGCATACCCTAAATGATCTTCTTCATACTTCCTTTTATTTAATGTACAGGAATTGCGTCATGCCTACCTGGGGGAATCTACTAGAAAGTAAACGTACATCACCGGCCAACACTGCACTTGAAGAACTCACATCTATGTGAGTGAACGCAGAGCAGAGCCATGTGTCCTGGCACGTTTCTCGCATTGCCTATAGTGAAAGATGAAGCTGAGTCTCAAGAAGGTAAAATAAAAAATGAGGACAAGTATAGCAATGACAAACAACAACAACAAGACAGATTCCAACCTGACTTGGCCTTTTTTGCAGTCAAAGAATTTTGAATTTGAACCAAAGAATTCTCCATTTCATTTTGTAGCAGCCTGCAGTCCCTTTTGGAAAAGGTAAGGGTACATATAATGAATAAATAATATCGCCATTTTTTGCCTCAGTAGAAAAAACCTGCATGTGCAAGCAACAATCTCTTCCTTATTTTAATATTAAATTGCTTAGTCGGACTAAAGCAAACCTTTCAAAAAAACAAACAAAAAAAACTGCTTTGCATCCATATCAGTTCGTATAAACTCAGAGGAAATCAATCAGCATAAGCAAATGACATTGGGTCAACTTTGACCTTCTCTTCTACTGTACTTCTTTTGATTTAGGCCTCATAGGAATTATATTTTGCGGAAGCCCTGAAGCACAGAAAGCTTAAATGGTGCTATGGACTGAATTACTTCTATCCAGATTCATATGCTGAAGCCCTAGCCTCCAGTGTAACTGCATCTGGAAATAGGGCCTTTGGGAAGTAACTAAGGTGAAAGGAGGTCATAGGGTAGAGCCCTGATCCGATAGGATTAGTGTCCTTATAAGAAGAGACACCTGAGAGCTTGCTCTCTTCCTGCCATCTGAGGACACAGCAAGGAGGCAGCCTTCTGAAAGCCAGGACCCAGAAAACCAGAAACTGGATCGGCTGGCACCTTGATCTTGGACTTCCCAGACTCCACAGCCCTGAGAAAATAAATGTCGTTTAGGCGAGCCATTCTACTGTAAGGCAGCCCATGCCGACTGATACAAATGACCTGTCTGAACACTTGGCTGTCTCCTTTCCAACCTCCAAATCTGCACCTTAATTACCTCTTCATTACCTTCTTTTCTGAAGAAATTACACCCAATCCACCCTGGGGATAATAAGTCCCCTCTTTTTCGTCACGGCACTTTTTAAAAAGCATTTATCCCAATCTGTATTTACTGTGTTTATTCATTGACTTGATTTTCACTGGCACTAGCACGGAGGATTCACGACACAGGGACCACCACCCCCTGCCGCCCCGCCCTTGCCCTTGCCCTTTCCCTCTGTCCTGTCCCAACTGCAAAGCAGAAGGCTGGCATGCAGCGGGCAGTAAGGTAAAGGCTCTGTTTTACTACCACTGTGACCATTTCGGTGAAAAAAAGGGCCTGAGGACTTTTTCAGTTTTCCAGTCACAATGAAGGACATTTACCAAGTGAGGACAGTAGCAAATTTTTTTTTTTCTTTTTGGCCGAGCCATGCCATGTGGGATCGCTGTTCCTCGACCAGGGATCCAAACGTGCCCCCCCTGCAAATGGAAGCCCAGAGTCCTAACCACTGGACCACCAGGGAAGTCCCAGTAGCAAAATTTTTTTTTTTTTTTTTGCTATTTGTGCTTATTTTTAATAAATTTATTTATTTATTTATTTTTGGCTGTGTTGGGTCTTTGTTTCTGTGTGAGGGCTTTCTCCAGTTCCAGCGAGCGGGGGCCACTCTTCATCGTGGTGCGCGGGCCTCTCACTGTCGCAGCCTCTCTTGTTGCGGAGCACAGGCTCCAGACGCGCAGGCTCAGTAGTTGTGGCGCACAGGCCTAGCCGCTCTGCGGCATGTGGGACCTTCCCAGACCAGGGCTCGAACCCATGTCCTCTGCATTGGCAGGCGGATTCTCAACCACTGCGCCACCAGGGAAGCCCCAGCAACTATTTTAAAACCTAGGTTAGACAATTAACTTACGAATTCAGTAAGCCAGGGCTCTATTGAATTGGTTCTCTATTTCATTCAAAATAAGCTCGGGACTTCCCTGGTGGTCCAGTGGTTAAGACTCCGCATTTCCACTGCAGGGGGCACCAGGTTTGATCCCTGGTCGGGGAACTAAGATCCCACATGCCACGGCTCAGCCAAAAATAAAAATTAAATTTAAAGAAAGTAGAAGCCTTTAAAAAAAGAATAGGCTCAGGCTGGGTAGGAAAGAGAATCTGCTCAAAGTGTGCTCACAGGTTAATGAATAGATGATGATGGTGAACAAGCGCGTATATGACGATTCACACTGTTCATTGTGAAAAGGGTTCAGAGCTTAGATCCCGGAAATCTGTTCTCCAATTTCGATTTGGCTGTAACGAGTTGTGTGACCTTGGGCTAATCACTCACCACTTTCCACATTTGGGTTTCCTCTTTAGTGAGGTGAGGTTCCACCAGGCCCTGCCCTGCACACTTCTCAGGGCTGAGGTGAGCGTGGGCATGCTAAAACAAGATCATAGGGGTTTTTTGGCTGCGTTGGGTCATCGTTGCTGAGCGCGGGCTTTCTCTAGTTGCGGCGAGCGGGGGCTTCTCTTCGTTGCGGGGTGCGGGCTTCTCACTGCGGTGGCTTCTCTTGTTGCGGAGCACGGGCTCTAGGCGCGCGGGCTTCAGTAGTTGTGGCACGTGGGTTTCAGTAGTTGTGGCTCGCAGGCTCTAGAGTACAGGCTCGGTAGTTGTGGCTCACGGGATTAGTTGCTCCGCGGCATGTGGGATCTTCCCGGACCAGGACTCGAACCCGTGTCCCCTGCATTAGTAGGCGGATTCTTAACCACTGCGCCACCAGGGAAGTCCCGATCATAGGGTTTTAGAATCTTATAACAATTAAATCCAGATGAATTAAAAGTCTATGTCAATGTGAGCCACCACGGAAATCTCAACCTTGTTATCTGGGTCCCAGAGAACTGGGCACAAATGTGCCTTTGATTGACAAATGGATGAGATCCTGTCATCCTTCGTGGTGCTTTCTGTGGCTGCACCCAGGTCACCCCTTGGCAAAACTGACTTATCTGTGTGTGTGTGTGTGTGTGTGTGTGTTTTGTTTTTTTAGCCATGACTGGCTTCACTCACAATTACTATGTAGGCAGAGGTGGCTCTTACGACCCCAAGGTGCCAAAAGGTGCTCCTTTGCCTCCTTGGAGAGTGAAGAGGTGGCCAGTAGACACCTCCTTCTCCATGGCTGATGACCCCACACTCACTTCAGAATCTGCTCCCCTCAGGAACTCCCCCAACAGAACACTAATAAAGGTGTTTGCCCATGAAGAAGTCACTGTGCAAAAGTAACGACAGCCTGGTTCTGAGGCCAAGTCTGGCCACACCTTCAACACAACCACAGGAGAGTCAGCAGAAGGGGACGGAGAGGCTCCTTCCAACCCGGATCAGTGACCTGACTGTACAGCTAACACATGGTGGACAGGCCAACGTTTTCCCAAATAGAAGTGAATTCTGCTCTCCATGACCAAGCCCCGGAACTTGCTGGATTTCTTCTTGCTGTCTGTCTGAGAGGTTAATTAGTTTCAGCTGAGTCCCAGCATTCCCTGGCCAATGTACCTGGCAATCTCCACAGTCAATTCCACACCTATTGCAAAGAGTATTTTTTTTTTTTCAAGGGATGGTGTAATGTTTTGGGAAAGCCAACCCAGGATAGAGGCCAAAGTGGTCCAAGTTGGGAATTTAATTATATAAGTGTGTAACTCAGCACTTTCTACTTTTCCTAACATGAAAATCCTCAAAATGAGGGAGAAGAAAAAAAAAAGGGAGAAGGCAGGGAGGGAGAGAGGGAGGGAGGGAAGGAGGGAAGGAGGGAGTTCAAGTGCTAAACATTAGAACAGTCTGATTTCTTGAGTCCCTACGTACCGATACCCCTCCGGTTCTAGCAAGGGCCCATCTTTGTCTCTCTCTGTCTCCCATGACAATTTTGTAACTTACTGTTTGCCAAATGCCCTACCTACTTTCAAACACTATTCCGAACAGCCGTTTTCACTTAGCACCTCTAAGCACTGAATTCTTAGGTCTACATTTCTTTTTTAATTTATTTATTTTTAGCTGCGTTTTGTCTTCGTTGTTGCACACGGGCTTTCTCGATTTGTGGCGAGTGGCAGGCACTCTTCATTGCGGGGCGCGGGCTTCTCATTGCAGTGGCTTCTCTTGCTGCAGAGCAAGGGCTCTAGGCGCGCAGGCTTCAGTAGTTGCGGCTCGCAGGCTCAGTAGCTGTGGCACACGGGCTTAGTTGCTTGGCGGCACGTGGGATCTTCCCGGACCAGGGCTTGAACCCGTGTCCCCTGCATTGGCAGACGGATTCTTAACCACTGCGCCACCTGGGAAATCCCAGGTCTACCTTTCTTTTTTTTTTTTTTTTAAATAAATTTATTTATTTATTTATTTATTTATTTATGGCTGTGTTGGGTCTTCGTTTCTGTGCGAGGGCTTTCTCTAGTTGTGGCAAGTGGGGGCCACTCTTCATTGCGGTGCGCGGGCCTCTCACTGTCGCGGCCTCTCTTGTTGCGGAGCACAGGCTCCAGACGCGCAGGCTCAGTAGTTGTGGCTCACGGGCTTAGTTGCTCCGCGGCATGTGGGATCTTCCCAGACCAGGGCTCGAACCCGTGTCCCCTGCATTGGCAGGCGGATTCTTAACCACTGCGCCACCAGGGAAGCCCCAGGTCTACCTTTCTGATTTAACCTTCTCGGCACCTCCCGGTCTGCAATTCCAACATTTACTGGGCTCTTCTACCTGGAAATGCCACCAACTCCTTGGACTCACTGAGCCCAGAAGGACTGTCTGTTTCCTCCCAAACCAACATGTCCTGTGTTCCCAATTTCTGTCCGTGACTGGACTTCTGACACTTCCATTTCAGCTAGGCTCTCGCTAGGGGCGTCTCAACTCAGCGGCATATTGGATGGCATGGGGGGAAACCTTATTTTAAAAATGCATGTGTAGGGCTTCCCTGGTGGCGCAGTGGTTAAGAATCCTCCTACCAGTGCAGGGGACACGGGTTCTAGCCCTGGTCAGGGAAGATCCCACATGCCGCGGAGCAAGTAAGCCCATGAGCCACAACTACTGAGCCTATGTGCCACAACCACTGAAGCCTGCACGCCTAGAGCCTGTGCTCCACAACAAGAGAAGCCACCGCAGTGAGAAGCCCACGCACCGCAACGAAGAGCAGCCCCGCTCGCTGCAACTAGAGAAAGCCCGTGTGCAGCAACGAAGACCCAACGCAGCCAAAATAAATAAAATAAAATAAATAAATTTATTTTAAAAAATGTATGTGTAAAATAGATAGCTAGTGGGAAGCTACTGTATAGCACAGGGAGCTCAGCTTGGTGCTCTGTGATGACCTAGAGGGGCAGGATGGGTGGGGGGGAGGTCCAAGAGGGAGGGGATATAGGTATACGTGTAGCTGATTCACTTCGTTGTAGAGCAGAAACTAACACAACATTGTAAAGCAACTGTACCCCAATTAAAAAAAAAAAAACACGTTACTTCAAAAAACATGCATGAGCCTCAACCAAGATCAGTTATATCGGAATCTCTAGCAGTGAGATCCAGCCATCAGCATTTTTAAAAGTTCCCCAGGTGATTCAAACATGCAGCCAAGGTTGAGAACTGCCTGTCCGGGCCTTGGGGCCATGTCTGAATCACTCTGCCCTTTGCAACCAAAGTGCTGCAAGTCCAGTCTATGACTTACCCCCAGAGTGTCTCCAGATCTTTCTCTTACTTTCTTGTCCCAGTAGTGTCCCTTTAGCTTAAGCATCATTAAAGCACCTCTTGTTTTCTCCACTCGACTCATGCCAGACAAATTCTCCCAAATACGGTTCTGATCATATCAGCTCTCATTTCAGAAACCTTCCAGCTGCTGTGTGCCTTGGTCAAGCTTATACCCACGACTCCCTTTAAGGAATGCTTTACAGTGACCAAAACAAACTGCTTGCCCTTCCCTGGACGTGCTGCCAAGTTTCCTGCCTCTGAACCTCTGCTCACGCAGTTTCTGTTCCCTGAAACACCCTTCCTTCCACTCTGCACGTCTGCATCCTATGTATTCATCAAGAGCTTTCCCTGATCTTTCCAGCTAGGAGTGATCTTTTTTCTCCTCAGAATTTTCTTCCAATTTAACATGTCCTGCCAGAGGACCACTGCAAGGAAAACAGTTTGCCAATTAATGAATTACCTTTCTGCTTTTAATTTAATAGTCAAAGCTAATTACTTGCTTTCCCAGGACAATGTTACTAAAAATTGAGTATACATAAGTGTCACCTAGGGAATTTGTTAAAATTCATATTCCTAGGCCAATATCCAGAGATTCTCAAAGGTTGAGAACTGACGCTCTAGCAGAAACATACACAGACCTGCACGTTTTTCACGTGGTGTTCCTGACAACCCTATGTGGGCATTACTGAGGTAGGAAGTCTTTCTAATTTCATGTCAGTCGGATCCATGAAAACACTGACCTTGCAATTTCATACATAAATCCAAGTGCAGCCTACAGTAGCATATTGTTACCATTCCTAAAAACTGTATATTTTCTTACACCAGGGATTGAAAACTCACATGACTATAATAAGGACAGGCAGTTTGAGTTAATGAGTGAAGTAGGCCAAATCCAGCCTCCGTGTTGGGGGTATCGCAGGGAGGGGTAGGAGCTACAATGGACTCATGAGGGTCTCTGCTGCTCGCCTCTGGGTAGTTATTTACATTTTAGAATGTGGAACAAGCCGTGCCTGGTCTTTCAACTTTCCCATCAAGCTGGAAATCCAGACTTTTATGTGATATTTCCAGGTTTTGTGTTTAAAACCCTGTGAGGCTTGATATAGCCTTTGCAATTCTGACTTAAAGCAACAATAATTGAAGTATAAACAGATGTTAAGTCTTTATTTTGTTTTGCTACGGAAATGGCATGCAACATTATCTTATCTATAGATTGACAGATGCAATCTACAAAAATGAAGTGACAAACTTATTTGAGAATTTCATAAATCATTACTTTTTTTAGAGATGGGTCCACCTTCTCACTTTACAGAAGCAAAAACTGAGATCCAGGTAAGTTAAGTGAGTTATGTGATTTTTAAAATAGGAAATTAAACAAACACTTTGTTGACAGGCAGTGTTGTCCACAGTATGGATTCAGAAATCAGAGTGACACGCCTTCCTCTTTCACACACTGTGACTGTGGGGAAGTTGCTTAAACTTATTTACTTCTCTGATCTGTAAAATGAGGTAAATATATCTATATTCTTATGGACTGAATGTTTGTGTCCCCCCCAAATTCACATGTTGAAATCCTTACCCCCCTGTGATGGTGTTAGGAGGTGGGGCCTTGGGAAGTAATTAGGACGTGAGGGTGGAGCCCTCATGAACAGGATTCATGCCCTTAGAAATGGGACCCCCAGAGAGCTCTTTCACTCCTTCTGCCCTGTGAGGGTACAACTACCACTCACAACCTGGGAGAGGCCCTTGTAAGGACTCGACCATGTTGGCACCCTGATCTCGGACTTCCAGCTTCCAGAACCTGCTAAGCTAACTAGTCTATGGTACTTTGTTAGAGCAGCCTGAACTGACCAAGACATATATTAGTTGGGTTCTTGTGAAAATGGAATAATATGCTGTACGTAAGATTCCTGGCACCACTAAATATCAGCTATTATTGTTACTGAGTTCATAATTAACCTCATAAAACTCTCTCACTTAAGATTTTCTCCATTGGCGCTATCTACTTCAGGATTTAGGCAATGAAATAATTTTTATTAAGCAAATTGTTTTTAAATAAGCTGTTTCTGGTTCTTTGAGAAGAAAAACAAAATTGATAAACCATTAGCCAGACTCATCAAGAAAAAAAGGGAGAAGACTCAAATCAATAGAATTAGAAATGAAAAAGGAGAAGTAACAACTGACACTGCAGAAATACAAAGGATCATGAGAGATTACTACAAGCAACCCTATGCCAATAAAATGGACAACCTGGAAGAAACGGACAAATTCTTAGAAATGCACAACCTTCTGAGATGGAACCAGGAAGAAATAGAAAATATGAACAGACCAATCACAAGCACTGAAATTGAAACTGTGATTAATAATCTTCCAACAAACAAAAGCCCAGGACCAGATGGCTTCACAGGCGAATTCTATCAAACATTTAGAGAAGAGCTAACACCCATCCTTCTCAAACTCTTCCAAAATATAGCAGAGGGAGGAACACTCCCAAACTCATTCTACGAGGCCACCATCACCCTGATACCAAAACCAGACAAAGATGTCACAAAGAAAGAAAACTACAGGCCAATATCACTGATGAACATAGATGCAAAAATCCTCAACAAAATACTAGCAAATAGAATCCAACAGCACATTAAAAGGATCATACATTATGATCAAGTGGGGTTTATTCCAGGAATGCAAGGAGTCTTCAATATACGCAAATCAATCAATGTGATACACCATATTAACAAATTGAAGGAGAAAAACCATATGATCATCTCAATAGATGCAGAGAAAGCTTTTGACAAAATTCAACACCCATTTATGATAAAAAACCCTCCAGAAAGTAGGCATAGAGGGAACTTTCCTCAACATAATAAAGGCCATATATGACAAACCCACAGCCAACATCATCCTCAATGGTGAAAAACTGAAACCATTTGCACTAAGCTCAGGAACAAGACAAGGTTGCCCACTCTCACCACTATTATTCAACATAGTTTTGGAAGTTTTAGCCACAGCAATCAGAGAAGAAAAAGAAATAAAAGGAATCCAAATCAGAAAAGAAGAAGTAAAGCTGTCACTGTTTGCAGATGACATGATACTATACATAGAGAATCCTAAAGATGCTACCAGAAAACTACTAGAGCTAATCAATGAATTTGGTAAAGTAGTAGGATACAAAATTAATGCACAGAAATCTCTAGCATTCCTATACACTAACGATGAAAAATCTGAAAGTGAAATTAAGAAAACACTCCCATTTACCATTGCAACAAAAAGAATAAAATACCTAGGAATAAACCTACCTAAGGAGACAAAAGACCTGTATGCAGAAAATTGTAAGACACTGATGAAAGAAATTAAAGATGATACAAATAGATGGAGAGATATACCATGTTCTTGTATTGGAAGAATCAACATTGTGAAAATGACTATACTACCCAAAGCAATCTACAGATTCAATGCAATCCCTATCAAACTACCAATGGCATTTTTCACAGAACTAGAACAAAAAATTTCACAATTTGTATGGAAACACAAAAGACCCCGAATAGCCAAAGCAATTTTGAGAATGAAAAATGGAGCTGGAGGAATCAGGCTCCCTGACTTCAGACTATACTACAAAGCTACAGTAATCAAGACAGTATGGTACTGGCACAAAAACAGAAATATAGATCAATAGAACAGGATAGAAAGCCCAGAGATAAACCCACGCACATATGGTCATCTTATCTTTGATAAAGGAGGCAGGAATATACAGTGGAGAAAAGATAGCCTCTTCAATAAGTGGTGCTGGGAAAACTGGACAGGTACATGTAAAAGTATGAAATTAGAACACTCCCTAACACCATACACAAAAGTAAACTTAAAATGGATTAAAGACCTAAATGTAAGGCCAGACACCATCAGACTCTTAGAGAAAATATAGGAAGAACACTCTATGACATAAATCACAGCAAGATCGTTTTTGACCCACCTCCTAGAGAAATGGAAATAAAAACAAAAATAAACAAATGGGACCTAATGAAACTTAAAAGCTTTTGCACAGCAAAGGAAACCATAAACAAGACAAAAAGACAACCCTCAGAATGGGAGAAAATATTTGCAAATGAAGCAACTGACAAAGGATTAATCTCCAAAATTTACAAGCAGCTTATGCAGCTCAATATCAAAAAAACAAACAACCCAATCCAAAAATGGGCAGAAGACCTAAATAGACATTTCTCCAAAGAAGATATACAGATTGCCAACAAACACATGAAAGAATGCTCAACATCATTAGAGAAATGCAAATCAAAACCACAATGAGATACCATCTCACACCGGTCAGAATGGCCATCATCAAAAAATCTACAAACAATAAATGCTGGAGAGGGTGTGGAGAAAAGGGAATCCTCTTGCACTGTTGGTGGGAATGTAAACTGATACAGCCACTATGGAGAACAGTATGGAGGTTGCTGAAAAAACTAAAAATAGAACTACCATATGACCCAGCAATCCCACTACTGGGCATATACCCTGAGAAAACCGTAATTCAAAAAGAGACATGTACCAAAATGTTCATTGCAGCTCTATTTACAATAGCCAGGACATGGAAGCAACATAAGTGTCCATCAACAGATGAATGGATAAAGAAGTTGTTGCACATATATACAATGGAATATTACTCAGCCATAAAAAGAAACGAAATTAAGTTATTTGTAGTGAGGTGGATGGACCTAGAGTCTGTCATACAGAGTGAAGTAAGTCAGAAAGAGAAAAACAAATACCATATGCTAACACATATATATGGAATCTAAAAAAAAAAAATGGTCATGAAGAACCTAGGGGCAAGATGGGAATAAAGACGCAGACCTACTAGAGAATGGACTTGAGGATATGGGGAGGGGGAAGGGTAAGCTGCGACAAAGTGAAAGACTGGCACCGACATATATACACTACCAAATGTAAAATAGACAGCTAGTGGGAAGTAGCCGCATAGCACAGGGAGATCAGCTCAGTGCTTTGTGACCACCTAGAGGGGTGGGATAGGGAGGGTGGGAGGGAGGGAGACGCAAGAGGGAAGAGATATGGGAACATATGTATATGTATAACTGATTCACTTTGTTATAAAGCAGAAACTAACACACCATTGTAAAGCAATTATACTCCAATAAAGATGTTAAAAAAATAAAAATAAAAATTAATAAAAATAAATAAGCTGAGTTTCAACTAATTTGTAAATTAAATTGGTCAAGTATTTGAACCTTGCTGAGGTAGTTTCCTTAGCTGCTAAAGAAGTTGCCTTTTTTATCTTTATCCTGTTTAGGTCTACAATTTTATTTTTTATTATTCAATTCATATATTTTATTTTTTTTTAATAAATTTATTTATTTTTGGCTGTGTTGGGTCTTAGTTGCTGTGCACAGGCTTTCTCTAGTTGCGGTGGCTTCTCTTGTTGCGGAGCACGGGCTCTACGCACATGGGCTCAGTAGTTGTGGCTCGCGGGTTCTAGGGCGCAGGCTCAGTAGTTGTGATGCACGGGCTTAGTTGCTCCGCGGCATGTGGGATCTTCCCGGACTAGGGCTCAAACCCGTGTCCCCTGCATTGGCAGGCGGATTCTCAACCACTGTGCCACCAGGGAAGTCCCTCCATTCATATATTTTAAAAATAAATGTTTAAACTGTGAATCACAGTTTATGTCTGAATGTGTCTTACTTAACTTACAGATTGAAAAATATATATACATTTATTCATACTTTTAATTCTCAGAGAAATGATTAGACACAGTTTCTTCATTAAATACCAACGACTGTATTTTATTTTTATTTTATTTTTTTGGCCGTGCCACAAGGTTTGCAAGATCTTAGTTCCCCGATCAGGGATTGAACCCGTGCTCCCTGCAACGGCTGTGGAAGAGCAGGGTCCTAATCACTGGACCACCAGGGAATTCCCAAACAACTGTACTTTAAATGATAAATTTAGCCCTTTATTTCATTTTACTATTTAAGGTATTTAAGTATATTTTTATGCTGTGCTGGAAATGGGGAAGAATTGACAAGTAGAGAATTTTCCAACCTCCAATTGTAGTGTCATGAAAATGACTGAATTGTGAACAGTTACTAACAGAAAGCTCTCAGCATAAATCTTCCCATTCCCCACCACTGTCCCATTTTTATTAAGAGGTACCCTCTTCTATAGCACAGCAGTTCTCAGTGTGTGGTCAGAGGGCCCCTGGGATCCCAGAGACCCTTTTAGGGGGTCTGTGAGGTCCTCTCTTTGCAACTATGTATCTGAGGCCAGATTTTCTTATAATTCAGCCTGAAACATCATACTGCAGTAGATTGAATGCAGATATGAGAATCCAGCTGCCTTCTATTAAACCAGATAGCAAAAAGATTTACAAAACTCTAAAACAATGCCACTCTTCTCAATGTTTTCTTGTTTTGGAAAATATTATTTTTCATAAAATGTGTTATTTAAATTAACATGCCAGGGGTTTATTATTGTTCCTTTAAAATGAGTTAATAGGGGCTTCCCTGGTGGTGCAGTGGTTAGGAATCCGCCTGCCAATGCAGGGGACACGGGTTTGAGCCCTGGTCCAGGAAGATCCCACATGCCGCGGAGCAACTAAGCCCATGCACCACAACTACTGAGCCTGCGCTCTAGAGCCTGCGAGCCACAACTACTGAGCCCGCGTGCCACAACTACTGAAGCCCACACGCCTAGAGCCCATGCTCCACAACAAGAGAAGCCACCGCAATGAGATGCCCACGCACGGCAACAAAGAGTAGCCCCCGCTCGCCGCAACTAGAGAAAGCCCGCACGCAGCAACGAAGACCCAACGCAGCCAAAAACAAACAAATAAATAAATATTTAATAAATAAATAAATAAAATGAGTTAATAAACAAAGGTATTAAATTTTTCTCAATTTTAATTTCTAATATTGATAAATATAACCTACATAAACAAATCTCCTTGGGGACTCAGGAATTTTTAACAGTATAAAGTGTCCTGAAACCAAAAACTTGAAACCTTTTTATTGAGAACTTTCTGCTTCAGCAGAAACATATATTACATCGCAAATGGTTTTCATATTGGATGGAAAGAAGTCAAAATTGTAACATGAAGAGTTCTCCTCCAGCTTTAAGCGGGATCCTACCGCCATGTACGTAGCTGATCTAGGCCAGCGGTTCTCAACCCTGCACGTGCATCCCAGCCACCTGGAGGGCTTGCTCTACCAGATTTTCCAGTTCAGTGCTTCTGAATCTGCATTTCTCACAAGTTCCCAGGTGGTGCTGCTACTGCTGGTCTAGAGCCCCCACTTTGAGAACCACTGGTCTAGGTTACTGCTTCTAGGATTTTTTTCCAAACTATTTTGCCAACTCCATTAAGTAAACTAATTTTTGTCTGAAACATTAGTCAGAAACAAAAACCTGGCGGATATTAGTAGGAGACTAAGCCATTCATAGATCCTTGACAATGGGGCTTATACTAGGAACGATAAGAGAAAGGAGAGTTTGTGTCCATTCGGATGGATGAAACCTGTGCAGGCAAGCAGTGGGGTGACAGGCGAAGCAACCGTATCACCCTCACATCCAACGTGACTTTCCTTTTGGGAGGTTTGTGTTTTGGTAACATTTTTAAAATTTCAATTTCTAAATAACACTGTTTAGCTTAAAAAATACATAAACATATTGTACTGTGTTGAATAGTGTCTCCCCACCCCCTAAATTCATGTCCTTCTCATAACCTCAGAATGTGACCTTATTTGCAAACAGGGTCATTGCAGATGTAATTAGTCAAATGAAGATGAGGTCATTCTGGAATAGGGTGAGCCCTTAATCCAATATGACTGGCAACCTTACAAGAAGAGAAGAGATGCAGAGACAGACGCACACAAAGAGGAAAATGCCATGTGAAGACAGAACAGAGGCTGGAATTCTGCAGCTGCAGGCCAAGGAACAGCAAGGGTTGCTGGCGACCACCAGGAGTTAGGAGAAGGACGCGGAACAGACAGACTCTCCCTCTCAGCCCCTGAGAAGGAACCAACCCTGCTGGCTTCCTATTGAGTGTAAGTCACCCAGTTTGTGAGAATTTGTTAAGACAGCCTTCAGAAAGTAATACAGATTTCAAGAAGGCAATGAGGGGGCTTCCCTGGTGGTGCAGTGGTTGAGAATCCGCCTGCCAATGCGGGGGACACGGGTTCGAGCCCTGGTCTGGGAAGATCCCACATGCCGCGGAGCAACTGGGCCCGTGAGCCACAACTACTGAGCCTGCGTGTCTGGAGCCTGTGCTCCGCAACAAGAGAGGCTGCGATAGTGAGAGGTCCGCGCACCGCGATGAAGAGTGGCCCCCACTTGCCACAACTAGAGAAAGCCCTCGCACAGAAACGAAGACCCAACACAGCCAAAAATAAATAAATAAATAAATTAATTAATTAATTAATTAAAAAAAAAAAAAAGAAGGCAATGAGGGAATTCCCTGGCGGTCCAGCGGTTAGGACTCGGCGTTTTCATTGCCGAGGGCCCGGGTTTGATCCCAGCTAAGCTCTCCCATGCTCCCATGCCGCGATGACGATGAAAGAAGACTCGTGCATCAGACACGTGTGTGCTGCCTCCCATCCTCCTGACCTATCTGCTTCTTGCTCCTGTTCCTACAGTCAGGCCCGCAAGGGCCCTGATCACCTTCGTGCCCTTACAGCACCTCCCAGCTTCTGTCCCTAGGGGCTCCTTGTCGATGCTGCCAGCTGGCCCTGCTCAGCACCAAATGCACATACGGCCCCGAAGGTGGGACTCTGGACTCAGTGAATAAATTCTTCCCTCTTTCTGCCATGGAAAGATTATCCTGAAATGTAGATTATGTAGCTTTTCAGAGAACGTCCTGTGAGATTGAACAATCCATCAATCTTAGTGGTCCGTGTGATAACACACATGGACTTTGGTCCCCTCCTTCCCCGCCTCCTTCCTCTGTCCCTCCCTCTCCCTTTCTTTGGATTACATTACCTATTAAAGCAGGAACAACAGGGACTTCCCTGGAGGCCCAGTGGTTAAGACCGCAGGGGACCGGGTTCCATCCCTGGTCAGGGAGCTAAGATCCCGCAAGACTTGCAGTGCGGCCAAAAAACAAAAAAAAAGAAAGAAAGAAAAGAAAAAGATCATTCTGACTATACTGCAGAGAAGATTGGGAGAATAAATGGGGGAGCCTCAAATGGTCAAAGAAAGGGGCTGCGGCTGGGACTTGAGCAGGTGGCAGAGGATATTTTCTGAAGATGAGCTCAGCAGTATCCCCCATTCTTCGTGCTCTTCTGCACTGGTCACGTCTCTCTTTCTTTCTCCACCCCCTCGAGGCTGGGTGGGCGTAGTGGGATTGCTTTGACTGATGCAATATGGCGGAAGGGACACTGCGCCAGTTACGTGCAAACACCTTAACTTGCACTGCCTGCCTTTTGTAGTCGTGCTCTTGGCACTTGGCTGCCGTAGTGGAAGCAGCCCACGTCCTGTGGAGAGGCACAAGGGGGCCTCCACCTGACGGCCCCAGCTGAGCTCCCCTCCCATAGCTGCACACGGGCCCCGTCTTGGACCAATCTAGTCAACCTGCAGTTCTTCAGTTCTCAGCAAGAGCCGCCCTGCCGAGCCCAGAGCACCTACCGGCCACAAGAGACGCTGGCTGTCCTAGTTTACGAGGGCTGCTGTTACTAACAAACTGGGCACGTAAACAGCAGAAATGTAGGGCTTCCCTGGTGGCGCAGTGGTTGAGAATCTGCCTGCCAATGCAGGGGGCACGGGTTCGAGCCCTGGTCTGGGAAGATCCCACGTGTCGCGGAGCAGCTGGGCCCGTGAACCACAATTATTGAGCCTGCGCGTCTGGAGCCTGTGCTCCGCAACAAGAGAGGCCGCGATAGTGAGAGGCCCGCGCACCGCGATGAAGAGTGGCCCCCGCTCGCCACAACAAGAGAAAGCCCTAGCACAGAAACTAAGACCCAACATAGCAATCGATATTTAAAAAAAAAAAAAAAAAAGAATCTGGCAATTAAGAATCTGGGGAAATCCAAGAGCTATTCCCAGGTTGCTCCCCCGCCCCCTGCCCCCAACACTCACGTTGATGCTCATTTAAAAAACAACAACAACAGAAATGTATTGCCTTGTGGTTCTGGGGGCTAGGAGTCTTAACCAAGGTGCCAGCAGGGTTAGCTCCTACGGTGGCTGTGAGAGAGGCTCTGCTCCCGGCATCTCTCCTGGCCTGTAGATGGCCGTCTTCTCACTCTTCATACCATCCTCCCTCTGTGCGTGGCTCTGTGTCCAAATGTCCCCTTTTTAACAGGACACTGGTCACATTGGATTAGGGCCCACTCTGATGAGCTCGGTTTAACCTGATTACCTCTATTAAGACCTTATTTCCAGGGGCTTTCCTGGTGGTCCAGTGGTTAAGAATCCACCTTCCAATGCAGGGGACGTGGGTTCAATCCCTGGTCAGGGAACTAAGATCCCACATGCCGTGGGGCACCTAAGCCTGCGTGCTGCAACTACAGGGCCCACACGCCACAACTAGAGAGCCCACGTGCCAAAACTACTGAGCCTGCGTGCTCTGGAGCCCACATGCCACAACTAGAGAGAAGCCCATGGGCTGCGACGAAAGATCCCACGTGCTGCAACTGAGACCCAACGCAGCTAAAAATAAATAAATTTTAAAAAATAAAAATAAAGTGTTATATAAAGACCTTATTTCCAGATCATGTCACATTCTGAGATACTGGGGGTGAAGATTTCAACATATGAATTTGAGGAATACACAACTGTCACATAACAATAATAAGTTGCTCTTTTAAGCTATCCAGTACTGAGGTGGCTTGCTATGCTCAAAAGATAACCAGAACAGGTAGCTGTGGAGGCGAAAGGAAGCACACTTTTCAGGAGATGTTAAAAATCCCTAAAACATGGTAATTGGGTTGGATGTGAAGAAGACTGCAGAAGACACTACAGGTTTCCTACCCAGTCCCCATCCTTCTTTTTCTTTACTATAAGTCACCATTCTTTCCTTCTGGTTATGTCTTCACTAAATTCTGGCCCTATTTACCTCCTGAAAGAGAAATCTTAAATAACCTAAGCAAATCACAATAATTACATTTCTAGTCTCAGTGATTGGATTAAGGCATGTGGCTCAATGTCAGGAGAGAGAAATCTGCTGAAGGTGCTTCTGGGGAAAGTTTCTTATCTCTTAAAAGAGACACAAGGAAACAATGATCCTTCCTCTCCCTCTGGATCTTCCTGCGTGAGGATGTGATGCCTGGAGAGAGCGAGGCAGTACACGGAGGACGGCAGAAAAGAATGATGGCAGCTCCCAGGTTCCTGGGGATATCGTAGAGTCACTGCATTGACCACCCTGGAGTCACCCCAGCTCACGACTTCTCGTTATGAGACTCTAAATCCCATTATTATTTAAGCTTTTTTGAGTTGAGTCATCTGTCATTTACAGTGTACACTTGTCTGTCAAATAGGTAAGTAACTATTCAGGAGCTCAGAAGAAGTTTGAGATGGAAATAGAAAATTTCTGGTCATTTAAATATGAATGGATTTGGGTGCTGGTAGGTAGATCAACAGGAGGAAGGGCAAACTTCAATAGAAAATACACAAAGGATATGTATGGAAAGTTTCCATTCATTTACCTAATAAATGTTGATTGAGTGCCTAGTATGTGCCAAGCACTCTTCTAGGCTCTGGGAATAAAGCAATGAACAAAAGAATGCAAAAATCCCCACTGTCATGGAGCTTCATTCTAGCATTGGTATCTAGTGGGGGAAATGCAAAAGCACAATAGCTAGCGTAGACTGAAAAAAAAAGGCACAACCTAAAAGTTGAGAATTATGTTTTATTTGGTGGACAAACCTGAGGACTTAAGCCTGGGACGCACGCTCTCAGATAGCTCTGAGGGACTGCTTTGAAGAGATGGGGGAACCAGGATATAGAGGAGTTTTTGCAAAAAAAGACCAGGTAGTTGGAACTTCAAAAGATTACTGTTAATTAAAGAAAACCAGACATCTCAAGTTAAGGAATTTAGCGCTTTTCTATGTATGGGAGGATGCATAAAAGTCTGGGCTCATTGAAATCATTCCTTTGCTATGCACCCAGCTCTCTGGGGCCAGCATCCTGTGCTTTCTCATCCTGAATCTCCTCAGGGTGCATCCTCGGGGGAGGGCTGCAGTGGCTGAGGGCTAGATGTCGGGCATCCTGTTTCCATCCTGAGTTCCCTCAGGGCTCACTGTCTCGGCAGCTATAATGAGATGGCTCGATGGCTGCAACATCCTTTGTTTACTGATGTGGCAGGCAACATTTTTTTCACTCACACTAGAAAATGCTTAACCTCAACCATCACTGAGGAGTCACAAATAACTTACATATTTACACTCACTTACCAACTTGGAAAAAATATAAGCCCTCGATAATATCCAGCAGTGGCAGTGGTGTGGTGAAACAAGCACTCTCATCCACAGTTGATGGGACTGCAGCCTTGTGCAACCTTACAGAAGATCAACTGGGCAACAGTTATCAAAATTGCACCAGGATGTTCATTTTAACAGTAAAACCCTGGACACCAGCAAAGTATCCAGCAACAAGGCACTGGTTAGATAACTTATGCGTGGTCCATCTATACAATAAAGTAGATCTGTATATGCAAATTTAGAAGTGCTTAAGGATATATTATTAAATGAATAGCACAAAATGCAAAACAGCATGATCCGTTTGTATAACAATTTTTAAAACGTCATACAAATTCGTATAATATATGCCTTAAAGTTTTGTGTTTTTGGTTTTTTTCCCCAGATGGAAGAGCAAGAAGATGCTATTAGCGTTTTTCCTTTAGGGACAGGAAATCACGTCTATTTACTTTGCTTTTTAATTGTAGCAGGCTCTGTGGATTGGTTCCCTGTGTCATTCATAACTCCCACCCCCTTGCCTTCCCCTCCAGTAGAGGTAGGGAAAATGCTCCTGTCCTTAGATTCCCGTGCAGCTACGTTGGCCTTGTCACTCTGCAGATGTTCTACCCAGGACAGGAAGGAAAAGCCTCTGGGAAAGCCGTTCAGAAGGGACTCACTTGAACACGATGCAAGCACCTCCCTGCTTTCTCCATGAGCCGGACGTGGAAGGAGGCCTTCGCTCCCATGGTGACTTCCCGCGCTAATCAGGATGACAGCCACATTGGAGCCACTGCGGAAGAATGCAAAGGCAGCTGGATCCTCCCCTGCCGCCGAGCCCACTGCCCCCGCCTGTGATGAGTCGACCATCGAATTCGACCCCATTTGCACAGAGAATATTGGAGCGAAGATTGTGCAGTTGAAGTTACTGTGGTTTATTTGAAAGAACCAATGACCAGAGCACCCAGAGGAAATTCAGCATCTCCAGGGAAGCAACAACATCACTGTCAGTCATCCTTGAAATGGAGCAAGCGCTCCATTAGCTGGAGCCAACAGCCTGCTACCCACTACTTTCCAAGAAGATTCTGAGCTTCGGAACCCTACATCTACCAAATACAGTTGATTGGTTTTTAGTGTTAGTAAAGTATTACAGAATGGGATTCCCAGCTGAGGACACACATTTTTCAACGAGGCATCTATCCAGGAGAGGATGTAGCGTTATGGATCTTTCCAAATTCCTGGTGGAGGTGGACATTTCTGGACTATGTTGCACAAAGATGGACTCGACAAATGTCTATTCTTGTTGTTGTTGTTGGTTTTTGTTTTTGTTTTTTGGCCACATTATGCGGCATGTGGGATCTTAGTTCCCCAGCCAGGGATCGAACCCACACCCCTTGCAATGGAAGCATCGAGTCCTAACCACTGGACCTCTAGGGAAGTACCAGAATGATCTTTTCTAAATGCAAATGTGATAATTTCCCCTCTACTTTAAACGGTTCAATGGCTCCTCATTGTGTTAGGATAAAAATAAAATTTTTAACACAGACTGTGTAAGTCAGGTTCCTGGTGGGAAAAACATGGCGTACTCAAAGTGAGCAGTTTGAGGCAAGTTTAAGAAATGTACTACGTAGAAGGGCGTCAGTAGGATTTAGTAGTGTTACCCTTTGATCGTGTGGCATTTCAAATATTACAAACATTTCCATATTCAAACATTATCTCCTTTGAGTTTGACACCAACTCAGTGATCTAGTCAGGAATTCTTACCCCAATTTTTTTTTTTAATAAATTTATTTATTTGATATTTTTATTTTTGGCTGCGTTGGGTCTCCGTTGCTGCGCACGGGCTTTCTCTATTTGCGGCGAGCGGGGGCTACTCTTCGTTGCAGTGCGCGTGCTTCTCATTGCGGTGGCTCCTCTTGTGCAGCACAGGCTCTAGGCACGCGGGCTTCAGTAGTTGTGGCTTGCGGGCTCTAGAGTGCAGGTTCAGTAGTTGTGGCGCACGGGCTTAGTTGCTCCGCAGCATGTGGGATCTTCCCCGACCAGGGCTCGAACCCTTGTCCCCTGTGTTGGCAGGCGGATTCTTAACCACTGCGCCACCAGGGGAGTCCCTTACCCCAATTTTAAAGTTGAAGAAACTGAGGCTGAGAGTCATTATGTCAGACTTGTCTAAGATCACCTGGTTAGTAAATAAATAAGTTGGGAATAAAAGCTGATCTTGGGGGACTGGGGGAGGGATGGACTGGCAGTTTGGGATTAGCAGATGCAAACTATTATATAGAGAATGGATAAACAACAAGGTCCTACTGGGAACTATATTCAATATCCTGTGATAAAACATAATGGAAAAGAATATGAAAAAGAATGCATATATATATGTACAACTGAAAATCACTTTGCTATTCAGCAGAAATCAACACAACATTGTAAATCAACTATCCTTCAATAATATATATATATATTTTTTTGACCACGCCACACGGTTTGCGGGATCTTAGTTCCCCGACCAAGGATCAAACCCAGGCCCTTGGCAGTGAAAGCATGGAGTCCTAACCACTAGACCACCAGGGAAGTTCCAAAAGTTTATAAAAAAAAGAAAACAACCCACAACTGATCTTGTGGATCCTCCACCATAATCTGGGAGTCTTTCAAACACACTCCTATCTTTCTGCTTTCCTTCCAAGTATTGTCCTATCCTTTTTGAACATGACAAGAAGGGAGCTGGGTAATGGAGACTAACGGCAAACTCTAGCATGTTTCCTGAAACTTTTGCCTCGAGCCCGGGCTCAAAGTTCCTATTGTCTCATCACTAATTAAGGGCTATGGAGCAAGGGTTCATCGGCTGTCGGTTTTGCTGCTGCTCTGGTTTAACATTTATTTCAGTGTTTATAATGGGGTTGACACTATTCAGAACATTCACTGACATATCTTGGCTTCTATCTTACTGCAGTGTTTACAGCAGCATGGGTAAACCCAAAGTGTCAGCTAATCCTAAATTATTTACCGTTGGCTTGTATTCTTCATAACTGCATAAGAGTTTTAGTCTGTCTGAAGTTTGGGGACATCATAATACTTCAAAGAAAATAATGAACTCATACTGTGAGGGGCTTGTACAGGAGGACTCCGAGTACTGTTGAATTTCCCCCTCTGCTATATTTACCCCTCTGCTTCCCCTCTAGGGAACGCTATCACTTCTCATAACAATGCAAGCAAGGTACCACGCTATTTCTCTCACACAAAAATTACTTTCAGGCTTCCTTGGGTAATTGAAAAGGTAATTAAGAATTTTTTCAAGAGGAGGAAATCTCAAACTTTTCTCCTCTTTACCTACCTCTGGGCTACACTATCATATAGAAATAAGAGTTCAGGGGCAGGACAGGAATAAAGACACAGACACAGAGAATGGACTTGAGGACACGGGGAGGGGGAAGGGTAAACTGGGATGAAGAGAGAGAGTAGCATGGACATATATATACTGCCAAATGTAAAATAGATAGCTAGTGGGAAGCAGCTGCATAGAACAGGGAGATCAGCTCGGTGCTCTGTGACCACCTAGAGGGGTGGGATAGGGAGGGTGGGAGGGAGATGCAAGAGGGAGGGGATATGGGGATATATGTATATATATAGTTGATTCACTTTGTTATAGAGCAGAAACTAACACAACATTGTAAAGCAATTATACTCCAATAAAAATGTTAAAAAAAAAGAAAGAAGAGTTCAAGAGAGATGATAATACCTTAAAATTTTAAAAAGGATTACTATGTAGAGCTTTTCTTACTTTTTTAACATACATATTCTTTGCTATAATATCTATTCAATTTTCAGAAAATTGATGTGTAATATTGTAAAACTGGCATAGTAAAAAAGGTTTTCCAAAATTCTAGGTTATAAACCACACTTCAGGGCTTCCCTGGTGGCGCAGTGGTTAAGAATCCGCCTGCCAATGCAGGGGAAACGGGTTTGAGCCCTGGTCTGGAAAGATCCCACATGCCGTGGAGCAACTAAGCCCGTGCGCCACAACTACTGAACCTGCGCTCTAGAGCCCGTGAGCCACAACTACTGAGCCCGCACGCCTAGAGCCCGTGCTCTGCAACAAGAGAAGCCACCCACCACAATGAGAAGCCCACGCACTGCAACGAAGAGTAACCCCTGCTCACTACAACTAGAGAAAAGCCTGCATGCAGCAACAAAGACCCAACGCAGCCAAAAATAAATAAATAAATTTATTTTAAATAAATAAATAAATAAACCACCCTTCGTAATAGGAATAGGGGAAGAAAGAGGAGGTTCGAGACTTTCCATTTTTACTTTGGACCTTGACAATTGCCTCGTTTTTATGCAATAAGCATGCCTTGCTTTTGTAATCAAGACTTTTTTGATTAAAAAAGTAAAATTTCCCTGTTGTTGAGTATTATTCTGGAAAAAATAATCTGAACTTCCAAGTGTTAGCTATTATACTGTACTGTTATAGCAGAGACTTTTTTGAAATAAAAGCTATTCCCAGCTGATATATTACAATCAAGAATCAGATCTTGAAGCATGTGTAGATCCTAAATAAAGCAGAACCTCCTTCTTCTTGAATAGGTTATAACTTCCTAGATTCTTCAGCTATGGATTACAAGACAAGGCAATTTTTAAAAATATTAACTGTAATCTCCTCCACAGTTTATTGAAGTCTTTGTTCTTCTCCCAAATAGGGGAATATCTATCAATCAGTTTGCTGTAGTCTAAAGGAGAAAATCCTCAGGGTTATCTCAAAAGCTTCAGAAAAAGCATGTGAAAAATTTAATACCCATTTGTGATAAAAAATTATTATAAAATTAGGAATAGAAAGAAACTTCCTTAACCTGCTACCAAAAATCTGTAGCAGGGACTTCCCTGGTGGCGCAGTGGTTAAGAATCCGCCTGCCAATGCAGGGGACACGGGTTCGAGCCCTGGTCCAGGAAGATCCCACATGCTGCGGAGCAACTAAGCCCATGCGCCACAACTACTGAGCCCGTGTGCCACAACTACTGAAGCCCGCGTGCCTAGAGCCAATACTCTGCAACAAGAGAAGCCACCACAACGAAAAGCCCGCGTGTCACAACGAAGACCCAACGCAGCCAAAAATAAATAAATAAAATAAATAAATTTATTTAAAAAAATATGTAGCAGATATTCTAGGTGATAGATAAATTTTATTTATTTATTTATTTAATATTTATTTATTTATTTGGCTGCAATGGGTCTTCATTGCTGCATGCGGGCTTTCTCTAGTTGCGGTGAGTAGGGACTACTCTTCATTGTGGTGCCGGGACTTCTCACTGTGGTGGCTTCTCATGTTGAGGAGCACAGGCTCTAGGTGAGTGGGCTTCAGTAGTTGTGGCATGCAGGCTCAGTAGTTGTGGCACACGGGCTTAGTTGCTCCGTGGCATGTGGGATCTTCCCGGGCCAGGGCTCGAACCCGTGTCCCCTGCATTGGCAGGCAGATTCTTAACCACTGTGCCACCAGGGAAGTCCTGATAGATAAATTTTAGATGCATTCTTTTAAGAAGGGGAACATGACAAGTATCCAAGCTGGCCAATACCACAGGAGCGGAGCTGGATGGAAAAGGTACAAGAGGAAGGGGAGCATCAAAACGGTCACTATTTGAAATGATATAATCATCTCTATTAAAAAGCCAACAAAATCAACAAGATATTGGAACTAATGATAGATTCAGCAATGATGCCAGGTTCAAGATTGACTTATGAAAAGAATTAGTGTCTCTATCAATCTAGGGACCACCAGGAGACAGAAAGCACACAATAACTTCAGCGGGGAAAGTTTAATGTAAAGGCTTATTAGGCCATGATAGGAGAGTAAACTGCTAAGATGGGAAGAAAGCTCTAAAAGATGCCCTAAAGGACCTACTTGGAAGGGGGCTTCAGACGTCGTTGAAGAAGGTATGGTTGTAGCCCACTGGATGGCTGAGAAGTTCCGGGATTGCTTGGGCCAGGTCTGGTCACAGTCTCCAGACAAGAAGAAGAAACGCTGCAGGGCACGGTAAGCCACTGCTGGTGGGTGAATGACAGGTGGGCACAGAGGGGGTGCACGCACGGGGAACCAGGGGGCTGCTGCAAGCTGGAAGCCCAGAGTGCCTGCTGTCATGTCAGGAGGGCTCTGGGAAGCAGTCTCCAGGATGCAGGCAAGCTGAGGCTGGTGTGCAGGTGTCCAGAGGGCGTCGGATATGCGGACAGCCTGCTGTGAGTACTGCTGTAACTGGGAGCTGGAGAATTCAGAAGTCTCTCTAAATTGAGGATGTAGAGTTGAAAGTCCAGAGAAGCCAAGACAGAGTTTCGACACAGAGCGCTGGGGAGGAGATTGCTGCTCAGAGCCAGACCTGCAGGGATCTGCAGAGTCCCCTTGCTGACCTCACTGACCAGCACGTGCAGGTGAGACAACTGCCTGACGCCAGGGAAAGAACTACCTGAAAGGAGCAGACAGAAGAATCCAAGACCACACAGGCCCAGGAATAGGTGGTGTTCCCACCAGCCAGCGAGAAAAACATCGTAACATGAGGGGCATCAGGTGGAGAACCCAGAGATTACCTCAGAAGTGGAGAAAAATCAGCCTGAGGCTAACAGCTGCTCTGGTCCTATCTGATAAAGCCTCAGGAGGATCAAACGGTTCCCAAGCAAATTACCTGTGTCTCAGAACAAAGATAAAGAATATTAAAAAAAAAAAAAAAGACCATCCAGCACCAACAAGGTAAAATCCACTATGTTTAGCACGTAATAAAGAATTACCAGGCACATGAAGAACAGGATAAAATGGCCAATAGTGAGGGAAAATCACCAGCCATGACAACATGGATGTAGAAGACAAGCACGTTAAAACGGTTACTACAGGGCTTCCCTGGTGGCGCAGTGGTTGAGAGTCTGCCTGCCAATGCAGGGGACACGGGTTCAAGCCCTGGTCTGGGAAGATCCCACATGCCACGGAGCAGCTGGGCCCATGAGCCGCAATTGCTGAGTGTGCGCGTCTGGAGCCTGTGCTCCGCAACAAGAGAGACCGCGATAGTGAGAGGCCCGCGCACCGCGATGAAGAGTGGCCCCCGCTTGCCACAACTAGAGAAAGCCCTCCCACAGAAATGAAGACCTAACACAGCCATAAAAAAAAAAAACAAAAACGGTTACTACAACAGAATTCTATATGTTCAAGAAGGTTGAGGAAAACAAAAGTATGTTAGGGAGAGACATAAGAGAAATAAAAAAGACTGAAATCAAATGTGGAGAGATGAAAACTACAACATCTGAGATGAAAAACATGCTGGAAGATCAGATACTACAGGAGAAAAGATTAGTGAACTTGAAGACATCAATAGAAACAATCCAAAATAAAACACAAAGAGTAAAAAGTCTTTAAAAAATGAACAGAACATCAGTAAGTGGGAAAGCTTCAAATGATCTAATATACACAGAAGTGGAGTCCTCAAGCAGAGAGAAGAGAAGAAGGGACAAAGAAATAATGGCCAAAAATTTTCTGAATTTGATGAAAACTAATCCCAGAGACCCAAGAAGCACAATGAACCCCAAACAAAAGAAACTAAAAATCTCACATACGGGGGAATCAGGGCACTGCTGAAGCACGGAGGCCCATCATAATAAAGACACATAAAACTAGTGTAAAAGAGAAAATCTAAAAGCTGTGAGAGACAATGACATAGTATGTCCAAAGGAACAGAAGTAAGAATGACAGCTGACTTCTTGTCAGAATTTCATTATATGTTTAAGGGCAGCAGAAATACATATAGTGATAATAATAAAGATTACTGTTCTGCGTGTGACTATCTTTGTATAGCTCCATAGTGGTATTTTACAGATATAATCTAAATGAGTTCTTCCCAATATATGTGTTCCTTTTCTTTTTCTTTTTTCAAAACAAGCAACATCTTATTGGAGTAGAGTTGACTTAGTGTTGTGTTAGTTTCAGTTGTACAGCAAAGTGTTCAGTTATACATATTTATATATATATATATATATATCCTTTTTCAGATTCTTTTCCATTATAGGTTATTACAAGATGTTGAATATAGTTCCCCATGCTATACTGTAGGTCCTGTTGTTTATCTATTTTATATATAGTAGTGTGTATCTGTTAATCCCAAACTCCTAATTTATCCCTCCCCACCCTACCCCACTCCTTTTCTTTTCTAGCAACAGAATCCCTGATTTTTTGCAGGACACAAGGCTGTGAAACTACATTGCTCAGCTCCTCTTTTTTTTTTTTTTTTTTTGCCACACCACATAGCATGTGGGATCTTAGTTCGCCGACCAGGGACTGAACCCACACCCTTGGCAGTGAAAGTGCGGAGTCCTAACCACTGGACCACCAGGGAAGTCCCAGCTCAGCTCCTCTTACACCTAGAGGAGCTTCTAGAAACTGGCCTTTTTACTTTTTGCTTCTAACCAACTTGCAGAGGAGAACGCAGGAGCTGAAGCAGCCAGCTTGGACCCATGAGGCCAACTTGGTGATGCTCGGCAGAGAAGCTGGTAGAAGGAGTCTGTGTCCCAAACACCATGGAGTGCCACACCTGCCTTAGCCACCTACCTGGCATTTTACCTGAGAGAGAAAAGGGTCTCTCTCTACTTAAGCCACTGTTGGGGGCGCTTGCTCCCTTGCAGCTGACCCTCACCCTCCCTGCTACAAGCAGGTGTCATTATCTCTACTTTCCTGACACATTAATCAAGTTCCTAATCCGTGGAAAAGCTTGGATTTCAATCAGCTCTGCCTGTCTCTAAAACCCTTGATATTTTCAGCAAAATTACTCTTACCATGAATGTTTAGAAAAAGTGGCAGCTGTACTATTACAGGATTTGCAAAGGAGACTAAATCGAAATAAAATAGCCACTAAGAAATTTAACTGAAACTCTCATATAAATAAATATTGAAGAACATCTAAAGACTTATAGCTTTTAAAGGGAATGTTTACATTGGAAGAGTGCCATAAACCAAATTTTTAAAAAAGCAGAAGACAGGGACTTCCCTGGTGGTCCAGTGGGTAAGCCTCCACGCTCCCAATGCAGGGGGGCGGGTTTGATCCCTGGTCAGGGACCTAGATCCTGCATGCATGCCGCAACTAAGAAGTCCAAATGCCACAACTAAGACCCGGTGCAGCCAGAATAAATAAATAAATATTAAAAAAAGAAAATCAGAAGACATAGAAGAACACACCCTAAGGGACCAACATTTTAATTTCAGAAATGTTTTGTCATTTGTGACCTGGTATTTTACATACACACACAGTTCGTGACAGGGGTTAGGGAGAAAACAACACCTCTAGGGATGACAACTCTGGTTTTCCAATGAAGTCAGAAATCCTGCTCTAATAGCACATTTGCTGTCACCGTTTCTAATAAGGAACTGAGGCTGAATGATGGTCAGGGCCAAGGAGCAGAGTGCGGCTGAACTTCATCCTGTGCACCAGCTCTGACACCACTTAGCGTCCACAGGGCCTCACCTGGAGCCCAGTTTCCTTTTAAAGGACTCCTGGGCGGTGGATCTCTCTAGATCCAGGTAGACAGACTGCCCCCCCCTCCATTTCCCCTGTAGAGATTCAAGAAAGCTTTAGTGCTTGGCTATTTGACAGAAAGTGGTGGTTTAACCTGTCAGAATCAATGAGAAAAGTCATCTCCGTGATGGATGTTGTCTTCTGTAACTGCGGGCATCCGTATTAGTGGGAGGGGGCTGTATGAGGCCCCGAGGGACCCTGAACAGACATGGCCCTTAACCTTTACATGTCAGGATGGGAAAAGGCCTGTCAGACACATGACTCCACGTGGAACCTAGGTATTATAATAATTATTATAACAGCTAACTTTCATTGTGCTGTGATGTGTTAGGTAGTGTGATCAGCAGAACTGGCAACATAATTTGCAGGGCCCAGCACAGAATGAAAATATGCAGCTCCTTGTTCAAAAAGAAGGGGAAACGTGCTGTTAAAGGTACTGAGACATTAAGCATGTTCCTTTCTTCTGTGGTCCGTCTCTGGGCCTGTCCTGATGATTTTCATTTTTTATTTAAGGCCACTCTCCTGAGGCAGTGTAGACCCTCCCAGGTGCCCGGGGGCCCTGTCCTGACAGTCAATGGCCACACCCCCTTCCAGCAGCTGCTGAATCCCCCTCCCACCAGCGGCCAAACCAAAGCACTGCCCTGGCTGGGGGCAGGGCAGCCTACACCCAATACACCCAATCCCTGGCAGACAGGTGACCCCCCCGGGGCTTGGCAGCCTCTGTCCCTGCATACTCTGGGCTCCTGGATCAGGAGTGGGCACTGCCAGCCCCGGGCAGGACGGACGCTGCCAGGCCCTGGTCCCAGACACGGTGGGGCACATGCCCTCGCTGCTGGGTGGGCACTGGGGCAGGGGCGCCGGGAACTTACTCCAGGGGGCGGGAGGGGCGGACCACGTGGGAGGGCAGCCCCACCCTGGCGCTTGCTCCTGTCCCATGGGACTTCACTTACAAAACAGACATTCCAAAGGTGAAATAATATAAGAATTGCAAGAAGATGACCCAGAGCATTCATCCCCAGTGCGGGGGCCTTTTGAGCAGGGGGCCCTGTGTCACTGCCCTCGCTGCGTGCCCCTGCAGCTAGCCTTTTGTGGGATTCCTTCTTTAATCTTCACAAAGAGCCTGGAAGGCCAGGTGTTATTATTGTCCCCATTTTACAGATAAGGAAATTGAGGCAGAGAGGGAGTGAGAAGCCTGCCCCAGTGGGTGGAGTGGGGTTCTGACCAGCCTGACTCTGAGCCCACATCCCTACCATTCTTTGTGCAATTGCTCTTGAAAGAATATGTGCACAAGAGAGAGAAATTCAGAACAGACAGCCAAACATTTATGTCTCGTTCTAGTCTAGCTGGCATTGAAGCCCTGTTCCCACTGCAGTTTTCTTTCTTTTTTTTCCTACTTAAAACTGTTTTTTTGTTAATTTTCTCCCAAAGCAGAAATAGGAACATTGAAAGCATGTGAGGTATCAGTTTAGGAGACCGAGGGCCTGTGTCCCACCTGCGGAGTTAACTGAAACTGGACGGGGCTGGTTTGGAGCGGGTCCCTCCGCCGCTGCCTTCCATAATTAGCTCAGAAGCACACCAGGTTCCTTCTGCTGGTTTTATAGCCTCGCATGAAGTGAAGATCCTGGTCAACTGTGCTAAAGGACGACTTCATGAGCAGGTGCCAGAGCCAGCCAGCAACCTTCTAGAGGAACCTTCTAGAGCTTTACAGCAGTTCCCTTCATGGCCCACACTTCCTTGTTTGCTTCTAGTTTATTTCGCCAGAAGAGGGTAGGCTCTTTGAAAATATAGTCTCAAAAGGATTGCCAGCTCCCCTGGCCCATCCGTGTTTCCATGGTCACTATAGTTATCACTGAGAAGCAAGTTTAGAAAGTTGTCTCAATGATGTAGACATAACCAGTGATGTGCTGATAATTTTAAATAAATAGCTCTCTGGAACGCTTCTTTTTTTTTTTTTTGGCCACCCTGCATGCAAAGCTTGCGGGATCTTAGTTCCCCCACCAGGGACTGAATCTGGGGCCTCGGCAGTGAAAATGCGGAGGCCTGACCACTGGACGGCCAGGGAGCTCCCTGGAATGCATCTTTTATTTTTTTAAGGCCCTGAGTTGCCGAGTTTGATGCTTTCTGTGGTGTAAACCACGGCTGATTTCCGGCTACCAGGGTGATATCCCCTGCTTGCAGAATACCTGACATCGGACTGGTCTGCTCTTGCAGGCTGCGGGGGTGGGGGGCCAGTACACCCCCAGCGCCCGCGCGCCCGCGGACACAGCCTCTCTTTCAAGTGTCCCGAAGTGCTTTAGGTGAGTGTTGTCATTACCGTAATGACTGGGGAACAAGGAAAAGGAGCTACAGTTTAGTAATACCGATTTTACAATTGAACCAGGATTCCAGCACAGAGGGGTTTGCTGCCGGTGCCCCGCAAAGACCCAGACTTCAGACAGGAGTGCCGCTGAGAGCGTCCAGCTGCGATGGCGCAGACGAGTGTGGCCTGAAGATGACTGAGGGTGGCCACCCCAGGGCCACAGTCTTTAGGAAGGGAAGACCTTGAGAACGAGAGGCAGCAGTGACTGGATGCCTAATGGTGTGATTGGAAAGGGGCGGAGCAGGGCCCAGAGCAGGGATAGCGCCCGGGGACCGCCGGTCATGCGCAGAGGGAGTGACTGCGGGGAGGAGGGTAAGGAGAATCAAGTGACAAATGATTCAACTTCATTGTAGAAAAAGTCCAATAATGAAAGAAGGTATTTGTCCCTCCTTTGTATTAAAATCCCGTTTGTACTGTATAGCTGTATACCACAGAGAACTATACTCAATATTTTGTAATATTTTGTAATATTTTGTAATAACCTACAAGGGAAAAGAATCCGAAAAAGAACATATATATATATATATATATATATATATATATATATATATATATATATATATATATATATATATTCTTTTTCGGATATCTCTGAATGCTGTACACCTGAAAGTAACACGACATTGTAAGTCAACTATACTTCAATTAAAAAGAAATCCAGTTTGACTGTTAACTGAGTTCTCTCGAATTTCCTTTCCCATCGCCCTTTCCCCAACATCATCACCACTGGCGTCATCCTTACTGGAATTTATTGTGTATCCTCAGAGTATGGTGTTTAGTTCATACTCTGGCCTTACTGACTCTTGGAAGGAATTCCCATTAGGGCGACGTCTCTACCAAACATCTCTTTATAGAGTTTGGGAGTGGGTGGAAGGCACGCATTTGACTGAGTCTGTTCTATATGCCTTTGGATAGATTTTTCACAGGCGAATATCTCCCTGTGGGGAGTAATATCATGTGGCAGACTTCATTCCTTTTTCTAAATTGGCTAGTGTGGAGGACAGGGCAAAGTTCTCATCCAACTTCTAAGACTGAGGAGAGTATTAACATTAGAAATGAAGAGATAGAAAAAGTATGAAAATATTTATAAAAAAGGAAAATGTGCATAAATAAAAACTTCATTAAATAACATTCATTTATTTTAAATGTGTACAACATTCTTGTTGCTACTTAAAAATAGAATGATGAAAGGTGATTTGGTGGGAGTAATTGTTTGGGAAGAAAAATCAATTTAACATCACTTTGCTTTCCATTTCTGCTGCCAAGAAAGCTCATGCTGTATCTTCTAATTCAAACATGTGTCTCTAGAAACCTTTGGATCCCGTATTACAAAGCCCCATCTGTTTTACCCTCTCCAAATTAGCATTTTCGCTCAATTCACTTATGAATTTCCTGACATTCACTTGATTTCCCCCACTCTTGTTATCTAAAATCACAACTGGCATCTTTTCGATTTGGATTCAACTTAGGAAGTAATTTTTAGCTTTTAAAAATCCTTTTTAGTAGTAAGTAGCGTATAAATAAATAAAATGTAAAACATAATGATGCAAATCTATATGTACAAGGATGTTCATTGCAGCATTTGCTTACAATAGCAACAACTGGAAACAAATATCTATGACTCTAAGGGTAGTTAAAGCAGTAATATCTATCTATCAATCCATCAATCAGTCGATCCTGATATGGAAGGCTATATATGATATACTAAGTGGAAAAAGCAAGTTGAAAGATCAGTATACAGATAATGTTATGTATAGGAAAAAAGCCAAGCTCTATCCATGTAGGACACAAAAAGTGGACGGCAAGTCACCCCAGGTGAGTATGCCACTAACCCTGGGGTGGGGACGGGTACAGAGGGACACACACTTTTTTTTCCCGTAGGCTTGTGTTATGTTTGAATCGTCTACAATAAAAATGTGTGGACTTATGTTATCTTGAATTAAAAAATTCAAACCAAAGCAAAAATTCTTGAGTTACAAGTGTATACAATTAAAAAAAAAAATAAATAAGGGTCATCAGGAATTTTAAAGATTTTCTTCCTATCCCTATTTTGAATAACTTCTTATCTATACTCAAGGCAAAATAAAAAGGAAAGAAATTTAAAACATATATGAGAGGGGACTTCCCTGCGATCCAGTGGTTAAGACTCTGCGCTTCCAATGCAGGGGGCATGGGTTCAATCCCTGGTTGGGGAACTAAGATCCCACATGCCGTGCAGCACGGCCAAAAAATTAAACAAAACAGAACAAAACATATACGAGAGGAAGTTATTAGAATTGAAGATAACCAATGTATAACGGTGTGTTTAGTAAGCACAGAGATTACAATTTTAGGTGGAATACAGGACAGAGGCGAATATATATTTGTGTGTGTAAAATTTTGTTTTATTTCTGGGGAGGATATCATTCCATTTCCATGATGATGATGATGATAAATTGCCATTACTGAACGGCAAGTAATGTCTTAAATAATTTTTCTTTTATTAACTCATGTAATCTTAACAACAACCCAGTCAGGAAGATTCTGCAGTTATCCCCATTTTACAGATGAAGAAAGGAAGCAGACAGAGTGAAGGAACTTGGTCAAGGTCACACAGTTTGTAAGGGATGAAGTTGAGATTCAAACCCAGGCAGGAGGGATCCAGAGTCTATACAGCCTAATCACTCCCTTAAAATTGCAAAGTCAAATAAATACCTGCTGGAAGCAACCTAAATGTCCATCGACAGATGAATGGATAAAGAAGATGTGGTACATATATACAATGGACTATTATTACTCAGCCATAAAGAAGAATGAAATAATGCAATTTGCAGCAATATGGATGGACTAGAGATTATCATACTAAGTGAAATAAGCCAGACAGAGAAAGACAAATATATGGTATCGCTTATGTGTGGAATCTAAAATTAAAAAAAAACACACAAATGAACTCTTATACAAAACAGAAATAGACCCACAGACGTAAACATAGAAAACAAACTTATGGTTACCAAAGAGGAAGGGGAGGAGGGATAAATTAGGAGTTTGGGATTAACAGATACAAACTACTATACATAAAATAGATAAGCAACAAGTAACTATACTCAAATTTTGTAATAACCTATAACGGCAAAGAATCTGAAAAAAAAAACAGATATATATGTATGTGTAACTGAATCACTTTGCTGTTCATCTGAAACTAACACAACATTGTAAATCAACTATAGTTCAATAAAAAAAAAAAAACAACAACAACCCTGCGTCCGGTAGGCAAGACCATCTGGAGGGTGGAGAGCGAGCACTGCTCTAGGGGAGCTGGTCCGGCACCACCTTTGCCGACGAGCTCCCCGTACACCCCCAGGCTGCCCTCTGCAATGTCTCCCCACATCTGCAGCAAAGTTTTCCTTTGGATGCTTATGTTCTGGTATTTTTGTGCTACCGCACTTGGGCGAGGAGGTCAGCGTGCCTTGGGAAGCAATGACGGAAGGGGCGGGGACACCAGAGAGAGCGAGGTGCTCCGGGCGTGGTCGCTGAGGACAAGGAATAGGAGCCGGGAGGCCGCGGCAAGGGGCAGTGCTGGCAGAGGGGGGACGCCACACGGGAAAAGTACGACTTATTCATTATCGGCAGCCAGGAAGGCGTACCCTCAGGCTTTCTCCTGAACTGCCTTGTTGAACTAGCTGTATGGTGGAGACTGTATGAACCACTTCTGTAGTTAAAAAGGAAGTAGAAGTCAGAGCCCAAACTCAAGGAATTTATAAACTATGGTGATATGACCTATATAGAAAATCAGTAAACAACAAGGTCCTACTGTATATAGCACAGGGAACTACATTCAGTATATTGTAATAAACTGTAATGGAAAAGAATCTGAAAAAAGAATATATATGTATATTTGAATCATTTTACTGTACAACAGAAGCACTGTAAATCAATTATACTTCAATTTTTAAAAATTAATTAATTTATTTATTTTTGGCCGCGTTGGGTCTTCGTTGCTTCATGCAGGCTTTCTCTGGCTGCGGCGAGTGGGGCAACTCTTTGTTGCGGCTTCTCACTGCAGTGGCTTCTCTTGTTGCGGAGCACGGGCTCTAGGCGCCCGGGCTTCAATAGCTGCAGCACACAGGCTCAGTAGTCGCGGCACGTGGGCTCTAGAGGGCACGGGCTTCAGTAGTTGTGGCTCGTGGGCTTTAGAGCGCAGGCTCAGTAGTTGTGGCACATGGGCTTATTTGCTCCGTGGCATGTAGGATCTTCCCGGACCAGGGCTCGAACCCGTGTCCCCTGCATTGGCAGACGGATTCTTAACCACTGCACCACCAGGGAAGCCCTTCAATTTTAAATATATATATAAACTATGGTAATATGAGAAGGACATCCACAGGTGAATCACAACAACAAAAAGACAAAAACAAATATTTAGCCACGGATTTGGGCTTTGGGTCACAGGCCAATGGTGGGGAGATGACTTAACCTCTGAGAGCCTGCTTCCTCAGCTTTATGGTGGAGGAGCCGCTCCTTCGCCCTGAGCTGTAGTAGGAACTGGAGGAAGTAATGCGGGCAGGAGAGTTCGGCTCTGGGCCCCCATCAGCTTGGTGGAGATTCTCAGGGATCACTTCCTACCTGACCTCTCCTGCCTGCCCTCCGTCCACAGGTGTCAGACCTGCAAGGTGGTCTGAAGACTTTCCCTGCCCACCTCTGCTCCCTCTCCCTTCATCTTGGCATTTGCTCCGAGAATTCTGGAGCTGCCACAGGGCTAGAGAAGTAGCATCGTGCCTACCATAACCAGAAACAGGCCGTGGAGAAGGAGGTCCGGGGAGGGGAGATGCAGACCCACCTCAGGGGAGGGCTGCCTGGGCGAGATGGGGGGTGGGGTGGGGGGCGGCTATGTCAGGCACTCAGCCTCTGTCTCCCAGAGACAAGGTTCCTGCGTGCGAAATAAAGTCGGGTTTCAGCTCTGAGATGGAAGGCGCTGGTAGGGAAAGTGAAAGCTGGGGGTGGCTAGTAGCTGGGATGGTTACCCTCAGAGGGACGCAGAATCTGCATCGCCCTCAGGACTGAGGGAGGCGCTTAGCTCCCCTCGGATGTACACGGCCACCTCCTTTGTTTGCATCTTCTAGTCTCACTCTCTCCCCAGGATTTTCCACGCGGAGTTTGTTCTCTCAGTCAGTGAGCCAGAAGCTGTGAGGTCCACCCGGATCCCCCTTCCTGGGCTGGTGCACCCGCCCTGGCCACTGGGACAGAGGTGGTTGCTGAGGTCTCGCAACTGCCTCTTTCTCTGAGGGGAGCCCTGGTCTGCGGTGTTTGCTGTCCCCACCCCCAAATCAAGGGTCACCCACAGGCAGGGGCTGCTGACTGACCCGGGGCACAGAGGCTGCCTCTGTCTCAAGACTAGCCTCCAAAGCTCACATCTCTGCCCACTGGCCTCCTCCAGCCCTGCTTCCCTCTCCCTCACAGGGTCTCCCTGAAGCCCATCCCTCCACAAATCCGGGCACTGAATCCTTGCCTCAGGCTCTGCCCCCAGGATGGGATTCACTCACCCAGCCACCAGGACGCGACCTAAATCTGTCAGTGTTTCCCAAAGTGTGGCCCATGGAACACCTGCTTCGGAAGCACCCAGAATGCTTGTTTAAATGCAGAGTCTGGACCCAACCCTGCTTCCACACAACCAGAATCAGCAGGTGGGTGCTGAGAATTTGCGTTTTCAACAGGCTCCCAGCTGTGCTCAAGAACGCTCAAGTCTGTGCACCCCTGTGCTGACCGGCCCCTTCATTCCTGGCATCCCTCCCTGCACCTTCACTCAGCACATCCTCTTCCTTCTATGAATAGCGCCCTAAAGTCAGTGCCGGATGCTCCGCATCTTTCCCCTGCACCCCTCTCTTTGCACAGCCCCTGCGGCCGCTTGCCTAGTGCTGACCGCCAGGTGGGAAGCTCTCCCGCCACGGAACCGCCTCAATGCCTCTTGTTCACCTCCCGAAGGACTAAAACCACCTACACTGTGAACTCCACGCTTTATCATATTCTTCCTTACGTTGCAGAAACCTTTTTTTCCATGACCTGTCTCCCTGATCTGTACTGTAACCTGCCTGAGGACTGAGAATGTGGCTTCAACTTCTTTGTTTCTATCCCCCATTCAACATTCCACAAGCTAAACAACAAGGTCCTACTGCACAGCACAGGGAACTATATTCAATATCCTGGGATAAACCATAATGGAAAAGAATATTAAAAAAAGAATGTAATGCCATTTGCAGCAACATGGATGGACCTAGAGGTTGTCATACTAAGCGAAGTAAGTCAGACAGAGAAAGACAAATATCATATGATATGATTTACATGCGGAATCTTAAAAAAATGGTACAAATGAACTTATTTACAAAACAGAAATAGAGTCACAGATGTAGAAAGCAAACTTATGGTTACCGAGGGGACAGGGAAAGGGGAGGGATAAATTGGGAGATTGGGATTGACATATACACACTACTATATATATAAAATAGATAGCTAATAAGGACCTACTGTATAGCACAGGGAACTCTACTCAACACTCTATAATGACCTATATGGGAAAAGAATCTTAAAAAAAAAAAAAAGTGGATATATGTATATGTATAACTGATTCACTTTGCTGTACACCTGAAACTAACACAACATTGTAAATCAACTATACTTCAGTTAAAAAAAAGAATGTATATATGTGTATAGCTGAATCACTTTGCTGTACAGCAGAAATGAACACAACATTGTAAATCAACTATACTTCAAAAAAAAATCCACAAGCATTTGCTAATGTTTCATTCATTTGTTCACTCATTCATTCATTCACTCGGTATTTACTGAATATTACATACAGGCACAGTATTAGACTCTGGTGATACAAAAATGGATAGAATGTAATTGTCTTGGTGGGACACAGAATCCAATTAGTTAAATGCTTTCAAGAGTGAATTTATTGTAAAAGGATCTCTAAGGACAGCATAAAATGACATTGGTTCATTTATACATTCAATAATTATGTATTAAGCATTGTGCACCAGGCCCTGTACTAGGTACCAGGAATATGATGGTAAGCAAAGTAGACATAGGGCCTGTTCTCCAGATGTTTATGGTTTAGTAGAGGAGACATACTAACTATGTAATTATACAAATCTATAATTACAAAATATGTTAAGCGCTGTTAAGGAAAAGTACAGGATGTTAAATATTGTACTTGGCCTTATCGGAAGGTTAGGTAAAGATTTAGTTAGGCAACTTGGAGAGAAGAGATGAGAAAACTTTCAAGGCACAGGGAATAGCACGTGCAAAGGCCCTGTGGTGAGGGGGAGCTTGTCTTCTGGGAACTGAAAGAAGGCAGCAGGGTGAGCACCCCTGAGTGATAGGGAGTGTGAAGAGAGATGAGGCGTGGGGTAGGCAGGAATCAGATTTAAGAGTCTTGAAGGCCACAGTAAGTGTTCTGCTCTTACATCTACGAACAATAGGAAGCCAGTGAAAGGAGCCAGGGTGATGGAGCAGGTGGAAGGGCCCTCTGGCCAGGACGTGGGAGAGACTGGAGGAGGTAGCCTGGGGTGCTGTGTCGTGGGGCAGCTGCTCAGCTCCGCCTCCCCCTCAAGCCTTTCCCCGCAGGGGCCTTTGCCGGGGCTGGTTCCTCCATTTGGGCTCTTCCCGCTGCTCCAGGGCGCAGGTTGCCCAGGTCTGAATCAAAAAGCCGCCCATGCTCTCCTTGTTCTCTCCTTTAGCCCTTTGAGTCTTTCCTTCCTCATGCTTATCACACTTTGCAATACTTTTATTTACATATCTGACTTGTTTTTATTTGTTTCTAATCTTCCTCACGTAAGATCCACGAGGGAAAGACCATGGCTGTTTGCATCTCCTTTGCCTGATACCATGTCTGGTACAAAGTGGCTAGTTAGATATGTCCGGAGGGAGGAGGGGTGATGGGGTCAGAGTGGACCTTGGGTGGGGTCCCGCTAGCTAGGCAGTGATGGCAGAGGCAGGTGATTGGCACAGATGGAGGGGGTAGGTGGGGCTAAAGGACAGGGCCCAGGCCCCCTTTACCTCGTCACGGTTACTGAGACCCTTAATGACTTTTCTTTATGTGGGTTAGAGCGGTCACGATTTATCAAATTAGAAATTAAAACCGAGAAAAAATTTAAATCTTTATAAATTGCTTTCAAATGAACAACAATAAACCCATTATATAGTAAGTTAATTTTTATGAAAAATAATAACCGTGTTTTCCCAAACAAAACAAAATTTAGTGACAGGTGACCTTATTTTATATTTTTATAAATCTCTTCAGTGTCTGGTTATTAGCAGACAGTAGAATCCCTATATCTGCTTCTGCATTCAATCTGTTGCAATATCTCGTGCCACGTAGTCTCTGGAAGGCTCTGCTGTACACTTCGGAGAGAATGAGAATGAAAAAGGCAAATAATGTCTTAGTATGAGTGTGAAAACAGTTTTGGCCTGTTTTGGCTCTGCAAGGATCTCTGGAACACTGCTCCCCACAGGGACCCAGGCCACACACACTGGATTCAGGGGATGCTTTGGAGGCAAGATTGACAAGCCTTAGTTATATTATTATTATTGCTCACAGTTACTGCGTGCTGTTAATCCTCACAGCAGCTCTGTGGAGTGGGCACCGTTAGTAACCCCGGTTCACACAGGAGAAGCCAGGATAACTTGGTGATGGTAACCAGTACCAATTTTATATTTACATATACATGTCTGTATATCCTTTTTTCACAATGAAATTGGACACTTTTATTTTTAGGAAAGTGACCAAAACAGCTAATAATGAATTTTATACTTTTTGGCTGGCGAGGCTAAGCCCAGCTCCAATGAGCCTCAAACAGAAAAGCACCCTCTATAACCTTCCGTTACTTTTGAGATCTGACTGTGATTTAAATGTACTTTTGAGCCATTTCATTTTTAAGAGCCCATTTGGGAAGCTTAAAAATTAATTAAATCTTTCGTCTTCAAAGTTTAATTCTTCCACTTCTGGCATATTATCTACGGCTCTGAGAAAAATTGCCAATCACTTGGGTAATTTGCACCTAAAATAAAGGTGCAGGGAAGTTGAAATTAGAAGCAGCTAGAATAGTAGTTCCTTGGTTTCTCCTGTTAGGGTTTTGGACCAAAATGCACAGAACCTTCCTCTGTTTTCCTGGCTTCCTTTTTCAGGCGATGGGCTCGCGGCTCGCTTATTTTCACCATGTAAAGTTCCAGGTTCTTCTATTTCCGAGTCTCCTTTGCGGTCTGCTGCCTGCCCACTCTGCCTGTGCTCCTTTCTTCTCATGACATTGATCACACTTGTCACCAACCGGTCTCCACCTGCCCTGATTCCTACCCAGAGGGGCAGTCCTTTTCCCAGAGGATGTCCATGTGCCACTCCCCCCCTGAAACTGTGTCAGGAGCTGCAGTCAGCATTTACGTGCATCAGCTCGGCTCGTGCGCTCAAAGCCCCCTGAGGTTGGCGCCACCCACTTTACAGATGGGAAAATGAATTTGGGAGAGCTAAGAGACTTGCCCAAAGACCTACAGCCAGCGCAGCTGGAGAGTGCAGAGGCATTACCGGAACTCACGCCTGTCTGACCCCTAAGCTTTGCTCTAAATCATTAAACTCTCTTACCTCTCTGCCTTTTAAAAGGCCATTTCCGGGGCTTCTGGTGGCGCAGTGGTTGAGAATCCGCCTGCCAATGCAGGGGACACAGGTTCGAGCCCTGGCCAGGGAGGATCCCACATGCCGCGGAGCAACTAAGCCCGTGCGCCACAACTACTGAGGCTGCCATTCTAGAGCCCACGTGCCACAACTACTGAAGCCCGCGTGCCTAGAGCCCGTGCTCCGCAACAAGAGAAGCCACTGCAATGAGAAGCCCGCGCACTGCAATGAAGAGTAGCCCTCGCTCGCCGCAACTAGAGAAAGCTGGCGCGCAGCAACGAAGACCTGATGCAGCAAAAAAAAAATAAATAAAATTTTAAAATATTTTTTTTTAATGCCATTTCCTCTGCCTGCTTTTCTTAAGTGTCTTCTCCAAGAAAACTTCCCTGACTCTCAGCCTCAGGTGCCTCTCTGCTCGAGGCACCTCGTGCTCACCTGCGTGCTACATGTGACACCTGTGTTCTCCGCAGTGGACGGTGGGCTCCCTGGGGGTAAAGCTCTGCTCTTCCTCTCTCGGTCGCCACCATCTAGGACTAGTCCTTGGCAAACGGTAGGCGTTTCCTATGAATAATCGATACACTCTTTTTTTTTACAAAATTAATTAATAAATGAATGAAGTTCATTTGTAAGTCTGTTGTCTGGAACCTGGACTAAAAGTAGTGTTTCTGTGTTGTTGAAACAGTGCACTTTCGAGGTACGTAATGGGTTAACAGAATTAGTGGGTTGACTGTTGTGTTTCCCACAGTTTTACTACATTTTTCTTTTGGGAAAATGCAATCCAGATTTAAGGAATGGCCTTAAACCTAAGCTTTAGACCATCACTCTGCTCATTTGTGGACTGCCCTTGAAGCTGCCTACTTTTTATTGTCTATTCAGAATTTACTTCAAGGATCACTGGCTGTCAACCTGTGCATGTTTTGTTATTCATTCTTTCACTCATTCTGTTCATTCATCCTATACTCATTGTTAAGGGCTTACTACCTGCCAGCCGCTATTCTAGGCACCGGCATGGACAACAGCGTGCTTGAAACCAGAGGGTCCGTCTAATGGAGACGAGGAGTTACAGCCGCATGGTAAGAGGAGTTATGACAAGGACCTGAAGCTCGGAGGGGCAGACACTTAACTCTGCTCCAAGAGGCTGGAGGAGGCTCCCGAGAAGGAATGGTACTTGCACTGTCTTGTTGAGGACCTGCTTTCTCAAGCTGCCTGGTAACCACCGCTGTCCCTCCACCTTGAATGTGGATGCTTAAGGATGGATGTCCAGTTGGTCCCAAGGGCAGGCACATACCTGTCTGCAACATCTTAAATTAAGAAAGAAGATAAAGACCATTTGGTGTCTGTGTTGTGAACATCTCATGGCTCAACTGTGTAGGATTATGATGGTGCTGGCCTCTGCTTTGCCCCACAGTTAAAACATGAAGTAAGTAAGTAAGTGTTTCCGGCTGTCAGTGTTCTCCTGGGGGCCCCTCAGCTCATCTGGGACAAAATAGTTTAAAAACTAGGTAAGGGAATTCATGTTGCATTTGACAAACCCTGATCCTACTCTGAAACCTAATCTAAATGAGAAGTTTTCACTGGGTTCCAGTACTCTGCTCCCTGCGGGCAGGGACAAGCCTGCTTATTTCTGTATCATCAGTGTCTGCCTGACACACGGAAGTGCTCAGCAGGATGGTTATGTGATGGCTTTGATGACATTTGCATGCCACTGCTTTCATTCACAGGAATATGCACCGACTTGGAGGGACTTCATCTGGGCAGGTATTCACTGCGAGGGAGCGCCCCGCTGTGCCTGTCAGGTCTAGAAACATATTGGATTATCTACTGGGCCCTGAGTGATCTTGAGAATGAGTATGTGGGAAGGTGATGATCTCCAACTGTCTTGCATGTTTGGGCTGAAGCTCTGTAATTACTGTAACATAGGAAATGTCTGCTATCAAGACCACAGCAGCCCATTCTTGGCTTGTCTTCTGAAGGAGGGTTAAGTAGTGTGGGAGAAAAAGCACAAGGCACGGACTCTGGAAATCGAAATCGGGGTTTACATCTGGATATAGTTATCTATTGCTACAAACCAAACTCTCCCAGAGCCCACAGTGGCTGAGAGCTAATGACAAAGACTCTTTCCCTGACCAACTTTGGTCCATGTCTCTGAGGCTGCTTGGCCAGATCTCAGTCGTGACCAATGAGAACTGCGAAACCTTGGCACGATCTGTCAACTCCTGACACTGAGACTGGAACAAACACGAGCCTGGTTTCTAACAGCTCAAGGTTGTGCCCCTGGCCTGACCCAGCCGTCCCAAGTTCCCGCCTGGGAAAGCTGAGGTTGCCAAAAGAACTTTCTGTGTGAGGTTTACCCTCACTCAACACCTAGCTTGCCTAACATTTCTCAGAAAACAGCCCCCTACCAGCTTTTTGTAATTTTCCACTTCTCTGACTCTGCCCAGGCTCTCCACAGTTCCTCCTCCCCGCTCCCTCCTTCTTCCCTTAAAACCCCCATTCCCTCTGCACAGGTCGGAGCTGAGCTGTTTATCTCTCTCCCCTACTGCAGCAGTCTGCATGAAATCTGTCTTGCCACCTTTAATGAATGCCCAGCTCTATTCCTCTTTGACACTACAATAAACGCTTCAGGAATTCAGGAGAGCCTCAGCTGGGTAGTTCTGGATCAAGGCTTCTCAGGATATATAGACTGGGGCTGGAGGGTCTTCCCACGTGGCTCCCTCACCTGCTAAGTTGGTGCTGGCTGTTGGTGGGAGGTCTCAGTTCTTACCACGTGGACCTCGCCCCAGGGCTGCTGGAGTATCCTCGTGACACAGTGCAGAGGGAGGGGGTGGGAGCTGCACGTCTTGTATGACCTGGCCCTGGAAGTCACACATGGTCACTTCTGCATTGTTTCATTGATTTCACAGGCCAGCCCTATTCACTGTGAGAGGGGACTCCGGGACTGTGGGCCCTGGGAGTTACGAATGGCCGGGGACCACCTTGGAGGCCGGCTGCCGTGACTCTGCACTAATCCAGGTCGTGACCTTGGGTGGGTCACTGGAACTGTGGCGGGAACAAAAAGGAAAGGGCTAGGTTTGTTCTATGAGGTCCCTCCCAGCCCTGACTTTGTCTTCTATTAAACAAGAGAGTTACTCAGTGAAGGAAAGAGTTAATGTGCTTACAGAAGCATTTTTCACAGAGAGTAACTCATCTGCCAGGGTCTGGCCCAATTCCTAGAATCGGGTGGCTCGTTTTATGGGGGAGGGGGGTCATAGCAGCTGTCTGGGTTTCCCATCATTTCTCCTCTCACTTCCGAGGTCAGGGAGGTGGGAGGGGACATGAACAGGTGGCTCCGGACTGGGCTGGCTTGGACCAGCCCTGATACAAAGACACCAAGGATTTGGAAATGAAAATGCAAGCGGGGGAAGTTGGCAGGCTGCCCTTGGAAGGCGCTGGTCCTAATTTTGCTCCTTTTAGGAGTTTTGCACCTGATTAATGATTCTGCTCAAGATGGATTAAGCTGCTGGGACCTTTCTCCATTTAGCAGTGCCAGCTCTTTCCTTCTCTTAACACTTTTTTTGGCTCGTCCCAGTCTCTCCCACCCCCAACTTGGGGCAAATCATGGGTCCAGGACGTGTTGGGTTTTTCCCTGGAAGGGCAGGAGAGGCTGAATGTCACCCCACGCTCCGCTCCTGAGGTGAGGGGCTAAGGAGCCATTACAAGCGAGGGAAGCTCAAGTGCAAAGCCTACCTGGACACTTGACTCTTGAGATTCTCTTGATTCCTCAGTAAATTTTGTTCTGAACAGCTATGGTCACTTTCAGAGGGCAGTTCCTGGCTCTATTTTATCTTCCCCAGAAATGAGCAGGAGGCAGACAGGAGCAGGTACCCAAACCAGGAAGTTGAGAAGGAGCTGCTGTTATTCACGATGGAAAAAACAATCCTGCATCTGACAACCCCCCACCCCACGCGCTTTCTTCTGACGGCTTCCTCCTTTCCTTATACATTCATTCAAAGAATGTTAAAGCCTCGAGGTCATGGCCTCACAATGGACCATGGCAGCAATGGAGGCCAAGTTTCTTTCCTTTTCTCCCCCTTCCTGCAAGAACATGCTTTTAACACTTGTTGACTAGTCATTTGGAAAATTGCTCTTCCTGTAGACAGCTGTCAAGGTGACAGGACCCTGGCTAATCCAGGGTGGTGAGGGAGCAATAAAAAGACAGGGGCTCTGTCCTGCTTCAGCCCTCTCTTTGCTCTGTCTGTCCCCTGACTCTCTCCAACCCCCTCCCACGCTGTCCTTTATTCAGCCGGGATCCAAGGATCTCCCTCCAGCGAAAGCGCATCATCGCAGGCTCGGCCGATCAGGGTGCCAAGTCCCCCCCTCCACCCACCCCCACGGCCGAGGAGCCTAGCACAATGGTCCTTTATGCTGTGCTGCGTGCTCTCCTTCCTGGCCCCGGCTGCCCCCGTGCGCTGTTTTCCTTTAGTCTTTCTTCAGTATTTCTTTTCCAGTTGACTTAGTTATTACAGTGCCCGGACGGGGGCAGGAAAGACTCTGGAGGCTGGGCCTGGCACCGGAGTCTGACGGGACTGCTCTGACATCACCGGGAGGTCTTTGGTCGCACTCCCGCTGACCGGACCCTGGGCCCACCTTCCTGGGCTCCCTTCCATCCACCGAGGAGGGTAGAGACAGGCCTGTCCCCTGGTAGCCGGCTTCTTTGTCAGGGCTCTGGACCCCACCAGCCTAGGACGTTTCTAAAAAGAGTACTGAGTATGGAGTGGTTGTGAGTGAGGCAGACCTCTCAGCCTCAGCCTAGGCACAAATTCAATGAATAAAACTGACACATTTAAAAAAGAAAACTGCTCCAGTGAAAGGCAAAGGATTGCTGTTGGAGCAGATGAAAGCAGGGCTGCCAGTCAGGAACTGGGGGCTTTCTCTCTGTGGATGGAATCAGTGCAGTGAGGGGCTCCTCTCTGCTCAAACAAGCCCCACCAGCCTCGCCTGGAGCTCAAGGCAGGGGCGGCCCCCTTCCTACCCAGAGACTTCACTTCCTCCTTCAGTCACATTTTCAAGGGCTTCCTGGAACCTCCAAGAGCTACATCACGTGGCATTGACATCAAACATCTGCTCTGCATTAAAAAAATTTCTTTTTAATTAGACCTTTTAAATTTGTAATCAGACAGTTGGAGTTTCATTTTTGAGGACCTAGATTTCATGGGGAACATACGAAAGTTAATATGGAGAACAAAGTTCAGCCTGAGCAAGGAAGATGAAATTCCCTGGCCACTTCGGTTTTCCCCCTCATTTACATAAACCTCAGACAAGCGGATATTTGCTGAATATACTGCGTGAGGACTAGGAGTGGGTGACCAACTCACATGGCAGCTGACGCAATGTAAGCGGGTGGAGGGTAGCTGGGGGCAACTTCCAGGAGTGACACGTAATGAAGGCCCATCCAGAGCGCTGGACGGAGCTAAACATGATTGGAAAGGGGACCCTGATCCAGGTTTCGGAGATGCCACGGCTAAGACGCCTGCACTGCCGTGGGCAGGGTTGATACTGGTAAATGCCTGTACCACACCGCATATTAAAATCTTCAAAAACACCTCTAGCCGTCATTAAAATAGCTGCTGCTGCAACTTCCCCAAAACCGCCTCAAAATCTGTCTGCTCCGGCCCCCTCTAGGTACCTTCAGGAGCTCCTTAAAGTCCAGCTGCTAAAGGGTTAAATCCGGCATAGCTGGTGTCCAGCACCCTGTTTCAGTCTTACAGCTAGTATCCGCTTTCAAGCACTGCGAGTATTACCCCTGGCTATACCCATGACTATAATATGTGTTGGCAGAGATATTTGGAAGGAACTTTGCTGTGGCAATGCTTGAAGGTCTGATTCATTGAATCTGAGAGTGAGTTCTGGTATATGGTGGGGGTGGGTGGGGCTGGGGGAGGCGACATCGACATTGAAATTTGATTTATTAACACTGGCAACAGTTACAGGCCATCTTGCCAACAAAGTTTCTGAAATTGAAATCGCATGAAACTTTCCTAGTTCCTGCTCCTGCCACATGCGCCCCTTCCTTTCTAAAGCAGCAAATTCACTTAAAAATAATTAAGAAAAGATTGATGGGATTTTGGAATTGTAATGAAAAATATGATCTCATTAGTAAGTCATGAGTCAGGGCCAGGCACTCTGTCAGATGTATGCACTTCTGCATAATTAGAAGAAGCTGATGCAAGGGGAGCTAATAATGGCCTGAATTAAAAAATTAAAATGGTTTCCCTTTATACTTTTTGACTGTGCTGAAATTCTTCCTTTTGCAAAGATTCAGAAAGAGATCTCTCTCCAAAGAACCCTATCAAATGTAACTGAGGTGCTGAAAGAGAAAATGGTGGTAAAATAATTGAAAAGACTGAATACAAGGGACCTTTCCATTGAATCTATTATTAAGGCTCATTCAGGTTACCAGTCCAACATGAGAAATTTTTTTGAATTTCAAAAGCACATTTTGAAAAGAGCCACTAGATTAATAATGTAAATTCCATATAATCTCTGATTTGAACCATAGAATAAACAAAAAGATTGCCCTTCAGAAGAGACGCACAAGTTCTGGAAAGGTGACAATGGGCTTAGAGACAAACAGGATGGCGATCTCCTCTCTGCCACTTCCAGCTGGGTGGTCCTGGACCAAATGACTAAGTCTAAGCCTTGATTTACTCATTTGTAAAATGGGAATAAGAAAACCAGCCTCTTGGATTTATTGCCAGAATGAAATGAAATAACATGTACAGAGCAGGCATTCATTAAAAATTATTTATCATTTCCTTTTTCCTTAGGAACCCTACTCTGCTGACATTTGAAAGTTAACAATTTCCCCTTGTTGGTTTCAAAGGGGCAAACATTTGTTGAATGTCTGAGTGCCAGATGTAGTGAAGGACCACAGCGATGAGTGGGGTAGTCTTGAAGGGATTTATCCTGCAGGTGGGGTGAAGGGGGTGGACAGTTGGACACTGTTTATATGCAAAGCAGAATGGGTTAGATGCTGCAGAAGTCCAACTTGCCCAAAGAGGAGGATTGCATGAGGGTGTCTGAGGAGTTGATGCCCATGGTATGAGCTGCTGTGCCCACAGTCAGAACGTGGAAAATCTGCTCCTCTGAGCCCTCATTATCCTTTCCTCCCCACCCATCTAGCCTCCCTCCCTGGGTACCCACAGACCCCCCCAACCCAGTCCAGCAGCAAAGGGTGAGCACCCATCATGGCAGGGACCCAGAGGCCCTCCTCTATCCAGGGCCAGAGTCTATCCTGATTGGATGGTGCCTATGTGTGTGTGGCAGTGGTTAAATATTTTCAGCTTCACTCCTGGGTGTGTATGACAGATAAGGGGCTTCGTAAGCTTGCTGGTGTACAAAGTGAACCTGACAAGAAGAGTGCGATTTTGACAAATAGAAATCAGAGAGAAGGCATTTCAGAGAGGAGGAACAGTATGAATGAAAGCAGGGAAGTAACAAAGTAAGACAATGATTTGCGGAACAGTGAGTGGGAACTGGTGATATGGTAGGAAACAGGGATAAAAATATTATTGGTGCCTTGTAGAAGGTCTTGAACTTTAAATTTATTTATTTATTTGTTTATTTTTGGCTGCGTTGGGTCTTCGTTGCAGTGCACGGTCTTCTCATTGTGGCCGCTTCTCTTTTTGCAGAGCAGGAGCTCTAGGCATGTGGGCTTCAGTAGTTGTGGCACGTGGGCTCAGTAGTTGTGGCTCGGGGGCTCTAGAGCACAGGCTCAGTAGCTGTGGCACACAGGCTTAGTTGCTCCGTGGCATGTGGGATCTTCCTGGACCAGGGATCGAACCCGTGTCCCCGGTATTGGCAGGCAGATTCTTAAGCACTGTGCCACCAGGGAAGCTTGGTCTTGAACTTTAAAGTGAGGAGATTTAACTTTAGTTGGGAGGCACTGAAGAGTTTTGAGAAGGGAAATGACAGAAGATTAACTTTGAAGTAGTAAATAAGAAATGACATGGAAGCAGAAAACCAGCTGGGAGACTCTGTAGCCCAGGATGGAAATCATGGGGGCCTGAATCAGGATGTTGTTAATGGAAATACACATGAAAGAGAAATGTAAGAGATATACTGGAACTAGACCCTATAAAACCCAGTAACTACTGAACACAGAGGCCCTCACAAGCTCCTCGGAGAGAACCTGACCTCAATGTCACTCTTCCAGACACTATCCCAAAAGAGTCTGAACCTGCGAGAACCGGGTATTAGGCCAGATAATTCCATGGTACTTCACATCCCTGTCACGCTCATAAGCATCCAACTGTATTCTCATTCTCCTACTGGTGACAGCCTCCTCCCCCTTGACACACTGTCATGACCGCTCCTCCTTTTCCATAGAGCTCTTTAGCTAACACTGACTGAACATCTCCTATGAGCCAGACAGTGCAGAATGCACTTTGTACACATCATCTGATGCAAAACCCTTTACCTCCTTGTTTAATGAAAGGCTCCCTCTAGAACTGTGGTGGGTGGAGGTGGTTTGTTTATGCAAACCCCATGTAACAAGGGCTTGATAGAAGTGTCCTGTTGGTTCTTGCTACCCACCAGCTTTTCCAAATCATTATATGTTCACCCTGGTATAAAACTCCTCATGCTGGACTTCCCTGTGGTGCAGTGGTTAAGAATCCACCTGCCAAAGCAGGGGACATGGGTTCGAGCCCTGGTCCGGGAAGATCCCACATGCCGCGGAGCAGCTAAGCCCGTGTGCCACAACTACTGAGCCTGCGTGTTGCAACTACTGAACCCGAGTGCTGCAACTACTGAAGCCCATGTGCCTAAAGCCCGTGCTCCACAACAAGAGAAGCCACCGCAATGAGAAGCCCATGCACCGCAACGGAGAGTAGTCCCTGCTCGTGGCAACCAGAGAAAGCCCGTGCGCAGCAACGAAGACCCAACTCAGCCAATAAATAAATAAATAAATAAATAAATAAATAAATAAATAAATAAATTACACTGTAGTTTAGTAAACCAATTTTACATTCATGGTATACACTCAAGTTGGTTATAATGCATTAACTTTTTATACATTTTCAGAATCACTTTGGCAATAGTTTATTTGGCATTTTGCATCTATGTTTATGAATTATATTGGCCTGCAATTTAAAAAAAAATTTCTGTTGGAGTATAGTTGATTTACAATGTTGTGTTAGTTTCAGCTGTTGGCCTGCAATTTTTTAATTATATTTTTTCATGTAATATCCTTGACAGGTTTTGGTACAAAGTTATGATAGCCTCATATGATGAGTTGAGGTATGTCCTCTCTTTTTCAGTTATCTGGGAGAATTTGTGGAGACTGATTTTATTTCTTTCTTACATATTGATAGAGTTCACAGGGAAAGCCAGTTCGGCTTGGAGTTTTCTTTGGGGGAAGGCTTTAAATTACACATTCAACTTCATTTATAGTTATAGGACTATTCAGGTTTTCTATTTCTTTTTGTGTCAGTTTTTTCATCAAAATTTTCAAATCTTTTACATAAAGTTATAGTATACTCTTATTATCTTTCTGATGTCTGCAAGATCTGTAGTGATGTCTCATTTTCATTCCAAATATACCTTTTGGTTCCTCCTCCCTTTTTTTCCTTGGGCAGCCTCATCAGAGATTTATCAATTTAACAAATCTTTTTAAAGAATCGATTTTTGGCTTTACTGATTTTTTTTTCTATTTTCTATTTGTTTTCTATTTCATTAAATGTATATTCTTAGTTATGTTATTTCCTTCCTTCTACTTTCACTTGGTGTTTTCTGCTATTCCTCTTTTAACTATTGAAATATTGATAGATGCTTAACTCATTAACTTTCAGCCTTTCTTCTTTGTTAATATAGTATTTAAGGCTATAGTTTTCCCCAAGTGTTGCTTTGGCTGTATCCAACTAGATTTATATGTAATATTTTCATTATCATTCAGTTTGAAATATTTTGTAATTTCCACTGTTTTCTTTTTGTTAAGCCATGAATTATTTAGAATTGTTATTATTTATTTACTTTCCACACAATATAGAGATTTAAAACTTTTATTAATGATTTCTAGCATAATTGCATTGTGGCCAGGGAAAGGATTCTGTTTATTTCAATCATTTGACAATTGTTGAGACTTCCTTCATGAGGCAGGATGTGACCAATTGTTGTAAATGTTCTCTGTATGCTTGAAACTAGTATATATTCTTCAATTTTTAAAAAATTATTTATTGATTGATTTAATTGATTAATTAATTAAAAAAATTTTTTTTGGCTGCATTGGGTCTTTGTTGCTGCGCACAGGCTTTCTCTAGTTGCAGTGAGCGGGGCTACTCTTCGTTGCGGTGCATGGGCTTCTCATTGCAGTGGCTTCTCTTGTTGCGGAGCACGGGCTCTAGGCACGCGGGCTTCCATAGTTGAGGCACGCAGGCTCAGTAGTTGTGGTGCACGGGCTCTAGAGCGCAGGCTCAGTAGTTGTAGCACATGGGCTTAGTTGCTCCGTGGCATGTGGGATCTTCCCAGACCAGGGATCAAACCCATGACCCCTGCATTGGCAGGCAGATTCTTAACCACTGCACCACCAGGGAAGTCCCTAAATTCTTCAATTTTTAAAAAAAATAAATTTATGTATTTTATTTATTTATTTTTGGCTGTGTTGGGTCTTTGTTGGTACATGCAGGCTTTCTCTAGTTTCATCGAGTGGGGGCTGCTCTTTGTTGTGGTGTGCAGTCTTCTCATTGCAGTGGCTTTTCTTGTTGCAGAGCACGGGCTCTAGGTGAGCAGGCATCAGTAGTTGTGGCATGTGGGCTCAGTAGTTGTGGCTCTTGGGCTCTAGAGCTCAGGCTCGGTAGTTGTGGCGCACGGGCTCAGTTGTTCCACAGCTTGTGGGATCTTCCTGGACCAGGGATCGAACCCATGTTCCCTGCATTGGCAGGTGGATTCTTAACCACTGCACCACCAGGGAAGCCCTATTCTTCAGTTTTTGAGTAGGGTGTTCTATCTATGTCCTTTAGGTCAGTTTCTTAATCTTGTTGTTTAAATCATATATGTTCTTACTAATTTTTAAAATTCTGTTAATTACTGAAGAGAGGTGTGTTAGATTCTCCCAGGATAATAGTAGATTTGACTATTTCTCCTTATATTTCTGTTGAGTTATTTATTTAATTATAGAATAGTCTATTTTATTAGTTTTCTATTTATGATTCTTAGAATGTGTGCCTCTCCCCTTTGAAATTTGCAGCCATCTGTAACATTAGAATACTTTTCTCCCAATCCTCTCTCCATCCTCTCCAATTCCTCCCACAAGGCTTCTTGTTTGACCAACTCCTGTTCATAATTTAGAACTCAGCTTAGTGTTGCTTCTTCCCTAATTCCCCAGGTTTGGGTTAGGTGATCCTTCTCTGTATTACCATGGCCCTGTTTGTGAACTTGAATTAAGACACTTACCACATTGGGAGATTGGGGTTGACATATATGCACTAATATGTATAAAATAGATAACTAATAAGAACCTGCTGTATAAAAAATAAAGAAATAAAATTAAATTAAAAAAAAAAGAAAAAAAAAGACACTTACCACACTGCATTATAATTCTCTATTTTTTTTGGTCTGAATCCTCCAATGTTAAAAGGAATCCTCCAACCCTCAGTGTCTTGCGATGACATGAACAATATACGTCTGGTTTTCCGTTGGATTAATTGTCTTGTACAAAGAAGGCGGATTCTTAACCACTGCACCACCAGGGAAGTCCCGGCAATGCAACCTTGTTCCTATAACTTCGTGGATTTTGAGCCATCACTGCGTCAACCCAAACTGCAGCCCAGGCTCTCCTTTCGCTACAGCCTCCTGGGTGTTACCTGGGTTTGACCGACTCCCATAATCTTCCTAGAGGCACGCCTAGCCTTCCTGATGCTCACCTTGGTCTCTTGCCCAAGTTTGTGATCCACAACAGTGCTTGCTGCCTGAGGACTCCAATCAATCCATTCAACAGCACCATTGCCAACTTGTTAAAAGTCAATGCAATGAATACCATATTTAATTTCTGAACAGTTAGTTACAGAGTAATTTGTGTAAAACCCTAGAAATCAAAAGGTAATCTACCATTCTAGATTTGTTTTCCTTTCCTTTTTTTTTTTCTGTCTTTTCTCTTGGAATTTATATTTAATTTCTCTACTCCATAAACTTGGGGTTTGCCTTATCTCTACAGTCATGAATATAGCCAGTATTAAGAGAAGAATAGAAAGTTAGAGTTGAAAAAGCATTCAAGATAAAACAGTACAACTTTCTCATTTTATAGATGAAGAACAGACCTAGCGCTCGAATACACTTTTTTTTTTTTTTTAGGTAAGAAGTGGATTTATTTCTATGGAGTGAAACACACTCCATAGACAGAGTGTGGGCCATTTCAGAGGGCGAGAAAGGCCTCGAATAGACTTTTTATGACCATTTACATCACTCCTTCTAGAAGAATGATTGAGTTTATGGGCAACACGACAACACAAGATACCAAATTTTTTTTTTAATATAAATACATAGGATTTAAATGTTATTGAGTGCTGGCCAGTTAGGCAAGACATACAAACTACTTAGATAAGTAAATGAGACTTTTAAAAAACTTACTTGGGCTTCCCTGGTGGCACAGTGGTTGAGAATCTGCCTGCCAATGCAGGGGACACGGGTTCGAGCCCTGGTCTGGGAAGATCCCACATGCCGCGGAGCAACTGGGCCCGTGAGCCACAACTACTGAACCTGCGCGTCTGGAGCCTGTGCTCCGCAACAAGAGAGACCGCGATAGTGAGAGGCCCGCGCACCGCGATGAAGAGTGGCCCCCACTTGCTGCAACTAGAGAAAGCCCTCGCACAGAAACGAAGACCCAACACAGCCATAAATAAATAAATAAATAAATAAATAAATAATAAAAAAACTTACTTAAACTTGTTACTTTTACTTGTTTGCTCAAACTAAACTGCACTGGATTTAGACTATATTGCATGCTTATTTGCTAATAGTAAGGGTTTACGTTTGTAAGTGTTCTCCTTGGCCAGGCACTGCTCTGAGCACTTTCTATCTCACAATAACTCTATGAAGTAGATACTTTATTGTTCCCATTTTGCAGATAAAGAAACTGAGGCATGGTGGTGTCAAGTGATTTGCCTCAGGTCAGACAGCTAGTTAGTGTCACACGAATGCAATCTCGCACCAGAGCCTGGGTCTTCACCGTGCCTGCACAGCCTGTTCTGAGAGCTTTTCTCCTCTCTCTTCCAATAGTGACTTTCCTCCTTCTTCATTGGGAAGAGCTTCTCACTCACCTAGACACACTCCAGAGTCACTGCTCTCCTGGAGGAGCTCAGGAAATGAGAGCCCTTCTCCTTTTCTTTCTCACAGCGCTTCCTTTGTTCTCCCCCGCCCCCGCCCCGCCCCCGGCCGCCTTGCAGTGCTCACCCTGCTACGCGGCAGGGATGTATCTACAGGTCTGTCTCAGCACTTGCTGTGACCTCTGGGAGGGCAGGACTCGGGTCACGTTCACCTTGGTATTCCCGGAAGGCAGCACAGTAGTGACTGAAAGAAGCCGAAGGGTGAGCAGTCTCTCTTGGCACAAACTCGTGCCGCATATCTACTGAGTTTTTGCTTTAATAATGGGTAATGGATTGGTTTCACCGATCCCTGATTGGCTTGAACAATTAGAAAACAGTCATAGATAGCCTGAGCAGACCCTCAGCAAAACTGCAAGGTTGGTGACATCTATTTTTGTCTTTGAAGTGTGTCTTGACAGCTTCCCCCCACCGCACCCCCCGGCTTCCTGTGGCCTTCTCACTAATCCGGGCACCGTGCATACCCTTTGACATTTTAGCTGCTTCTCAAAAGGTCTTGTTCTCAGCTTGTCCTCAAGGTTGGGAAACATAGGACAAAAGGGTTCAACTTTAAGGCTGAAAGGGCATTGAAGCCTCTGGTCTATAATGTATCCTAGATGGAGCTGGGTGTTTTGAATGCTTCTTTCCTCAATTTGGCAAAAAAAGGGGACAGAGGGAGATAATGAACAGGATTACAATAGCCACAATTTATTAAGCCAGAAACTGTGTTAATCATTTTACAGGCATTGTTGTATTTGTAGTTGTCGTAACGTTTCTATGACATAGATACCATAGCGTTCCCATTTCTCACAGGTTAGGAAATAGAGGCTGACATGATATGCCCATAGTTCCACATCTAATAAATGGCAAAGCTAGAATACAAACTCTTAACTGTCTGGCTTAAAGCTGTTCTCTTACCCACTACTCTAAACTTCCAACTGTCTTTCACACACCATGATATTTTGTGGACCGGAAGGCATGGCCAAAACTTGAATCCAAATTATGAAAATCTTATTGTGGAATTTAGTTACTGAGGAAAATAAGTGAGGAAATCTTTTTGGACATAAGGGCCAATTTGTTGCGCCTAATCACATGATCTCTTAGTTATTTGGATTTGGCAATTGTGAAAGTAAGAAAATTGGAATGGGTAGGTTAGAGAGCATCCCTCAGGCCTTCTGTAGACCAGTTCAATACTTCAGTGACCAAGCCAGTTATCCCTCTTCAGTTTTTACCAGGAAAAGGCCAGAAGTCTGTCAAGGATCATTCATCTTTCTTCTAGCAAAACAAACCTCCCACTATTCCCTGGAGAATAAGTCAGTTTCAGAAGGGAATAGGTGTGAGTTCTTCTGAGCTTTCAAAGAACTCAATGGGGAGCCAAACAAAAGGGGGGGTGGGGTGGAGGGGGCTTTCACAAAATGTAAGGAATACTGAAGGGAAAACCCCCTGCATGATCTGACTGTTAAAGCAATTCTACCAAAATTAAAATCCTTCAGACATTTGAACACTTCTGTGCTTGGAGCTAATAATATTAGACATGTATGCGTAATATGGTTGTTGGTATTTTAATTATGGGTTAACAATGGTGCCTGCATACAGTGTTTGCTTAATTGAAGAAGCTGCTTTACGATAGGTAGTATATGATCAGTATATAGTTGAAAACAACCCAGGCTGGCTGGATAAGTGCTCCAGCATTAGGTACTGTTTTGGGAAGAGTAGTGATAAAGCACCTTCGTGACTAATTCTGTGCAAGACCTTGGGCAAACCACTTAATTCTCTAGGGGTCTCAGTTCCTTCAGCTATAGAATAAAGGCTGGAATAGATGACTTCTAAGGATTTCTTAGAAGATATTCGCTCTTAGCTGGGAGAGTCTCTGATACTAAGGGTGATATTTATTTGTTAATTTATTTATCCCCTAAGCATCAATGAATTGAATTATTAATTAATTAATTGCTTAAGAGCACCTACTGGCCACCAGGCCCTCTGCTCCAGGCTACAAACAGATGAATAAGGATGAAAAGACACAATCTCTTCCCTCAAGCAGTTTACACGCCAGTGGAAGGGAGCCCGTACCAAAGCAGGGCTGACTTTGGGGCACATCCACCTTCGAGTGTGATTTGAAGGGGCAGTAACAGGCCACCCACCTATTGTTGCAACATTATCCAAAAAAATATCTCCTGACTTTTTAAAGAAATATTCTCATACTACTTAGTGCTTCGGTTTAAAGCAGCATCTCCCAGTGTGTATTACTTTGGAAGGTTCATTTATTCCTTTGACAGATGTTTATTGAGTGCTTGGAAGCTGGCTGGGTATTGCCTTCACAAAAGGATCCACCATCAAGTAAGCCTGAGAAACACTGGATTAAACAAAGCGGAGGCTTCTGACGCTTACTGAAATGGCATGTACCTCATACCCTGCAGTGGGGGAAGAGCTCACAGGACCAGAGTCAGGCAGCTCACACTTTGGGTTGGAGTACTGAAGGCCCCTCTTAAAATGTAAGCAGGGGGTGGAGGGGGCGTGGGGAAATGAAAAGCTGTTCCTGCATGTGTTGTTCAACATCTTAACTAGAACTAGAATGTTACAGTTGCATAAAAATATTCTTCACAGAAACCTGATTTAAGGTAATCTCTTTCTTGAGATGGCATCCATTTCAGAACAGAATTAGAATATTAGATTAACTAAAGTTAATTTTAAGGCCTTGGAAAAACGGCACTGGAGCTCACCCCAAACAACAGTGTCATTTGATTTATTAGAAATAAGGCTGAGGGCTTCCCTGGTGGCGCAGTGGTTAAGAATCCGCCTGCCGATGCAGGAGACACGCGTTCGAGCCCTGGTCTGGGAAGATTCCACATGCCACGGAGCAACTAAGCCCATGAGCCATAATTACTGAAGCCCGTACAAGAGAAGCCACCACAATGAGAAGCCTGCACACCACAACGAAGAGTAGCCCCCGCTCGCCGCAACTAGAGAAAGCCCACACGCAGCAACGAAGACCCAACGCAGCCAAAAATAAACAAAATAAAATTAATTAATTAATTAATTAATTTAAAAAAAAAACGAAATAAGGCTGTTGGGCTTCCCTGGTGGTGCAGTGGATGGGAGTCTGCCTGCCAATGAGGGGGACACGGGTTCGATCCCTGGTCCAGGAGGATCCCACATGCCGCGGAGCGGCTGGGCCCGTGCGCCACAACTGCTGAGCCTGTGCTCTGGAGCCCAAGTGCCACAGCTACTGAAGCCTGCGTGCTTGGAGCCTGTGCTCCGCGACGAGAAGCCCCCGCTCGCTGCAACTAGAGAAGGCCCTAGTGCAGTAACGAAGACCCAACACAGCCAAAAAAAGAGAAATAAACAAAAAAAAAAAAAAGAAAGAAGGCTGTCATTTCTGTGTGGGTGATGTCTCTGTTCCCAGGCTGCTGGAAGAGAATGGGCCAAAAGATACTAATCGGATGAAATGGAAATTACAGGAATTTGGGAATGGAGCTGATGAAAATGCAACCATTGCTAATCAACGGTTAATTATTCTCAACTGGCAAGATGGCCACCTGGGGGTGTGAGTGACAGAAAGGCCTGCGGAGGAGGAGCTGGAGGACCGAGGCCAGGCCTGGATGCTTCGGGCTGCGGGTGGACTTTTCCAAGAGATTGTTTTCTGGGAGTGTTTCTGATTAGTCGAGAAGTCTTTGGGGGTTTGTATCCTCTTGTTTACCAGATGAAGGGCTGCCCTGGGGGGCCTCAGGGCTCCGGGCCACAGTGATGATTTCAGTTAAGCGGAGGACAATTTACATTTGTCTGAAATTCCCCCAGGGCTCAGAGCTCTGGAGGAGTGTTGTTTGCTTCCTTCTTTCCTAACTAGATTTTAGCGTTCCACGACCAGATTAAAATGAAGGAAAAAGAGCTGAGAGAGGGCCTCGATAATGGAAAGGGGGAGGACCTCTTGGCGCGGTGGTGGGTGGGGAAGTGTTTTTCACCATTTCCCCCCCTTCAGGCTCCTCTCCCGGGCTGGACCCAGCTGCCTCATTTGTGGGCTCCGATCCAATCACCCCATGTCTTTCTTTTCTTTTTTTTTTAATATTTAATTTATTTATTTTCTTTATTTTTTTGGCTGCGTCGTGTCAGTTGCGGCGCGTGGGATCTTTCATTGCGGCGCGCGCTCTTCCTTGTGGCCCGCGAGCTTCTCTCTAGTTGTGGCATGGGGGCTCCAGGGCGCGTCGGCCCTGTAGTTGCAGCACGCAGGCTCTCTCGTTGAGGCGCGCAGGCTCAGTAGTTGCGGCACACCGGCTTAGTTGTCCCGCGGCATGTGCGATCTTACTTCCCCGACCAGGGATCGAACCCGCGTGCCCTGCATTGGAAGGTGGATTCTTTACCACTGGACCACCGGGGAAGTCCCAGCCCATAAGTCCTGAGTTCACTTTCCTGACCAAATCCTTTAGGAGACACAAATATTAAACTAATAGTGATAACATTTGGAGAAAATAGTGTCATTTAAAAAACCTTCTGAGGTTGGGACACACAGTCTTGAGGGCGTTAGCCCGCTGTGGCCTCCTTTGCTTGGGAAAGCAATAAAGCTATTCTTTTTTACTTCACCCCCCAAAAATAAAAAAAATTTAAAAATAATAAAATAAATAAAAACCTTCTTCCTGGGACTTCCCTGGTGGTGCAGAGATTAAGACTCTGCACTCTCAACGCAGGGGTTGGCCCAAGTTTGATCCCTGGTCAGGGAACTAGATCCCGCACGAGGCAATGAAGATCCTGGGGGCCGCAACTAAGACCCCGTGCAGCCAAATAAATAAATAAATATTTAAAAATACAAAATTAAAAAACCTTCTTCCCTATTCTTGTTAAACCTCTCAAGTAAAGATTTTGTTATGAAAAATTCTAAAAGAAGGAAGACAGGGCAAAAATAATTGCAGAGTATATGTTAAAGGTATATTATTCTCAATAATGTGCTCTTATACATCTGTTTTTTTAATAAGAAGAGAATAGCTAACACTTACGAAGTGCTCGCCATGAACTGAGGTGTTCTGCATGTATGAACTCACGGAATTCTTACAATGGCTCTGTGAGTTACATGTGACATGTGACATGTGAGTTACATGTCATCCCCATTTGCAGAAATGGAAACTGAGGTGCAGTTACCTGTTTGAGATTGAACACCTGATGAGTGAGACAGAATTGGAACCCAGGAAAAGTGAGAAAAAAATACAAATGTTCAACACTGAGAGACTGATTAAATGGAGCAGGACATATTCATGCAGTGGGATACCGGGCAATCAATAGAAAAATGTGCAAAAGAAATTTTAAACATGGAAATATATATGATGTAAGTGAAAAAACCCCCAGGTTTCACTATAAGAATAGACCACTATCGGGACTTCCCTGGCGGCCCAGTGGTTAAGACTTCACCTTCCAATGCAGGGGGTGCGGGTTCCATCCCTGGTCAGAGAGCTAAGATCCCACACGCCTTGCGGCCAAAAAACCAAAACATAAAACAGAAGCAATATTGTAACAAATTCAATAAAGACTTGAAAAAAAAAAAGGTCCACATTGAAAAAACAAAAGAATAAACCACTATTTTCTGCTTTTGGGTAAATAAAACAATTGTTTATATATGCAGTGAGAAATGAGCATAAAGGGAAATGCCAAGCTGTGAATAACGATGATCTCTTACGTAATGGAGTAACAGCGATTTTAATGCCCTTCTTTGAGTCTATTGTATTTATATTTTTTTTCTAAATTCAGCACATAAATATGTAGTGATAGTATTGACACCAAGGGGGGAAAGCGGGGTGGGGGGATGGGGAGATGAATTGGGCGATTGGGATTGACATATATACACTAATATGTAGCAAATGGGGCTTCCCTGGTGGCGCAGTGGTTGAGAATCTGCCTGCCAATGCAGGGGACACGGGTTCGAGCCCTGGTCTGGAAGGATCCCACATGCCGCAGAGCAACTAGGCCCGTGAGCCACAATTACTGAGCCTGCGCGTCTGGAGCCTGTGCTCCGCAACAAGAGAGGCCGCGATAGTGAGAGGCCCGTGCACTGCGGTGAAGAGTGGCCCCCACTTGCCGCAACTAGACAAAGCCCTCGCACAGAAACGAAGACCCAACACAGCCATAAATAAATAAATAAATAAAAATAAAAAAATAAAAACAGGAGCTGTTGTTTAAAAATATATATATATATATATCAAATGGGTAACTAATAAGAACCTGCTGTATAAAAATAAATAAATAAATAAAATTTAGATAGGGAGGGTGGGAGGGAGACGCAAGAGGGAGGAGATATGGGGATATAGGTATATGTATAGCTGATTCACTTTGTTACAAAGCAGAAACTAACACACCATTGTAAAGCAATTATACTCTAATAAAGAGTATAATAATTAAATACTTAATATTTAATTAAATAATTAAATTTAACACTAATAATTAATGTTAAAATAAATAAATAAATAAAATTTAGATAGGGAGGGTGGGAGGGAGATGCAAGAGGGAGGAGATATGGGAACATACGTATATGTATAGCTGATTCACTTTGCTATACAGCAGAAACTAACACACCATTGTAAAGCAATTATACTCCAATAAAGATGTTAAAATAAATAAATAAAATTTAAAAAACTGTAGTGATAGGAGAAATAAAAGTTATTTTTAATGAAAAATAGGAAGGCAAAGATAAGCAGAAAATTCTAAAATGAAGACTCTCCTGGGACTCTACTGTCCCCCATGGTGCCTTGCTGTCACCGCCCATGGTGGGGCTGTCTCTGAGAAATGAGGATTATAGTATTGTCTCACCATTAAAACAAAAATCCCATCAGAACACAGTAGTTTTCTTGTAAAGGAGACAGTTGCTGCTGAGGGAATCGCAGGTAGAAAACATTTCTCATTTTCCTGAAATGCGTCCATGAGAGTTTCACACCTGAGTGTGGGACCCCTCGAGGAACAAGGATGTGTTCCGTTTCTGTCTCAACCAACATTTCCAAAGAGGTGAAGACACTGATGATGATGTTTACATCTCAGCTGCTTCTAGGACGATTCCCTTCATGGGACGGAGGGTCTCCGGACAAATTCCGCTCTGTAACGAGACATTTTCGTCCCCTAAACTGCCAAGTCTTTCAGTTAATAAAGTCGGCTAAGGTGAATCTCACTCCAGGATTCCGTTTGAACCGTAAGGATGTCAGTGGCTCCTAGTGACACATAAGGGTCAGCGTGTGTTTTGTGAGTTGCCAGTGCCTGGAAACACGGGGGCCTGAGGGCCGTTTTCTGGACAGCTTGAGGCAACAGGACGCACCTGGGTCTGCGCTGAGACCGCGGGGAGAAGCGTGCTTTCCCCGTGGCCCTCTGGAAGGGACGGAAGACCAGGTTCCGGGAGGGCCTACGGGGTATCCACACGACTCCCGTGCTCCACCCCAGGGCTCTACACCCTGGAGCGGGAGAAACTAACGCAGAACTCCGCTCTTTGCCTGGGCGTCCTCCCCTTTCCTCTCCGGGTCTTTGGAGGACGGGATATGGTAGTGTGTGTGTGTGTGTGTGTGTGTGTGTGTGTGTGTGTGTGTGTCCCAAATATGGGAATTTAATGGCATCCTTCAAATGGATATGATATTTTTAGAAGTCTCCGATGACTATCAATACCATTTGATTATCTTTGCTCAGAAGAGTCAAATCTATAGATGACATAGTCTTCTTGCCAGATGATCTGGATGGTTCTTTTTCTGGGACTTGCCATTAGCATGAGCAGAAAGAGACTGGGGTTTGGATTTTTCCACCAGGTTATAAACCTTCACTGATCCACCATCTTGCTCCCACTCTCCCCACCCATGTGGTCCTGTCCTGTTTCCCTTACTTATTCCCCATCTCCACTGTGGGTCTCATCATCCGCACTGTTCCCCGCACTACAAACTTGACCCAACCTCAACCTGCACCCTCTGTGACCAATCCTGTAACCCTACCTCAAAATGTCATTGACACATCACCTTCTCTGTATTCACACTGACATTGCCCTGGGTCAGGCTTGCTTTTTGTGTTTTATCCACCTAGAAGATATACATTTAAAGACCAACTTAGTAAACAAAGAAGCTGTTCTAGTTCCCCTTTGGAATAAGAGTAACCCAGCCTGTGGCAGGAACTCTCCAGCTTACAAAGCAGGAGATGGGGAGAGCAGTCTTTCAAACATCTGAGTAACTGGGGAAGATAGAGTAGTAACTGGTGAACAGCAGTAAGAGAGAAATCTAAGCCTGACAGTATCATTTAAAATGGACCGAATCAATGTTTTATAATGTACACGTACCCACCACGGTAAGGCAGGACCCGGTGCTAGGTTACAAGTTTAGCAAACAGAGCCCAAGACAAGAACAAGGCTGGCTGGTGGGGAGGCAGGTGGGGAAGGAGGTGAGATGCCTGACAGAGTTCAAGGTAGCAGAAGAACAGAAGTGCCAAGGGTGGTGGAAAAAAACCAACAAAATCAGTCTGGAACTACAAGGCCAGATTTAACTGAAGAAGTTAAGGTGCAGAGATGGAAGAAAGCACGTGGGGGACAGTGGAAAGAAGAAGGGCATTGAGATAGACCACAGGTGGCAGCGATAAAAGGCAGCCTTGCCCTGGCTATTCCCTCCTTTTGAAAGGCTCCTCCCCCTGAATTAGGCATGGCTGCCACCTCCTCCATGAAGTCCTCCGTGACTGCTTGGTCTGAAACAGCCCAGTCACTCCATCCATCACCCTGCTTGATTTCTCTCCCAAGCACTTATCACTCCTTGTTGTTTTCTTGCTTCTTTCTTATTTTTTTCTCTGTCTCCCCCAACAAGGATGTAAGCTCATCTTGGGCAGCAGAGTCTGGAACTGCCTGGCACACAGGAGGTGCTCAATAAATACTGCTGAATGACTACATGAAGCCCTGCCTGTGTCCACCCCTTCCACTCATCCTTGATTACCAAGTGGCGTGGCTGGTTTGGAAGGAGGAAACTTTTGAATGACTGACACCTGATTCGTCTCATGTACATTTTGATATTAAATATATTGACGCTGACATAAACGTCTCACGTCCTTCCACCATTGACGTGTCACACAATATATATCTCTCTCTGTTCCTCACTCTCCTAGTCACGCAGCCCCACCATCCTGTCATTTCAGCACTGCCACGCTGAGCCTAACCTGTACATTACTCAGTGTAAAAAACACAGACCTAGTCCAACATTTCATCCACTGCAGAAATTCTTCTGGTACACAAGGAGCTCAATATCCATTTGCCAGAAATATTTGACATTAAACTGAAATTTAAAAATTTTAGTCATTGGTCCTAGTTTTACCCTCTACAATGACACTCATGAAAAGTCTAAGCTCTCTTCTGTGCAATAGTTTTCCATTCCCTGATATCGCATAATATCTTTCCCGCCTCTCCATCCCTGCCTTTTAAAAAGCTTATCTCTTGGGCTTCCCTGGTGGCGCAGTGGTTAAGAATCCGCCTGCCAATGCAGGGGACACGGGTTCGAGCCCTGGTCCGGGAAGATCCCACATGTCGTGGAGCAACGAAGCCCGTGCACCACAACTACTGAGCCTGTGTTCTAGAGCCCGCGAGCCACAACTACTGAGCCCGCGTGCCTAGAGCCCATGCTCTGCAGCAAGAATAAGCCACCGCAATGAGAAGCCCACACACAGCAACCAAGAGTAGCCCTGCTCGCCACAACTAGAGAAAGCCCACACACAGCAACAAAGACCCAATGCAGCCAAAAATAAATAAATTAATAAATTAAAAAAAAAAAAAAGCTTCTCTCTCCTTCAAGGCCCAACACGAACAACCCTCCCCCATGAAGTAGTTCTTGCTGTCCTTTCCTAAGCAAAGGCGAATCCTCCCTCATTTGAACTTCCAAAGCGTATCACATCCTGCTGTGTATTCTGGTCACTGGTGTACATCTTTCTTCCTCCTATTCGTTTTTGCTTTTTAAAACACGGATGTGTATTTAATTCATTTGTATTCTCCTTAGCCCTTCCCACAGTGTCTTACATATTATACATGTTTAATAGATATTTGGTGAATGAATCAGTGAAAGATATGAGAATGAATTATGTACATTTTGTGTTACGCATATATATACATGCACACACACATATATATACAATAACACTGAGAAATAGAAAAGTTCTGCATAATTGTATAATACATATTTGCCTGTTGTTTTGAGTAGCATTCCCACTAAATCAGAAGCCTAGTTAAGGCTGCTCTCAGCAGCCCCATTAAATATCACCTCTTCACCTGCAAGCTTAAGCTTCTCCTGTGCCCAGGCTTCTGGCTTGAGAATACTTTCAGCACAGCATTCCCTTGGGCCCTGACCCTTGGACCACTTCTACCAATGGAGTCTGACATAAGGAACCTCTTTTTACTGAGTACCACTTGTCAGGGTGGCACTGTTCTTGTGATCATGGGGGAAGTTGGATGAAAACTTGAAGTTGGATGAATATGCCCTTCAGGAATTTACACCATATAGGGAGAAGTAAAGTGTATCCATGCCAAATCAAAATGAAAATATGTTGCTATAAGAAAGCTCACCTACTCTTAGAATGCATGTGAAAACATTTAAAAAGTATACTCATGTGCAAGCATGTGACTATAGTTCGCAATATTGTATTACGTTATTCGAAATTTGCTAAGAGTGTAGATCTGAAGCATATTTACCAGAAAAAGAAAGAAAGAAAAGAAAGAAAGAAAGAAGGAAAGAAAGAAAGAAAGAAGGAAAGAAAGAAAGAAAGAAAGAAAGAAAGAAAGAAAGAAAGAAAGAAAGAAAAAGAAAGAAAGAAAGAAAAGAAAAGAAAGAAAGAAAGGAAGAAAGGGAGAAAATGGTAACTCTGTGAGGTGATGGACATGTTAATTAGCTTGATTGTGGTGAATATTTCACAATGTATATATCAAATCATCACAACGTACATCTTAAATTTATACAATTGAAAATTGTCAATTATACCTCAATAAAGCTGGGGGAAAATATACCCACAAGTATAAAGGGATAGTCTATTAAGGAAACTGAACGTGTAAAACTCAGAACTTCAGGAGAATAGATAGGGAATCAATGATTATTCATTTAACCAAAAAGTTTTTTAATACCTAGCTTCCTGAGTATATTTGAATTATCACAGATTTTTAAAGCTGGAGGGACCTTAAAGGTTACCTACTTTAACACTTGCATTTTACAAATGAAAAAATAGAGGCCATCTGTTTTTTCACTCTTATTCCAGGACTCTTGAGCCCTGTGGGAGAAAAAGAATCACAGAGCAAAGCAGATGGACGTCATTGCCAAACTGAGGATCAACTCCATTTGGGCCCTCAGCACTACTGGGTGTTTTAGGCACCTTTTCATTTTCCTTTGCCCGCTGCCCTCCTTGCTCCCCTTCAAATGCTATCCAAAGATTTGGATAGTGGGGTAGTGACAAACCTTGATTTATACTTTGGAAGGTAACTTGCTGCTGTGTGGCCAGTGGGTTGTAGAAGGAAAGAGCGGATGCAGGGAGGGCGGTCGGGTGCTGCTGCCATCGTCGGCGGGAGGTGGGGGCTTGGACCAGGGAGATGCTAGAGGAGCAGCGGAGCAGAACGCTGTAGCATCCGTCTTCAAAGCTGCAGAGACGGCTTGAAGAGGAACTGAATATGGGGAACCGAGAAAGTGAGGAGTCACGGACAACTGAGGGAAGAAGAGGCCTGGCCTATGCTCTGTGTGAACTGTTTATTAGACGTTCCCATGGCGACACTGAGGAGCACTTAGGGGTGTGAGTCTGGAGCAGTGGGGAGGGATCCGGGCTGGAGGTGGGTGTGGCGGTCGTCAGCGTGTGGGCGTCTGGAGTGCCATGGCAGTGGGTGGCGATCCCACAGGAAATGACTGCGTGGCAGGGCAGAAGAGAGGTGGGGGGTTGACCTTTTGTGGGAGCAGGGAGGAAAGAATGAACTTCTAAAGAGCGGGGGTTTTTGAAGAAGGAGGAAGGAGAGATGGTTGGAAGAGACAGCGGGATGTAAGGAGGGGACCCATCCCTCCTCACAGAGGAGAGAGAGACACCTGGGGGTGATTTCTCATTTCTCATTCCACTGTTGGCTCATTGGCATTACTCTTCTTCACTTCATCTCAGAAGTTCTCCTCCCTCTTCCCAAGGCTAATTCCCAGACCTCAGCCTTATTCCGTACTGCCTCCTCAGCGACCTCGGTCCATCAGCATTCCTCTAGTGTCTTAGGTCTTCAAAATCTGCCTTCCCATAAGCCTCTAAATATGTTCCAATCTCTCCTTACTTAACAAGCCCTCCTTTGACTCTGCCTTCTCCCTCTAGCATTCTAACCCTGGCTCTTTTTCTCTTCATTGACAAGATTCTGGAAAGAGCGTCCCTTCCTTGTTTTCTCCATTTTCACCCTGCATTTCCTAATTAATACACTGAAATTTGGTTTTACACCCTCCTACCCCCAACAAATGCACTACAATTGCAAATGTCATGCATATTTTCAGTCCTTATCTGCCTAGTTTTCTCTGTATCCCTGACACTGTTGGTCACTCCCTCCTTGAAATCCCTTCTTCCTTGAATTCTTCAGTTTCACCTTCCTGGTCCTCAAGCCATGCCTTTCTGCCTTCTCTTCCTTGACTCATGCACTGAATGTTGGTGTGACCCAAGGCTCTCTTCTGTGTCCTCTTCTCTTATCAGTCTACACATTCTCCCTGCTTGATTGACTCCATATTGAGGACTTCGATTATTATCTGTGTACTGATGATCCCCAAATTCCAATCTCTGGCTCAGACCCTTACTTCCAACTGCCAATAAGACATTTACAGATGGATATGCTATAGGCACCTCAAACTCAAACTTAATATGCAAACACTGAACTCATGTCTCATCCTCGCTTTTTCTTCTGTATAATCTTTCTCAGGGGGTGGCATCACTGTATACCTTTTGGGCCAATCCGAAACCTGACGGTTATCATACAATCTCCCTCACCCTTGCCCTCCCAACCAGTCTCCTGGTTCTGTCATGTCTATGGATTTTGAGTCTGTTCCCTCCTCTCCAGACCCACCGGCATGACCCTCACTCAGACCTCATTCATTTTTTATCCAGGCTATTGCCACAACTTCCTATTTTAGGACTTTATGCCTATGAGTCCATCATCAACACCAACTGAATAATTTTCTAAAACACATATCTGATCATTTCCTCTTCAAGCTGAAAATTCTATGATGAAAAAAACCCAAACTCTATGACAGACTTTCTGTTTCAAGAAGGTGGAGTGTTACACACTGAAATCTCTTTCTGCTTCACATACATAGAAATGATGGGAGGGGGCTTCCCTGGTGGCACAGTGGTTAAGAATCCACCTGCCAATGCAGGGGACATGGGTTCGAGCCCTGGCCCGGGAAGATCCCACATGCCGTGGAGCAACTAAGCTCGTGCGCCACAACTACTGAGCCCACGTGCCACAACTACTGAAGCCTGCGTGCCTAGAGCCCATGCTCCGCAACAAGAGAAGCCACGACAATGAGAAGCCCGTGCACCGCAACGAAGAGTAGCCCCTGCTCGCCACAACTAGAGGAAGCCCGCGCACAGCAACGAAGACCCAACGCAGCCAAAAATAAATTAATTAATTAAAAAAAGAAGAAATGATGGGAGGGAATTCCCTGGTGGTCCAATGGTTAGGACTCGGCGCTTTCACTGCTGAGGGCCCAGGTTTGATCCCTGGTCAGGGAACTAAGATCCCACAAGTCACGCAGCACGGCCAAAAAAAAAAAAGATGGGAAGACGTAAAAATCAGTAAGTATATGGTCACTGTTGAAGAGAAAGTAAGTAAATATTTTGTGACAAAAAACTATGATGATCCCTAATAGAAGAAAAGGAGACAGGAGGCCATAGTACTCAGCTGAGGTGATGGCAGGAAACCTCTAAGACTATAGAGGGAAGCTGCTGAGGTTACAGCAAGCAGTGCCTGCCCGTCCAGGACAAGCTGGGGGTGCGGGGAGCTTAGGCTGCTCGAGATAAGACCTCCCCCACACAAGTCTCTACCGCCAATCACTGAACTTTTGAGGAACATCAGCACCATTAAAGAGAAAAAAATAACACAACAGATAGAAGACCTTTGACCTCAGGAAACAGAGTTAACACAAAAGGAAGAGGACTTTAGTACATTTAATATCATCAGCATGTGAAAAGTTGGAATCACATCCCATAAACAAAAACAATTAAGTTATAAAAAAAAATTATTAAAAAGAGGACTGGACTTCCGTGGTGGTCCAGTGGTTAAGACTCTGCACTTCCACTGCAGGGCACACGGGGAGATCGATCCCTGTTCGGGGAACTGAGAGCCCCGTATGCCACATGGAGCGGCCAAAAAAAAAGAACGAGCAATTAAAAGTCTTTGAAATAAAAAAATACAAATTTAAAATTTAAAAGTCAGTAGATAGGATAAATACAAGTTTGGACAAGGGCTGAAGAGTAAACCTGGAAGATTTTACCCAAGTATCGTCTCAGACCACAGCAAAAATAAGAACAGACACGACTACATGGAAGGTAAGAATCACGGAGGAAAGATACACAAGGTCCAACTTTCCTTAAACAGGAGTTCCAGAAGGAGAGAATGGAAAGGTGGGAGTTAAAGAAATAAAGACCACAGAATGTCCCAGAACACAAGTTTTCATTTTAAAGAGCCTGCTGAGTCTTGAGAAGGATGAAAACAAAAAACAAACAAAAATCTCCACACCTAGACACAGGTAGTTAGGAACAAAGAGAAAACCCTTAGGCTATCAGGGGAAAACAGGCAGATTACCTACAAAGGAATGAGAATTAGACACTTTATCAGCCCCCTGGCCCCTAAGGAAATAATGGAGAGAGAGCGTCAAAGTGCTGAGGAGGTCATCTTTGATCTTAGGCTCTTATTCTCAATCTCCTGTTCAGTATTAGAAGTAAAATAAAGACATCTTTGGACCTCCAGAGGCTAAGACGCTGTATGACCTACAAACCCTCTCTGAGAGAATGAATTGGAGAACATTCTCCAAGAAGAAGAAAAAGGAATCTTGGAAGAGAATGGGTTGCAAGAAACCAATGTGTGCCAAGAAATTAGCAAAAGGGATTTTGTGCAATAAGTATTGATCGTGAATTGTTGTGAGGTTTCAGAATTACAGTCTGTAACTAGAAGGAAATAGGTTTAGAGAGGAAGAATTGCTTAGTCAAAGCTTCTAACCACTTTGTTCCCCAGTGTCTAGCACTTGGCTGGACACAAAACGGGTGCTTAATAATTGCTGGCTGCAAGAGCGAATTCATGGGTTGATGAATGGTTCCAGTATGTGGCCTTTCCAGAATACTGGCTTTTCGTAGAGTGAGATCTACCACCTCCATGAAGCCACTGAGGTCACAACAGCCGTGGGCTGGGACCCACGCAGCCAGGGAGGGTCTCGCTGCCTGACTTCTAGAGACAAGTCTGGATGTGCTCCTTCCAAGGCCCTGGGGAAAATGCCTCTGTCTGGCAGCTCTGACCTTAGGCCTGAGGGCAAGAACCTCTGAGCAAACCCTCTGCTGCTGAGTGAGAGCAGGAGAGGACAGTCACGTGACTGGAGAGCACACGCTTCCTGTTCGCTGCGTGCCACTCGGGGCATTCTTTCTCCATGTTCCAGATCAGGTCTCGACTCTACAAAACAAGTGGGCCCCTCCCTGTGCAAGCCTCACTTCTTGCTTCATGAAAAAGCGATGTAATGAATCAAAAGTCTGCTGCAGTATCTACTCACCTCATCTGGTTCTGACACTCGAACTTGAGCCTTCACAAGAAATAATCACCTGGAGCCTAGACAGGCTGCACCTCAACACCATGGGTTTCAGGTAGAGAGAAGCTTCTCGATGCAAGGTCCAAACTAAGCAGCCATTCACTCACATCCTCCTAACTTGAGGTGGAAGAAGGCCAAGGGGAGGGAAAACTCCACCCATTATTTCCCGGGAAGAGATCATCGTAATCTTTTAGAAAGAGTGGGGAGAAATCCTGACTATCCCAACTAATTTCTAACACAATTATTGGGTTTCCAAAAAAGTTCAAAATCAAGGCAAGACAAACAGGAGATATGACCTGGCTTGGACCCTAACTGCCAGTGTGAAGAGGCCGTGTCACTTACCTTTCCAGAAAAGAGTCCGTTTGCTAATCTATCTGTTGAGAACACTGTGACTCCATCTTTAAGGTTCTTTCCAATTTTAAAATTGTATGATTCACCATATTTTGTCTGCAATATTTCCCTAGTTTCTCACTGCTGCACCTGTTTGTTTACTCATTTTTAAATACAAGTGACACCTGAATATACTCTGGCAAGAACTGCACACAGCTCCACGGCTCCTTTCAAACCAGACTCCTGCTTCAGCGGGACCACCTGCCCTCCCCCTTCCTCACAGCCACCAGTCAGCAAATATTCAGCCTGTCCCGTGCCAGTGTTAGCGCACGAACAAAGCAACAGAGTCCCTGCCTGCCAGGAACTTACATTCTCTGGGGGAGGGGAGAAGACAGACAGTAAGTGTGTAAACAAACAAATACAGACATAGACTAACTTTAGGTATTAATTACTACTAGCAGGGAGATGTGACTGGTGAGAAGGAAGGAGAATATTCCAAGCAGGAGGAACAGCAATCACCCGAGTCCTGAGACGAGAAGAGCTTGGTGTGTCTGAGGGATGGGAAGGCCACTGTGGCTGGAGCTTAAGGAGGGGACACGTGGAGAGGGGCCTGGAGAGGCGGGCAAGCACCGAGGTCACACAGGCCTTGGAACTTTATACTAAGTAAGGGCTCCGAGTTCTATTCCAGGTACAGTGGAAGCCACTGGATAGTTTTAAGGAGGGAAGTGATGTGACTTGACGTATAGTTTGGAAAACTCATTGCCTGGTGTGCAGGGGTGCACTGCAGAGGGGAGACTGCGGCAGGAGCCTACAGGTCACGGCTGCTTGGGCTCAGGTGAGTCTGGAGAAGGTGAGGAGCACCTGAAGGGGCGCACCATACAAAAAGGCTGTTGGGTGCTTCTAAAGAAGATCGCAGGAGCATCTTCTGTCTCTACCGAATTCTCAGTTGATACCAGCACCTTTTCTCTTGTCCCTGCTCAGCTTAGACACTCTCAGCACATCCTTCCTCGAAGCCTCCCGTCCTGCTTCATCCCCCTTCCCTGCAGGGGACCTTGCAGCTCCTACAGAGAAAACGGGTGGATCCACCCCACGTGATCTCTCTCCACTTCTTGCCCCACAAGTTGTCTACATTCGACTCTAGACTTTCAGGCGTGGGAGAAGTGGTCCGGGCGGCTCACCTCCTTGCCCTCAGTAGGATTTCAGAGGCTCCGTACACCCTCTGAGGTCTATAACCTGAACTCCATAGAGGCCCATGAACCCGAGATTAAAGTCTTATTTGAGAGTCATTTCAAGTGCTACCTTCTCTACTGAGCCTTTCTGGCCCTGGGAGCCCTCCTCCCTCGATAAGGCCTCATCCATCCCTCTGTTGTTAAAATAGTCATCGGAAATGACAGAGGGTCACTACCCACCGTATCTTAGACATGTTTCAGGACTTACTGTAACTCAGCCAATTAGGTATTTCATTACCATTTCACAGATGAGGAAACTGAGGCTCAAAACGTTTACTGGGGCTTAAAAAAAAAGAGAGTGGGAGGACAGTGGCTTCTGGTCTGTATCCAGAGCGATGGGCCCTGGTGCCCTGCGCTGTAGTTATTTATCTTTGTCTGAGATAAATAACTTGGGAAGGAGCAAACATTGTGTCCTGCATTCCTGCATTCTCTGGGACTTCCCAGCAGACAGTTTCTACTAAATAAATGATTGCTGACTGAATGAATGCTGATTCCATCCCACAGATTCTTTTTGTAGTCACAGCCCAGATAATGCCTGGCATCCACCAGCCATTATTTGAGAAAGCCGGCACATTACTCCACAAAAGAGGCCCCATCCCCATGCCGGGGGTTCTCGGAGGTGAGCCAGCGTGGGGTGACTACCCAGAGTTTGCTTTAGGTCAAACTGTGTTAACCAAGCTCTGAGGTTATCAGGCCCAAGTATTCCGCTTGCTTAAAGAGAGAATGTTCTATGCGTCGGGGCCTGACAGCTCCTCAAGTTGTTCTGCAGGCATTTCTGTTGTTACTGATTTTCTAACAAGTTTAAAAAAACAAAACTAAACTAGTAAATGCAAACTTTAATCACTTTGAGTGAATATTTACCCAATAAACATTACTGTACTGTTCAGGTTGCTAAAGGTCTGGATTTTTAGGTTTCAACGAGTTAATAATATTTGGATTCTTAGTTGATTTTCCTCATTTGCATCTGAATGCCTGGTGTTAGGTAAACCAGCCTGTGGAAATAGAAATGGTTCTCTTTTTCAGCTTTGGGAACAGTCACTGCTGATTGGATATCTGACATGTAATTGATGTAGCTGACTCTGACACATCTGTCCATTGCTCTGAGATTCAGGAAGAGAATGGAGGTGCGACCCCCAAAGTTTCACCCTTCTCACCCAGACTTGAAAACCTGAACCCCTGTTTGAGTTTTCCTAGCCAGCACCACTGCACAAGGCTTCTGCCGGGAGCTCCTGGGGGACTGGTGTCCCAGGCCTGAGCCCTGCTCCAGGGACCGCTGGTCTTTAGCCAGCACAGGGCCGCTCTGCCTGTTTCAGTCTTTCCAGGACAAACTCACAGAGTTGCGGAGGACTGAGCTGTTGATAGTAGAAGGGTCCATGTTTAATTTGAGGAAGATGTGGTTAGCAAACCAGGCAGATCAATACAAATATGTGCTGCCTTCTGATAGGGAACTGATATGAAAAAATAGATTGTAGGTGGGTGCATTTGGGGAACATTTTCGTTATTATTGTTGGTAATATTAAGAGAATTTTCTAAGGTTTTACATAATATAATACATGACACAATAGCTATAATAAAAAAGTTCCAGTTTAATTTAAGGGTATACCGTGTTCCAAGTACTACGCTCAGATTTTTAGAATGTATTCTCTTCTTCTCATAATAAGCCTGTGAGAGAGGTTTTAGGTTTTATTATCCATTTTTATAAATGGAAACCTAAGCACTAGGTTAAGTAATTTATTCAAGGTCACATGATTAGCAAGGGGAACAGCTTGGATTTGAAGGAGGCTGTATTTCGTTTCAAAGCCTGTTCTCATCATCGTTATGATATGCTGTCTCTTTTTCTTGTCGTTGTTGTTCTGGCCACAGCACACGGCATGTGGGATCTTAGTTCCCCTACTAGGGATTGAACCCATGCCCTCAGCAGTGAAAGTGCCAAGTCCTAAACACTGGACCACCAGGGAATTCCCCCATGTTGTCTCTCTCTTTCTTTTTTTTTTGGCTGCATTGGGTCTTCCTTGCTGCTCGCAAGGCTTTCTTTAGTTGCAGCGAGCAGGGGCTACTCTTCGTTGCAGTGCGCGGGCTTCTCATTGCGGTGGCTTCTCTTGTTTCGGGGCAGGGGCTCTAGGCGTACGGGCTTCAGTAGCTGCAGCACGCAGGCTTAGTAATTGCGGCACACGGGCTTAAACGCTCCGCGGCATGTGGGATCTTCCTTGACCAGGGATCGAACCCATGTCCCCTGCATTGGCAGGTGGAATCTTAACCACTGCACCACCAGGGAAGACACCCCCCCCAATGTTGTCTCTTAATAGTAGAAAAATACCCCTTACTTGTAGCTGTGCCTCCAGAACCCCCCTCTTGCTTCCAGCTTCTCCTCCTCCCCACTTAATCCACTCTACAGATTGAGGCAGATTAAATTTTCCTAAAATATTGCTTTAATCCCTTCACTGCCTACTCAAAACACTGGCAGTTGCCTCCGGGAGCCGGGTAATTTTCAAACTCCCTCTGATACTTGAGAATTTCTGTCAACTGTCCTTATTTTAGACAGAATATCTCTCTATAGCTTCTACAACCTGCACTTGAGGACATGAGACCTCTGGAGTGAAAATGAGGAGAAGAGGGATGTAAACTTTGAATGAACCTATATAAAACCTTGTAAATATTTCCTACCTTCAATAAAATGAAGAATTAAAGGAAGCATTTTCAAACAAGAGACTATCAATGACATTTTCTACATCTTAAATTACTAATGGTGGTTAATGTACAATTAGGGAGTCAAAAAAAAATGTACAATTAAATTCTCTTTACCATCTGTTGCTTGCTAAAAACTTTAGTATCTCCTTCCAAGGAAATTTTAATGAAGGGCTTGTAAAAAAAAATGAAAACTTTGTTTTTCTAAATATGTATACTCAACTTTTTCCTGTCTGATTCTGTTCAGTGTTGCTTTGAATGTAAGATGTATCAGGGAAGTCTCACAATGTGAGCACGTTTGCTTTGAGTCTCCTTCCTGTGGAAGAAAAGGTCTGAGAAAGCACGAGGATGCCCCGGTATTTGCCGTGCTATGGCTCAACCATTTTCTCTGTTACTAACTCTCTCCCCAATAATCTATTGATTAGCCTCTGTGTTTACTAAAAATAATTTTCACAAAGCTACAGAAAAATTATGTTGAAATTATAATTTTCATATATGAAATATGCTGGGGCATATCTCAGGGTTTTTTCTTGGGAAGGGGAGTTACCTTTTACACTTTTAAGTTTTGCCTGAGTGTAAAGTGTGGGAAAGAGAACATGACATGTTTTCCCTGACAGGGGACAGGACCCAGACCACCACTCTTTCATCTCCACCAGGCACCCGGGCTGAGAGAGGCGCCCACCTGGCCAGCACTAACAAGGAAAGTAGCCAGAGGGGGACATTTCCGCATCAGGGGGAGGCCAAGTTGTAGGTTTCCTTCTCACCCCAAAGTTCTGTAAGCAGGTAGGTTAAGGGATCCCAGGAAAAAGAGAACCAGGAATGGCTTTCTTGACATAAAAGAACCCATTTTGGCCTAAGCCATTGGCATCTAAGCCTGGCCGCAATGCTTGCCCTTGAACAGGTCTCAGTAATTAATGATCTTAAGGGAGGGGATGCAGAAACTAGGGAGGAGAAGTCAAGAAACAATAGTGCAGCCTTGGAGCAGGGTCCTGGTTCCTCCTCGAGGAATATACATAACAATATCTTTGAGTTCCTCTGCAGGAGCTAAGGCCCCCACGCAGGTGGAGGATGGAATGATATGTTGACTCTCCAGACTTCAATCACCTAAAGCCTGGACAGGACTTCCCTGGTGGCGCAGTGGTTAAGAATGAGCCTGCCAATGCAGGGGACACGGGTTCGAGCCCTGGCCTGGGAAGATCCCACATGCCGCGGAGCAACTAAGCCTGTGTGCCACAGCTACTGAGCCTGCGCTCTAAAGCCCGTGAGCCACAACTGCTGAAGCCCGTGAACCTAGAGCCCGTGCTCCTCAACAAGAGAAGCCACCACAATGAGAAGCCTGCGCACCAGAACAAAGAGTAGCCCCTGCTCACCGCAACTAGAGAAAGCCCACGCGCAGCAACAAAGACCCAATGCAGCCAAAAATAAAAAATATAAATAAATAAATTTATTTTTAAAAAAACAAAAAAAACAAAACTAAAGCCTGGACTCTGTGGACCTTTTCCCCAATTCTATGCTGAATTATCCTCTGCTCAAGCCTGCTCATAAATATGCATGTACCCTAAGCTTAAAATTCCCCAGTTTTGCTGTTGGGGGGACACTGCTTTGGGAAAGATCCCCAGTGTTCTTCTTACTTGCTGCAAGTAATAAATCCTGCCTTCTCCCGTGCTTTGGCTTGGTTGTGTCTGTTGGCTGACACCCACCAAGAAGGGAACCCAGTTTTCGGGTGACAGTTCTGTGATGCTGGTCCTTGCCAGCCACTACACTCAAAAGGGATCACAGCCATGTCACTTACTTAAGCCTTGGTTTTTGCATCCATAATGTGAGAGTTAGGCCAGGTTATCTCAGAGGTCTTTTACAGTTCTAAAAGCATATGGCCCTAGGAAATCACTGCATAGGAGTACACCGAAATGCTAACAACAGTTGCCTCTAGATGTGGGTAATTTTACTTTTTCCATCAGGCACCCTTCCTTTAGATTTCTTCCAGATTGCCTATGATTTATACAGTGAAAACACAGAAGGACAGTAATTTCTGTTCAAATAGGAATGTTATGGACAATTGAGGCCCTCTACCCCAGACACAGCTGTGCTCAGAGCTGCTCAGTCTTGGCTTGGTCTCCTCCCTGCAAATGGGAAGTGTTGAAGGATTTGCATAGTTCACAGAATATCTGCACTGGGGGGTCCTTTTTTTTTTTTTTTTTTTCTTATGACTCAGAGCAGCTGTCAGGATACTAGAAAGCTTGTCCTTGGCCGATGAAGTCTTTGCTGATCCTGGAGTTGAGGCTTCCTTCCCTCACTAACTAGTTTTGTGACCTGGGGCTAATCAACCCCTGGGCCTCATTTCACAACTGTAAACAAACAAACCCCAAAACAAAGGGTCAGCCTATCGGAGGATCTAAAATTCAATGGTTCCATGATCCACCTGAGGCCAAATAGAAAAACGGTGGAGACACCTAAGCACCACCTTTACCCCAAAGACATCCTTGGACCCTCCCTGGACCTTCCCACCCATGTCTGCCCTGCAGGGTTCAAACCCAGGCTGCCCCGGGCAAGCTTATCTCATTCTAAACAATAGGAAGGGTAAATCCCTGCCCCGCCTACTTACCACGCCCAGGAGAAACCTCTTTCTGCAACCACAGAGAACCCCATAAATGTTTAATTTCAGTCAGAATAATGTGAAACACACTCTCAGCTTCTGCCTGCACCACGCCCACTCTAGCAAAAAGGAAAAAAAAAAAGTACTTATGTTCAGCTGCAATTTACTCAGCAGAGTGATCAATCAATTAATTATTCCATCACTGAGCTATTCCAAAGCATTTCTGAGTGTTTACCTCGTATTGTTGGAGGAGCCGGAAGGCCTGCAATGACCCCGGCGGGGAGGGTGGACAGAGACGCAGTGACACGCGGCCCGGGGCCCGCCTTGGCCTGGGGAGCTGGGGGCGTGGGGGACGGTTGCCTCTCACCTTCTGTCCCCACTCCTTGGCAACGAGCCCCACCTTCAGACCCCTCTGCTTTCCCACCATCATCAATCCCACAGCAGCCGGTCTCTCTCCCGTGAGTGAGTTCTCGACACAGTCAACAGAGGGATCATTTTAAAGCAAAAATCATCTGCCTAAAGCTCTGCCTTGCCTAAAATTCTTAAGGTTTCCCCTGCCCTGAAGAAAAAGGGCTTCTTCAACCTAAATGTCTGTCGACAGATGAATGGACAAAGAAGATGGGGTATACAAATACAATGGGATTTTACTCAGCCATAAGAGTGAAATACTGCCATTTGCAGCAACATGGATGGACCTAGAGATGATCATACCAAGTGAAGTGAGCCAGACAGAGAAAGACAAATATCATATGATGTCACTTCTATGTGCAATCTAAAAAAATGATACAAAACAGAAATAGACTCACTGACAAAGAAAACAAACTTATGGTTACCAAGGGGGAAAGGCGGGGAGGGATAAATTAGGAGTTTGGGATTAACAGATTATACACTCCTGTATATAAAATAGATAACCAACAAGGACCTACTGTAGAGCACAGGGAACTCTACTCAATATCTTGTAATAATCTATAAGGGAAGATAATCTGAAAAAGAATAGATATATATAATAACTGAATTATAATTATATATAATATTATATATATGTATAACTGAATCACTTTGCTGTACACCTGAAACTGCACATTGTAACTCAACTATACTTCCATTAAAACACACACACACATACAAGTATAATTTTAAAAAAAGAAAAAAGGAAAAGAGCTTCTTCACGGAGTACGGAAGGTCTTAACCAGCCTCGTGCCTGCGGCTCCCCGCCTCGAGCTTCCCCTGGCAACAAGCTGCCGCCGCCGTTCTCTAGTGCCTAACTACTGACCCTGCTCTTCAGCACTGGCTCAGTCCCTTCCTCCAGCCACCCCTCCTGAGCACAGGCTGAGCAAACCACCACCGCCCCAAACGGCAAGGAGGCCCGCCTAAGGCATCCTCCCCTCTAAGGCACCTGGACCTCCAGAAAGCGTCCCTGACGTCAAGCCAAGCTCTGCCCACTTACTCATCCCACTGTATCACGACTTTTTGCTTATTTTTGTGTCTTATCCAGTCATGGCAAGCCTGGAGAGCTGTCCCTATGTATATTTGTAACTCTGTGCCTGGCTTAGGGCTGGAATTAAAGTGAGCCCTCCATACACGTTGGTGGACTGAATTAACTCGGGATGTGTAATTACATGTCTGTGGTTATCATGGCTTTTGGTTTGGAGAGGAGAAGACAGAGCCTACACCTCTGTAGCAAGAAGATAAGCAGAGAAACGGAGACTTTAGAGCAGTTTGGCTTGGGTCCAAAAGCCAAACCAGCCCAGCACCTTCCTTGCATCGCACCAGCCTTTATTATGACGCCTGTGACATAAGTGCTTGCGACTCTCTAAAAATCCGTACTGTCATATTATTGTATGCCCACGCCAGGTCGCTCTCCATAACTCCTCTGGAATCAGAGTCAGAAAAACCATCCCAATCCTCCTTGTTTCTTGTTCTTCATTTGGAAATAGAGCTGGAGGTGTCCTTTCCATCAATGCCCACTCCGTAATGTCCTTTCCATCAATGCCCACTCCGTAATGTCCTTTCCATCAATGCCCACTCCGTAGATTGCTCAGCTTCGATAAAAGAATGTGTTTGGAGCAGTTAGCATGGTGTTGGGCTGCCGTAAGTGATCAGTAAGTAGCTGTTATTGCTGCTGCTGTGGTTGTGGTTTATCCGCTGTGCTGGCAGTTCTGCTGTGACTTTCCTGTAGAGCAGTGCTCTTCTGGACGAGGGGATGTGCAGTTGTACAGGGAGGGACCCTGCTCATCTCTGGGACATGAAGCCTGTTTGCCTGATTTCCAAAGTTCTCTGTTCCTGGGTGGAGATACTAGTGGAATCACGGTCTGCATGACCTCATGATGCTGGGAAGAAGCGTCCTGAGTTTAAGGGACTAGGCTGGCTGCCAGTTAAGAGGGAAGTGTTCCTCTGGCAGTCTAAACCCGCTCTTTTCAGTGATCTCATTTGCACTCTCTTAAGTAACAATACCTTTTCTCTTCATTTTCACTCCTTTTGGATATTGAAAGATATCCTTGCTGACTTTTTAAAACCTCAGACTTAGCCACTTGGATATATGTTTTGCATGTTTTTTCTATTCATGAATGTTGCAGACAAAAGATCCAGCCTCAAAGATAAGGAAAAGGACGTGGCATTGGGATTTGGGGATAGGGCTGTCATCTTACAACATCTTAAAATCATGGGGGCTAGATTGTGTGGCTATCACGTTTCCCAACCTTTTCATCAGGAGAAAACATGGTTAAAATGTACACGGAAGGGAACAAAATTTAAACAGAGCAATTCAGTCTGACAGGTATATGTGGAAAGGAAGTAGGGTTAGTCCGAACTTTTTATCTTGGTGACAGATATTCTGGGCTGATTTTATATCAAAGAGACTCAAGTAAAAAAAAAAAAAAAAAAATCCAGTTGAGCTCATTCTTTTGTTTTTCCAACTGGTACCCTAGACCACTTCCCACCTTCCAAAGGCACGGGAAGTACAGAAAGTCTCCCAACCTTGGGACCTGGGCCTCATCCTGATTCCCCACCCAGGCCCGTCTCTTTAACAATCTCCATTTGGATGATGGTGGTGGTTGCCTGGAGACTTCCCTAAAATTGAGTTGAGTTGTATTCTTGGCTGAAAAACAGTCTTCCTCTATCAGGGAAGATTGTTCTCTTCAGATGAGGGTTTATGAGAGTAACTGCCCCAGCAGCTAGAGCAGCTCAATACATCCAGGAAACCAAGGTGGAAGGTGAGTTTGTGCCGGGCCACCCCTGCCTAGAGGCTGAAGTAGGCACCGTCCCAGGTGATGACTCCAAGAATACTCCGTGCTTTGCCGGGGCAGGGGGTACTGGGGGACGGCAGCATGGATCCAGTCTCAAAGGTAAGGAAATGGGCATGGCATTGGGATTTGGGGATGGGGCTATCATCTTACATCATCTTAAATCATCTTAAAATTCCAAAGCAAGCTTCCCAAACTGTACGGTGGGTTGGAATGGCAACCTAAATTGCACGAGAAAGCAACAGAGCCTTCCAATGGTAGGTTTTATTTGAAAATAGCTTTATCGAGGTATAATTGACATACAATAAACTACGCATACTTAAAGGTACAATCTGATAAGTTTTGACATATACTGTGAACTGCCAACACTAGATAATGAGCATAGGCACCCCCCAAAGTTTCCGCATGCCCTCTTATAATCCATCCCTCCTGCCTCTCCCCACTCCTCACTGAATACCAGTTGTGTCCCACCAAGGCAATCGCTGATCTGTTCCTGTAGATTAGCTTGTATTCTCTAGAAATCTATATAAATGTAATCAGGCCACATGGATTCTCTTATATCTGGCTTCTTTCTTTCTTTTTTAATTAATTAATTAATTAATTTATTTTTGGCTGTGTTGGGTCTTCGTTGCTGTGCACGGGCTTTCTCTAGTTGCAGCGAGCGGGGGCTACTCTTTGTTGCCGTGCGTGGGCTTCTCATTGTGGTGGCCTCTCGTTGCAGAGCATGGGCTCTAGGCACGTGGGCTTCCGTAGTCGTGGCACATGGGCTCAGTAGTTGTGGCTCACGGGCTCTAGAGTGCAGGCTCAGTAGTTGTGGCGCACCGGCTTAGTCACTCCATGGCATGTGGGATCTTCCCGGACCAGGGCTCGAACCCGTGTCCCCTGCATTGGCAGGCAGATTCTTAACCACTGCGCCACCAGGGAAGTCCTCTTTCTTTTTTTTTGGCCACACTGGGCAGCTTGTGGAATCTGAGTTCCCTGACAAGGGATCGAACCCGTGGAAGTGCGGAGTCCTAACCACTGGACAGCCAGGGAATTCCCAGTTTACTTTTTTATTGTTGGAGTTCTGAGAATCATAAAAAAAAGAAAAAAAATGTATTTCTGGATATAAGTTCTTTTTCAGATATATATATATATTCTCATTTGTGGATTATATTTTTGGTTTTCTATCTAAGAAATCTTCTTTTTCTTTTTTTTTGCTGTGTTGGGTCCTCATTGCTGCTCTCGGGCTTTCTCTAGTTGTGGCGAGCGGGGGCTACTCTTCATTGTGGTGTGCGGGCTTCTCATTGCGGTGGCTTCTCTTGTTGTGGAGCACAGGCTCTAGGCACGGGGGCTTCAGGAGTTGCAGCACGTGGGCTTAGTAGTTGTAGCACGTGGGCTCAGTAGTTGTAGCACGTGGGCTCAGTAGTTGTGGCATGCAGGCCCTAGAGTACTCAGGCTTCAGTAGTTGCAGTGCGTCGGCTCAGTAGTTGTGGCTTGTGGGCTTAGTTGCTCCATGGTGTGTGGGATCTTCCCGGACCAGGGCTCAAAACTGTGTCCCCTGCATTGGCAGGTGGATTCTTAACCACTGCGCCACAAGAGAAGTCCCTATCTAAGAAATCTTTGATAAATCAAGGTCAATAGATTTTCTCCTGTGTTTTCTTTTTCTTTTCTTTTTTTTATGTTTTGGCCGCACTGCACGGCATGTGGGATCTTAGTTCTTAACCACTGGACCGCTGGGGAAGTCCCTCTTGTGTTTTCTTCTAGAAGTTTTAGGTTTTACATTCAGAGTTAATTTTTGTGTATGGTATAAGGTCTAAGTTATTGTTTTTGTATACGGATATCAAATTGTTCCAGCACCACTTGTTGAAAAGACTATCCTTTCTCTAAATTGCCTTTGTATGTTTGTTGAAAATCAACTGATGTCTGTATAAATGTATGGGTTTATTTCCAGACTCCTGTTCTATTGATCTGTTTGTCTACTTTTACACCAATATCACATTGTCTTCATTACTGTAGCTTTATAATAAGTCTTAAAGTCAGGTAATGCAGTTCCTCAAACTTCCTCTTTGAAGTTGTTTCAGCTGTTGTAGGTCCTTTGCATTTCCATATGGATTTTAAAATCAGCTTGTCAATATCTACAAAAAAGCCTGCTGGGATTCTGATTGGGATTGTGTTGACTCTAACAATACTGAATCTTCCAAATAAATATATTTGTCCATTTATTTAGGTCTTCCTTAATTTCTTTCAGCAATGTTTTATTAGTTTTCAGTATACAGATATTACACATCTTTTGTCATGTTTTGATGCTATCATATATGTTATTATTATTCAAATTCCAATTGTTCATTGTTTGCATATAGAAATACAACTGATTTTTGTAAATGATATTGTATCCTAAAATATTGCTAAATTCTTACTAGTTCTATTAGCTTTTTTATAGAGTCCATCAAATTTTCTACATAGATGATCATGTCATCTATGAATAGAGAGAGCTTTATTTTTCCTTTCTTTTACTGCTTCCTTTCTTTTATTTATTTACTTTTTGGGCCTTACTGCCCTGGCTGCAACGTCCAGTACACTGTTAAAAAGAAGTGATAAGAGTAGACATCCTGGGGACTTCCCTGGTGGCACAGTGGTTAAGAATTTGTCTGCCAACGCAGGGGATGAGGGTTCGAGCCCTGGTCCAGGAAGATCCCACATGCCGCGGAGCAACTAAGCCCGTGCGCCACAACTACTGAGCCTGCGCTCCAGACCCCGGGAGCCACAACTACTGAAGCCCTCGAGCCACAACTATGGAAGCCCGCGCGCCTAGAGCCCGTGCTCTGCGACAAGAGAAGCCACCGCGATGAGAAGCCCGCGCACGACAATGAAGAGTAGCCCCCGCTTGCCGCAACTAGAGAAAGCCCGCGCGCAGCGATGAGACCCAACGCAGCCAAAAATAAATAAATAAAATCTATGTTTAAAAAAAAAAAAAAGAGTAGACATCCTGGGCTTCCCTGGTGGCGCAGTGGTTAAGAATCTCCCTGACAATGCAGGGGACACGGGTTCGAGCCCTGGTCCGGGAAGATCCCACGTGCCGCGGAGCAACTAAGCCCGTGAGCTGCAACTACTGAGCCTGCGCTCTAGAGCCTGAGAGCCACAACTACTGAGCCCACGTGGCACAACTACTGAAGCCTGTGCACCTAGAGCCCGTGCTCCGCAACAAGAGAAGCCACCGCAATGAGAAGCCCGCGCACCGCAACAAAGAGTAGCCCCCACTCGCTGCAACTAGAGAAAGCCCGTGCGCAGCAATGAAGACTCAACGCAGCCAAAAAAAGAGTAGACATCGTTGGGGAATTCCCTGGCGGTCTGGTGGTTAAGACTTTGCCTTCCAATGCAGGGGGTGTGAGCTCGATCCCGGGACTAGGAGCTAAGATCCCACATGCCTTGGGGCCAAAAACTCAAAAAACAAACAAACAAACAAACAAAAAACCCCCCATAAAAACAGAAGCAATATTGTAACAAATTCAATAAAGACTTTAAAAATGGTCCACAACCAAAAAAAATTTTTTTTAAATAAATCTCACAACATCTTAAAAAAATAAAAAAAGGATGGACATCCTTGCTTTTTTCCTAATCTTGGAGGAAAGCATTCAGTCTCTCACCATTAAGTATGATGTTAATTGTATGTTTTTCATAGATGCCCTTTTTCAGGTTGAAGAAGTATCCTTCTTAGGAATGGATGATAAATTCCATCAAATGCTTTTTCTGCACCTCAATATATATATATTTTTAATAAATTTATTTATTTTATTTTTGGCTGCATTGGGTCTTCGTTGCTGTGCATGGGCTTTGTCTAGTTGCGGCGAGCGGGGGCTATTCTTCGTTGTGGTGCACGGGCTTCTCATTGCAGTGGTTTCTCTTGTTGTGGAGCACGGGCTCTAGGCACGCGGGCTTCAGTAGCTGTGGCACTCGGGCTCAGGAGTTGTGGCTCGCAGGCTCTAGAGCGCAGGCTCAGTAGTTATGGCACACAGGCTTAGTTGCTCCATGGGATGTGGGATCTTCCTGGCCCAGGGCCCGAACCCATGTCCCCTGCATTGGCAGGTGGATTCTTAACCACTGTGCCACCAGAGAAGTCCCTGCACCTCAATACTGAGATGATATTTCTTTTCTTGAATTTGTTAATTTGGTGAATTACACTAATCAATTCTTGAATGTTAAACCAACCTCGCATTTACGGGAGAAAGCCCACCTAGTCATGATGCATTATCCTTGTTATATATTGGTATATTTAATTAGTTAAGAATATTTGCATCTATGTTTGTGAGGAATGTTGGTTAATAGTTTTTCTTCCATAATATCTTTGTCTGGTTTTGGTAATAGAGTAATGCTGGCCTCATAGAATGAGTTGGGAAGTGTTCCTTCCTTTTTGATTCTCTGGAAAAGTTTGTATAGAATTACTAATATTTATTCTTTCAATATTTGGTAGCATTCAAGTTGAATTCTTACAAGTATAGGCAAAATTTTTGAAAGACTGAAATGGACCCCAAAGATTCCTGGGTGTATCCTGTGTAGCTCGTGCTTCTAGGCTATCTTAGCCTTTCTTTGTCATTGAGCTGTTTTACAGCTCTGTAAGTTGCAGAGAACTGATGATAATGCAAATGATTCTTTTCCACAGAAATGCAAGTTAACTGAACTGTTCTGGCGGAACGTAATTTACTATTCCCCTGCAGACAGACCTATTTTGCTCATTCTATAAAATCATTTTAATATCATTTCCTGTTCTTTGAATTGTCCTTTGAATCAGTTGTAACATCTTACCAGTTCCCTGTTAGTTAAGTAAAAACTTTGACATGTGCTCATTTTAGACTTGCCCAAGAATAATAATTTATACCTTTAAAATAATAATACCTTTCAAATTATCTTTTAACACAGAAGTGATGAGAATTCATGTTATAGGCTTTGTTTAATCCAAGTGTTATATGAGGTTGGTTATTTGTTAATGATATACAAGTAACTGTATACATACTGTATACGGTAAATGGCAAAGGTGATGATCCAGAGAAAAGTTGTTTTAAGATGAAAAAGATGATGGGAATTTGTTTCCTCATCTCTAAAAAGAGGTGTTGGGAAAGATAATTTCTAAGGTCCTTTCCCATTTTAACAATACAACTCCAACTTGGTGATTTCATGATGAACTTACTTCAATTTCCAGAGTTCAGTTTCATTATCTGTTAAAATGGGATAGTGACATTTTCTGTACCCATCTCAGATAATCAAATAAGATAACAGACTTGAAATATTGAAAGCGCAATATAAATCTAGGGGGTTATTATCTGTGCCTCATGGAAAGCGAAGATAAATGTTCCCAGGCCTCATTCCCTCATTTTGGTCAACAGTTTAAAATTTTAAATCTTTGTAATCTTCCAGGAAACCTGAATCAGCTAATTTGATTTTAACTTTTTTTTTTTCGTTGAAGAAGAGTCATCATCTTAAAATTAATTCCATCATAGGTTTTAAATAATCTGCGATGGGGGCTTCCCTGGTGGCGCAGTGGTTGAGAATCTGCCTGCCAGTGCAGGGGACACGGGTTCGAGCCCTGGTCTGGGAAGATCCCACATGCCACGGAGCAACTAGGCCCGTGAGCCACAATTACTGAGCCTGCGCGTCTGGAGCCTGTGCTCCGGAGGCCGCGATAGTGAGAGGCTCGCGCACCGCCATGAAGAGTGGCCCCCGCTTGCCACAACTAGAGAAAGCCCTCGCACAGAAACGAAGACCCAACACAGTCATAAATAAATAAATAAAAACAAATCCTTTAAATAACCTGCAATGATACTGAATTCTAAAACTAGACTCTGAAACGGTCTGAAAATAGTCTGAAATAGCTCTCAAGGGCAGGGGCAGTTGCATGGAAAGTCTTGTGATGGGGCCATCCTCATTTCTACATGGCAGTTACATAGAAAGTTTATAGAATTCTTCAAAACGTTGCAAGTCTCCCATTGCTTCATGGTCAGCGCTGCCCATGAGCCAGGGGACTCCTCTGTGAATGATCTTCCCACACCCCCAGCCACTCCCTATTCTGGTTCATTTTCCAATCACCTCCTGTAGGAGTGTCAGTATATCCAGCTTGCGTGAGGCAAAGGGTCTACACAGCATTGTGCACGGGCTCAAGGTAGGCGGACCAGACACCTTTCTCTAGTGGAAAAAGACGGAATTTATGGTCTAGACTGTGTTCTTTTTTTTTTTTAATTTTTAATTTATATTGGAGTATAGTTAATGTACAATGTTGTATTAATTTCAGGTGTACAGCAAAGTGATTCAGTTATACATATACATGTATCTATTCTTTTTCAGATTCTTTTCCCATATAGGTTAGTCTGTGTTCTTAATAGCTGAGGTCACGTATATATTCTCTTGTTTCCTTAGTCTTAAAATGAAATCAGGTTCGGTGATATTAAGTTCTCTTTCAAGCTAAAGTTTAAAAATAAGTTTATGACATGGGAGAAAACTAGGAAGTATATATTTTCATGTATCTGTCTATCTATTCATCCACATAGCCGTCCATTTACCCTACAGGTGTTTTCTGTGTGCAGAGCACTATGCAAGCCACACACACACACACACACACACACACACACACACACGTCTAAGATGTAGCCTGGCTTTCAAGGAGGTTATGGAAATTCTCCTCCCAGGGTGTGTGCAGGGGCAGCGGGAGAGCGCCTTGACAATCTTTACTAGCCAGTGCTAGCAGAATTGCTAATCAATTAATTAATTAATTAACAATCAGCAAATGGCATCCAATGGGGAAGTGTGACTTAGCTTCCAAATGCTAATTATTAGCCCCTCTATGGAGCTGAGACAGTGAGGGCAAATCATTGCAGGATCCCAGATGAGCTGGCACACAGCCATTGCACGGAGGCTGTGATTCTCATTTGTTCCAGAGGGCTTGCCAGTTTTTCTCTAGTGAGATTAATTAGAACTTTTAGAAGTGCAAGTTGGAGCCATCAAGTATTAACATTCATGTCACTGGTGATCTGTAAGTGTACTGAAGTAGCCCGGGTCAATTTTAGGGTCCATGGCTTTGACTGGTATCTGGAGGTGGAATTCCCCAATGCCTTTCAGGTAAAGGCTCAGTGGCTCCGGTTATTCCCCAAACTGGCCTTTGCCCTTTAACTCCCCTTGCCTCTGTGCGTTCTTGCATTCATCTCCCTCACCCCTTTCATGCTTCCCAGAAGTAACGTTATCTTGGTGCATTTGTCACATGCCTACAGCTGGAATCCTAAACGTGACATCTCCAGGAAAGCGGCTGCCTCAGTGCTCCAGGTTGTTCCTCCATCATGCATAAGACCTGTGACGCCCCGTTAACTGGGGGAAAAACAGTATTTCCTCTCAACATGCAAGTCCCATCACTAAATTCTCTGTTAAGGTGATGTTCACGATGAACTGGTTCATCTCCTTACATCTTTGTACAATGCATTTCCTGAGTGTTCTTACCTAGTAATATTGTTGATCCTTGAGCAAACTTCTAGAGGGAAAGATCCATGCCTGCTTTGGACAAATCGCACAGTTCCAGGGACAGTGGCAGGTGCTAATATAGTGGCTTGCTGTCCCTTCCATTCACAATGACAGTACAGTATCATGGATTTACATTAAGAGAAGTATCCGACAGTAGAACTCTGGCCCTGTGGAGATGATCTAATTCAGATTTCTCACGTACAGGTGAACTCTCTCAGACAGGGCGGTCAAGCACCTGCCTCGCAGAGCACTGCTGGGGAGAAGCAGGACCCCCGAGGGACTCCCCCTCACGTACCGTCTTCCAAAGGACAATACAACCTGGGTGTAACTGGAGCCCAGCAGCGCTGACGTGAGCTACTCCAGGTCTGCCCTGGTAGTGGATATTTGCGGGCCTGCCCATCACTCGTCGAATGTCTTCCTACAGTTGGATAAATTTCCACCCTATGAAACGTGCCTCTCCTCCCCAGAGTCAGCACTCAAGTTCCTATTCTCCGTGTTGGGGATAGGGACAGAGTTCCCAGGCTGTACCCTCCAGGGGCACCTGTGCTAGGCTTTGACTTAACTGCGACCAGTAGATAAAACAGGCTCTGTGTGGGGATTCGCTTCGCTGACGCTGGTGGCGGTACAGTCTTAGTGCTGATGGTGAGTCCCGGATGCGGACGTGGCATCTGTGCTGGCAGTGGTCCCGCCTGCCTGTTAGGAGGGGAGTCGAGTTTCCCGCGTTTGACTCTCAGTAGAGGCCTCGGCTGGCGGGTGGGTGTGGCCTTGAGAGCTGCTGCGGAAGCTCAGCCTCAGAAGCTCAGCCTCAGATCTGTTCCTCCGGCCTCACGATGAGTTTGTGAGTCTGTGAATCTCCTGATGCTTCTAGTAAATCCTTTTCTGCTTCTGGCTTTTTCTGCTTGAATTAGCCGTGGCGGATTCCGTTTTGCGTTTGGTTTTGGTCACTGAAACCCTGACCCTTACAGTACCGGTACCAGCAGTGGTGGGAGGCGCCAGGCTCTTGGGAAAACGGGGCCCAAGGTTTGTCGTCTGATCTGAGTGGGTCTGAGGACAGGGAGAAGGCATTTCGTGTTCAGGGTGGAGCTCCAGCACTCACCGCGTCAGTGGCAAAACTGTTACTTCCATGAGCACTTCGTGGTTGACTGCAAGGACACGTCCATTGAAGGCAAGGCTTTGGGGGAGTGAATGGCCACAGCCATGGAACCATCTACAGTAACGAGAAGGTCAAACCCTGCAGCGTTGTACGGGTGCTTTTAAATACACTGGGGACAAAAAAGAAACCGACTATAAACTCAAAGTCTTAAATTTTGGCTTAAGGCATTTTCAAAGAACCAGGGAATTTCTCACAGTTCTGAGTGTGAGCTCCAATAACTGCAACTGGAGCTGCCAGGTCTCTGAGCCTCTGCTCCTGTCCTATCATTAACGACCTACAACGGGCCAAGTACTGTTACCACGTGAGCGTCAGGACTCCAATCGGGAGAGACTAGCATCCTGCACTTGAACAGGGCCATGTGGGCAATCTGGGTGACTCAGAGTCTGCTGAAGCCCTAGCTCACTGAGCACCCTTTCCCAGAAGAGGCTCCCCTCGCCTCTGCCTGGGAGAGCCTGTAATGGACTCCAAAGAGATGCAAAAGGAAGCTAGTTCGCTTCAGGCTAACCCTTCACTCCCCTCATTGCCTCTAAACTGGTCAGTACACTCAGACCCCAGCCTGTCCCTAGTTGAGTTGGTTTTTCTAACTTGCAACCCGAGTCCTAAACCAAGGAGTTGCCACTTTAGGCTCCTGCGGTAACGTTGGTTCTTCTGTCAAATCAAAGCACAACAAAACAAAACCCTCATGGCTTTAAGCTACTCCTCTCCCTGGCCCTCCTAGTTCAGATTAGCATCGCTGGTAGAGGGTGGGGCAGAACAGTTGGCTAGCAGAAGAAACAAACCAATCGAAAAGCACAGGAACGGGTACAAGGGTATTAATATGGTGTCCTGCCCAGGGACCCCCTCAGGTAACCTCATTGGCCTGTCTATTTCCCTTTGCATCTTCAACTACGCTCGGGAATCCTTCAATTCCTTCCTAGACAAAAACTCAGTGTTTGCTCCTTGTCTCTTGTGGCACAGTCGCCCGCAAACACCTCAGAGGGATTTAGTTCTCTTCCCAGGAGCAAGTACACTTGTCCCTGAGCAGTTTCCAGATTTGCTTGTGGAGACTTTAGGGAAGATAAACATGACGTTTTGATACAAATGTGACGTCCTGGGAGTTGTGATCATAAGAGTGACTGTGAACATTTCTTCTGGGTCTGGAAGGAGTGATGGAGGCTGGGGCTCTCGCCAAGCTTGTGGGACTGGCTCAGAGACCCAGCAGCTCTGCATGGGACCCCAAGAGTAGATCTGCTTTTGAAGACATCTTTAAAGATGTTTCTTGGTCTGTGGTGTGCATCTGAACGTTCACATAAATTCTTGCTTGAGTGCTGTCTAAAATGGAAAAAAGGGACTTCCCTGGTGGTCCAGTGGTTAAGACTTTGCCTTCCAATGCAGGGGGTGTGGGTTTGATCCCTGGTTGGGGAGCTAAGATCCCACATGCTTCCTGGCAAAAAACAAACAAACAAAAAAACAGAAGCAATATTTTAACAAATTCAATAAAGACTTAAAAACAAATGGTCCACATCAAGAAAAAAAAATTAAAAAAAGGAAAAAAACTTGGAAATAACCTAAATGTCTCCAATAGGAAATAGGCTAAATTTATTATGGTACATTTAGAGAAGACGACCCTAGGTGTTAGGCAGATGGCAGAAACTTGGAGAACCATCAAAAGCAAAATAGCTAAAAAACATCACTTTAAATGGTTGCATAATATCTGATTATATGAATATATTTTAACTTATTTATCCAATTTTTATTTTTAAATAATAAGGTTTTTTTCAATTATATTTGCTATTATAAATAATAATTTGATCATTTTTATACATGATTTTCTATAATTAAAGACATTTTTTGGAGATAGTCTGAGAAGGGGAATTTCCAGATCAAAGGATATGGATTTTAAGGATCTAAAAATGGATTTCCAAACTGCTGTTCACATTTGTACTGACTTTCCCTTCTACTATAGTGCTTGAAAATTTAATTTCACTCTCCCCAATATTGATTATTATCTTTAATTGACTAAAAATGATGTTCCATATTATTTTAACTTGCATTTCTGGATAACCAGTTAGGCTGATCATTTTTAATGATTTTTTTAAGTGATTTGTGTACTTTCTGAGAATTGTCTATTTACACACTAGGCTCATTTTTCTATTGAGTTTTAGTGTTTTTCCTATTAATTTATAAAGACTCTTAATCAAGGTAATTTGTGCTACTGCACACGGCCTAACCTGCCCACTGGCCTTTAGAAACCATCTGGTTCAGTCACAGCAAGAGACTACAGCCTTATCCCCCGAAGCATTATGGTAATCCCAAAGTAAAGACCTGATAGTGTGTGCATGCACAGAGACCTCAAGCAAAGACTATGTGTAGCAAGAATGTGTTTTTCAAACAGTGGGAATAATAAATTACAATTCATTTAAAATGTGCTCTGCTTGCATGGCTTGATATGTTAAACCTAAAGGAATAAATATCATAAATTTATTTTTTATGCAGTGATGTAACAAATCCATTTTATTTAGACCCTGGAATTGTAAGTAATTTATAGTCTCTGAAAAACTAATACAGCCCCAAAGCCACTATATCTATAATTTTTTCAGATTTGACATCAGCAGGATATTTGGGGGATGTTTATTTGTGATAAACTACCAAAAAGTAAGGCAAGTAAGAGCCTGGCCTGCCTATCATGAGTGATCACTTTCTCCATAAAGAGTAGGATATCTGAGTCTCAGGAGCCTCTCCAAGGCCTGGGACAGCACGTGTGAATTACAGATGAAGGTGCTGGCCTCCGTGGAAGATCTTGATTTCTAAGAGGTTGCTTTTAGAACCAAAAAAAAAAAAAAAAAGTGGCCTTGTTTAGGCAATGATTTGAAGGATCTGAAGCTGATCTTTAAAAGAGGCCCGAGGATAAACCACCAAGTCAGACTGGAGTAATGGCACCTCCTCTTTCTGCTCAGCTCTCGGGAAGTTCTAAGCATTTCTTGGGGCAGTTCTCCAGTCTTTTCCACGTTTACCTGAGTCAGCTTGCTTTTTTTTCCTTTTTTTAAAAAATATTTACTTATTTAGGCTGCGCTGGGTCTTACTTGTGGCACGTAGGATCTTCAATGCGGCATGCGGACTTCTTAGTTGTGGCATGCATGTGGGATCTAGTTCCCTGACCAGGGATTAAACCCGGGCCCCCTGCACTGGGAATGTGGAGTCTTACCCACTGGACCACCAGGGAAGTCCCTGAGTGAACTTGCTTTTGCTGGTTGTGAACCTAACAGAAGATGCATAATACTTCCTGCTTCCTTTTCTTTCTTCTATTTTTGCTGTAATTGATGAGCCAATATTTATAATTATTAATATATAACCGATGTCTATAGTTTAAACTAAAGTCCGTAGTTTACATTAGGTTCAGTCCGTAGTTTACATTAGGTTCACTCTTTGTGATGTGCATTCTATGAGTTTGGACAAATGTATAATGACACGTATCCACCATTGTTGCAGTATCATACAGAATAGTTTCACTGCCCTAAAAATCCCCTTTGTTCTGTGTATTCATCCTTCCCTCTCTCTTCCCAAATTCCTGGCAACTACTGATCTTTTTATGGTCACCAGAGTTTTGCCTTTTCCAGAATGTCTGTTCTGCTGAAATGTCATCTCCTCAGAGATGCCTTCCCTAACCACCTTACCTAAAACAGCAATTTCATCATCACCTATCATCTCTCTCTTCTTTACTGTTCCTCATAGCACTTGTTACCATCTGACCTTGTATTATATACCTATTTGTTTATGTATTTGCTATTATTCTCTGTTTACTGCCCACCCCACCTTCATCTGTTCACTGTTGTACCTAAATTCAGTATTAGTTGAATGAATGAATTTTATTTTTGGCTGCGTTGGATCTCCGTTGCTGCGCGCAGGCTTTCTCTAGTTGCAGCGAGCGGGGGCTACTCTTCGTTGAGGTGTGCGGGCTTCTCATTGTGGTGGCTTCCCTTGTTGCGGCATTCAGGCCCTAGAGTGCACGGGCTTCAGTAGTTGCAGCACATAGGCTCAGTAGTTGTGGCTTATGGGCTCTAGAGCGCAGGCTCAGTACTTGTGGAGCACAAGCTTAGTTGCTCCATGGCATGTGGGATCTTCCCGGACTAGAAATTGAACCTGTGTCCCCTGCATTGGCAGGCGGATCCTTAACCACTGTGCCACCGAGGAAGTCCAAATTTTTTTTTTAAATTTCTATTTACTTTATTTTTTTTTGGCTGTGTTGGGTCTCGTTGCTGCGGGCTGGCTTTCTCTAGTTGTGGCGAGCAGGAGTTACTCTTCACTGAGGTGCGCAGGCTTCTCATTGCGGTGGCTTCTCTTGTTGTGGAGCACGGGCTCTAGGCATGCGGGCTTCAGTAGCTGCAGCACGTGGGCTCAGCAGTTGTGGTGCATGGGCTCAGTAGTTGCGGCACGTGGGCTCAGCAGTTGCGGTTTGAGGGCTCTAGGGCGCAGGATCAGTAGTTGTGGCACACAGGCTTAGTTGCTCCACAGCATGTGGGATCTTCCCAGACTAGGGGTCGAACCTGTGTCCCCTGCATTGGCAGGCGGATTCTTAACCACTGCACCACCAGGGAAGTCCCAGATGAATGAATTTTTGAAACTACTTATGCTTTCCACTTTTAAGTTTGAGTGAATAGAGACTGTGTCAGCAATGGAGGGAGCTAAGTGATAAGATAGATGACAAGAGAATTCCATTTCTAAGAACAGCAGCCAAATACAGAATGTCATGGGCAATGTGTGGGAAGAGGCATTAAGAAAGGCAGCAGAGTTCAAATAAGTGGGCAGCAAGAGAATCAAAAGGAGAAAGTCAATTTGGAGAACCTTAAAATTAGGAACTTTGTTTTAGATGATGTCAGACAAGTGACGTGGATTTAGAAGATTTAGATAGTTTTGTTAATGCTACTGCCACTGTAGTCATCATTTTGCTTAAGAGAATTTGTTAAATACTTATTGGTATACAGTGTTTTTCTCTTTCACTACAAACACAAGCTAAACCAATATAGCCAGTAGAATAACAAAATGAAGTAGAATTACTAAACTGAGGGGGCAAGGGAATAAAGAAAATTAGATCAATGCAGCAAAAGGCGGGGGGTGGGGGGGAAAGCAAAACTATAAAAAGCAAGATAAATAGAAAACATGAACATATTAAAAATTAGGTCAGCCACGTCAAGGGTCATTAAAATTTTTTAAATTTTACAAGACATATACTGAAATAGAAAACATGAAGATATTAAAAATCAGACCAGTCATATCAAGGATCATTAAAAATTTAAATAGGCTAAGTAAAAAATTAAATAGACTAAATTCTATTAAGATATAAAAAATCCTAGATTGCATTTTTAAAAGTTACATGCTTTTTATAAGAAACACATCCAAAATAAAATTCCACAAGAGGGCTGAAAATACAGAGATGGATAGACAAGGAAAAACAAAGAAAGCAGGACTTGCAAAAGCATTAATGGGCAAAAGCATTAATGGGACTAAAAATATATATTTATATTAATAGAAGATATAACTATAATGATTCTTTATGAACTGAGCAACATAGCTTTAAAATCATAAAGCAAAAACCGCTAGAAATATTAAAATTTGACAAGGCAATGACAAGTAGAGACATTAAATCTTTAAAAATAATTAAAAGATCAAGTAAATACGGAAAAGAAATCTATTGTAACTTTGTATCAATAAATTTGAATATATAGATATGCTTGTTTCAAAATTTTTAGGAAAACATGAATAAACTAATAAGTATAAAAAAAAAAATGGAAAATGTAGTCACAGATTTATCTCCCCAAAATACTCCAAGTCAGTTTCATGTTATAATGGGTAAACTGTATCAAATCTTCCAAAGAGTTATAGATAGTATAATTTTTTTTGTTATTCAACTGTTCCAGATAGTAGCAAAAAAAACAAAAAACAAACAGAAAAAATTTCAATTCATTCTATAAGGCTAGCATAACCTTGATCAAAAATTTGGCCATGGGCTTCCCTGGTGGCGCAGTGGTTAAGAATCCGCCTGCCAATGCAGGGGACATGGGTTCGAGTCCTGGCCCGGGAAGATTCCACATGCCGCGGAGCAACTAAGCCCATGCACCACAGCTACTGAGCCTGCACTCTAGAGCCTGTGAGCAACATCTACTGAAGTCCGCATGCCTAGAGCCCATGCTCTGCAACAAGAGAAGCCACCGCAACGAGAAGCCCACGCACCACAACGAAGAGTAGCCCCCACTCGCCGCAACTGGAGAAAGCCCGCACACAGCAACAAAGACCCAATAAAGTCAAAAATAAATAAATTAATTAATTTAAAAAAAATTTGGCCAAAAATACAAAAAGGAAAACTATAAACATAGATGGAAAAGTGCCAAATAAAATATTAGGAAATCAAATCCAGCAATCAATTAAAAGATTAGTATCATATGATTTCATTTACAGGTGGAATCTAAAAAAATAAAATAAAACAAATGAACAAAACAGAACAGAAACAGAATCACAGATACAGAGAACAAACTAGTGGATGCCAGAGAGGAGTGGAGTGGAGGGATGGACAAAATAGGGGCTGCAACATACAGAATAGGAAAGGACATTGTCAGTAATACCGTAGTAACTTTAAATGGTAAATTTAAACAGATGGTAACTAGCTTATCGTGGTGATCACTTTGTAATGTATATAAATGTTGAATCACTATGTTGTACACCTGAAATTAATGTAACATTGTATGTCAATTATACTTCAATGAAAAATAAAAATAAAAAAGATTAGCATGCAGGGAGACATAAAATTGTGAAATCTACTACCAACGTAATTCACTGTATTATTAAAGAAAAGCAGAAAAACAGAAGTATTTCAATAGCCGCAACAACCAGTCCTGAAAAACACTTAGTAACCTAGAAATAGACAAAGTTTCTTCACTTTGATAAAGAAGTCAACACAAATGCCGTACTTAAAGGTGAAAAGATGGGGCCAGGAACAAGACAGGAATGCTATATCATAACTACTGCCACTGTTTCACTGCAGGACACAACCAACCAATGTGGTAAAACAAGGAGAGGGGAGGAAATTTACAGAAGGGAGTGGCCTCCTTATCATTATTGACAGATGACATGATTGGCCACTTACAAAACCTATGAAAATCCACTGAAAAACTAAAACTTTCAGATAAAAAGATCACAGTAGGATAACCAATTATAAGTAAAACACAAACATTACTAGCCATGACAATAATAACATAAATTAGAAAATTTAATGGAAAAGAATTCTATTCAGTAGCAAAAACAAAACAAAAACAAAACCCACAAAAAACACAAAACACAAAGTATTTAGGAATAAGCATAACAGTAAATAGGTTACTTATGTTCCTGTAAAGGAACGCTCTTAAACTTACTAAAGAACATGAAGAATACCTGAAAAAATGGAGATTTATTCTGGTGTCTAGACAGGAAGACTCGTTATTATGAAGATACTAATTCTTTCCAAATAGTTCCATAAATTCAATGCAATTTAAAATAAAATCCTAATGAATTTTAAATTGCGTCTTTATAAGTTGATTCTAAAGTTTATTTGGAACACCAGAGAGTGGGAGAACAGCCAAATACATTTTCAAAAAGAAGAATGATGGCAGGGGAGAATTGCCCTCCTAAATATAATAATTTACCATAAAACTATGACAATTAAAACTGGCATAGAAAGAAATAAAGAATAAAACAGAATAAATTAGAAGCAAGTCAGTTCATAGTAGTAACTTAGCACCAGATAAAGATTAAATTTCAAATTAGTGGGGAAAAGAATTTTTTTCCCTCGTCTTTTTATTTTTATTTTTTTAAATTTGTATTTATTTACTTATTTGGCTGCACTGGGTCTTAGTTGTGGCACACGGGATCTTTAGTTGCGGCAAGCAGAATCTTTTTAGTAGCAGCATGCAAACTCTTAGTTGTGGCATGGGGCATCTAGTTCCCTGACTAGGGATTGAACCCGGACCCCCTGCATTGGGAGCTCAGAGCCTTAGCCACTGGACCACTAGGGAAGTCCCTCCCTCCTCTTTTTAAAAAATTGAGGTATAAGTGACATATAACATTATATTAGGTTCATGAAGTAAAGATTTAAACATTAAAAAGAAAATTACAAAAATACCAGAAGAAAGTTCAGGAGGATATTTTTGTAATTTGGGGGTACAGGGAAGGCTCCGCTCCTGCATGACACCACCCAGAAACCATGAAGAAAAGGTTTTTAGATTTGGACAGCAAAGAATTTAAGCTTCTGTTCAGTGGGAGATACCGTAAATAACATTAAAAGACGACCATCTAGGGGCTTACCCGGTGTTCCAGCGGTTAAGAATCTGCCTTCCAATGCAGGGCACGCGGGTTCGATCCCTGGTCGGGGAACTAAGATCCCACATGCCGCGGGGCAACTAAGCCTGCGTGCTCTAGAGCCCGCGCGCCACAGCTGCTGAGCCCGCGTGCCACAGCTGCTGAGCCCGCGCGCCACAGCTGCTGAGCCCGCGCGCTCTGGAGTCTGTGCATCGCAACTAGAGAGACGCCCGTGCGCCGCAATGAAGACCCAATGCAGCCACATAAATGAATAAATATTTTTAAAAAAATAAATAAATAAAAGATGACCATCTAGGAAAAGCATATAATGATTAAAAAATTAATAAGAGCCAACATTAATACAGGGGTTGTTACATGCCAGGAAGTATGGTAAGCATTTTACATGAATTATCTAATTACAATCGATGGGTATGATTATGATTATGATTATTCCATTTTGCAGGTGGGAAAACTGAGGCTTAGAAAGGTCACATATATACTGAAAGGGTTGATACATGTAATAGGTTGAGTTGTTCAGGACCCCCATTCTTTCGTCCCATCATTCCTCAGACATTTGAATCAAGTCGGCTAATTAGAGTCTTTTAAGCTTTGGAGCTACAGAAAAACATACCTCAGCTGTGGGTTTTGAAGTTTCCTGTTGCCATCAACGTTTCTGGCTACATAAGGAAAACCTAACTCCAGAAGGATCAAACCAAGACAAACAGAAATAAGCAGAAGTGAAAGGTAAATGCAGACAAGTTTCGACGTAATTGCTTGGGTCCCTGGATGCACTTGTGCCAGAGTTTAGAGCTACTCCTGGACTCCCAATTGTGAGAGCCCATGAATTCCCTCTTTTCTTAAGCTAATTGGGTTGTCTGTCCTTAGCATACAATATTCACATTACATAAAGACTCCACCTACTAATTAAGCTGGAAAAAAAATCCATAGTACAATGGATGAAGCATGTGATTAGAAACTCAGCGAAGAAATAGCAGTGGGGGTTAATTCTGGAGCTCCTATCTGGGGGGTCCAAGCCTCTCTGGGGTGGGGGACTGGGTACTATTTTTACCTGCTCCTCCTGAGGTCACCCCACTGCCAAGACCCACACAGGACATCCATAGTTAGTGTCCAGTGGCTAGCTGGGTATACAGATAGTTTATCTTGGGGTCATCTTATTTGGCTCTATGAAATAATCTTCCTTAAATATGGAGTTAGAAAACATGAGAAATCGTTAATGGTATGTTGTTTCTGAAATATCAAGGAACTGAGCAAAGATCTCCCCCAGTGGCTTTTGTCAGCACCGTGGAGGTGTGGGGCTGGAGTGTGCTTCAGGGCGGGTGGAGGTCATTAACTGGCACCTTCCCGCAAAGTCTGACTGCCCTCCCAAGTGGCTTGCTGCAGAGCAGGTAATGAAGCCGACAGCTCCTCAAGGCACGGTTTTTCTTCCTTAATGCATGGCTTCTTTGGAACAGAATCAATTACAGAGTTTTATTTTATTCCATCTTTATAAAATGGTTGTGGAATGATGCTTCTTTCGTGTTGAAGGAAAGAAAAAAAAAAGGTCCCTGGATGAGAGATTGATGTAGAGCAGAGAAAGAAATGTTACCACGGAATTAGCGGCACAGATTGGGACCTGTGACTATTCACAGTTCAGTGCAAAAGTTTACTGAAAACCTACTCTGTGCTCAGCGTTATGGAGGATTCCAAAATGAGTAGAAGACATTATTGCTTTCAGAAAGCTTTCAGTCTAGTTTGGGAGAGAAGATAGGGGACAGGGAAGCAATGGTGGCCATCTCTGATTCACTGATGTGGGGGGGTGGTGAGGATGAAGAGGGAGCCGAGTGAGGAGGGGATTGACAGTTTGTCCTGGAACTAGAGATACCAAAAGCTTATTTTAGACACTTGTTCCTTGGGGACAGGAAGGAGGACGTTTAAGATGAGTACAGATGTATAAACATATGTAGGAGACTAATACAAACGTGAATTTAATACAGGTTCATTCTGTTGCTTTAAACATAGTGCGTTGGGCTAGAAGCAACGACAAGCCATTAGCAAGGAACACCCATCATGCCCAGTTTACTAAGAGGAACCAGGGCTCCTTGGAAAACTGTTACTCCAGGCACAGGGCAGAACAATTTCAAAGACTAATAAAGACAAGTCAAAAGGGTACACAATAAATTTGACAAGCACCACTGATTAAATCTGGGATAATTTTACCATTAAAAAAGCTAGGACTACATTGGATTGAAACACATCATACATATAAAAATCCATGAGTTCATAATAATACTCAAAAATTTTTTTTCATAGTTACATTATGAGGTGGCTTAGGGAATCAATGTGATATAAAGGAAAGAAGTCAGGGACTTCCCTGGTGGTCCAGCATTTAAGACTCTGTGCTCCCAATGCAGGGGGCCTCGGTTCGATTCCTGATCAGGGAACTAGATCCCGAGTGCCGCAACTAAAGATCCCACTCACGATAATGGAGATCCCGCATTCTGCGACTAAGACCCGGCACAGCCAAATAAATAAATATTAAAAAAAAAAAAAAAAGGAAGGGAATCAAGTATTTATCTTGCCTTTACAAACAGGAGGGGGAAATTCTTTTCTACAAGGATCATGGCTAATACATGCCAAAGGAATGAAAACATTAGAATACTACCACTTAGTAACCCCTTATGAAACAATCATTCTAGGCAATGATTATAAATGTCTGCTAAAACTATCAGGTAAAGTTAATGGGGGAACTTTGTAACGGATGCATCAGACTGACAACATTTGAACTCACTGATCAATTTTAACATCACTGAAATTGGACAGTTCGACATTTGTGACTCCTGACTAAGAAGCAAAAGAAAGTTCATAGCACCACTTATAAAGTATTCTTGGAAAAAACCCAAACCTAATTCTCATGAAGCTTCTAGATTTTCCTGTGGATTTACAGAAAATATGGGGAACACAAAAAAGAACACCTTGAGGGTACAATCTGCCAAATGTAGAGTATGAAACTCTCTCCAGCAAATGGTCACCTCAGTCACAACTACCTTGACTACTAGGTCCTTGATTCACACAAACCCAAACGCATTTTTGAGGCGCTGTGGAAGTAGGAGCCTGCCTAGATATTGGGTGATATTAAGGAATTATTAGCTATTTTGTTGAGAGTAGTGATAGTTTTGTGGTTACACTTTAAAATATATATTTATATTAGAATCATACACTAAAGCACTTACAAGTGAAATAAAGTCTGAGAGTTGCTTTAAAATACTCCAGTAAAGAAAACAAAAACAAAAACAAAAACAGAGGTGAGCAATAGATGAAAAATAATGGCAGAATGTAGAGAATTATTTGGTGGATGTATGGGTTTATTATACTATTCCACTTCTGTGAATTTTTGAGAATTTCCATGATAGAGCTTTTTTTTAAAATTAATCCTGTTTCAGTTCCTCTATGAATTTCTGCTATAGAGCAGGGTTATATAGTTCACTCCTTATCCTAAAGTATCTTTGGAGATAAAGTAATCCAAGCTTCTCAGCACAGTTTTCCAAAATAAAGATAAGCCATTGATCCCAACACATGCCACACACAGCAGGAATTTTGCTAGGTCAAGCATCTTTGTGGAGCCCGGGACACTGGGGGTTAACAGCCCGTGGCCGCAGCTGCGCGCTGAGCAGCCCCACAGCTGCCAGCAATTAGGCTAGCTGGCAGTCCCCTTAGGAAACTCCTGCTGCCTGATTAGGACTAATTGCTAGCCGGCATCTAAGTCCCCGATCGATAGAAATGGAAATCCATTAGGGAAAGGCCCGGCAGGGAGAGACTGCCTTCTGGTGAGTACGCATGTACAAGGAGATGCAGGCGTATTCACTGGGATTTACTGAGCGCTCCAAATGCACCCCACCCTGCCAGCGCTACTGGGAAACTACACTGTGAAACACTCTCATGGCTTCCTTTTGACCCCAAAAGAGAGTCTTCTTTTCATAGGGAAGTCCCACTATGTGCTCTTAACTTATTTTTTACCTCAAATATAATCTAGAACAACTTTTTAAAGCACTTCAGAGTATTCATCTGCTTTAAAATCAGATTCATTACAAATGATCCATTTATTAAAGAAAGTCAGACATCAACAACTCGTTGAAGTCGCTGTGCATATATGAAAGTAATAATTAACTGCATTTCTGTTAAAATAGTCTAAGATTCAGATTTTCCCAAAGTAGTACTGCATTGCTGTTCAATTTACATTTGAGATGATTTCAAATGCCATAACCACATTATAAAGAAATCTTTAAAGTTCCTAGAGGGCGGGCTTCCCTGGTGGCGCAGTCGTTAAGAATCCACCTGCCAATGCAGGGGACACAGGTTCGAGCCCTGGTCCGGGAAGATTCCACATGTCGTGGAGCAACTAAGCCCATGCGCCACAGCTACTGAGCCTGCGTTCTAGAGCCCGTGAGCCACAACTACTGAGCCCGAGTGCCACAACTACTGAAGCCCGTGCGCCTAGAGCCTGTGCTCTGCAACAAGAGAAGCCACCCAATGAGAAGCCCGCGCACCGCAAGGAAGAGTAGCCCCTGCTTGCCACAACTAGAGAAAAGCCCGCGCACAGCAACAAACACCCAATGCAGCCAAGAATAAAAATAAATAAATATATTAAAAACAAAAGTTCCGGGCTTCCCTGGTGGCGCAGTGGTTGAGAGTCTGCCTGCAAATGCAGGGGACACGGGTTCGAGCCCTGGTATGGGAAGATCCCACATGCCGCGGAGCAACTGGGCCCGTGAGCCACAATTACTGAGCCTGCGCGTCTGGAGCCTGTGCTCCGCAACAAGAGAGGCTGCGATAGTGAGAGGCCCGTGCACCGCGATGAAGAGTGGAACCCGCTTGCCACAACTAGAGAAAGCCCTCGCGCAGAACCGAAGACCCAACACAGCCATAAAATAAATAAATTAAAAAAAAAAAAAAAAAACAACGCAAAAGTTCCTAAAGGGCCTTTTTTTTTTCTTCAAGAAGAAGTGCTGCAGAAGGGCACAGAAAGATCCCAGAGGAAATGACCTGGATTATACAGTACAGTTATGTCTCTAAGCTTACTGGTTATCAAAACTCTTCTCGTTTAGAAGACTGGTAGGAGGGAATTCTTACCATTACTATGTGTTGCTGAATCGGCATGAGGTCACGCAGGAACCTGAAAGTGACAGATAAATTTCAGTGACTGGGCTCAGGAAGCCATCAAGAGAATAGAACTTGTCAGTGACTGGCAAATTTACTTTTTTTTAACTATTTTTTTTTTTTCAGAGTGTTTTCATAAAATAGCCCGATTATAGAGTAAGGAGACTGGTTTTATAAACTGCAAAGGAAAACAAATCTCATTGTTTTATGCTTAGAACTCTTACTTAGTCATTTGACCTAAAGGAAGACAAGTATCTAATTATATGGGCCAGTAAAGCTGGAAGAAGGGAAGGAAAGTGATTTGTCCAAGACAACACAATTTACTAACTGCAGAGCTGGTCCTAGAATCTGATTCTCTCAGTTTCTACTCCACTGCTTATCCTTTGCTATTCTTTTGCTATTTTTCTCCTAAACTTGTCTTTTTATTCTTTATTTCCTTTGTTTTCCATTCCCTATTTATCCTTTATCTCAGCTGGATACTTTTGATTTCTCCCCTCTTCTTTTTCTTTTCTTTTCAATTATGTAAATTTCTGTAATCCAGAAATTGCTGAGCTACCTGGAAATCTGGGTATGAGAAGGTGTTGACAAAGACATCAACAGATGTATCACGTGTTACAGACTTTGCTACCTCAAAACTGCAGGACAGTTTTACTCTTTAGTAACTAAAATCCCATTTTAGTAACTAGAATGTCATTCAATCTCGATATATTTGATTATGTGTAAGTTTTGTGCAATTAACAAGGAAGAACTCTGAAATAAAAATCTAGATCCTAAAAGGTCTTGATCTTAAACTTTCACATTCTATTTCTACCTAACTTTAAGGGAAGTCCTCATGCTTCAGGAGCTCTGGCAATCTCAGTTTGAAGTGGACAACGCTGAAATCCAGCTGGTATTTAAATTGCCCCGTTCTTAGGAGTACTTCACCTAGTAGAGCAGGACTTGCTGGCTACTTGTTATTCTGCTTTGATTCCATTGTCCTTATTTGAACTCTTGTCATTCTAAGAATCCCAACATCTTCCTTAAAGCCCTGGTTTCGTTTCACAGTGAATAGGACTCTAGACTTAAAAACATCCAACCCAGTGTATGAGGTTAAGTCATAGCAGTAGACTCAGAAATTAATGGGAAACAAAGGATTAGAAGAATCACACTAAAGTAACAAAGCAGAGAACTTGGGACCAAGCCCTGAGTGCTCTCAGATGAACGCAAAGAGGACCTGACTCCATCCTAGTAAAGGCAACTTCAACATCAAAAAACTGAAATCCTGGCAAAACACTCATCTTTCACATTTGAGTAAAGCGGAATACTGTTTAAAAATTAAGTAATATCTTTCCACTGTTTAAACATTCTCACGTGGTATACTTTTATTTTCTTTTTTAACAGCTTTATAGAAATATCATTCACTCATCTAAAGTATACAATTCAATGGGCTTTAGTGTATTCACAGGGTTGTGCAACCATCATCACAATCAATTTTTCATTTTCATCAACCCAAAAAGGAAATTTCACACCCACTACTAGTCACTTCCCATTTTCCCCCCACCTCCCACCCCTAGTCAATCACTAATCTCTTTTTTTTTTTTTTTGGCCACACTGCGTGGTTTGCCGGATCTTAGTTCCCCAACCAGGGATCAAACCCGGGCCCTGGCAGTGAAAGTGCAGAGTCCTAACCACTGGACCGCCAGGGAATTCCCCAGTCAATCACTAATCTATTTCCTATCTTTATAGATTTGCCCACTCTGGATATTTCATGTAAACGAAATTATATAATATGTGGCCTTTTGTGACTGGCTCTTTTCACTTAACATAATGTTTTCAAGGTTCCTCCAGTTTATAATATGTATCAGTGCTATATAGGAAAAGTTCTTTCCTTTTCATCGTCAAATAATATTACATTACATGGATATACCACATTTTATTTATCCATTCATCAGCTGATGGACATTTGGGTTGTTTCCATTTTTTGGCTATTATGAATAATGCTGCCATAAACATCTGTGTACACGTTTTTGTGTGAACATATGTTTTTATTTCTCTCAGGTATATTCTTAGGATTAGAATTGCTGCATCCTATGGTAACTCTACATTTAACCTTTTGAAGAACTGCCAGAGTGTTTCCCACAGCAGACGCAACATTTTACATTGCCACCTGCAAGGTATGCGGGTTCCATTTTCTCCATTACACTTGTGATTATCTACTTTTTGACAGGATGTGAAGTGTCATCTCACTGCGGCTTTGACTGGCATTTTCCTGATGGATAATGACACTGACCACTTTTTCATGAGATTATTAGCCATTTTTTGGAGAAAGGTCTATTCAGATCCTTTGCCCATTTTAATTTATTTTTATTTTTGTTCCAATTTGAAAGCAGTCACTGTTTATTAACTGACCAGATTACAAAAAGAATCATGGCAGATACCTTAGTTCATCCTTCTAATAAGCCTGTTGATCTGGTCTTCCCTGTTGCCAGCATCTCCACCGTCTACCAAATGGGCGGTCTTTTTCTTCATTCTGCTTCGTGGAGAAGACAATTTAAAGGGCCACAGCAAGTTGTCTGCTTCTTTGAAATGTTTTCCAATGGTATAGATCTCATGAATCAGATCCTTCCTGCAGATGGTGCCATATTTGCCAAGAGATGGAGCAACCAAGGCGTCATCTGTCAGGGCACTTCGCTTCCTGTTGATTTTGCCATAACCACGCTTGTAGATCAGTTCATTTACTGACTTCAGGTTTGGGTGCCCCTCCGCAATGTACGGTTCCACAATTCTCAGCACGTTCATTAACATGCTGAGAATTCACAAAGGTGCCATTGAGCTTCACAAAGGTGCCACTGAAGATCTGATGGAGGCGAAGAAGCTGCAACACTTTTCGAACCTTTGGGCTCACACCATTGACACCTCTGATCCTGATGACGAATGCCAATTTGGGTTCTGCGGGTACATAGAAGTTGCCGGCTTTTCTTACCATCCTAGCCATTCGAATGTCGGTTCTGTACATCTGCCTGTATTCCTTGTGATGGTGCTTAGCTTCTTCATAGATAAGCTTCCGCCTTGCCTTTCGAAGCATCTTTTGCTTTTTCTTAAGGGTTTCTGGCACAGCAGGAACCTTCTTTTTCTTCTCTTCTGCACCTTCCATGGTTCCAGCTGGGAAAGAGCTGCCCATTTTTAAATTGGGTTATTCATTTTTTAAAAATTATTGAGTCATAAGAATTCTTTATACAGTCTAGATACAAGTCTTTTAGATATATGATTTGCAAATATTTCTCCCATTTGGTGGGTTGTCCTTACGTTTTCTTGATGGTGTCTGTTAAAGCATAAAAAGTCTTAATTTTGATGAAGTCCAATTTATTTTTTTCTTTTGTTACTTGTGCTTTTGGTGTCATACCTAAGAAATTATTGCCTAATCCAAGGTCATGAAGGTATTTGCAGGCTTGTTTTCTTTTAAGAGTCTTATGGTTTTAACTCTTACAATTAGGTTTATGATCCTTAAAGTTAATTTTTGTATATGGTGTGAGGAAGGAGGCTACTTTCATTCTCTTGCCTGTGGCAGCCCAGTTGTCCTAGCACCATATGTTGAAAGAAAGACTATTCTTTCTCCATTGAATTATCTTGGCACCCTGTCAGAATTCATTTGACCAAAAAGGTGAAGTACCGGCTTCTCAATTATATCTCATTGTTCTATATGTCTAATTCTAAAAATTCGTTTGTTGATTTGCAGCATTAATTCCAAAGGTTTGACACGGTGGGAAAGTAAGAAATTTCTCAGGATGGTGGAGTTGGAAGGTAATATTGCTTGGTGGCCAAGCTAAGATTTGTGAAGAATCAAACTAGTGTCCCGTTCTTTGCTCTGCATCAAAGTAAATTGTTGACAGGCAATGTTTTTACACAGGGTACTGGTTTCTTGGGTGGAGACTGAATAAGCTATTATGTTGTATTTTTGTAGATATTTGGGTAGGCCTCATGTGGTTAGGAAGATTTTTTGGGTAAGGTTATGTGTGCCCCAGAACCTAGGAAACATGGAACAGCTGGGCCTCAGGAAGTCAAGGAACTGTGACAGGGCTGGTCATTGTAAAAACTGCAGTTGGAAGGCCTTTTCTTTTTTTTTTTTTGGCCACACTACGCAGCTTGTGGGATCTTAGTTCCCCAACCAGGGATCGAACCCGGGCCCTTGGCAGTGGAAGCGCAGAGTCCTAACCATTGGACCGCCGGGGAAGTCCCTCTGGTCTCCCTTTTGATTTGTTTATTTTTCAGTACCTCAAAACTTCTCAGTTTTTCTTCTTTTTCCTTTAAAAACCCCAATTTTGGACTTAAATGAATGATAAGTAAATTTCTATCATGTTTGGATAGTTATACTTTGTTTTTAATTGAGGTATAAGTGACATATGACATTAGTTTCAGGTATACAGCATAACGGTTTGATATTCATATATACTGTGAGATGATCACCACAGTAAGTCTAGTTAATATCTGTCAACATAAACAGTTAAAAATTTTTTTTCTGTGATGAGAATTTGAGCTTTACTCTCTTAGCAATTTTCCAATCTCTAATGCAGTATTATCAACTACAGTCCCCACGCAGCACATTGCCTCCCGTGACTTATTTATTTGGTAGCTGGGTCTGTGCCTTTCAACCCCCTTTACCTATTCTGTCCGGCCCCCATTGCCATTTCTGGTAACCACCCATCTGTTCTCTGTTTCTTTGAGCTTGTTTGTGTGTGTGTGTTTATTTTGTTTAGATTCCACATATAAGTGAGATCATAAAACATTTGTCTTTCCCTGTTTGACTTACTTCATTTAGCTTAATGCCCTCAGACTCCATCCGTGTCGTCACAAACAGCAAGATTTCATTCTTTTTTTATGACTGAATAATATTTACATCACATGTTCTTTATCCATTTATCCATCAGTGGGCACTTAGATGTTACCATATCTTGGTTATTATAAATAATGCTGCAATGAACATGAGGGTGCATGTATCTTTTTGAGTTAGTGTTTTCAGTTGCTTTCGATAAATACTAAAAGTAGAATTGCTGGGTCACATGGTAGTTCTATTTTCAGTTTTTTGAGGAACTTCCATACTGTTTTCCATAGTGGCTGCACCAATTTACATTCCCACCAACAGTGTATAAGGATTCCCCCAGTACCTGTTATTTCTTGTCTTTTTGATGATAGCCATTCTAACAGGTGTGAGGCGATATCTTACTTTAGTTTTGATTTGCATTTCCCTGATGATTAGTGATGTTGAGCACCTTTTCATGTACCTGTTGGCCATCTGTATGGCCATCTTTGGAAAAATGTCTACTTAGATCTTCTGTCCATTTTTTAATCAGATTGTTTGGTGTTTTTGTTTGTTTTTTTGCTATTGAGTTGTATGAATTCTTTATACATTTTGGATATTAACACGTTATCAGATATATGACTTGCAAATATTTTCTCCCATTCAGCAGGCTGCCTTTTCATTTTGTTGAAGGTTTCCTTTCCTGTGCAGAAGCTCTTTAGTTTGATGTAGTCCTACTTGTTTATTTTTGCTTTTGTTGCCTTTGCTTTTGGTGTCAGATTAAAAAAATCATCACCAAGACTGATGTCAAGGAGCTGACTGCTTATGTTTTCTTCTAGGAATTGTATGGTCTCAGGTCTTACATTCAGATCCTTAATCTGTTTTGAGTTAATTTTTGTGTATGGTAATTTTTGTATATGGTATAAGATACTGGTCCAGTTTCATTATTTTGCATGTAGCTGGTCAGTTTTCCCAACACCATTTATTGAAGAGACTGTCCCTTACCCATTGTACATTCTTGACTTCTTTGTTGTAAGTTGATTGACCATATATTTGTGGGCTTATTTCTGGGCTCTCTATTCTGTTCCCTTGTTCTATGTGTCTGTTATTATGCTAACCATACTGTTTTGATTACTACAGATTTGTAATATAGTTTCAAATCAGAGAGCATGATGCATCCAGTGCTGTTCTTCTTTCTCATGATTGCTTTGGCTATTTGGGGTCTTTTGTGGTTCCATACAATTTTAAGGATTGTTCTATTTCTGTGAAAAATGCCATTGGAATTTTAATTGGGATTGTATTGAATCTGTAGATTGCTTTGTGTAGTATGTTTTTGGTGTACAGGTCTTTCACCTCCTTGGTTAAATTTATGCCTAGATATTTTATTCCTTTTGATGCAATTTTAAATGGGATTGTTTTCTTACTTTCTCTTTCTGAAAGTTTGTTGTCAGTGTATAGAAGATTTTTGTACCTTGATTCTGTATCCTGCAACTTTACTGAATTTATTAGTTCTAACAGGTTTTCTTTGGTGGAATCTTTCGGGTTTTCTATATATAATATCATGTCATTTGCAAATAGTGACAGTTTTACTTCTTCCTTTCTGATACGGATTGCTTTTTTTTTTTTTTTTTTTTTTTTAGAAGTTATCTTTTTTTTTTTTTTTTTTTTTTTTTTTTTTTTTTTAATTAATTAATTTATTTACTTATTTTTGGCTGTGTTGGGTCTTCATTTCTGTGCCAGGGCTTTCTCTAGTTGCGGCGAGCGGGGGCCACTCTTCATCGCGGTGCGCGGGCCTCTCACTATCGCAGCCTCTCTTGTTGCGGAGCATAGGCTCCAGACGCGCAGGCTCAGTAATTGTGGTTCACGGGCCCAGTTGTTCCGCGGCATGTGGGATCCTCCCAGACCAGGGCTCGAACCCGTGTCCCCTGCATTGGCAGGCGGACTCTCAACCACTGCACCACCAGGGAAGCCCCGGATTGCTTTTTATTTCCTTTTCTTGACCGGTTGCTCTGGCTAGGACTTCTAGTACTATGTCAAATAAAAGTGCCAAGAGTGTGTATCCTTTCTTGTTCCTGATCTTAAAGGAAAAGCTGAAAGCTTTTCACCATTGAATTTGATGTTAGCTGTGGGCTTGTCATATATGGTCTTTATTACACTGAGTAATGGTCCCTCTATGCCCACTTTGTTGAGAGTTTTCTTTTTTAATTAATTAATTTATTTATGTATTTTTGGCTGCATTGGGTCTTCGTTGCTGCGTGCGAGTTTCTCTAGTTGCGGCGAGCGGGGGCTACTCTTCATTGCGGTGTGCAGGCTTCTCATTGCAGCGGCTTCTCTTGTTGTGGAGCACGGGCTCTAGGCGCATGGGCTTCAGTAGTTGTGGTGTGCAGGCTCTAGAGCACAGGCTCAGTAGTTGTGGCACGTGGGCTCAGTAGTTGTGGCTCACGGGCTCTAGAGCGCAGGCTCAGTAGTTGTGGCACACAGGCTTAGTTGCTCTGCAGTATGTGGGATCTTCCCGGACCAGGGCTCAAACCTGTGTCCCCTGCGTTGGCAGGCGGATTCTTAACCACTGTACCACCATGGAAATCCCTGTTGAGAGTTTTTATCATGAATTGGATATTGAATTTTGCCAAATGCTTTTTCTGCATCTGTTGAGATGATCAAATGATTTTATCCTTCATTTTATTTATTTATTTATTTTTAAAGATTTGTTTTGATGTGGACCATTTTTAAACTCTTTATTCAATTTGTTACAATATTGCTTTTGTTTTATGTTTTGGTTTTTGGCCATGAGACATGTGGGATCTTAGCTCCTTGACCAGGGATCGAACCCACACTCCCTGCATTGGAAGGTGAAGTCTCAACCGCTGGACTGCCAGGGAAGTCCCTATCCTCCATTTTATTAATGTGGTGTATCACACTGATTGACTTGAGGATGTTGAACCATCCTTGCACCCCTGGAATAAATCCCACTGGATCATGGTGTATGATCCTTTTAATGCTTTGTTGAATTCAGTTTTCTAATTTTTGTTGAGGATTTTTCATCTATGTTCATCACGAATATTTGCCTGTAATTTTCTTTTCCTGCAGTGTCCTTGCCTAGTTTTTGTATATGAGGGTAAAGCTGGCCTCATAAAATGAGTATGGAAGTGTTCCCCCCTCCTCTATTTTTTGGAAGAGTGTGAGGAATGGTATTAATTATTTAAATGTTATTTAAATGTTTGGTAGCACTGGGTTTTTTTTTTATGATTTCTATTTCCTTATTAATATTCTCCATTTGATTAGACAGTGTGATCATACTTTTCTTCAAATAGTTGATTTGATTTTTGCCTGCTAAATCCAATATTTGGCCCCTCTCATAGGCAATTTCTGTTGCCTGATTTTTTTTTTTTTTCCATGTGTATGGTCACACTTTCCTGTTTCTTTGCATAACTGGTAATTTTTTTTTAATTTGACATTTTAGATAATATACTGTAGTAACTCCAGTGTTAATCCCCCCTCCCTCACCCCAAAAGGACTGTTGTGTTTTGCTTATTTTTCTCAATAAGTTGGCAGGGTTATTTTACTAAAATCTATTTTCCTTGGCTATGTGCACCCTCTGAAGTTGCTCATCAGGGGGTACAGCCTTAGGCATACATAGTCACCTCTCTTTTTCTGATCTTTTTTTAAGTTGTCTGTCACTTTTGGTATCACACCCAGCTGTTAGTCTTCAATAATTGCAGGCAAATTGCTCTACTGTCTTTAGCAATGCCCTGGAGCATACATTTTGCCACATTCCGATTCAACTAAATTCAGGCCACTCTGCAGGAGTAGTCTTTAAGGCCAGTCTTTGGGTTTTGCTCTTATCCCAGTAGGCTCTTCTTAGCAGTCTCATTCTTTGGTTCTTTTTGGTAAACTTGCAGCTGGTTTATAATTTAACTTTTTGCTCTACTGAATGTGCCAGCCTCCTCTTCAGTGCTTACCATCAAACTTTCCTTTATTTTGGGGAGCACTCTTAGGCTTGAACTTCCTCACATTCTATTCCAAATAAGGTCAGATCCCTTTGGAGCTCTCCATTCTTTTTTTTTTTTTTTTTTTTTTTAACTTTTGGCCACGCCGCGTGGCTTGTAGGAACTAGCTCCCTGACCAGGGATTGACCCACACCCTTGGCAGTGAAAGCATGGAGTCCTAAGCGCTGGACCACCAGGGAACTCCCTGGAGCTCTCTATTCTTATAGCTTGCCTCTGTGCCACTACTCTGGAGCTTTTCTCAGAGTGAGAGTGCCAGCTTCTCTTGGAGTGATAGGCCTGATTTATAAGCAGGGTACTGGGTGGGGCAGTAGTCTCTGGTCTTCTTGGCTTTTCTCTCCTGGCATAAATCATCTGCACTTTAATTGAGCTGGGGTGAAGACTGTTGGAGCCCCAGTGTTCTTGGTCTATTGTGCCTGGGGGTAGAGTTTTCACCCTATGAGTAGGTACTAGGTAGAGAAGAAAGACCCAGATCTCTCAGTCACTTTTGCCAAGAATTAAGCTTCTTCAACATGTATTTGGGAGAAAATCAGAAATGCTGGTGCCTTGTCCTTCACAGAAAGATACCGTAGCTGATAGCTGGGAGGTGGGAGAGAAAGCCTTATGTTCTTGTCTGGATCTGCCCAGGGTAGAGCTTCATCACACTGAACTGGGCCAGGGAGGAGGGAGAAGGAAGTAGGTGGTACCTCAAGTGCTGAAGACTCTCCCTGCTCTCTTAGAAAGATTTAGGTTTTCTTGGATCAATGTTTCTTCATTTGTTGTATGCCCTTAACACATTTCCGGAGACTTTAAAATAGTTGGTTTCTTAAAAGTAATTTTTACCTGTTAGAGTGGTTTCACTAGGAAAGGCTCCTCATATCATTATTCCAGAAATCATCTCCATGGATTAGATTTATTTTTATTTTTAAAAATCTTTTATTTATTTATTTTTGGCTATGCTGTGAGGCTTGTGGGGATCTTAGTTCCCTGACCAGGGGTTGAACCTGGGCCCTGGCAGTGAAAGCACTGAGTTCTAACCACTGGACCACCAGGGAACTCCCCTAGATTTATTTTTTAGATTTATTTTTAAATCTCATGTTCTATTTGGGATAAAATTGTATCTTTTATTATTATTATTTTTTACAACACAATGGTGTATGTTTTATGTGTTTTACTTGGTATTTAAATTTTTTGACTTTTTCATCTCTCTATATATAGCTGAATATTTTTCATATAAAGAGGTATTTTAATGTAATGACATAATTTTTATTCTTTTAAACTAATTGTTCACCAAATGTTTGGCAATTAAATCACTCATTTTCTCCCCTCCTCCTTCCCTCCTTTATTCCTCTTTTTTTTTAAATTCTTATTTTATATTGGAGTATAGTTGATTTACAATGTTGTGTTAGTTTCAGGTGTGCAGCAAAGTGATTCAGTTATATATATATACATATATTTATTCTTTTTCAGGTTCTTTACTCATTTAGGTTATTACACTATGTTGAATATAGTTCCCTGTGCTATACAGTAAGTCAGTCCTTGTTGATTATCTATTTTATATATAGTAGTGTGTATATGTTAATCCCAAACTCCCAATTTATCCCTCTTCCCCACCTTTCTCCTTTGGTAATCATAAGTTTGTTTTCTAAGTCTGTGAGTCTGTTTCTGTTTTGTAAATAAGTTCATTTGTATCATTTTTTTTAAGATTCCACATATAAGTGATATCATATGATATCTGTCTTTCTCTGTCTGGCTTACTTCACTTAGTATGATAATCTCTAGGTCCATCCATGTTGCTGCATATGGCATTATTCCTTCTTTTTTATGGCTGAGTAATATTCCATTGTATTTATGTACCACATCTTCTTTATCCATTCATCTGTCTATGGACATTTAGGTTGTTTCCATATCTTTGACTATTGTAAATAGTGCTGTTATGAACATAGGGGTGCATACATCTTTTAAAGTTAGTGTTTTCATTTTCTTAAATTGTATCTTAAGATTTAGAAGGGACCTCTAATGTCAGTAAGGTCAACCTTTCAATCAATGAAGACATACCTAAATATCCTTGATTCATAGTTCTTTAATCTCTCCTTGGTGACAATTTATGACTTCCTACACAGGCAAATGGTTTGACGCTGGACAGCTTATGTTAAAAGGTCATTTTGACGTGAAATATGTCAGCAATTGATAACAGTTTTGAAAGCAAATAAACTGTTTAATCCTTCTTGTGTTAAACAGTTCTTCAAACATTTGAGACCAGGCATCAAATCTCCCTTTACTCTTTTCTTTTTAAAATTAATTTTTTTTAATTAAAAAAATTTATATATTTATTTGGCTGCATCAGGTCTTAGTTGCGGCAGGCAGGATCTTCGCTGTGGCGAGCGGGCTTCTCTCTAGTTACAGTGCATGGGCTTAGTTGTGGACTCGGTAGTTGCACCATGCGGGCTTAGTTGCCCCGCAGCCTGTGGGATCTTAGTTCCCCGACCAGGGATCGAACCTGCGTCCCCTGCATTGGAAGTCAAGATTCGTAACCACTGGACCATGAGGGAAGTCCCTAAAATTAATTAACCAATGTTTCTTTTTTTAAAAAAAAATATTTATTTATTTATTTATTTGGTTGCACCAGGTCTTAGTTGCAGCTCCAGGGCTCCTTAGTTGTGGCACATGGGCTCCTTAGTTGTGGCATGCAAACTCTTAGTGGCAGCATGCAGGTGGGATCTAGTTCCCTGACCAGGGATCGAACCCAGGTGCCCTGCATTGGGAGCACGGAGTCTTTTTTTTTTTTTTAATAAATTTATTTATTTTATTTATTTATTTTTGGCTGCGTTGGGTCTTTGTTGCTGTGCACAGTCTTTCTCTAGTTGTGGCACATGGGCTCAGTTGTTGTGGCTCTCGGACTCTAGAGTGCAGGCTCAGTAGTTGTGGTGCACGGGCTTAGTTGCTTCACGGCATGTGGGACCTTCCTGGACCAGGGATCGAACCCGTGTCCCCTGCACTGGCAGGCGGATTCTTAACCACTGCGCCACCAGGGAAGTCCCACCAATGTTTCTTTAAATGAGGAAATTTCTGAAACTCTAAACATCATAGCCGCTTTTTAAAAATGTCTCTCTTAAAATTGGTGTAAGTTAAGTGCAAAAACCTAAATGTGACCCCAATAATTCTGTGTATGAGACTATTATTTTCAGTACAGGGGTATAGGAAGTAAACAGATGGATAAATAGATCAATATACATGGACAGATAATTAGATTAATACCTTTCAAAAATACATTTGTTCAAACTGCAGAGGCCAAAATAGGAGAGACAGTGAACATAATATTCAAAGTTGGAACTTGGGAAACTTGGCTCTCCAACAAACTCACTTTATCAATTCCTTCAAAAACCTCTGGGGAAATGAAATGTGCCTCTCTCTCCCTTACTTGAGAAACGGGTGTGAGGTGAGTGTGAGAGATGCCACGAGAGCAGTGTCCACCTTGCACTGACACCAGCAGAAGTGTGAATGTAACCTCTTTGGGTGTGTGCTCCTGACAACTGCCTCAGTAACAGAATTCAGACCAGCATCTTGGGGAGAGCTAACACAGGCATCATGTTGGGGAAAAGTGCTGATGTGTAGCCCTGGGGTTTGTATCCCATCAGAAGTGGACTGCCACGTTCTTCTGGTAGGGTTTAGATTTAAATGAGTTTATATTTGATTTTAACTCAATTTATTAGTTGCTCTTCTTGGATAAATTACTTAATTTCTGAACCTAAGACTGCCAACTATTAAAAGAGGGTATTGTTGGGACTTCCCAGGTGGTGCAGTGGTTAAGAATCCGCCTGCCAATGCAGGGGACACGGGTTCGAGCCCTGGTCCGGGAAGATCCCACGTGCCGCGGAGCAACTAAGCCCGTGAGCCACAACTATTGAGCCTGCGCTCTAGAGCCCGTGAGCCACAACTACTGAGCCCACATGCCACAACTACTGAAGCCTGCACGCCTAGAGCCCGTGCTCCACAACAAGAGAAGCCACCGCAATGAGAAGCCCGCGTGCCGCAACAAAGAGCAGCCCCCGCTCGCCGCAACTAGGTTAGCTTTAGCTTCAACAGTGACTGTCTGAAGGGGGGAAAAGGATGTGAGTGGCTGCAATGAGCAGGAGGAGGTGAGATGAAGAGATCAGAGGAGGAGGTGCAGCATGTGCCAGTGCCACAGGCACAGTCACGCTCAATCCCAGCCTCGTACAGGCCTACAAGTAGAAAGAGCTTGAACTTGTATGATGTGTCTCCACCTGTGGCAAATGCATTATCAAGCCTATTTTGTGCCAGATCCAAGCTCTGTGTTTGGAAATGGCAAAGTAGAAAGACTTCATTTTACTAACTAATATCTTCTGGGTACTCTGTTCAGTATGGCAATATTCCCCCAAGTAGTTCTAGAGTACCAGTGGAAACCAAAGAAGTACGAGGCCAGGTGAGGGGAGTTTTCTAGAGGAGATTCCCAATTCTTATTCAGGTGTTTCCTTATGGCAGTGCAAGAGCGCTCTTAGCTTTCCATTTTTTTCCTTAGTAAAAACAAAAGAAGGATCACAGTGGAAACTACTCACAAAGTTTTCTAGGTCTTAGGTAACTGGGGTAGCTCATAAGGAGGCTTAAAATTAAACCTGTATCCATGCAAGAAAGTATTTATTTAGCTGAAGACTATTTAGTGCTGTTCTTTCACTCTTTTGGTTTTTCTTCACTATCTCACATTAAAACATATTTGAGATTTACATTTGGAGCCAGGATTTTAAAGGGCATCAAGGAGGCTTTCCATTTGCATGTTACTGTAGTATGGTCGGAGTTATTTTCCAAATGAAAACCAGCAGATAAATAGTCCTCTGGTTACTATCCTCCAAGGATTCCAATTTTCCATATGAAAAAAGCCATATTGTTGGACAGAATTTCAGCTTGATGTTTCATCCCAGTAACTGCAATTAAATTCTACTATGGGTTATAGGTAAATCCTTGTCTATGATGTAAAAGATCCAAATTTTTTTTTTGAATAATCTCAAATGCAGGGAATTCATGTCTGGGGAGCATCTGATACTTCACTTCCTAATCTTGCTCCATTTTTTCCATCACAAATAGCTCATTATTGAAAAGGAAGGGGGCTGGGCTTCCCTGGTGGCGCAGTGGTTAAGAATCCGCCTGCCAATGCAGGGGACATGGATTCGAGCCCTGGTCTGGGAAGATCCCACATGCCGCGGAGCAACTAAGCCCGTGCGCCACAACTACTGAAGCCCACGCACCTAGAGTCCATGCTCTGCAACAAGAGAAGCCACCGCAACGAGAAGCCCGTGCACCGCAATAAAGACCCAACGCAGCCAAAACTAAATAAATTAATTAATTAAAAAAAAAAAAAGAAAAGGAAGGGGGCTGAGTCCTATTTCATGTTGGTGAAATAACAGGGATCACTGGTGGGGGGAAGTTATAATGGCCCTATGGGCTAGAACATGAAGAAGAGAAAATGATAAAAGAGTTTCAGGAAGAGGGTAGATTCTAGGGCAGCAGCACTGAGGGGTCTGAAAGTCCCAGATTCTCTCAGGCAATGATTATCACAGTGCAATCCCAGACCAACACCAGTAGCACCACCTGGGAACTTATTAGAAATAAAGAATCTCAGGCCTCACCCCAGACACACAGAATCAAAATCTGCATTTTAACAAAATCCTCTGGTAATTTGTATATACAGTAAAGTTTGAGAATCACTGGTTGAAAAACACCAAGAGTTTTATCCTTTTGTGCCATAATATTCTTGCCTTATTTAGGACTTTTATAATAGAGTCACCCTAAAATGTACTTGGACTTGGAAGAGGGTTCACGATCACACAGGATAAAGTGGTCCCTTATGCTGTCCATGTGTTAGCTCACAGCTTACCCTAATGACTCAGTCAAGGAATTTTTAATAAACTCCTATGAGCAAAGTACTAAGATATGTGTTATGGAGGATATATACTCTTTACAAAACCTTAATTTTCGTGACTGGGAGACAGGCTATCCTTAAAATAGGAAATAATCCACATATCCTGTTAGAGTCTACTCTAATTCTCTAATGTATTAGACTTTTTAAGATTCTAACTAGCTGCCATGAGAAACCGGGCATGTGGCTTTAATAAATGTTTCATTCAACCAAATGTAAAATGCATGTTATTATATGGAATTAGATTTGTTCTCCCTGTGCACATCCTGCTCTTCATTAGATGGGTCACATTTAAATACTACATTGAAAATTCAAGAGTAGTTTCATAAGCTCTCTGCTAAATAAGTACAACTCCAATTTTAAGCATAGTGCAGTATAAAGAAAACAGCAGTAATGGCTGTGGATAGTTAAAAAATGCTGTACAGGAGACTGCATGCATTGCCTCAAGATCATTCAGAGAAATAAATGTATCACTTGCCAATGAATTTGGTTATCTTAAAAAAAAAAAAAGGTCAGGCTATAGCACTTTTTCTACCAACATTGGCCAAGAGTAATCTGCTCTCCTATGAACCAACCAACAGCTACTGATTATTGAGTGGCTCTATATAACCAACACTGTTAAAGACATAAAAGTATAGGAAACAAAACTTGTTCCCCAGGAATTTATAGTCTAGACTGAGAGAAAAACTAGATGCACATAAAAATAATGGTCAAGGGGCTTCCCTGGTGGCGCAGTGGTTGAGAATCTGCCTGCCAATGCAGGGGACACGGGTTCGAGCCCTGGTCTGGGAAGATCCCACATGCCGTGGAGCAACTAGGCCCGTGAGCCACAACTACTGAGCCTGCGCGTCTGGAGCCTGTGCTCCGCAACAAGAGAGGCCGCGATAGTGAGAGGCCCGCGCACCGCGATGAAGAGTGGCTCCCGCTTGCCACAACTAGAGAAAGCCCTCGCACAGAAACGAAGACACAACACAGCCAAAAATAAATATAAAATAAATAAATAAATAAATAAAGTTTTTTAAAAAAAATAAATAATGGTCAAGACAATATATAAGTCTCAAATGAGGGATACAAACAAGTGTGCAGAAGTTAACTCTGTCTTGGGTGATCACTGAAGCTTCACAGAGCACACAGGATTTGAGCTGGGCATTGAAGCTCAATCGAAGTTGAATAAAATGATAGAATTGATATTTGTCTGGAGTAAAACATTCTCCGTCAGCCATAGTTCTCACGGTGCCTTTCCTAAAAGAAACATTTTCTTGCAACTCCCTCATATCAGAGGTCTGAGTCTAAGGTCCAAATGTGTTAGTCCTACTATGTTATTATCCATTCAGTTAAAAAAACCCAACAACAAAATGATCATTTTTGAATGATAACTTAGCTAATGCTACATGGAACTTTGTTTATCTGGCAAAATGTTAATGTATTAGCTTCATTTCACCATCCTCGTGGATTTTTTTCCCTCATGCTTTGGCTGAGCAGGATTCTAGTTGAAAACAGTACCATGAAACTATGCAGCAACATCCCCCCTTTGACTGCACGTTCACTGTGTCCTCCAGGGCCATGCTCTTCACACACGGGGCTTCATGAATGTTGTTGGCAGATGGATTAACAAAAAGAATGATACTGGTGCAGCTCTCTAGTCCATCTTGCCTAGGTTACAGCAGAAAAAGCACTCAACAGTGAAAGAAGAAGGAAAAAAAAAGGTTGGCTGGGATTGGATACCAGCTGACTGGTTTTTGTTAGTAATAGTATATTTTTTTGTTTACCAAACAACCTAAACTACTTGGAGGCTAAAGTAAAAGTGAGGGGTCCTAACATTATGCCAAAGAATAATTTTCAAAAGGCTGAAAACACGATCTCTCACATATAAAATAAACGTGTGGTGAATGATTCTATTCAACTCAATAGTTAATGAGGGAAACGGTAAAAGACTGGGCTCAAATGAGAATTGGAGCAGCTAAGTATTAATAAATTTAAAAAGGAATGTTAGGATAAGATTACTAGGTTAGATACAAAACTAGTTAATGTCCCACAGGGCCACAACCCACAACCTCTAGGATTACCTTTCCCACTGGACAGAAATTATTTGTATCTCTAACCAGACAAAAATCTACAAGTTAACCTCTGCTCCTACAGAGATGTCAAATAACCTAGTCAACGAAGGGGGCTTCCCTGGTGGCACAGTGGTTAAGAATCCGCCTGCCAATGCAGGGAACACGGGTTCGAGCCCTGGTCTGGGAAGATTCCACATGCTGCGGAGCAACTAAGCCCGTGAGCCACAGCTACTAAGCCTGTGCTCTAGAGCCCGAGAGCCACAACTACTGAAGCCTGCACGCCTAGAGCCCGTGCTCTGCAACAAAGAGAAGCCACCGCAATGAGAAGCCTGCACACCACAACGGAGAGCGGGCCCCGCTCGCCGCAACTAGAAGAAAACCCACGTGCAGCAACGAAGACCCAACGCAGCCAAAAATAAATAAAATATATAAATGAAACAGTCAAAGGTGCAAGCCCGGCAGGGCATTGGAAGAACACCCAGTAATCTCATCTCTTGTGTCTATTTCGAGTTTTGAATAATTGTTCTGACACTCAGAAGAGGCTCTCAAAAGGCAATGGCAAAGGTCCAAACATCATGCTAGAATAGTATGCAGATCTTTATAATGCATATGACATTGTACCAATTATAAAAGAACATTGTTAGGGCAGGTATCCATTCTGTACAGTTTGAGGTAACATGATTTGATTTACGTAATGACAAGACTCAGAGAAGTAGGGCACAAAAAAAGTGTTCCGGTGAATATTAATGAGCACAGAGTTCATATACATGGCAACCTCAGTGATCTGGAACCTAGTTGGGAACCAACCTAGATATAAATTTAAAGGGTATTTAAGTCCGATTTTAGATTTAATTCTAACAGTCTTGCTTGTCTGGAGAATACTGGACACAGTCATAATTCAGCAGAGAGGTGCCTTTAGAGAGGAATACATAATCCAAAAGCACCTAGGGCCACTTAGTTATAGGCTGTAGCACTATAAACCTCTGGAGGCATCAGTGTCTTACATAGTAAGTTCCTATAAATCATCTTCATATAAGGGTCAGTTATCAAAAACCCTAAATTGTTTTTTAATAAGCTCTGCTGAAGAAAATGTGCAAATATAGAATTCAAAACTACTTCTATAAAAAATGTTTTAAAATGTAAAAGGCTTGGTATTCATAGAGCTAACAAATCAATTCAACCCCCAGTATTGAATATATATCATGTGCAGGATACCTTACTGGGCCCTGAGTTGTACTAAAAGGAATAAGATATTGTTCCTGCTTTCTAAAAGCTTACAACAGCGAGATATCTTTGCAAACATATTTAATACAAGAAAGTCTGAATGAAGTGTTAGTGCACATGTCAAAACACACAGGAAAGAAAGAGTGACTCAGACCTAAATTAGAGGAAGTCATGGAAGACTTTGTGGAGAAAGGGACATTTAGGTTGGGACTTGAAAGATTTAATATTCATTTGACTGGAAAATTCTCTAAAAGGAATGACTGTGAATAAATGAAGTGTTGCTATGTTTTTTCTCAAAATGACTCCAATTATGTAGAAAAATACATGTGATACTATAAACAAAGACAAGTGACAAATTGAGATGAAAACATTACAAAAGACAGACCCGTATTGTGGACAATTCACAAAAGAAACAGTAACGGCCATGAACATCCAAAATTGTATTTGATCTTGCTAATAACCAGAGAAATGCAAAGTAAAATCAGATACACTTTTGCAGAGAGCAGCATGACAAAGATTAAAGTGAGAGATAGTACTTGTGGTTGGTAAGTGTGTAAAGAATCTAGTGTCCTCATGTACAGTTATTAAGAATTTAAACTGGTATAACCTTTCCTTTAGATAAAGGATTTATCCTATGAAAATAATTACACAGTAGTACAAAGATTATATCCATATGAATGTCACCAAAACACAGAACAATTTTTAAAAGGAAAAAGCAAAGAAAGAAATATCCAACAGTTGAGAATTGGTTAATAAATTATGGATCCATGATATATCATGTGGCATTAAAAACTGTAATCACATAAAATTTAATGATGTGAAAAAAATTACAAAATATTAAGTGAGAAAAAAAAGCATGTTATAAAAGTCTGTCAGTCAATATGGTCCCAGTTTTGATTTTTAAAACAAAGGAAAAAAAGGATCTTTGTTTTCCTGTTTGTTTCCAGATTATGCCTTTAGGTCTCATCTCCCACATTTAACAATGATCTAATTCTAAGCTGATACATTTTTTTTCCTTATAAGAAACTCTGGAATCAACTAGTGAAATAATGTTTTTTAACTATTATAATGCTTAAGAAAATCTGAGAGAGTATATACACCAATAAAGTTAATATAACTTTTAATTTTCTTATTCTGTAAAATGTCTGTGATAACATATATTACTTTAAAATCAGAATAGCAAACATACAATCATTTACAAGTTGACAAAAATGGTCTTATTTTATTTTTGGCCTGGGATCTTAGTTCCCCGACCAGGGATCAAACCCGCGCCCTCAACAGTGAAAGCGCTGAGTCCTTACCACTGGACCTCCAGGGAATTCCCATGGCCTTATTTTAAATAGCGTTAACATTTCCACGGATTTAGTGTAAAGAGTTAATCATAGGGCTTCCCTGGTGGCGCAGTGGTTGAGAATCCTCCTGCCAACGCAGGGCACACGGGTTCGAGCCCTGGTCTGGGAAGATCCCACATGCCGCGGAGCAACTAGGCCCGTGAGCCACAACTGCTGAGCCTGCGCGTCTGGAGCCTGTGCCCCGCAACGGGAGGGGCCGCGATAGTGAAATGCCCGCGCACCGCGATGAAGAGCGGTCCCCACACCGCGATGAAGAGCGGTCCCCACACCGCGATGAAGAGTGGCCCCCACTTGCCGCAACTAGAGAAAGCCCTCGCACGAACCGAAGACCCAACACAGTCAAAAAAATAAAATAATAAATAAATAAAGTAGCTATAAAAAAAAAAAAAGAGTTAATCATAGATACACAGAAAAATGTTTGTACAGCACTGTCTTAGCCCGTGTTCCCCAGGAAAAGAACATGAGGCAAAGCATACATACTAATAATTTATTAGTGAGGGGAAAGGGGAGTCAGAAGAGCATATACAGGGGCACACGGCAGGCTTGCCACGGCCTCCTAACAGAGTCAGCTTGGTCTCACAGGGTGTCTTCAGTGTGCTGATATAAAGTACTGTGTCTAGGAGCAGTCCATTCGGGGGGAGGAAGGGAAAATAACTTATATAACAGTTCCCTTCCTTTCCTGAACTCTCATTTGTCAGTCAGCCTCAGAGGACATTAAGGCCCCTAAATTTCCAGGTTGTGCTACCTGGCCTCTCCAGGCAGTTACTGGGAAGGCCAGTGGGCAGGCACAGCAGATGGTCTTCATTGTCAAGTTGGTGGATGGGGCTCCTTGATTTGCAGGGCTATGGTGGCAGCAGCTGTTACCGGGTCCACAACCACGGAGAACTAGGAGCCACTGCTAGTGTTGTTGTGTGTGTCTGTGTGTGTGTGTGTGTGTGTGTGTGTGTGTGTGTGTGTAAGGGGGTAGGGGGCAGTAGGGTGAAATAGGCATGGCTGTGCAGATTTTGGTTGGCACACCACAGAGCAAGATATAGTCAACCCCTTGCACCACTTGGATCTACTCATATCCTCTTACGATATCCAGATCTCATAAGAGAGCACAATGCCCTCACTTCCTCTCCAGAAGAAACGAAAGAGTCATCTTAATGGTAACAGCCACTCATCTCCTTGAAGCACACCAAGACCCACTCTCTGCTGCTGTAGCTGGCCCCAAATTTGTAACTAGTATTGGTGTCATTTCCTGCCTCCTATTCCAGATTGCCCTCCCTTTCAGCCAAGCATTTTGGCTGTTCTGAGTTGCCTGCTGGACATAGTTCGAGCCCTTCATTGTCTTGTCCTTGTTGGGTCATGGTCAGTGGCATGGAAACATCACAAGATACTCTCATTTTATAGAATAAAGTGTACCTACTCATTTTACACAAGAAAGGCATACCTATCACCCACACCAAATCTTACTACGGTACACTGCTGTTGAGGCACCTGCCCCCCAAAAAGAAGGCAAGTCAGCAGGTGGTGGTGGGCGATCAGTCTGAAATACTGGTGTCTGTGAGGATTCCTTTAATCAAAGAACCATAAACACACAGCAGGTTTTCATGCTTTCCCCTCTCTTATTCATTAATTGTGGGATAGCTTATAGAGTACGTCAGTGGAGAAAACACAATTCTTTTAATGACCTAACTAACATCTCTGATTATTTAGAAGAAGGCATCACTTCTGAAGGAGAATACCATGTGAGCAAAGAAGCATCTACACAAAATATTGAAGGCAGAGGATGCTCACTTCATCCAGGCAATAAAATGGCAAGGATTTATGTCCTCTACCTACTACCTACCTACCTGCCTACCTACCTACCTACCTATCTATCCATCCAATAATTCAAATAGTCAAGATTTATAAACATCATCTTGGGAAATCCCAATTTGTTACAAAATGCACTTTCTCTGCATTTTCTGAGTTCTTGACAAGGGGAAGGAACTTCGGCCATGTGCTTGTCTCAGCTGTCTATTTCAAAGAAGAGGGATGAATATTTCCATGTTTACTTCTGACAGATGAACTTCCAATGAAAGAAACATATATTCAAGCTAAGTTAGACTTTCATATTAATGTTCTAATTTCACTAACTTTTAGATTACTGGATTTTAAAATCCATACTTATTTTTTAAATTAGGGCAAGTCTCCTTCCTGATGCTACCCATCAACTAATTCTGTTCATTTATTCAGAACTACTATGTACTTATAATATGCAGATTCAACTTATACAGCTTATGAAGAAATACATTTCCAGCACATTTACTTTGTGTTACCCATTATTTATCAATATTTGAAATACATAGGTTGTTTCAACCAACTGTGTTCTACTAAGAGCTGTAGTAATTATTCAGTTATTTAATACTTTGAACATTAAGATCACAGGAGAAAATTGCTTCTAATTCAAATTTATATACATATTTTTGTTGCAGACACATGTGATCAGGTCAACAGTCAGTAATGGACTTTTAAATATAAAAAATATGTTAGATCAAACTTCTGTAGGGGGAAGGAATTCAGGAAACTAGTAATGATGTAAAAATTTTGACTATTAAATACAAGCTTTCCTTTTAAATCTATTTTTAATTTAAAAACCGGTGGTAGGGGGCTTCCCTGGTGGCGCAGTGGTTGAGAATCTGCCTGCCAATGCAGGGGACACGGGTTCGAGCCCTGGTCTGGGAAGATCCCACATGCCACGGAGCAACTGGGCCCGTGAGCCACAATTACTGAGCCTGCGCGTCTGGAGCCTATGCTCCGCAACAAGAGAGGCTGCGATAGTGAGAGGCCCGTGCACCGCGATGAAGAGTGGTCCCCACTTGCCGCAACTAGAGAAAGCCCTCGCACAGAAACGAAGACTCAACACAGTCATAAATGAATAAATAAATAAAAGAACGTGAATTTCTTTTAAAAAAACTGGTGGTAGGGGTTCCCTGGTGGAGCAGTGGTTGAGAATCTGCCTGCCAATACAGGGGACACAGGTTTGAGCTCTGGTCCGGTAAGATCCCACATGCCGCGGAGCAACTAAGCCCGCGCGACACAACTACTGAGCCTGCGCTCTAGAGCCTGCGAGCCACAACTACTGAGTCCACGTGCTGCAACTACTGAAGCCTGCGTGCCTAGAGCCCATGCTCCGTGACAAGAGAAGCCACCGCAATGAGAAGCCTGCGCACCGCAACGAAGAGTAGCCCCACTCACTGCAACTAGAGAAAGCCTGTGTGCAGCAACAAAGACCCTATGCAGCCAAAAATAAGATAAATAAATAAATTTATTTTTAAAAAAGGTGTTAAAATACACATAACATAAATTTACCATCTTAACTATCGTTAAGTGTACAGTGCAGTAGTGTTAAGCACATTCGCACAATCTCCAGAACTCTTCATCTTGCAAAAGTGAAACTCTATAACCATTAAACAATTCCCCATATCCCCTTCCCCCCAGCCCCTGACAACCACCCTTCTACTTTCTATGAATTTGATCACTCTACAAAACCCACATAAGTGGAATCACACAGTATTAATACAAGCTGTACTTTTGTATTTAAAAAAAGGGTGGTAGGTATAAAATTGCTATGATATGTAGATTTCATTGGATATATTTAATAAATATTTTATTTTAAAGTATTAATGTGTCAGAAATCAAACTTTTTGCCACTATCTAAACTTATGAATTAAAGTTCTGAAGGTCAATTCAAAAGGTATAAGGCAATACTTAATTTTCCAAATTTCACTTAGGGAGTATGTGAGTAGAAAAGAAGCCCAGTGATCCCAATTTACTCTCTTTGTTTGTTTGTTTGTTTGGTCACGGCCCGTGGCTTGCGGGATCTTAGTTCCCCCATCAGGGATTGAACCCGAGCCACTGCAGTGAAAGCACCAAGTCCTAACCACTAGACCGCCAGGGAATTCCCTACTCTTTTTGTTTTATACACAAGAGATTAAATGATTTGCATATAGTCAAGACCTAGTTGACTGTAGTGCATGAGAGAGAACCTAAGTAAGACTCCTGATACCTAAGAGCCCCTTCGCACCACAGATTCTGTTGTCCATACATTTTATATATTTATTTCAATTTTAACCACACTATTCACATATAATCTGTGTGAATACTTAGTATAGTCAAGAATCCTTGGTAATAAAAAAATACCTTATATCTCTAGCATAAGTTAGATTTTTATATAATAAACTTAAATAGACAAATCTGTATTTGGTAATATGGTATTCTGTTTTAAGTAAGATTAAGTGTATCAACCTATAAATGACCAGTACACTAATATGGACTTACAGAGGTAGGATAGGCCTCAGAGGTCATCTAATCTGAAAAATACAGAATAAATCAAGGCACAGTGAAGTAAATTGCCCACAAATAACCTTCAGGAAATTCTGAAACCTATTTGAAATGTTAAAGACATGAGTTATGTGACTATCCATAAATATTTCTTAATCTTTTAAAAGGGATCCTTTAAGAAATTTCAAAATAAATGAATGAAATCCAATAATTTAAAACTCAAGTGCTGTTATTTCTATGAGATCTCGGATTATATGTTCATTTGTTCATTGGAAGAAAAATCACATTTTCATTTCTTATATTTTATTTATATTAGAGAGAGCACTTCAATATTAATTCAAATATCTATCCATTAAATGCAAAAATGTTAATGCAATATTAAAAATGAAATTTAAATGAAAGCAAGGGGATATCACATTAAGGTTTCCATGGCAACTCTCACTACACTTTTCAGCTTCTGAATTGTAATATGGTCATTTATTACAGGCTCATATAAAATATAATTTTGCAAATATTTAAAGATGTATAGGTTAATTCATGTCAATTTAAGGCTTCATATGCAATGTAATATAATACATCAGACTAAGAATACTCTAAATATTAACCCATATTCTTAATTTAGACATACTATATAAAACAGATGCAAACTTCCTAAATTTTGAATAATCTGTTATTAAATAATTTGTGTTTTGAATAGCACTCACATGAATTATAGCATTTTGCAGGTCCCATGATGGTTGAAATCTGAACTTTATGTTACGTAAATACGAATATAGGCAGGGTCAAGTGCCTCTCTCTTTAGCTTAGCAAGAGTTTGAAATTACAGATTACACATTTTGCCAGAGTAGGCAAAATGTAAATTCATTAGTTCACACCAGTTGAAAGTCCAGGAACTGAATTATGTAGAAGATCAAACGATACTGTCAGAGCCCTCCTGGCTCTGCTTTTTCTACAGCCTTCAGCAGTACACAGTAACGTACTGAGAACTCAAAAAAGTAACCATCTGTTAACCAAGCAATATCTCTTTATTTATCTAAAGGAAAAAATTGGACTACTACAAAGCTATATGTATAAGGATTTAGAAAAAAATGTACACAATCTAAATATCCATCAATAGGGTGGGTTAAGCAAACTACGGTATACAGAGCTTTGACAATGATTAGATCCGTATTGATGTGGAAAGGTGTCCATAGCACACTGTCAAGTAAACAAAGTATAAAACAGCATGTACAGTAAGGAAAAAACCAGAACAAATCGAAACAAAAAGCCAAACACTATCTCACAAACAATGTGCATACATGTATAGAGAAAAGTCTAGAATGATATACTCCAAATATTAATAGTAGAGATCTCTGGGTGGTGGGATTATGACTACTCTATTTCTTGATATTATTTTTCTGAGGTTTTTCAAACGAATATAATTAGAAAATAAATATAAGGTGTAAATAAAGTAAATACTCTTTGTTATTGGTGTGAAGATACTGATATTCTTCTCCACTGAGAGCAGGAGTATCGATTGGAAAAAACCTCCTTGAGACATTTGATATCGTGAAAACGTTGCAGCAAATCTATTTCTATATTCTACTTTTTAAAATATTCAGGAAATTGGAAACCACTCACATATTCAAGAATGATTAAATAATTATATATCTGTAAGAGGGAATACTAAATATCATGTTATAGAATATTTCTATGTGAAAATACTACTGATAACATGTCAGATCAGGATGCCCTTAGGGGCAAGTAATAGAAAAAACCCTGACTCAACGTACATTATAAAATCTCTGGGTAACCACAGCAGTCGAACATACCTGTTTGCTTCTAATTCCTCCTGAAACCAAACTGCAATGACAGAAAAGGGGAAAAAGTAAAAACTCATAAAGACAAAGAGGGGGGAAGAGACAATAGTAACACAATTTCTGAAGCTAGAAAACTGGTGAATGGGGATGGGTCTGTGGACCCAGTAAAACAGATGACGTGGGCAGCTCAGCAGAGCCCAGAAGCAGGCTGATTTACCCAGCGGAACTCAAAAAATACTCAAGAAAGGAACACCTTTGGAAAGTGGGAGCGCCATGGAGGAATTTACATGAGAAATGAGAAGAACCCAGGTCTCCCCCAGAAATCAAGACCTACTGGGGGTTTTAGAGGCTAGTGCCTCCCCCACACCCAACCATTAAACTTTTACAAAATGTTGAGGCCAGACTGCCCTATTCCTATGCGTTCGCGTGTATATGTTATAATTACGGTAACCTATGATGTTATGAGACGCATTAAAAATGAACCTTAGTGAACTGATTAGAACTTCCCCAAATCTGCTGATCCCTTCTTTTTCTAACTTTAGCATACAATGTTTAGTTTCGCTTGTCTTTGAACCCTATATTTTTAAAAATACTTGGTTATTTTTTATTTTTTGGCTGTGCCCACTCAGCATGTGGGATCTTAGTTCCCCAACCAGGAATGGAACCTGCGTCCCCCCCCCAGTGGAAGCGCTGGCATCGCATTCACTGGACCGCCAGGAAATTCCCTCTTTGAACCTTATTTTTTAAAGAATCTCCACATAAAAAATGTATGAGTGTTCATGGCAGCATTATTCATAATAGCCCCAAATTGGAAGCAACCTAAATGTCTTTCAACGGATGGAATTTTTAAAAAGTGGTATACATTTCCATAATAGAATATTACATGGCAATAAAAAGGAATGAAGTACCCACACTTGCTGCAACAGGGAAGAATCTTGAAAACATTATCCTAAGTGACAGAAGCCTCACAAAAGGCCACCTATTGTGTGATTTCATTTATAGGAAATGTTCAGAATAGGCAAATCTATAGAGTCAGAAAGTAGATTAGTGGTTGCCAGGGGCTGGGGAGAATGACTGATAGTGGATATGGAGTTTCTTTTGGGGATGACGAAAATTTTCTAAAATTAAAATAGTTGTACAACTCTAAATAAACTAAAACCCACAAGGGTATACTTTAAATGGGTGAAGTTTATGGTATGTGATTTATATCTTAATAAAGCTATCAAAAAGGTATTATGCTGAAAGTATTCTTCTGCAATTTTTTGTTTTTAATTGTCCGTGCCATGTGTGGCATGTGGGATCTTAGTTCCCCAACCAGGGATGGAAACTGTGCCCCCTGCATTGGGAGCGTGGAGTCTTAACCACCGGACTGCTAGGGAAGTCCTTCTTCTGCAATCTTTTAAGAAAATTCAACATTATGTTTCTAAGATTTATCTAATGTTTATGCATCTTGCAGTAGTGCATTCATTTTTAATGCTGTTGAGGGCTTAGTAGTATGGATAAACTACCATTTGTTTATCCATTCTATGGTGAGTGGATGTTTGTTGATTCTGGCTTTTGCAGGTACAATGCTAATATATTTATACATCTCTCCTGCTGCATAGGAGCAAGAACTTCTCAAGGGTATATGCCAGACGAAAGGGATATGTGTGTTACGTGCTGTTCCACACACAGCTGGTTTGCATTCCCACCAGCACTGAACTGGGCTTCCCTTTGTTGCCTACCTTCTTCAGCACTTAGTACTGCCAGCCTTCAAGTTTCTGTCAACCAGGTGTGTATGAAATGACATCTTAAGATCTTAACCTGTATTTCCAATTACCAATGAGATTGAACCTCATTTCATGTTTCTTGACTATTCCTGTTTCTCCTTCTGTGAAATGCCTCTAAATGTTTTGCCCATTTTCCTATGCATTAATTCTTCCTTATTGATTTGTGTGTACACCACATGTATACACAATTATAATGAATTAGAGAAGCTAATGAACAGAAAAAAATTACAATGTGTATATTCATCTGTGTATATATTTAATTCGGTTTGTATATTAAACATGTTCACATGGGTTGCAAATATACTTTCAGTTTGTAGCTTTTCACTATCTTCTGATGAATAAAATTTCAAAGTTTTAATGTTGTCAAAAATTTTCTTTTCTATTATGGCTATTGATTGCTTTTTGTGTCTGTTTGAAGAAGTACTTCCCTACTCCAAGATCACAAATATATTCTCATATACAGTCTTCTGTAGTTTTTAATGTTTTGCTTTTACATTTATGTCTTTAACCATTGAAATGGATTTTTCAAATATATATATAAAGGTCCAGTTTCATTTTTTTCCACGTGTCATCCATCCTTGCTACAATGTGAACAGTCCATCCTTCCCACAGTGATTTGCTACTTCTGACATGTATTAAGCCCCATACTTGGGTGGGTTTGTTCTGCTGCTCTATGCTGTTCTATTTGCTTATCCTTGTACCAATAAGACACAATCTTAATTACTTTAGCTACATAATATCTTTCCATATAAGAGGGTAAGGCTCCCTACCTCAGTCTTCTTTCAGAACACAGAGCAGCATTAGAAGTGCACCACTCAGGGCTTCCCTGGTGGCGCAGTGGTTAAGAATCTGCCTGCCAATGCAGGGGAACACAGGTTCGAGCCCTGGTCCAGGAATATCCCACATGCCGCGGAGCAACTAAGCCCACAAGCCACAACTACTGAGCCTGCGCACCACAACTACTGAAGCCTGCACACCTAGAGCCCATGCTCCGCAAAAAGAGTAAGCCACCGCAATGAGAAGCCCACGCACCCCAACAAAGAGTAGCTCCCACTCGCCACAACTAGAGAAAGCCCATGCGCAGCAACGAAGACCTAATGCAGCCAAAAATAAATAATTAATAAAATAGATATTTAAAAAAAAAAAAAGTGCACCACTCAGATTTCCTTTGAGAGTGAATCTGCCGCAATGGGTGGGGTTAGTTAACAGCCTCCCCCTAAAGCATCTTCTGGATCTGCTGCAGCAATTGAGCTGAGGTCATGTCCTTCCCAGGCAGCTAACCAATGCCCGAGCAAGGCAGGAGTACTGAGGACTGGCCCAATGTAGGACCCTCTACAGTCTTTGCACCGGCGTTCCCTGTGGTCAGGCCAAGATTTTCTCCGAGTTGTTGTGCAGCCAGTCTGAAGCTCTTCCTGCCAGCCCTTCTCCCTTCCTTCCTCCGCCCACAGGTGTCAGACCTGCAGCACCCTCTGAAGGCTTTCCCTGCCTATTCCTGCTCCTTCTCTTTATCCTTTACATCTTATACTTCTAGCCACATTTTTGCATCTGTCTCCTAGAAGACCTGAACTGATACAAGGGTCCTGGCTGTCCTTGGTTCCTTGCTCTGCTAAATTTAAGAATCATTTAAGTTCCAAAATGAAAGAAAACAAAAATACTTTGTTAGGATTTTGACAGGAATTGCACTGGATCAATTAATCAGTTGCAGAATTGATGTCTTTATAATACTGAGTCTCTCAGTCTATGAACATGTTACCTCTCTCCATTTGTTTAGGTTTTCTTTAGTTTCTTTCAATATAGCCTTGTGATTTGCTCCAAAAGGGCCTTGCATATTTTTGTGAGATTTCTAGGTATCTTATATTTTTAGTTACGATTGAAATTGTGTACTTTTTAAGTTCCATTTTTCTAATCCTGTTGCTGGTATTTAGAAATATTTAAATGTTGATCTTTCAACTAACACATTTGCTAAACTCTTAATTCTAATATCTATTTACAGATGGCTTTTGGGTTTCCATGTACACAACCGTACAATCTTACAATAATGACGACTTTGTTTCTTCCTCACACCTTTTATTCATTTTCCTTGCCTTACTGTGCTGACCCTTTTAGTACAATGTTGAAAGTGACGGCAGACATTTTTGTCTTGTTCTTGATTTTAAAGGTAATGCTTCTACTGTTTCACTATTTAGTAATGTTTACTGTGGGGTTTTTGTAGATACCTTTTATCAGTTCAAGGAAATTCTCTTCTATTCTACAGGAAGACTTAATATTGTGAAAAGATGTTGAATTTTATTAAAGGCTTCTCTGTATCTACTGATGTACTCACATTATTTTTTACTTTAATCTCTTCATGAGAAACTTACAGTGACTTATCATGAAATAACTGAATTTTACCAAACACTTTTTCTGCATTGCTTGGTATCTTAACTTTTCCCCCTTTAATCTAGTTTATGTGGCAAACTTTACCGATTTTCAAATGCTAGGCCCACCTTATGTTCCTGGGATAAACCCAACGTGGTCATGATGCTATTTACATTTCATTGAATTGTTTGTTGATTGTCTTTAAAGTGTTCTTTATATATATATATGTCTTTTTTCTTCCAGTTTTATTGAGATATATTTGACATTCAGCACCGTGCAAGTTTAAGGTGTACAACATAATGATGTGACTTACATACACCATGAAATGATTCCCTCAGTAAGTGTAGTGAACATCCATCCTCTCATATAGATACAAAATTAAAGACACAGAAAAAATATTTTATCCTTGTGATGAGAACTCTTACCATTCACTCTCTTGACAACTTTCCTACACAACATCCAGCAGTGTTAGTTAGTCATGTTGTACATTACACCCCTGGTACTTATACCTGGAAGTTTGTACCTTTGACGGCCTTCATCCAGTTCCCCCCATGCCCACCCCCAGCCTCTAGTAACCACAAGTATGACCTCTTTTTCTATGAGTTTGTTTTTGAAGTATAATTGACCTACCACACTATGCTAGTTCCTGTTACACAACATAGTGATTTGATACTTCTATACATTTCAAAATGATCACCATGATAGGTTTAGTTACCACCCGTCACCAAAGACATTACATAATTATTGACTATATTCCCCACACTGCTCATTTCATACCTGTGACTCATTTATTTTGCAACTGGAAGTTTGTACCTCTTAATCTTCCTCACCTATCTCTCATCCCCCTAACCCTCTCCTCTCTGGTGACCACCTGTTTGTTCCCTGTATCTATGACTGTTTCTGTTTTATGTTTGTTCATTTGTTTTTTTAGATTCCAGATATGAGTGAAATGATACAGTATTTGTCTTTGTCCCACTTATTTTACTTAGCATAATAACCTCTAGGTCCATTCATGTTGTTGCAAATGGCAAGATTTCAGTTTTGTTTTTTTTTTAAATAAAGTTATTTATTTTTGGCTGCACTGGGTCTTTGTTGCTGCACGCAGGCTTTTCTCTAGTTGCAGCGAGCGGGGGCTACTCTTCGTTGCGGTGCACAGGCTTCTCACTGCGGTGGCTTCTCTTGTTGCAAAGCACGGGCTCTAGGTGCGTGGGCTTCAGTAGTTGTGGCACACGGGCTCAGTAGTTGTGGCTTGCGGGCTCTAGAGCGCAGGCTCAGTAGTTGTGGCGCATGGGCTTAGTTGCTCCGCGGCACGTGAGATCTTCCCGGACCAGGGCTCAAACCTGTGTCCCGTGCATTGGCAGGCAGATTCTTAACCACTGTGCCACCAGGGAAGTCCAAGATTTCATTTTTTTTATGAGTAATATTCCATTTCGTGTGTGTGTGTGTGTGTGTGTGTGTGTGTGTGTATACATTCCACATCTTCTTTATCCATTCATCTACTGATGGGCACTTAAGGTTGCTTCCATATCTTGGCTATTGTAAATAATGCAGCAATGAACATGGGGTGCATCTATCTTTTCTAATTAGTGTTTTCATTTTCTTCAGATAAATACTCAGGAGTGGAAATGCTGGATCATATGGTAGCTCTATTTTTAATTTTTTGAGGAATCTCCATACTGTTCTCCATAGTGGCTGCACCAATTTACATTCCCACCAGCAGTGCACTAGGGTTCCCTTTTCTCCACACCCTCACCAACATTTATTATTTGATGTCTTTTTATAACAGCCATTTTGACAGGTGTGAGGTGGCATCTCATTGTGGTTTTGATTTGGATTTCCCTGATAATTAGTGATGTTGAGCATCTTTTCCTGTTGGCCATTTGTATGTCTTCTTTGGATGAATGTCTATTTAGATCCTCTGTCCATTTTTTAATTGGGTTGGTTTTTTGATGTTGTATGAGATCTTTGTATATTTTGGATATTAACCCCTCATCATTTGCAAATATCTTCTTCCATTCAGTAGGTGGCCTGTTTTGTTGATAGTTTCCTTCACTGTGCAAAAGCTTTTTAATTTGATGTAATACCATATGTTTATTCTTGCTTTTGTTTCCCTTGCCTGAGATGATATATCCAAAAAAAATATTACTAAGACCACTGTCAAAGAGCATCCTGCCTGTTTTCTTCTAGAAGTTTTAGGAGTCTTACATTTGTCTTTAATCCATTTTGAATTTACCTTTGTGCATGGTGAGAGAAAGTAGTCCAGTTTGAATTCTTTTGCATATAGCTATCCAGTTTTCCCAATACCATTTATTGAAGAGGCTGTCTTTTCCCCATTGTATATTCTTGCCTCCTCTGTATTGGCTTTACTGATCCCTTATTACATTTTTCCCATTTTATTTATCTCTGCTTTTGTTATTACATTTCTTTTATTTGGGGAAGGGGATTTAATTTACTATTCATTTTCTTCTTTAAGGAAATGCTTATTTAGCTCCTTTTTTAGCCTTTCATCTGATCTAATAAAAGGGTTTAAGGCTATAAATTTCCCCCTCAGTATTGTTTTAACAATACTCCTCATATTTGATGTAAATTTCATTAGTGAATTAAATATTTTATATTTTCTATTGCCATATCTCCAATCTATTTTATTTTGAAGTTTATTCCTTACTCTTGAAATATACGCAGATTTTCTATTATCTTTTCATTACTGATTTCTGATGTAATTGTATTGGCACTGGAGAACTTACTCTGTGATTTCAATCCTTTGAATTTTGTTGACACAGCTTTATGGCCCAGTATATGGTCCCTAAAAAATGTTATAAGCATGCTGGAAAATAATGTATTCTGCACTTGATGAGCGGTGTGGTGTTTGTGAATCATCCTGTTCTATTTTTAGTATCCTTACTGATTTTGTTTTGTTTACTGTTTACCAATTACTTGGGTGTTAGAATCTCCAAACATAATTGTCAATGTCTCTATTCCCCTTGTATGTCTGTAAGCTTTATATTATCCTGGTGAATTGAAAGTTTTATCAACTTCACTTTTTCTTTACCTCTAGTAAAGATACCTTCTATCCTTCTTACCTTAGTGTCTTTTGTCTGATATTACTGTACATATACCAGCCTTCTCTTAGTTCGCATTTAATGGAGGATCTTTGTCCATTCCTTTAATGTGAAAAATTATAACCTTTTTTTTCTATTCTTGAGTGGTTATTCTAGAAATCATAAGATGCAATCTCTTTATCAGTGTCTAACGTTGATACCTTTCCTTCTCCCAGACAATGTAAGGACCTTAGAACACCCACTCCATTTACCTAACGTTGATACCTTTCCTTCTCCCAGACAATGTAAGGACCTTAGAACACCCACTCCATTTACCTAACGTTGATACCTTTCCTTCTCCCAGACAATGTAAGGACCTTAGAACACCCACTCCATTTACCTGGCTCCTGACTCATGGTGTTCCTCCCGTGTATTCTTAGTCTGCATGAGTTGTGGATGTATTGATATATACATTCATATCTGTGGGGGTGGGGGTGGTCATTTCTTTCTGCAGTTTCTCACCCATAGAGACTTGTATTTTTGTGTGTCATAATACCTTAGATTGTATTTTGGACATTGCATTTAAGAATTCACTTTTAAAAATAACACGAGGCCTATGAATGATATTGTCATCCTCCTCCAGAGAGGATTTGTTTTGGTCGGGACATATTCTGCTATTACTGGAAGTCCCCCTAAATGACTGTGGGGAGAGTTCAAATTACTGATTCAAGTCTTGTAATGATTACAGTATTTTTCAGGGTTTTTTTTGAGATTGTTTTGATGTGTCCGCTGTCTCAGTTTTCAGAATTACTGACACCAGTTGTTACTGATATAAAGTCTCTGCTCTATTTACAGTCATGCCTTCCTGTTCACTCTGAAAACTGTTTGAGCCCTTGCTCTTGGCAGTCATTTGACTTTGTTGCTTCTCTTGTGTTTTCTATTTCAGTAATTTCTACTCAGTTTTTCTCCTGTGTCCTTTGTGTTTATTCTTTTTCTAACAATTTGTATGTTAGTATTTTCTAATTGTGAATATGATTTCTTATGTGACCTATTGATTATTTAGAAATTTAAACTTTTTTCTAAATTTGGAAACTTTCTAGTTATCCTTTTTGCTGTCGACTTCTGACAATTGCATTATAATGAAGAAAAATAATCTCCATGATACTGACTCTCTGAAATTTGATGTCTTCTCATAGCACATGATCAGTTTTCATAAATTTTCCTTTTGTGTTCAAGATATGCATTCTCATTTTGTCTGCAGAGTTCTACATATGTTTATTAGATCAAGTTTGAGCTTGTGCTTGGATTCTCTCTCTTTAACTGATTTTTTAACTGCTTGGTCTCCCAGGTATATTAAAATGTCTACCATGATGGTGACTGTCAATTTCTCCTTGTAGTCTCTAAATTTTTGCTTTATATTTTTGAAGCTATCTTACAAAGGACATATAAACTAAATCTTCTATCATTAACCAGTTAAGACAGAAAATATTACCACAGTTAAAGTCTACTTATACAGCTCCAGGAGCTTCCTTTGATACTTTTCTGGTCTTTTTAATCTTTAGGCTCTCAACATTTCTGTATCTTTGTTTTGGATGTATTTCCTTAAAAAACATATAGCAGATTGTTAAAAATCTAGCCTAATTACCCAAGATTTTTCACAGAAGAGTTCAACACATTTGTAACTGGATTTATCTCTACCGCATTTAGTGCTCATTTGTCCTATCCACTTTTTCTCCTGTGTTTGTTCATTTTTTGTTTTTCTCTTTTCCCTTTTGCCTCAACATATACTACTGGAGCATATGTTAATTTGTTTCTTTTAGAAGCAGCTCTTCAAATTGTCAAGTTAATACTTAAGTCTAAAGTTGGTCCATATCTTACTCTCCTTCAGAATAATACAAGCTATTTAGATTGATATAATTTCAATTACCTACCTTATATGTACTAGGCTTATAGGCAATGGGATGCCTAGAATTTTTACTTTATATTGTTTCTTCCTCCCATAAATTAGATGTTGTTTTGCACTATCAATATTTCTTTAGATTTATTCAAGTGCTTACTATTTTCTCTACTCACTATTACTTCTTACATTTCAGGCTTTGGGATCATATTCTTCCTCCTTGAAGTCCATCTTTCAGAAGTTCCTTGAGTGAGGCAATTTTTGTGGTAAATTCTCAGTTTCCGTTCATCTGAAAGTGTCTGTTTCATCCTTTTTCTTAGATAATCCATACAGAACAGTAGTCTGCATCAAAGTTTTCTGGAATGATATCAATAATCCAGCATTTGAGAGCTGAAAGCTGAAAACTTTATACAATGGAAGTGATAAGGTGAGCACTACCTTGATTTTATATAGCGTTTATCAGATGAACATCTGAAATATCTTTCATATGCATTTTTTAAAAAACTAGATTCTCACAGTGGTCTCCCTGAGAAGTTCACCTATAAGAAATGTATTTTACGATCCCCCCCTTTTTAAACAAGTAAATGGGATAACTATCCTAAGATCTGTAATCCTCACTCCTGTTATTCTTCTGGTTCTATCCAGCATCCCCGTTATCTGCCATCTGTGGCTCAGGATGTGCCGCTTCTATCTCTTTAAGGTTGATTCTTTTTACAAGTATTAATTTTTCTACAGTGTTCAAGAAATCCCATTGGTATAACTTTTAGTTTAAAAGACTTTTTTATTAGCCAGGATTAATTCCTTCCAACATGTTAGATAACAAATCTTTTTAAGATAACTAAGTCTTTGGTCTGACACATTAATATATAATTGATAATTTAAGTTAATATAAAAGTTCATTATTTTTTAATCATGTTCCTGAAGAATAAGTTATAAATCTGTGAATAACAGCCCATTAAATTAGCACTTCATTTATACAGAGGAGAAATGGAAACTCCTATCATAGCCAAGGCCAGAATTCTGCTAAGAGTCGCTAAGTTTTTCATAAACACATGTAACACACACCCAGAGCTTGATAGGGAAGGTAACAGAATTTTCACATCTCAACAGCTAAAAGGAGAAGTCCTCTTAGGTACAGCAAGAGATTGTCACCCTTACTGATCACACACTCGTATGGGGGGGAAAATAAGCATATTCCCTCAACATACAAATATTTATAAATTACTTATGTGTAACATGTATTGCATGTAATAAGATACAGAAAAATATAAGCTGAAAAAGGATGAACTATGGATAAAATATGTAAATATTTAAAAGTATATTAATGGCAAGATAACATTTATTGATGGCACACAGGTAAGTGGGTATGAATGACAGTAATGTGATCCAATGTAATTTAACTTGACGGCCAATTAGAATGCCATCATTTTAAATTCCATAATGTGGCTAAAGAGCAAATACTGAGCCTAGAGGGGCTGTTAGTCTGACACCTGCCGACAGTTTGGTTCCCCCTCAACCCACAACAAAAGTAGTTCCTAGACAAGGATTTGCTCATTAGGGACACAATCCCAGGAGCCCCCATGAGAGTGGGGAAGTGAGAGGGAAGGATGGGAGGCAATAAACAGTGAGTTAATGAATAGATTATTGCTGTAAGTGACTGGGCATCAGTCCTACCAGGGCCACCCTGAGACACACGTCGTTGTCCTCACTGAGGGGTGAGGAAGCAGGTGCGTTAATCTACCAAACCCTGGCCCTCCCTGCTTAAGGGCTGCCAGGTTTGGGCCCCATGCAGCCCAGCAGGCTCTGGCGTCCAGAGACACCTTCAGAAGTCTTTGGTTTTTGGGAACTGCAGGTAAGCTACAGGAGCTCCAGGTATGGACAGCACATGCTACATCTGCTATGCCTGCATTATGAAGAGGATCCTTTAAGCCCTTATAAAGAATCTTCGTTAGATAAGTGAACGTACAGTTAATTTTAACTAAATAGGTTACATATAAATGAACATACCTGTGAGAACACCACTGTCAATTCTATCCACTTTTCCCACAGGATACCTCAAATATACAGGTGACATAAGGCAATCTGATATATAGGTTGAGTGAGTGCCAGGGTCAGTCTGAATTATCAAATATTGATATAATTTAATCTTTTCTTAGATTAAAATATATAAATCAAAGTTCTAAAATTTTCTTCCTCTTCCACAACACACTACCTTGTGTGCCCCTGGAGGTGCACGCTCCCCTTTCTGGTCATTACTGGGCCAAGGTACATAGAGCCTTGCCCAGCTCTCAGCTGGAAACATTTCAATTCATTTCAGAGTGTGTCTGAAGTATTCTAAATGGGTAAGAAAACGCAAGTAACATACAGTTACTATATAGTTTTAGCATTTATCTATCGCTTAACAAGAAAGATGAAAATTTCAATATTCACAGAACTCCTTGAATGGGTATCTTCTTTCCCTGTGTTTTAAAATTTATACAGAAACTCAACCATAATGCAGCTCCATCTTCGAATTCAGTAAAACAGATCAAAATGCTCTGACTTTCCATAGTCTTTGGTGTGAAAGGCAGATTGGGTAGGCTCCTTGTTTTCATCCTCTTTACAGAAATAACAGCTCTACAGAAACATTTTCCAAATTTACGGCTTCTTAAAGGAGTTACATATGAAAAATCAGAAATGCATTTCAACTTTCCTAAACAAGTATTTAACTGAATTCCAGAAATGTGACACAAAGTTAGAAAATTCCACTTTATTTGGACTGAAATGTATATCTTATTTATTTGGTTTTAAAACAACTTAATATAGCTTAATTGTTATTATCACTTTGAATAATCTTCAACAACCTAGGGAAGAAGAGTCTAAGGTTCTACTGCACTAGTTTAAGAAATCCATTCTGTATAGAAACACGGTTATGTTAAATTCCCTTAGAGTTTAAGAACTTTAGAATCAAATCATTTTAGCCTATTAAAGACGTTTTAAAACTTGCATGATATCCTACAAAAAGACTATTTTACGTTACATATCAACAAAACTCAACACCACTTTCTCCAATAATAAAAAAATGTTTTTTTAAGTTGTTACTTTTTAAATGACGTGAAACTAAAGAAAACTGGTTGCTGGTTTTGGAATCATCTTGTTTGGAGAAGAATATTCTATGCTTTACCACTTGTTGCCACGCCTTACAGAGATAGGGTCTATAGTCTACATCCACATCACTCTGGCGATTAAAGGCACAAGAAGGCCCTTTTGCTGAGTTTGAGGTTTTCTGCATTATACTTTGTGTTGTTGCAAAAAGAGCCAATCGATACTCATTCACCAGCTTCTCTAAGAGTTGGGAACATTTCTTCAGAGTGGACTCCTGTAAGTTAACACTTTCTCCTCCATTGACACGGTCTATCCAATAAAAAGCTGACAGGCTATCCAAAATCAACAGGCAGAGAGAGGGGTGACTACAGAACATAGTTTCTAGTGAGTACAGTGTGAGAAGTAACTGGGTGCTGCTACTGCAGTACACCAGAAAAAATCTCCCAAGGCAGTGTTTTATGGCTTCTTCAGAGCTTTCGGAGAGTCTGTGCTCAAGAACCGTGACGAGCCGAAGTATATCGAAGTGGTAATCTGTGTCAATAAACAAGACTTCCCCTCCCAGTCCGCCTTCCGATTTCGGAAGTATACATCGTGCTGTTAAATGATAAAGCATTTCTGTTTTTCCTGTTCCTTCTGGACCATGAAATTCAAGAATTTCACCTGTGTAAAATTTAAAAATGTCCGTCAAAATGCAGCAGCACAATAATGATAGCCTACAAGATGAAAAGTGTGCAAAAATGTTTAAAAAGACATTTACTGAAATTTTTTCCTTTTGAAAGAAAATCTAAATCCATTTGCCAGAACAGATTTGTATAAGCAAATACAAATAAATAAGGAAATAAAAAGTAAATCACTAAATTTCACCTCTGAGAAAGGTGTTGGCTATTAATTAGCACAAAGAAAATTTGAAAAACAAAATGACATGGTTGAAATGGGCCTAAGGGAATCTCCTGGGGAGGGGTCCACATAACACTCACACTTAAATTGGTGATATTATAGCACTAAGAATAAAGTGCCACAGATCTAGGGTCTTTTAAAAAGCTACTGACTACTGGTACACACCATTTCTGGTAGTTAATTATCCCATGTCCAGTTTCTCATTTTTCCTTAAGTATAAAACCCCAATTTTCGGGAAAAGCAATGTGCCCAGCTTAAAAACGATTCTTCTCAGTCTTCCTTGCAAAGAGAGGCCAGCAGGTAGCACCGCTGTAGCCAATGAGACGCAGGTGGATGTCTGTTGGGGTTTCCAAGTTGTGCTGTCCTCACACAGGCGCCACTTCTGTCTGCTCTGCCGCTCCCTCCTCTGAGGTGACAGCGAGGATGACAGGTGTACACTGAGGAGGGCAGACCCTAAAGAGGGTGGGGCAGGAAGACAGGAGGCACCCAGGACGTGGATGACAATACGGAACCTCGCACACCAGCCTGCCTCCATACCTGTGCGAGAAAAAAAAGCCACTAGGCTGGACTTCCGCTACGTGCAAGTGAAACAGTCCCTAACCAGGGCTTCTCAAAATTGCTGGCATTATGGATGGAACAGTTCTCAATGGTGCAGTTTCACACATACAAGGCAGTAAGGACCCACAGCTTTCAGGCCCTAAGTGCCAACTGCATCCCTCAGGTGAAAACACCCCTGCACGTTTCCAAACTGCCTTCAGTTACCCTTTGCTATATGAATATCGCTTGATACTGTCTTGCTGAAATGACATCTGCACTGTGAATTATTTTCCTAGCATTATAAATCAAAGTCAACTACTCTAAACTTTGAAGACCCCAAATCTCTTTCTATATAGTTTCCAATAACTCTCTTTCATTGAGGACAGCACAGATAAAATAAAACACCTGGGAAAACTGTCCAGCCTCCAGAGCTTTTCAAAATCCACTCTAAACAGTGGCCTTCCAATTCTTGTTTGCTTGCCATTTAATTTTTTTTTAAGATTTATTTATTATTTATTTATTTATTTTAGGTTGCATGGGGTCTTAGTTGTGGCATGCGGGCTCTTCGTTGTGGCGCACAGGCTTTTCTCTAGTTGTGGTGTGTGGGTTTTCTCTTCTCTAGTTGTGGTGCACAGGCTCCAGGGCATGTGGGCTCTGTAGTTGTGGCACGTGGGCTTAGTTGCCCCGCAGCATGTGGGATCTTAGTTCCCCGACCAGGGATCAAACCCGTGTCCCCTGCATTGGAAGGCAGATTCTTTACCACTGGACCACCAGGGAAGTCCCTGTTTGCCACTTAATTTACGGCTGAACTACATAATTGGAAACACTATGTTAAAAATGCAGATTCTTAGGCCCTAAACAAACTACAAGTCCATCTGAGAATCCAGTTACTTTATTTTCTGTTATTACTAACAAACCATTGTATGTCGGAACATTCACAAATAATGTGTAAGAAACCTAGCAATCTGTCACCATACCATATTTAAGGTAGTATAAAACTTTAGCGAATTTCCACTATAATCTTATATACAATTTGCAATTCAAAATTTTAATTAAAAAGACTCCCCCAAACCCCTGCCCCCAAGATTCCAGCCTCAAGGAGTAAAGCTATTTTCATATTAACAATTGTTCATGGATGCTCTTATTAAAAGTTAACACAGTGACTAAAACTATATTCAATCCAGATGTTCCAGTTACTCTCTCCTACTATATAACTGATGAGCTAAGTGGGAATTCTCCCCACCCACAAATAAAAATCTTTTACCGCCCTATATTATAGAAAAAGAATAAGCTACATGCACTAGATGAAGAAACATTAACACTGAACCAATATTAATGATAGGAAGGAAAGCTGAAAACACAGCTTAGCAAGATTAATCTGAAAGTGGTTTGGAGGACACAGAGGACCACGCAGAAACACAATGCGGAGACCGACAAGCAGACCACACACAAGCACCCTCTCTCCTTTCCCCAGGAAAGGCAGCCTGAGAGGCTGAGAAGCAGTAACCAACCTTTTTATAGCGCTTTCCAAATGAAAAGGGACGGCTGCGTATCTCGTTGGATCCTAGTAACAACACTCTGAGGTGGGAAGAGCAAACTTTATCATCTTCTGTCATCACATTTAACATGCTATATCATTTTTGATGATTTGCTTGACTGATTATATTTCTTGTTCACTACTTTAAGGTGGGGACTTGAATACTCTATCCCCAGCACAAAGTACGGTATCTTTTGAATGCATTTCATCAGATTACTTTCTTCTTAAGAATTTCTTAGAAGAAATCTAAAGAAGGAAAACGTAAGTTCTCATTTGGTGAAGAAAGTCAGTTTTGGAACACGGCATTTTGAAAGGGAGCAGGTGTGGTAGGGAGTTACAGGTGGGGATGTGGCTTTGGTTAGCAGAGTCGGCAGGTGTGAAGGCCAGCTGCCCCTGGGCCCGAGTGTGCTGACACTTCATTTCTATCAAGTCTTCAGCCTCCTTCACTTAGAAGGTAAGGGTTAAACCTAAGGCAGTGATTTAAAAGTTCTCAGAGATAGGCTTGGAAGTGCTGTGTAAAAAAAAAAAACATAAGCAGAGCAGAGATTTTTAATTCACATAATCATGTAAATATCCTAACAAGAATTTAGCTTTCAAAAAAACAGAATTTAGCTTTCAAAATGGTATGTTAAGATGTATCTCTAGGTGTCACAAATAAATATATCCTACAGCCACTAGGATTTAAGATTCACGACAGTAATAAGAGGCTGGATATAGCAATCTAGGAATAAGTTACACAGAAATAGAGAACAGAAAACTCTTTGGGGGTTGGGAGTGAACCTAAAACTAAGATAGAGGGCCAAAACTCAATTCTTGGGATAGATCCACAGTTAGAGAAGTCAGCATAAAGACAGATAAAACAGAAATTTAATAGAAATAGTACTAAATAATACTAAATGCAGCAGAAAAGTTCTAAAACTTAAAAAATGGCAGGGGAGAGGTAGGAAACAGATCACTGAACTGGTCCTGGATAGTAACCTTACAGCAGTAAATGTGTAGCCTGCAAAAGCACATTTAATGTAAACATTATTTTATGAACCAAACTTTAAAAACTGAGATACTCAGAAGATAGGCTGAGGGACTTCCCTGGTGGTCCAGTGGTTAAGAATCCGCCTTCCAATGCAGGGGACGTGGGTTCGATCCCTGGTTGGGGAACTAAGATCCCACATGCCGCGGGGCAACTAAGCCCATGCCCTCTGGAGCCTGTGCGCTGTAACTACTGAGCCCATGTGCCACTAGAGAGAAGCCTGCGTGCCAAAACGAAGAGCCTGCACACTGCAATGAAAGTTCCCACGTGCTGAAACTAAGACCCAACGCAGCCAAAAACGAATAAATAAATAAATATTTTTTTAAAAGTCTATTATTAAAAAAAAAAGAAGACAATGTGCTAAAAAGGCACCACAGGGAGCAGTTACTGCCTCTAGAGTAAGAGCAAGGAGAGAAATCAGAGTGGAGGAAGGTAGGGACACATCAGGGACTAGAAAAGAACACAACGGTTTAGGCTCATTTAAAAAGCAAAAAATTCAGTAGCAGTTTCACGAGGCTGGAGAGTCAAATGAAGATAAATTAAGATAAATGTAACATATTCTGAAGTAAAAGAGGAGGGACTCCACAGAGAGCTAGAAATACATGGTATTGGTCAGAGGGTAACTGTGAGATATCTCTGGATATTTTCTGGAATTCTCAGAACAGGGGAAAAAATGAACACTTTGCCAAGTATCTTCTTGGAGAGAGGGGTGGTGCTCGTGAACATTTTTCATCATAACTCAAAAGAGTAAGGCTTTCTTACATGGTTTAACAAGGCTTTCTGAATCCATGTGCTAACTAAGCACTAGCTGGTGTGGTGTAAATATGGACTCCTTAGAGCCTTGGTTCAGCACAAGTTAAACTGAGGCAAAGTTTAAGGCTGGCTAAGAGATTGTTAGGTAGATAGAAACCCTCCTGTCCTTTCACAGAATAATAGCAAAGTGGGGGGAAAGGTCATTTATAACAACTGGGTAAGTAAAATCTGCAAACTTGGAAATTACACATGAATACTATCATTAACTTTTTGTACTAGAGTCCCTGCAAATATGTTTAATGATGAACTGAAATCAATTTCATTGATTTTTATAAACATTTACTATCTAATCATAAGATCAAAAATAATATTCAGGGACCTCCCTGGTGGCGCAGTGGTTAAGAATCCGCCTGCCAATGCAGGGGACACGGGTTTGATCCCTGGTCCCAGAAGACCCCACATGCCGCAGAGCAACTAAGCCCATGAGCCACAACTACTGAGCCTGCGCTCTACAGCCTGCGAGCCACAACTACTGAGCCCTCGCGCCGCAACTACTGAAGCCCACGCACTTAGAGCCTGTGCTCCGCAACAAGAGAAGCCACTGCAATAAGAAGCCCGTGCACTGCTACGAAGAGTAGATTCCACTCACCGCAACTAGAGAAAGCCCACTCACAGCAATGAAGTCCCAATGCAGCCAAAAAAGTAATAATAATAATAATATTCAAACATTATGTTCTGTAGAGGAGACACAGTCCTTTTAACTGCATCTGAATCACTATCTCGTAAGTTTCTGCAAGCTGTTAAAAAAATCTCACCCTAGTCCAGGCAAAGTACTGCATATTACAACTGGTAGTTAAAGGAAACAGCCCCCCCCCCCCAAAAAAAATCACCTCTACAGTTTGACATTAGACAAATTAAACTAAATCAGAAAATCTGGATGGTTTGGCCTTGATAGTTACTCTCACAAATAGAATGCATAAGGGGTTTGGGTAACAGATTGTCGGAGTGAGTTTATGAATCTAAAGAGCCTTCAAAATAAGTAAAAGAAAGAAAAGCCAAAAAATACATCATCTAGGTACCAACCTACTAATTGTATAACAAATATGTTGAATTTGCAGAGTATAATCATTATAGTACTGAAGTGGTAATGAGTCTGTATATGGTACTGAATAAGTACTATCCAAAAAAAGTATTAAAAATATGTTTTACAACAGCATTAGAGACCCCTGTAACACCTAAATTGCTTACTGCTTCAACTTGAGCTTCCCTATAACAGTTTTTGATAAACTGCTGTGGTTGATAAATAACTCTTATAATCCCAGTCTTATGTATGCTGTTGCTCCAATGAATATTCATCTAACCAGTTCTTTTTTTCCATCTAACCAGTTTTATAGCTCTAAGAGCTATGATAGTTTTAAGTAAACTTTTTTGTTAGTGACTGAACATAATGGTGTTTTTAAAGTTTCTATAAATGTAATATTCAAATGTATAAGCTGTGCTTCAAACCTATTTTTTTTTTGTTTTCATTTTATTTATTTTTGGCTGCACTGGGTCTTCATTGCGGTGCACAGGCTTCTCATTGCGGTGGCTTCTCTTTGTTGGGGAGCACAGGCTTTAGGCACGCGGGCTTCAGTAGTTGTGGCTCTCGGGCTCTAGAGCACAGGCTCAGTGGTTGTGGCACACAGGCTTAGTTGCTCCATGGCATGTGGGATCTTCCTGGACAAGGGCTGGAACCCGTGTCCCCTGCATTGGCAGGCGGATTCTTAACCACTGGGCCACCAAGGAAGTCCTCGAACCTATGTTTTAATGTCAGTTTCGCAAGGTTCAACTTAATAATATCCTTTCTGATAGAATAAAAACAGTTCAATCTTTTGTCTAACATGTTTGATCAAAATTTGTCATTTATTATTGATAGTTTAGAATTTTTTTTTAACTAACAGATATGCTCTATAGGAAATACTAAAAGGAGTCCTTCAGGCTGCATGAAAGGACAGCAGTAGACAGTAACAAATCCAAATGAGTTAATAAAGAACATAGGACTACATAGGTAAATATAAAAGACAATATAAGTGTTTTATATTTTTAATTATTTTTTCATCTGATTTAAGAAACAACTGCATTAAGTAATTTTAATGATTTTAACTAAGCAAAATTTTTAAGTGTGTTTAAGGGCATACCGTGTATAAATATGTAATTTAAAACAGCACAGAGGAAGGGGACAGGAATGGAGCTATACGGTAGCAAAGTTTTTTTATAAAATATCAAAATTAAGATGGTATTTAATCCAAACCAGATTGTTATAAATTAAGATGGTAATTGTAATCCTCAGGGCAATCACGAGGTAAATAACTCAAAGAAAAAAAAAAGTAAAAATAATGACAAGGAATTAAAATGCTACACTAGAAAATATCTATTTAACACAAAAGCAGACAGTAAAGGATGAACAGAGAAACAAAAAAGACGTAAGACACATATAAAACAGATAGCAAAATGGCAGTCAAAAACCCTATCTTAACTAATAATAGTAATAAATGGATTAAACTGTCCAAACAAAAGGCAGATTGACAAAATGGAATAAAAAAACATGATCCAACTATAGGTTGTTTACAATGGGCACACTTTACATCTCATGGCACAAGGCTGATAGTAACCAAACAGTAACCAAAAGAGAGCTGAAGTGGCTAGCCTACTATCAGACAAAATATACTTTAAGACAAAAATTGTTATTTGAGACAAAGAAGGACATTTTGTTTTTTTATTGTGGTAAAAGATGCTTAATATCATTAGCCATCAGCGAAATGTAAATCAAAACCACAATGAGGTATCACTTCATACTCACTAGGAAGGCTATAATCAAAAAGACAGACAGTAACATGTTTGCAGGAAGTGGGGAAATTGGAACCACTATACACTTCACTGATAGTGGCAAGTAAAATGTGTAAATTCCCAAGCAGCTACTTTGGAAAACAGTCTGGCAATTTTGCCAAAGGTCAAACACAGAGTTACCATACAACCTAGCAGTCCCTTTCAGAGGTATTATCCAAGGAAACTGAAAACATTTCTCCACAGAAAAACTCGTACACAAAATGATCATAGCAGCATTAGTCGTAACAACCAAAAAGTAGAAAAAACCCAAATGTCCACACTAACTGATGAATGGGTACAACAGAATATTATTATTCAATAAAAAGGAATGAACTACTGATGCATGCTACAATATGATAAATCTTGAAAATATTAAGCAAAGTGGAAAAAGTCAGTGACAAAACACCACATACTGTATGATTCCAATTACATGAAATGTCCAGAAAAGGCAAATCTACAGAGGCAGAAAGTAGATTGGTGGTTGCCTAGAGCTAAGGGATGTGAAAGGAAATGGGGAGTGACTAGTAATAGGCAACGGTTTCTTTTTGGGGTGAAGAAAATGTTCTAGAATTGATTGTGTCGACAGATGCCTAAGTGTGCAAATTGTACACTTAAATGGGTGAACTGTATTTCTTTAAGGCTGTTATATTAACAAAGAAGAAAACCACCTAAGCACACTACCTTTTTTCTAGTTCTCCCTCGTGTAGAGGGGCCAGTAAAACAAGTGGGTATTATTCTCCCTATCGCAGAAATATTAACAGAGCTACCAACTACCGAAGGACTTTCCTGGGATTCTCAAACTTGTAAAGAATAAAAATAAATAACAAAACTCCCATTAAATATTGTGCTGCGATAAAAGAGGTTTTCATACTGAAGACTTAACTGCAAATAAACCAAACCTCATCTCATCTGACACAGATAATGAAGGCTTAAAAGTGTCTCATCAAAAAAAAAAAAAAAAGTCTCATCATCATCTTTCTCAGTTTTTAATTTCACAGTTTAACCTATATAGGCTGTTGCTAGAAGTGTGTTGTATGTATATGAATATATGTGGGGAAAAACTTGTTTTATAAAACTTAATTTATGACACTGTATTTTGGCTTGAGATTGTGTTTTTACCATGCACAGGTGAATCTTCATCAGCAAACAGATGTGGTTCTATTTCTTTCAAGGAACTTCTACCTTCCAGTCGGGCAAGGAGCTTGAGAAAGGGAAAAAAAAGAGAAGGAAAACTCATTGTTTAAAAATATAAAATCCTAGAAATCGACATTTATTCAATTTTCCGAAAGTCTGTAAGAGACTTTTCATCATTTTGAGGATCTGAAGGAAATTATGAAATAGAAAATATAGTTTAGGAGAAAAGTTGTATTCATTTATTCAGAAAACACTTTATTTTTTGTTAACGTACCAAATACTGTTGGTATAAAATGAGCCCTCAAAGAAGCTGATAGGGTCTTTGGGACACAGGACCAAACTGCTAACTGCAAAGTATTTACCTTCCTTCCTCATTATAATTACCTTTCTCACTCTGCCCACCACACTTGTTATCAGGTATCAGCTTTTAATCTGTCTGCCCATTACATCGCCAGCTCCTTATCTAGGGGAGGGGAGGGGAGGGGACAATGGAGAAAGGTGGAGAAAAACTTCCCTGAGAAGCTCCCACGTGAATTCGTGAATTCGTGAACAGGGCACAAGCAGGCATACCTGGCTGATGGGACAACATCAGCCAAGGTGCAAAGGTTATAACAGCACAGTGTGTGGGTAAACTATAAGCAGATTTGAATTGCTAGAGCTTGTGGCACAAAACTGGCAGGAGATAATGAAAAGTCCTAAAAGAACCGAAGTCAGATCACAAAGGGTCTTGGATGTCACCTTTAGGAGTTTGCTCTTTGGCTTGTAGATAAGAGCAAGGGGTTTTAAGAAGCAATCTAGAACAGTTAAGAGTAGACAGCTAGGTCTTTGGGCCTGAGGTTTCTCATCAGTAAAGTGAGCAAAACAAACAGTATTTCCCTCACAAGACTGTTGAGGATTCAATGTGTTCCAAGAGTGCCTGGCACAGAGTAAGCATAAGCTATTATTATCTGCATTTCAAACAGATCATCTTGGTGGCTACGAGGGGATAGATTTGAGAGCAAAGCCAGATGTGGAGAAAAGGCTCAAGTCTGTCACACTAATGTGGAGAAGTGCCTGTACCAAGACAGAAGGAGCTAGAACTACAGGCAGCAAAATTCCAAGACAGACTGAAATGTCAACGTGGGAAATAAAATCAAAGTTGATTCTCAAGGTTCTAAGGAAACAGTACAGATTTGACAACCCTTCTAAACAACAAAAACGCGTACCACAAACGAAGAAAAGCAGTCATCCTTTGTGGGGTTTTTTTTTTTTTTTAAAACAGAAGCAAAAGTTTTGGAAAGATTTCCTGCAGTGATGAAAAGGTTCTATACATTAATTTGGCAAATATTTATTGAATGTCTATTATGTACAAAGCACTATGGCAGGTAAAATGGAGACTACAGAAATGAAGATAATTAAGCTACCCTCAAAGAACCTGCAGTTAGGTCCTCTAGGAGATGAGATTTTATCACAAAACAAGCTAAAGACTGCTAACTACACTCAAGAGTGCTTTGAGCTAGAGCAGAGCTTCTGAGAGTGTACCTGTGGTCAATTATGTTCATAAATATTAAGACATTATTTGTCTTTCTCACTATGCTGACACGTGCACTGATGGTGCAGCAGCAAAGGTAGGTAAAACTGCTGGCACCCAGCACAATCAAGGCAGTGGCATCAAACCATATTAGTACACATGGTATTCTTCACCACTCGCAGAAAAACAAACAAGCAAGCAAAACTATCTTTGCATAAGAATGTTTTTGATGTGGCAGTAAAAACTATTAACTCTATATTAAATCATAACCTTTGAGTACTGTTGAAAATATTCCCTGTGATGACGTGGGAAACATATTAGTAGGAAAGAATTTAACCTTGACCAAAGAGAGGTCTGGCCTTTGTCCTTGGCTCCTGGGAGATAATCTCTAAATCTCTTGGAAAATCCTGCTGATAAAAGTGTCTTTGTTTACCTGGGGGCCCTGAGCCACACCAGGTAGTCTCACAACGTGAGCGAAGGTGAGGGCTTTGGGTCGGCTCAACCTCTGCATCAGTGGCTGGACACAGAGGCCAGCTGGTTGGGGGCTGACAATGTCTACCTGACAAAGCCCCATGAGCACTCTGGACACCAAAGGTCAGGGGCGCTTCCTTGGTTGGCATACTGTCCCCCACTGCTGCTGGGGAAAGCTAGCACCGTCCATACTCCACTAGGACAGGACAACTGGAAGCTCCATATTTGGGATTCTGGATTTTGTCCCATTATATCTCTTCCCCGGGCTGATTTTAATCTGTATCCTTTTGCTGTAGTAAACTATAACCATGACTAAGCTTTCAGCGTATTCTGTAAGTCCTTCCAGCAAATCACTGAACCTGAAGGTGGTCTTGGGGACCCCCAAACATGCAACTAGTGTCAGAATGAGTGAGGTCATGAGGACCTGGAACTCTGTAGTTGGTGTCTGAAGTGAAGGCAGTCTTGGGGACTCACCCCAACTTCACACACAGATAAAGAAAGCACTTTTGCTCCAAACTGAAATACAATGGTTTTTCTCTAGGAAAAGCACTTGTGTGATTACCTGAGCTGGATACTTTTTCATAGAACACCCTTTTATTTGAAAGAATGGCTGATAGACAAATTAGGATTACACAGACTTTGTTATTTGGCAGACATTTTACTGAAAACAAAGTCAGCTGGTCACTTTAAGGAAACTAACTGACAGTATTTGTTGCCAATGATAAAATTTGAATTTTGGAAAACTTTTATCCACTCCTGTGAGCTTGACAGCATCCCAATACTTAAAGCATTGGTGAAATCAGTAAATATTTTAAATTTCTCCATTTCACTGACAGATATAACCCACATAAACAACAACCCTTCTGGTTATGGATGTTCACTGGGAACTACTGTGGTGATCATTTTGTACTACATACAAATATTGAACCATTATGCTGTAATTCAGTCCTAAGGCCAAGAAGTATGAGAACCACTGGGTTAGAAGGTTGAGGGTCCAAAAGAAGAAGACAGAGAAACTTGCGTGGGCAAGATGGAACACATGAAATGACTATAAAATGTTTTAAAAAGCATGTATACAAATGACCAACGTCCTCATCAGAATGATTAACGTGAGAAGTTACTCCAACTGTTTACCCTTACTGTCATTGCTCAAGATATTTTAGAATCTTCCTCTGGAGAATTCCTTGTAAGACAGAATTCAGAAAAGGATTAGAATTTTATTGACATGATTCTTAGATAAAAATGGTATTACTCCTCTTATCAAACTGGCTGACTTTGCCGATTTGCATCTGACTTTCCACTATTACTAAAAAGTCAAATTCATTTTCAAAGGATGAAAACTACCTATCAATGAGAAATTTCAAAACAGTGTTTTACAATGCCAAAAGCAGAGTATACCAAATACAGAGGAAGTGAAAGTACCTCCCAGAACCTGGAAATAGATTAACTCTGACAAAAATAGATAATATTAACAATTTATAGAAGTCACTTGATGGGATGAGATATCTTCCAAACCTAAGCAGAAAATACCCTAAAAATTTGGCATTAACCTGACCATTATATAAACTAAAATGAACGATGTTGTCCAGATTTGAGGAATAAGCTGAAAGAAGCAAGGTATAATCAATCTAGAGTTTCAGAAGGGCAAAGAGTAAATTAAGCCAGGGTAAAGGGAACCAAAGTAAGTTCTGTTTGACATGATAGTTTAATCCTTTTAGGGAAGACTAACACATCAGGCAAACAAAGCTTGGTTGATGGTAGCTATTAAGATAATTCAACTATTTCTCTTGATTCTCTAAGCAACCTTTCTGAGCCCAAATTTCCTAACTGGGAAAGAATACACAGTGGACACAACAATTTTACTCTATCTGGCAGTTTCACTAATATTGTAAATTAATAGATTTGGCATTTGGTTTGTAAATCAGTATCTGCCAGGTTTTATTATCATAACAATAGCTATCTAATAATAGCTACTATTTGTACTTGCTGTGGTACATAATTTATATACATTATCTCTTTTAATTATCACATTAACTCTATTTGTTATCATTCTATTTTTCAGATGAGAAAACTAGTAGACGCCAGAGTTGGGATTTAACTGAGATCTCCGGCTCCCCAAGCCTGGAATTCTTCCCCTGTGCTACAGAGCCTCAGAATCAGTATCACTGAGTCTGAAAAAATCTGAGTACAGGGATGACACTTTTTGGACCTACTCAGCTGAATATCAAACCAATCTGAAGTCCTGTCTAGGCAATTATCTGGTCTCTCTCAACCATCTCTCTTAGCACTCCCTCTAACACCACAAGGAGCCCCAAATGTTTTCAACAGCAACATCAATACTGGAGCTAGTATACAGTCTGCAAAAGGGGTAATACTCAATTATACAGATATTCATTGGTAAAAATTTCAAGCAAGTCAAGTGTATTCCAGGAACTGAGTAAGGTGCATAGATACAACACCTTACTTACATAGATACAACAGACACAGTTCCTATCCTCAAAGAATTTAATGAGGGAGAGTCAAAGGTTTAAAAAGTACAACAAAGTATTGTAGGTGCTATAATATCAATAGAAATAACATGGGGCTCTGTGAAGGCATAAAAAAGGGACAGTCGATTCTAATCTGTGTGAGAGGCAACTTTACCTCTGAAAGAGAGATTTAGCATGCAGTTCTTTCAGGCACATACAAAATATTCATTGATAGAGCAATGTCCTTTCCCTGTTCTCTCAATTAAATGCTCTAAGGCCTAGACTATTGAATGAATGAAAATTCTACACATTCCTCAGGGCCAGCTCCTTCCACGAAGCTCTTCCTATACTTAGGAACACATTACCTACCAGTCTCCCTCATCTGGATCTAAGAGCTTGAAAGGAACTGGCTCACCACCAATTCCAAAATGCTTTACATTTGGCAGAAACTTAGTAGCTGCCTATTAAGTTGAAGGTAAACAGGTCACAGGTCGGTAGAATTAGGGGAGGATGGAGAATAAAAAGAGCCTCCAACTGCATAGATTTTCACATGTTTGGACAACCTATGCAAACTTCTACTAAACAAAAGTCCTTCAGTATTCTTACAGCTATCATCAAAGTTCTTAACACTCATTAACAAAAGTCTGTTTTATAGACAATCATATACCTTCAATGCCTGTTAAGTAGAATACATATCATACAGATGTTTTAAAACATCATTTGGTCATGGAAAAGCTTACACTAGAGCAGGAAGGAGAGCTTAAAGATCAAGTTAACCAGAAATGAATGACATTAAGGCAAACGTGTATGTAATTGTCATTTGGATAAAGGCTCATTTCCCCTGACCTTTTGTGATTAAATCTGTTTGCAGATGGACCCCAGCAGCAAGGTTTCAAACCAGTTAAGTATAAAAGTCTACCTAAAGGGGCTTCCTTGGTGGCGCAGTGGTTAAGAATCTTCCTGCCAATGCAGGCGACACGGGTTCGAGCCCTGGTCCAGGAAGATCCCACATGCCACGGAGCAACTAAGCCTGTGCACCACAACTACTGAGCCTGCGCTCTAAAGCCAGCAAGCCACGACTACTGAGCCCGCATGCCACAACTACTGAAGCCCACGCACCTAGAGCCCGCTCACTGCAACAAGAGAAGTCACTGCAATGAGAAGCCTGCGCACCGCAACGAAGAGTAGCCCCCGCTGGCCGCAACTAGAGAAAGCCCATGCGCAGCAACAAAGACCCAGTGCAGCCAAAAATAAATAAATAAATAAAATTAATTTATTTAAAAAAAAAAAAGTCTACCTAAAGAAGCTAACACTCTAAACCAAATATTCCCACCCCTGCCCTATAACAGGCCTAGATTTCCACTACAAACTGAATACAATTCTTAGTAGTTTTATTACATAGATACAGAGGAAATTCACTCCAGGCAAATATGTGTTAACTATAACATACAGAAAGTAAGAGAGGAGTTGGAATGTGTAAGATGGCAAGGGAAAGCAGCAGCTATGTTAACATGTATGTGATCAATGCAAAATTTGGCCCTTACCATGGTAGTCCCTTAAATTCACGGACTAATTCTTTGTCACTTGTGAAATTAGGCTCCTCTGCCACTTAGAAAATTCAATTGCCCTTCAGGGCAGAGTACTAGGCCTGGCTCTTAATAAAGCTTTCGTCTAAATTATATGGAAAAGACAATTGTTACTCGAATACTAAATCATAAAAATTCCATTGTTTCTAAGTATAGTCCCCAAAGAGCTGCTGCCTTTATAACTAATATTTTTTAAAAAGCAATCATCCTATAAGAAGGAAAAATAGATATATAAAAAGTCAAGCAAAAATTACTATACGTACCTAAGAAGCATTCATTTCTAGCAGAATTTATAAGGACTAAATTTTAAATTTATGACAGCCCACAAGTTAGTAATTTCATTAAATGTATAGTTAAGATTTCACTAGGAAGTTATATCAGACTATGCTTCAAAATGTCATTTAGACAGAAAAATCAACTATATGCAAGATCCCAGAAAGAGACAATAAAGCACAGAATCGAAACTGCAGAAGCTTAACACTGGAGGGACACTTACCCCTCCCCCACCTCCCTTGTATGTGAGGAACTCTACTGGAGAAACACCTCTGGTGTATGCTCCCATCCTCCTGTTCTCTCTTCCCCAGGGAAGAAGAGGTTTTTCTGATGGGTTATTTTGAGAGCAGGAACTAGACACACATTGATTGGCCCCATCCTGGGTCCTGACAGCTTGCCTGCAGGAAGTGCATATTCTGCTGTTTCTAGTGTAGGAGGAGGGGTGCTTAGAAATGAGCATTTGGCAACATGAAGTTCGATGGTAACCCTGACAAGAGCACTTTTGGTGGAATATGGAGACAGAAGCCAGATTACAGTGGGCTAAAGAGTGAATGAGAGAAAAGCAGACTCAGGCCAGAGTACAAGGGAGGAGGGCTCTACAGAGGAGGAAGGGAATGGGGCTGGTAGGGGCTGGTGTGTAGGGAGTTTTCTGGTTTGTTTTGTGTGTACTGCTTTATGTTAGGATACTGATGGAAATTATTGGTAGAAAGAAGACTGCAGATGCAGAAGACAGAAAAAGTGGCGATACCTGCAGGAGTGATGTCCTAGAGGGGGTGGAGTGGGGTGGATGGAATTCATATCACAAGTGGAGAAGCTGCCCTTTCTCAGAAGCAAAAATATTCTACTTTGCAGGAGGGAATTCAGAGAAAATCAGTACATGTACTTTTTATCAATACAGACTTGATGAAAAAGCAGGAATTGCTATATTACTACCCAATAAAGTAGACTTCAGAGCAAAGAAAATTACTAGAGACAAAGAGGGACACTACGTAATGATAAAAGCATCAATTCACTAGGAAGACATGTGATCCTAAATGTGTACATATCAGACACAGTCTCAAAATACATGAAGCAAAACTCATACAGCTGAAAGGAGAAACAGACAAACTCACAAGTATAGTTGGGACTTCAACACCCACTTCTCAGAAACCAAAAGACCTACTAGAAGATCTGAACAACACAACCAACAGGATCTAATTCATATACACAGAACATTTGACCCAACAATAGCTGAGTGTACATTTTTTTTTCAAGTGCCCATGGAACATTCATCAAGCTAGATCACACCCTGGGCCATAAAACAAACCTCAACAATCATAAAAGAACTGAAGTCATACAGAGTATGTTTGACTATAATGGAAACAAACTAGAAATCAGTAACAGACAACAGGAAAAAATAAGGGAGTTCCTGTGATTTTTTTTGTTTGTTTTCTCAATGACACATGAGGCAAGGTAGAAAGAAGGAAGAAAGGGAAGGCATGAAATTTATAATTAAACAATTACTGAGCACCTACTGTGGGCTAAATATTGTTCTAAACACTGAGACTTAAAGGGGTAATCCCAACAGAGAACAATCATGATCCTTCAATGGCAGGGGTGGGAAGTGGGAAGACAACATATAAACAATATAAGATGTCAGATGTGGTAAGGGTAAAGAAGAAAAAGAAACAGAAACAGAGTAAAGGAATAAAGATTAACAGTAGGAAGAACCTCCTTATACTGGATGGAAAAGCTTCTCCTCTAAGAAACATGAAGCAAGTGAGGCGGCAAACCGTGTCAATTTCTGAAGGAACTGCAAAGGCTCTGAGGCTGAAGCACACTTGGCACATTCAAGGAATAGCAAGGACAACAGTGTGTCTGAAGAAGAGTGAGGGAGAGTGGAAGATGAGATCAGAAAGGCAGGAGAAGAGATCCGAGGCGGGGCTGAAGGGCAAATCATACAATTTGCAAATCATGCATCAGTGGAGGAAACAGGATTCTGGATTTTACTATAAATGATACAGGAGCCTCTGGAAAACTTTGAACAGTAGAGTCTGCTTACATTTTGAATGGATCACCCTGGATACTGTGTGGAAAATATATTAGAATAAGTGTGAAAAGGGTGGAGCAGAGCTGAGTTAGAAGGTTACTGCAGTCAAGCAGGTGATGGTTACTAGGAATAGGAATGGCTGCAGTAAAAAGTAGTGAAACGTGGTCAAATCCATGATATATACTGAAGGCAGAGAAAACGGGATGCGCTAATGGATGTGGGCTGATATGGGAGGAAAAGAGGATTCAAGAATGACTTAGTTTTTGGCTTGAGCAACAGGTAGAACAAATTCACCATTTAACAAGATAGGGAAGGCCTGGGAGGAAGCAGGTTGGGGCTGGGTGTACATGTGTGGTGGTAAACCAAGACTTCAGTGTAGGGCATATTAAAACTTTTCTCATGTTTTCTCTGCGTCCAGGAGTCAATCATGATGAGAATGTTAAGTCTGGGATGCCTATGAGACATCCACGTGGGTATGTCAAGAAGATACTAGAACACATGTGTCTGGAATTCAGGCGTAAGGTTGGATTTGACGACAGGTGTTTTGTAGGGAGAAAGTGAATGAATTACTAGAAAAACACAAGTGGCCTGGGAGTCCACTTGAACCTGATGGTTACAAATTTAAAATGAAATCAGTCGGCCTGGTTGTGATTTTCTTTAGCAATATTCAGCTGAGTGGACAGACAGTGAAAGTAGACAGCTGGGTTTAACCGCGGTTAGCAAAGTAGGTTAGGATTTAAAGAGTCAAGGAAGTTGAAAGTACTCATAATGGAGGAACGGTAATGATGGAGCACTGATTCTATTCTGGGTAAGAAGGGAAGCAAAGAGAGACGGGGACAGATGTTGTTCTAAGTCTACCATGAGAGACCAAAATATTATTAAATGCTAAATATTTTCTTATTTAATATTTGCCTCTGGCAAAAAGGCCACCCTGAACCTTTTCTAAGAAAAGAAAACCAGGGAATTCTCTGGTGGTCCAGTGGTTAGGACTCTGCGCTTTCACTGCCGTGGGCGTGGACTCAATCCCTGGTCGGGGAACTAAGATCCCAGAAGCCGCACGGTGCAGGCAAAAAATAAATAAAAAAAAGAAAACCAGTCATTATTATTAATAAATAGTTATCAAGTGTTTACCGTGCAGAGAATACTGTGCTTAGTGAAAGGATACATAGAAATATAGGGACCCACCTCCTAGGAGTACAGCTGAAAGACAACTGAGAAATCGTCATCTACCGCCCTCCTTTTACAAAGGTAGAAGCCAAGGTTTAATAACTTATCCAAAATCACCCAGCTTGCTCCCGGCTGAACCAAGACTACAGCCATGGTCCAGGGTTCTCTATCTCAGCCCCCAGAATGATGACATTAGAAAACTTCTGGGAAAATGTGTAAAAATTCACCTTGAGAAATGATAATTGGGATGGAGAAGTTTCCTACTTTTCACTTCAGTACTACTGGAATTTTCTGTCATAAGCATGTACTACTTTAATATAAACTATTATAATAAAGAGAGGAAACAGTATGCTGTGCATGACAACCAAAACTGGACACTTTGAATCTATCCATTGATTACTTTTAAACTCAAGGCATTTTCAGCATTTTTGAGAAAATGTAAAGTACACCAGGGGTCCCCAACCCCCGGGCCTCAGACGGGTTTGGGCCTGCGGCCCGTTAGGAAGCGGCCACACAGCAGCAGGTGAGCGGCGGGGGAGTGAAGCTTCGTCTGCTTCTCCCCATCGCTCGCGTTCCCACCTGAACCAACCCCCCCCACCCCCATCCACGGAAAAACTGTCTTCCACGAAACCGGTCCTTGGTGCCAAAAAGGTTGCAGACCGCTTTAGGACACCACTATTTAACAAGTATGCGCAAATGAAGCCATCTGGTGGATGATACCAAAATATTGCCAAAATCTTTTCTAATACTCTCAGAGGAATGTAAAAGTAAAAAATGCCATTGTTACTGTGCAAAAGTAAGGTAAAGAACAGATTATTCTACTGTAAATTGCATTCCAATGTGTGTCTTCTTTAAATCAAGGGCTCCTTATATAAGTTTTCCACTCAGCTATCTGGCCTACCCTAAATTGCATCCCTAGAATCTGTTAAAGGAAAATATTCTTTGCGACTTTGTTTTCTTGGAAGACCCTGTATGAAATGTCTCTTCCCTACTACTCACAAGACGTGGGAAAGGTTAGCTATTTTATAAGGTGGTTATTCTTGTGAATTAAAAATTTAAAGTAGTTTATTTCAGGACTTCCCTGGTGGTCCAGTGGGTAAGACTCCACGCTCCCAATGCAGGGGGCCTGGGTTCGATTCCTGGTCAGGGAGCTAGATCCTGCATGCATACCACAACTGAGTCCACACGCCACAACTAAAGATCCCGCATGCCGCCACTAAGACCTGGTGCAGCCAAAACAAATATATAAAATAATAAATAAATATTTTTTTAAAATAAAAAAAATTAAGTAGTTTATTTCAGCTTCTTGGGATAATTTGTGACCTCAGATATCTTCCTCAACACAATGCCTCCAGGTAGGATCCATCTAGTAGACTGATGTACAAAGAAAGACAATAGAATCCAAACAAATTAAGCAATGGCCATACAGTGCCCAGCACTTAAGGGAAAAGAGGGTTGCTTAGTTGGTTTTGTTGACAAAAAGGAAAAAGAATAAAGCCGCACCAACTTCCCAGCTCACTAATCTTCTCCCCTCCACCCCACTGTACTCCAAAGTAATATGAGTGAGGTAATCTTGCTTAGGATCTCCAGACAGCCGTGGCAGGCAAACGATATGATGCTAAGCTCTTTGTTCAGTGCCTCGACTGCACTGGGCTCTCGTTTTCTGGATGTTAGGCTTGTTCTGATTGCAAAAGTCATCTGAGTTTAACCTGCGTTTCAAATTATCATTTCAATCAGTAAGGTTGTAACTGTAGCAGTTCTTACAGGGAGCAGCGCCTCTACTCGGAAGGAGCAAGGGTTGGCAAACTATGGCCGGCGGGCCAAATCCTGAAGTTTAAAAAATAAAAGGTTTACTGGAACACAGCCATGCTGATTTGTTTACACACCTCTGGCTGCCTTCACATTAGAACAGCAGAGCTAGTAGCTGTGACCGAGACCGAATGGCCCACAAAGCCTAAATACAGACTATCTACTCTGGTCCTTCACAGAAAGAGCCTGTTGATCGTTTAAGGGTATCGCTTCCCCTCCCTCCTCTGTATAAAAGATCCTCCCTAACCTGCCTCTGCCTATTTCTCAGGGCTTAACTTCCCAACAGTGTTTCCCCACTAGCTTTGTCCGTCTACAGAGAACTACTTGCAATTCCCCTAAATCAGTGACGCCCTTGCTCAAGGCAGAACCCACATACTTGCAACTCCCTGCCCCGAATGCCACCCCCTCCTTGCCAAGCCACCGACCATCCAAAGCCACCAACCTCAGCTGTCCCCTCCTCCTCCCAGTTAGTCGTCCAGGCTGCCCGCCCCTCGGCTGGACGGCACGATCTACCAACCGTCCTGTAATTTGTACGCAGCCTCCCTTACTTGTCCTGCAAAAGCAGAAGCTGTTTCTTGCGTTTCTTACTCCTGTTCCTTAACCAGCGGTTGACACGTAATAAGTGCTTGATACTTGCTGGTTGAATTCCTGAATAAATCTTTGCAGACACCACATGACTTGTGTGGCCCTGGATGCTTAGGCTGGAAATGTAAGCCGCGATAGCGAGGCTGAATGCCGTAGGCAAAAGATGTACAGAACAGAGGGAACAGGTGGAGCCACCTACTCAGATACCACTGTTCTAGAAAAGTCTATGAGCGCTCCGCCTGGCGATCCCCTGCTTTTCCTAGCCTCTCTTGCACACCGTACCATGTCTGACTGGTTCACGCATGACAGGTTTGGACCGTAATGCTGGCGGTCTCGGGGGCCGGCTCGGGGGACACAGGCTTGGGGGGCGGGGCTCTAGGCTCGCCGGCGTCCGGGCCCCGCGCGCCTCCCCCTCCCCGGGGCGCCACGGCCTCCCGCACCCTCGGGGCTCCCTCGCCCGCCCACGACCCTGTTCTCGTCTCCCTAGCTCCCACCTCGGCAGCTCTCACCTCCGTCCCAGACTCAGCCCTATGGAAGTCACTACACATCGCCCCGGAGGCTCGGCGCACCAGCCACTCAACTTTCCCGCCAGCTGCGCCATTTACTGCGCGGCCTCGGTCCCGCAGCCAGTCAGAGACGCTGACCCGCTGACCCGGGCGCGAGCATGCGCACTGCGCCCGCCCTCGGCCGGTGAGCCGGCGAGCATGCGCAGCAGGGCGTGCGACCGCCCCCCGCCCCGCTCAGTGACGTCAGACCACGTCTCCTAGGAGACCGGGAGGTAACTGGGGATTTTCTTTTCTTCTCTCTCATAAATTTCCATTTGTTTTTATTGGGTAAAACTACCAGCATGTATTTTTTTTTTTAAGTATTAACAGAACACTTACTGAGCAAACGGGCCTTTTTGTTCATTCTTGGGTTAAAAGCCTCTGGCTGGCTGTGGGTGTAGTTTATGGTTGATTCTGAATAAACGAAAAAAGTATACTAAATTTAAACGAATTTTTAAAATATAGCGAGCCGGCAGATATATCCAGTTCTTTTTGGAGGTAGAAGGACTGTTTGTTATCAAGTGCCTATCCGTTAAGTTAAGGCACATATCAAGTGCCTATCCATTAAGATAGATAAATATTAGATGGACAGATGATAGAAAGATAGATGGATATTGAGTATTTGTTCTATGCCAGACCTTGTGCCGAGCTCTGGGAACAGAACAAAGAATAAGAGACATGCATGAATGGGGTTTACAGCCTATTAAGCCATTTACTGGAATGTGTCCTTAAAAAATTCGCTTTCCAATAGCTGTAGCTGTTGTTTAGTTGGGCAAAACAGTGAGGTTGGCTGTGTAGGGTTCTCTTTTTCTTATCCTTACGCTTGCAGCTGTGTAATTAAGAAACGATTATAATATTAGTAATGATAGGTAACACTTCCAGAGCATATTATGTGCCAGGTACTGTCCTAAGGGCTTTATATATAATAACCCATTTAATCTCCACAGTCCTGAGGTGGGTATTGTTATTATCCTTATTTTAGAGATGAGAAAACTGAGGCACCAATTTTGGCCTATTTTACTTTGTTGTAATGATTGTGGTGGGTAGACACTTAAATGGGAAGTAGGAAGCAAAGACCATGAATACAGACAGTTCTTCACAGAAACTTGGCTGCGAAGGAAGGAAATAACATATTCCACAGAAAAATATATATAGGATAAAGGAAGAGTCATTTAAGGAGGCAAAGCCTGGTTCAAGTTTAAATGCTGATAGGAAAGAGCTGGTAGAGACTTAATGGTTAAAGACACCATCTGAGAAAGGATACTTGATGGAGCTGGACCGGAAGACGAAAGAGGGTGATGGGTGTAAGAATCAGCTCTAGATGGGGGACGGCATCTCTTCAACATGAGCAGGGACAAGGAGTCAAGAATGGGTGCAGACTATTCACAGTAGCCAAGACATGGAAGCGACCTAAATGTCCATCAACAGGTGAGTGGATCAAGAAGATGTGGTATATATATACACACAATGAATACTACTCAGCCGTAAAAAAGAATGAAATAACGCCATTTGCAGCAACATGGATGGACCTAGAGATTATCACACTAAGAGAAGTAAGTCAGACAGAGAAAGACAAATATCGCATGATATCACTTATATGTGGAATCTAAAACATGACACAAATGAACCTATTTATGAAACAGAAACAGACTCACAGATATAGAGAACAGACTTGTGGTTGCCAGGAGGGAGGGGGGTGGGGGAGGGATGGATCGGGAGTTTGGGGTTAGTGGATGCAAACTATTATATATAGAATGGATGGACAACAAGGTCCTACTGTATAGCACAGGGAACCATATTCAATATCCTGTGATAAACCATAAGGGAAAAGAATACAAAAAAGAATGTCTATATGTGTATAACTGAATTGCTTTGCTATACCGCAGAAATTAACACAACATTGTAAATCAACGCTACTTCAATTTTTAAAAAAATAGGTGCAGATGCCAGATACAGTTTGGGGTGGGGAGCTCAAAGAGGTTGAGGAAGTTCTAGTCTGAGGACTTATGCTTTTTCTCTGAAGGAAAAAGCAAGGTAGTAGAAATGTAAGATTTGAGTTTAAATTCCTCTGGTGAAAATTAAAGTGAGCACCCACGTCAAATCCCTAAACAAATGTTACCCACCTACGCACTCTGCTAAACCTTCCTCAGAAAACCATTCTTGGTCCGCTTGAGTACACGGAGCAGTGGGTGATAGACCTAACTACTACCCTAGACTATGGCAGTAACTGTTCTAACTAGGGAAATTGTCCTGTAATTGTCTATAATCACATTTAATATTCAACATACATTAGTACTATTCTTTCATTGCACAGAGCTCTTCCCTGAGTTACAATGTTCTTGAATTCCAAGATGAATTTTCTGAACTCACCATGGATTCTTTTTTTTTTTTTTTTTTTTTAGAAATTCACGTTCTTTTATTTATTTATTTATGACTGTGTCGAGTCTTCGTTTCTGTGTGAGGGCCTTCTCCAGTTGCGGCAAGTGGGGACCACTCTTCATCGCGGTGCGCGGGCCTCTCACCATCGCGGCCTCTCTTGTTGCGGAGCACAGGCTCCAGACGCGCAGGCTCAGTAATTGTGGCTCACGGGCCCAGTTGCTCCGTGGCATGTGGGATCTTCCCAGACCAGGGCTCGAACCCGTGTCCCCCGCATTGGCAGGCAGACTCTCAACCACTGCGCCACCAGGGAAGCCCTCACCATGGATTCTGATGTCAGAATTTTGAACCCAGTTCTGTCACTTATTACCATCATTTAAGTTACTTGCCCCTCTGGGCCTTAGTTAGAGTAGAGCTGTGATGACTAAGGGAAACTGTGTACTAGCGCAGCACCTGACACAAAATATCGATTCCCTTCCTACCTCCCTACCTTTCTTAGATCAGCACTTAACAGAGCACCAAAGATACAATAAATACTCAGTAGATAGCGCCTGTTCACCATGATGGTAGTGATTAGGGCCAGATTAAGAGATGAACCTGTATGGCAGTAGTTCAGAGTGGCACATGATAAAGAGTGCTAAAACTTCTCTAGGCACTAAATTGCCACAGAAATATGATATGGAAAAAAACTCTTGTTTTTTGGCCGTGCCGCGAGGCTTGTGGGATCTTTGTTCCCCGACCAGGGATTGAACCAAAATTTGCTTCCTCTGCCTTCTCCCCATCCACTCCCACCCATACACGCAGGATTATGAATCTCTAAAAATAGACTGAAAAGTTTTTTGAATACAGTTTTTTTTTTTTTTTTTGGTCGCACCACGTGGCTTGGGAGATCTTAGTTCCCTGACCAAGGATTGAACCCCTGCTGTGGAAATGCCGAGTCCTAACCACTGGACCGCCAGGGACTTCCCTAGACAAATATTTTTAATACGCCAAATTATATTATTTGCTCCCCCAACCAAGTCCATAAATCTTAATCCAATTCGGATGGTATTGATGATGGTGATGACTTGAGCTATTACCCCTTTTGTACTGGGGTCCTGGATTTCCTATCTTAGACAAGTGAAGTCTGTTTATTTTTTTAATTCTACAGGCTGTCAAAGTCATTTGTAGAGTGACCAGAGCAAAGTCAAGTTTACGCCCATTCTAAAAGATTTGGGCTCCCTAAGCTGAAGTTTCCTCTCCTGTAATGCAACCCATTCCATGTGCGGGTGTCACCTCACCCTTCTCCCATTGCCCTGTGGCTACTAGGGCTCTGGTAAGCAGTGCAAGGAAATGCTGATATTCTGGCTGCTGCTGTTACTGTGAGTAATAAAATCTTCTGTCTCGGACTTGGACTTTTGTGTGGTCTGTCAGCATCCATGAAACTGTGGTAGGCTAACTTGTTAGCTTGCAGGAAGAGTAAAATCCCAAGCTCTTTATAGGTCTTGACAACCCACACTAAACAATCTGTAACAGGATAAATTAACGGTTTTGAGTGAGCAAAGCAGAAGCTCCGAGGAGTGGGAATATAACTGTCACTGAGAATGGCAGGAAGACTATTTCAAAATGGTGGGAAAGTGCAGCCAATATCGATGTATGTGTCTTTCATTCTGACCTAAAGATGTTTCATGCCTTGTTAAACTTTCTTGATAAAGTTTTGAATCTAACTTCTAGGATTTACAAATTTAGACCTGGCAATTTGAATCCCCACTTCAAGTTCTAAGAGGCAAGAATGTGGAACTAGTAGCATTGGCTGTTAATATCAAGATGACAAGCTGTTTTGTGGAATGAAAAAGCTTCATGCAAAGATATATATTTTTCTGGGTGGACAAGATCCTACTGTATAGCACAGGGAACTAAATTCAATGTCCTGGGATAAACCATAATGGAAAGAATATTAAAAAGTATGTATATATGTATAACTGAGTCACTTTGCTGTACAGCAGAAAGCAACACAACATTGTAAATCAACTATACTTCAATTAAAAAAAGATACAGATTTTTTTCACCCATCTATTCTTTCAAAAACCTAGGGAATATCATGTACATATGAAATATTTCTTATAGGTAATACTGAAGTTGCTCATTGTATAAATCAGAATGTTTCTCTTTTAAAAAAGTGTTTGGGGCTTCCCTAGTGGCACAGTGGTTAAGAATCCGCCTGCCAATGCAGGGGACACAGGTTCAAACCCTGGGCCACGAAGATCCCACATGCCACGGAGCAACTAAGCCCGTGCGCCACGACTACTGAGCCTGTGCTCTAGAGCCCGTGAGCCACAACTACGGAAGCCCGCGCACCTAGAGCCCGTGCTCCGCCACAAGAGAAGCCACCGCAGCGAGAACCCCATGCACCGCAATGAAGAGTAGCCCCCGCTCGCCGCAACTATAAAAAGCCCGTACGCAGCAACGAAGACCCAACACAGCCAAAAATAATAAAAGAAATGAAAAAAAAAATGAAAAAAAAAGATGTTCAAGTCACTCATAAATTTCTGGTAGAAATGCAAACATGTACAGTCTTTTGGGGGGTGGAATTTGGCAATATCTAACAAAACTATACATTTATTAACTTTTTGACACAGCAGTCTTCTAGGAATTTATCCTACGGTCATAACTTCAATTCCAGTCCTAGGTATATACCCATGAAATCCATTTAAAAAGATTTTTTTTTTTTGGCCGTGCCACTCAGCTTGTGGGATCTTAGTTCCCTGACCAGGGATTGAACCCGGGCCATGGCAGTGACAGCACCAAGTCCTAACCACTGGACCGCCGGGAAATTCCCGATGATGGATTTTAAGTATCCATATTTAAAATCTATTTAGGGAATTCCCCGGCGGTCCAGTGGTTAGGAATCCGTGCTCTCACTGCCAGTGGCCTGGGTTCCATCCCTGATCGGGGAACTAAGATCCCACAAGCTGAGTGGCTCAGCCAAAAATAAATAAATAAAATAAAATCCGTAATCAACTCTGCTCTTCCAATAGGATCCTGGATATGCCTCCAACTTCCATGAGATGGTAGTGTCCATCCCTTCTCTGCGAAGTGAGGGATTTGGACTAGATGATAGCTCCCATTTATTGAAAGTCAACTGTGTCCCAGACACTCTGCTTATTGTTGTATGTGTATCACTTCCAACCCTTCCCTGCAAGGTATTTATTATACCCTGATTTTATAGGTGAGGATTTTGAGGCTCCAAGAGGTTTAGCAAGCACAGTCCTCCAGCCAGTAAGAACCCAAGTCTCCCTGACTGTAAAGCCTGTGGTCTTCCTAACACATTAAGTTCCTTCCAGAAGATGCAAAGGATCTAAGTCCTTTTACAACTCTAGATTCTGTGATTCTTTGTTAAGAAGCAAGAAGGTGAGAACTGACATATCTGCTAAGGTGCTAATAATTCATAACCTAAATGTTCATTCGCTTTTTCTATTGGAATTAAACAACAGCTGGTATCACATTCCCTTACCCTATAGTCATTTTCAGCTCAACCTCTTTTTTATGTACCTTGGTGGTAGTTAATAGTACTTTTCGGTTTGTGAGCAGGTATCTTTCTGCTCCTGCAAAGCCCTGCTCTTGTTTCATTTATTTGTTTATTCCCTTTTAGCCCCATTTCGTACTCCCTGGCTCATCCCTGCATGGGCAATTATTCTCGTGTGTTTTCTACGTGTCCCTCATTTTGTAGGTTCTTTGTGAAATAAGAAGTTTTGTTTTGAATGTGTATGTATTTGTAATTTACATAAATAACTATGTGCTGGCTGGTGTCTTTGACTCTCAAATCCATTTCTTGTTCTTTCCCTGCTCTGCTTGGTATCACAGGGCAGTGCAGGGTGGTGTGAGATGGGAAGGTAGGGGTGGACTGACCTCTGCAAGGAGCATTGCCAGGTTCCCTGGTTGGCCTTTGGCTGAGGTTAGCCAGTGGGAGGCGCGGCAGGAGCTCGGAGGATGGACGAAGGGAGAATAGGGTGCACGCTCCTCTGTCTCTCTTTTTTAGGATCTCCTGCAGCAGCTGTGTTTCCCCATAGCTCCAGCTCCCCCTGCCACGGGTCCAGCTTCTGCCCAATGACCTCAGCCCCTGGACTCAGGTCACATCATTTCATCCCCTTGTCCCTCCAACCTTGGATGGTGGTGATGACTTCCTGCTGTTGTGAACACCTAGGCTGCCTCACCTGTCCCTTGGTGGTTTCTCAAATATTTCATCACCTGTGTAACCAATTCCCCATATTAAATTCCCTCTCTGTTTTAAAATGCTTAAAATGTTTTCTGCTTTCCTGGTTAAATCCCCAGCTAATACATTTGGTTTTCCCCTTTTTTTGTGCAACACCGTATTTTAAGGTCCGTCTCTGTTCTTATTTGTATATGTAGCTCCCTAACTGCTGAATGGTGAACTACCGTGTATCCGCCACATTTTATTTATCCGTGTCCTCCGTAACAAGTGTCTCCAACTCCTGCTCCCGCACACGGCACTTTGATGAACATTCTCATACATATGTTCCTTCGTGGATCTTTTCTGAGAATTTTTCTGCAATATATACACTGGAATGGGATGGCTGGGTCATAAAGTAAACACATGTTTAACTTGACTAAGTTCTACCAGGTTGGTCAACAAAAGTTACTCTTTCCTCATATCCCCAACACTTGGCATCATCCAACTTTCCCATTTTTGCCTTATTTAATTTCATGATAATACTACTATTAGATAACAGCACTAACTAGCATTTGTTGAGTGATTTACTATATGCCATCCACTTTACATAGTTTCATCATTTGGTCTTTATCTCACTTCTGTGAGTAGGTGTCAGATGAATGAACAAAGGATCAGAGAGGTTAAGCAACTTGCCCAAGGTCACAGAGCTGAGAAGTTGCAGAAATGGATTATAAATCCAGGCAGATCGGTTCCAGAGCTCATGACTCTGACTGTTACAGCATACTGATCTTAGATAGGCGGTGATGTCCCATTTTATAGATGAAGAAACTGAGACTGGAGAGAGGAAATAAATTACACGATGAAGTTCACATGGCTGGGAAGAGTTAGAGATTATTTTGACCTGGGGTCTGACCCAAAGCCAGTGCTCTTGACTTCACAAAACGCTGCCTAATAGATTCTACGTCTGGGAGAACAGAGAAGCAAGTCAGCGAGCTTGTGACTATGTGTGGGGCTTCTGAATTCTCTGGATCATGCTGACAGATAATAGGGTTATCAAAATGACCTACAGAAATAAAACGCACTAAAATTAATTTAATTACTTAGGAGGTGAAACTGTTGAGGTTAGCATCCCCATTAGAATAAGAGTTTTGAGGAATTTGGGCATCTAAAGCCTGAGATGCTAGAATTTGCCAGTTGACAATCTTCATTCCCAATTAAAAGACCACGACAAACCAAAGCCACAATGAGATGCCTCTTCACACACACCAGAATGGCTAGAATTTTTAAAAAGGAAAATAACAAGCGTTGGTGAGGGTCTGGAGAAGTTAGAACCTTTGTGTGTTGTTAGTGAGAATGTAAAATGGCTCAGCCCCTGTGGAAAAGTCTGGCAGTTTGTCAAAATCTCAAACATAGAGTTACCATCTGGCCCAGCACTTCCACTCCTAGGTCTATACCCAAGAGAAATGAAAACCCATACTCACACAAACACTTGTCCACTCATGTTCATAGCAGCATTTTTCATAAGAGCCATAAAGTGGAAACCACCGAAATATCCACCAGCTGATGAATGAATACCTAAAATGTGGTATAGTCATACAATAGAATATTCGTTGGCAATAAAAAGAAGTAAAATACTGATTCATGTTACATCTGTATGAACCTTGAAACCATGATGTTAAGTGAAAGAAGCCAGTCACAAAGGATGACATACTGCATGATCCCATTTATATGAAATGTCCAGAATAGGTGAATGTAGAGACAGGAAGTAGGTTAGCGGTTGCCAAGGGCTGGAGGGTGTGGGAGAGTTGAGGGGTGATGGCTAATGGGTACAGAATTTCCTTCTGGGGTAATGGAAATGTTCAGAAATTGATTGTGTGATGGATGCACAATTCTTAAATATGCTAAAAGCCATCTAATTATACACTATATGATATATGAATTATATTTCAGGAAAGCTGTTTAAAAAAAGGCTATGAGATTGTGACTTTACAGAAATGGGAGTTGGGAATAGACTAGGATGACATTATCCTCTTTTTTTTTTTAAAGTAACATTTTAATTATTTTGACACACAATTATATACACTTCAGCTCATACCAGAAGAAATTTGTATTTCTCAGGGACAGATTTTTTACTCACGTGTATGTATTTTCTGGGTTCTATGGGATGGGGCTTCCAATTCCCTCTTCCTTTTTCCTTTTTTATTTATATTTATAGAAATATATGAATAAGAGTTGTTATAATAAAAGCCTATGATATAGGTGAGGATGGAAATAGTAGATAGAATTTCCCCACCTTTGTGAGGTAAAAAATATTCAAAAGAAGATCTAAGATCCAGACTGAATTTGAATAATCATTTTAGTGCAGCAGCTTTCAGAAATCTTGAGCTGAGGAACCCTTTGCACTCTTAAAAATTAAGGACCCCAAAGAGCTCTTGTTTATGTGAATTATACCTATTGATATTTACTGTATTACAAATTAAATTGAAAAAAGTTTTGAATATATACTTATTCAACCCATTACATGTCAATGTATTTTATTTTATTTTTTATTTTATATTTTAAAGTTTTTATTTATTTATTTATTTATTTATTTATTTGGCTGCGTCAGGTCCCAGTTGTGGCGCACGGGCTCTTCATTGCGGGCTTCTCTCTAGTTGTGGCACGTGGGCTCTAGAGTGCAGGCTCAGTAGTTACGGCACTCGGGCTTAGTTGACCCGCGGCACGTGGGATCTTAGTTCCCCGACCAGGGATGGAACCCGCATCCCCTGCATTGGAAGGCAGATTCTTCACCACTGGACCACCAGGGAAGTCCCTCAATGTATTTCATTTAAAAAACTATTTTCTGAAATAAAAAATTAGTGAGAGGAGTAGCATCGATCCACATCTTTGCAAACTATCTGTGACAGAATCTCATACCTGCTTCTGAATTCAATCTGTTGTGATGTGAGCACAGTGCAAATGTCGGCACCATGGAAAAGGAAAATGGCATCTTAGTCCTTTTATGAAATAGTTTGGATCTCGTGAACCCGTGAAAGGTCTTGGGACTCCCTGGGGCTCTTAGATTGTACTGTGGGAACCGGGGGTTTAGTGCTTACTAAATTCCTGATTGCAGCTCCTTTGACTAGGTTTCACATTTCATTTTAATAGGATCATCGTTTAATAATTACATCTCAAAATATATGCACAGATGCCCGGGTATATGTACAAAGATTAAGTAATAAAGCTTCTGCCTCAAAACTAAACATTTACTTTCGCTCTATGAAAATATGGAAACCATTTTAATCATGGAGGAGGAATGGCTAGCAGAAAAAGAAAATGCTGCTCAATGACCTGATGGTTTGCAGTCAACTACTCCACATGTAGAGCACACTGCATTTTCTACTCAACTTTGGATACCCTTCTAGTAGAAGCCCAGAGGCTAGAACCAATGGTTTTCAGTCCTTGTGTGACAGATTGAAAATACAGCAGGAAAGAAGCAGATTTCAGTCCACGCTAGTTCAGATGTTAGTAATATAGGAGAAAACAGCAGAAACACTTATTCCAGTAATTCTTGGGACAAGACAACAGGGTTTAAATGAATCCGTATCTCTGTAACACGTGATATGCCACGTCCAGACCCTGGGTACTAAGCAAAGTGAACTTTGAATACATGAACATGGAAAATGGTCTTATAAAGTCACTGAGAATGAGCTATATCAAATTCATCATATGAATAAGAAAATAAGGGAGTACACTTTGTTCTAAAAAAACACATATTAAAAGAGAGATGACCTGGTACTTTCTATCCAAAACTTATACACCTGTTGGGGAAATACACATTCTAGTAGGGAAATGGTGGAAAGCATTTGGGAAAGCAGAAATGAGGAAGGGGGTGCAGGAGGTTTGTTGTAGGGAGACCACCAGACCACATGGAGAAAATGAGTCATGTTTTCCCCAAATGAGATGCAAAACCAGCACAAGAAACACAAAAAGGATTGAATTGTCTGTTCATTGATGAAAAGTCTCATACTGTTGAAAGTGGAAAATCAGATATGTCCTTAACGTTCTTGGTTGGAAATTAAACTGTTAAAATTTATTTATTTATTTATTTGATGTTTGTTTGTTTAATTTGCTCACGCTGTGCAGCTTGCAGGATCTTAGTTCTCTGACCAGGGATCCAACCCAGACTCCAGCAGTGAAAGTGCCAAGTCCTAACCACTGAACCACCAGGAAAGTCCCACACTGTTCAAATTTAAATGTTAAATGAGAGTAACTGCTACACAAAGCTTAGTCCTGACCACGTGGGAGGGATGTAGTGGAAAATGACCACATTATCTTAGAGGAAACGTTGGGTCCAGTCAGATATGTCCTAAACCTAAAAATAGTAGAATTTTAGAGGAGGGAAAAAAAGCCATAACCCTGTGGTTTAAAAAGAGAATTTTAATTTAAAAGAGAATAAGACCAAAGGAAGATGTCTTCAAAAATAAGTCCCTTATGTCCTGGAATTGTCATAGACATAACACATTTTGATTAGACCAAGCATTTACTAGTTTGTAAATAAAGTAGAGAAATAAAAGCTGACTGATAAAACAGCTTTTGTCAAATCTTTATCTCTGGGAGGTTGAAAGGAGTACAATCAGTACCCCTAGACCTATTAATACCCCTGTAAGATTCTGTCCTCGAAAATACCAGCTAAGATATATTTGCAAGGATAAATACTAGAGCTTTGCTTGTAATAGAAAAAAGTAAAATAATACAAATGTCTGTAAATAGGTTGTTAATTTAATACATTATGGTGATTCACTCATAGTGGAAGGTAGCCCTATATACAGACATGAAAAAGATATGAACACTGGGCTTCCCTGGTGGCGCAGTGGTTGAGAGTCTGCCTTCCAGTGCAGGGGACACGGGTTCGAGCCCTGGTCTGGGAGGATCCCACATGCTGCGGAGCAACTGGGCCCGTGAGCCACAACTACTGAGCCTGCGCGTCTGGAGCCTGTGCTCCGCAACAAGAGAGGCCGCGATAGTGAGAGGCCCGCACACCGCGATGAAGAGTGGCCCCCACTCGCCGCAACTGGAGAAAGCCCTCGCACAGAAACGAAGACCCAACACAGCCAAAAATAAAAATAATAAATAAATAATAAATTTAAAAATTAAAAAAAAAAAGATATGAACACAATATTGTTCAGTAGGAAAGCAAGAGGCAGAGCATGGCATTGTCAGAGGGTCTGAACTCTGACACGACAGCAGCTGAAACCACAAAGGGTTAGGCAACAGGGAGGGCAGCTGGAGGTGGAGTCTGGGGCAGAACCCAGACCCTCTAAAGGCTGAGAGAGATGGGAAGAAGGTGGATCCTGGGTGACATCATCTGAATCACTGCAATTAGCTCACCTGAATCTAGACCTCAACTTTCTGTTACATAAACCAAGCCAATTAAGTTTTGCTTTTCTTTACTTGTAAGCACCCCCCTCAAAAAAACTTAACATGCACACACACACACTGCATTGCCCACGCCTTTTTTTTGTTGCTGTTATTTTTAACTTTTTATTTTATATTGGAGTATAGTTGATTAACAATGTTGTGATAGTGTCAGGTGTACAGCAAGGTGATTCAGTTACACAGATACATGTATCTATTCTTTTTAAAATTCTTTTCCCATTTAGGTTGTTACATACTATTGAGCAGAGTTCCCTGTGCTGTACAGTAGGTCCTTGTTGGTTATCCATTTTAAATATAGCAGTGTATCTAGAAACAATAAATGCTGGAAGGGGTGTGGTGAAAAGGGAACCGTCCTGCACTGTTGGTGGGAATGTAAATTGATACAACCACTATGGAGAACAGTATGGAGGTTCCTTAAAGAACTAAAAATAGAACTACCATATGAATCAGCAATCCCACTACTGGGCATATACCCTGAGAAAACCATACTTCAAGAAGAGACATGTACCACAATGTTCATTGCAGCTCTATTTACAATAGCCAGGACATGGAAGCAACCTAAGTGTCCATCAACAGATGAATGGATAAAGAAGATGTGGCACATATATACAATGGAATATTACTCAGCCATAAAAAGAAATGAAATTGAGTTATTTGTAGTGAGGTGGATGGACCTAGAGTCTGTCATACAGAGTGAAGTAAGTCAGGAAGAGAAAAACAAATACCGTATGCTAACGCATGTATATTGAATTAAAAAAAAATGGTACTGATGAACCTAGTGGCAGAGCAGGAATAAAGACGCAGACATAGAGAATGGACTTGAGGACATGGGGTGGGCGGGGGAAATTGGGGCGAAGTGAGAGTAGCATTGCAACATATATACACTACCAAATGTAAAATAGATAGCTAGTGGGAAGCAGCCGCAAAGCACAGGGAGATCAGCTCTGTGCTTGGCGACAACCTAGAGGGGTGGGATAGGGAGGATGGGAGAGAGGCTCAAGAGGGAGGGGATATGGGGATATATGTAGGCTTATGGCTGATTCACTTTGTTGTACAACAGAAACTAACACAGCATTGTGAAGCAATTACACTCCAATAAAGATGCATTAAAAAAAATATATAGCAGTGTGTACATGTCACTCCCAAGACCACGCCTTTTTTATGTGGCTGAAATGTTTCAGTATGACCTGGTTGGAAGGAAGAGAACAGACATGAGTCCTCAAGGGGCTTCAGGTCTTTTATTTTCATGCTCAGCTACGTAATGGTAGGCCTTGGGAACAGTGATTTCTTTGAAAGCCATGGCCAGTGCACATCTGGCAATCTGCGTCCCCCCGTCCTAGTCACTCATGATACACTGCTTTTCATTTATTGCTTAAAAAGCTTCTGTGAAAATTTATGGTAATCCAGCTTTAAAAATGCACGTGCAACTTCCTGTTTCATCTCTGACTTCTCAAGTTCTTGGAAGTCACCACGCTACCCCCACAGCAAGAAAAAAGCTGAATAAATTGAAAATCAATAACTTCTCCTAGACTCATGAAAGAACTAAAATATCAGGGGGAAATCACTCTGCAATCTGGAGAAACAGGTGAAACCAGAGGCACAGGTGAGATCTGCTTACTGGCACAGAAGCTGCTAGAGCCATAAACTCTGGTAATTTTGACGATTTGCTGGAGGCTGAGTGTGGACTAGTATGAAAATTAGAAAGTCCAGGGGGCTGCAGTCTTAGAGGACTCCCACAGTTTCGTGGGTCATACCTCCAGCAATTCCACTAGCTTCTCATAGCGCAGAACCAAGAAAGATCCCTTCTTGTTTGGGGGTCACGGGTGGGGGGGGGGTAACCTTGTAAAATAACATATTCTCCATTACAAAGGCTTACTCTCCAGTGTAAAAGTCTTTACCAGAGCCTCATCCAGCCATGGGAAAGGGTATTTCCCAGTTCCTCCCAGTTGTCTCACTAAGAAGCAGGGGGGAAGCTAAAAGAGATTTGTGAATATAGGTTCACTAAAGGACTAATATTTGGGAGTTCCCTGGAGGTCTGGTGGTTAGGTCTCCGGGTTTCCACTGCAGGGGTGCAGGGGTTTGATCCCTGGTGGGGGAAGATCCCGCATGCTGCATGGCCAAAATATATAAATATAAATATATAAATATAAATATATATAACTAAATATATTAAAAAAATATATTTTAAACATATATATATGTTTTAAAAATATTTTTAAAAAAGGAGTCTCCAGGGAAACCCAAAATCAAAGACACTAGAGGAAACTGAAGACTCAGTCACGTACAACCATAGCAAGCATTGAACGAAGCCCATTCTTAGCCAGATTAACACAAAAACCTCAAACTAAAGGCCTAATTACCTCCATTCTTATTACCCAATACATCATGTCTCACTTTCAATGAAAAAGTACAAGGCATACTAAAAGGGAAGAAAAAACCCACAAGGTTGGAAGATCCCAGGAATGAATACAGATTATGACAAAAGAATCTGACTGAATTACAAATGTATAGAACAGCCTCACTGAAGGGGATGAGGGGAAATGTGCTGCACTTAGTAACTTTGGAAATGTCTTTAACACTAAAGCCAAAGGGAATTGCACTTAAGTATTGCAGTCTAGTTGATAAAGTTGTTTCCCCTGGGGGCCTGGGGTATGGTGTATATACAGGAATTGAAAAATAAAGCATTAATAAATGGATGGCAGATGATGGTAGCTAGTTTTCTTATTGTTGGAATGATTGATGTGGTAATGCATTAGAATTGGAGACATTAGTAAGAACTCATGTTTAGCTTAATATAGATACAGATAGTAACATAGAGAAATATGAACTATAGAGAGACAGAGAGAGGCAGAGAGACAGAGACATTAGTATACTCACATACGAGGGTCTAAAAGAAATGACAGGGGAAATCTCTGGCGGTCCAGTGGTTGTGACTCCTTGCTTCCACTGCAGGGGTCATGGGTTCCATCCCTGGTTGGGGAGCTAAGATCCCACATGCCGCATGGCAAAACAAAAAAAAAAGAAAGAAAGAAATGACACTACAGTAGCACTGATCACACATATCTTGGTTTGTGAATACCATCTCCTATAAAAGGAACCAGGGCTCCTTGGAGAAATGGCTGATTCTGGGACTCTAGCAGGAAATATACAAAATGAGCCTGGAGCGGGACTTCACTGGCGGTCCAGTGGTTAGGACTCTGTGCTCCCAATGCAGGGGGCACTGGTTCAAACCCTGGTTGGGGAACTAAGATCCCACATGCTGCACGGTGCAGCCAAAAAAAAAAAAATTCTTACATTGGTGGAGGGGTATCAAAGGTGCACAATAGCCAACTGAAAGAGCTCCCAATGGCCAAAACTGGAACAAATTTTTTTTACAGCTGTGTTTTAATTTTATTTATTTATTTATTTATTATTATTATTATTTGGCTGTGTTGGGTCTTCGTTGCTGCGCGCAGGCTTTCTCTAGTTGCGGCGAGCAGGGGCTACTCTTTGTTGTAGTGCACGGGCTTCTCATTGTAATGGCTTCTCTTGTTGCGGAGCACAGGCTCTAGGCGTGCAGGCTTCAGTAGTTGTGGCACGCAGGCTCAGTAGTTGCAGCACGTGGGCTCAGTAGTTGTGGCGTGTGGGCTCTAGGGCATGCAGGCTTCAGTAGTTGTGGTGCACGGGCTTAGTTGCTCCGCGGCAAGTGGGATCTTCCCGGACCAGGGATAGAACCCATGTACCCTGCGTTGGCAGGCAGATTTTTTTTTTTTTTGAGTATCAAAACAAAATTTATTGAAACTAATGTCGATGTTCGTATAAATTCACTTTTTTTTTTTTTTTAATTTTATTTTATGTTTGGCTGCATTAGGTCTTCATTGCTGCACGCGGGCTTTCTCTAGTTGTGGTGAGCAGGGGCTACTCTTTGTTGAGGTGTGCAGGCTTCTCATTGCGGTGGCTTCTCTTTGTTGCGGAGCACGGGCTCTAGGCACGCGGGCTGCAGTAGTTGTGGCACGAGGGCTCAGTAGTTGTGGCTCGCAGGTTCTAGAGCGCAGGCTCAGTAGTTGTGGCGCAGAGGCTTAGTTCCGCGGCATGTGGGATCTTCCCAGACCAGGGATCGAACCCGTGTCCCCTGCATTGGCAGGCGGATTCTTAACCACTGAGCCACCAGGGAAGTCCTAAATTCACTTTTTAAAAGTCTGGTACAATGCTTGTGAGCAAGAACATCTGTATCCTGCAACGCTGAACATCTTTCTATCCAAACTTGGCAAATAGGCCACATAAACACTGTTCTAGTTGGTGGGGGAGATGAAACTGGATTGCAGATGCACCATCAGTTGTAAAGGAAAGATAGTAAATGCCAAGCAATATACTGTCCTCAGAAACAATACACTATTATTTTTTACTGTCAGTTTGCCTTTCTTTGTAGGCAAGCCTAAGCGTGGGCTTGGTAGAAAGGCTAAACATTGATAGAAATTGCCAGATAAGGTATTTTGACTAGTTAGAATTCACCCCTGGATTACAACCCAAAGTATAAAATAGATATCCATGAATCCACAGTGATATAAAAATTATAGAATAAATTAATTATTGGGGGAGAAGAGACAGATCTCCTTTGCAGAAGGATTCCAAATAATTTATGTAGACACTCTGTGCTCAGGGTGGAACATAACTCCCTACTCCTTAAGCATGGGCTGTGCACAGAGACTTCCTTCCAGAAAAGACAGTATGGACAGAGGGGAAAAAAAAAATAACTTTCCAGGGACTTTCCTGGTGGCGCACTGGAAAAGAATCCGCCTGCCAATGCAGGGGACATGGGTTTGATCCCTGGTCCAGGAAGATCCCACTTGCCGCAGAGCAACTAAGCCCACGTGTCACAACTACTGAAGCCCGCCCACCTAGAGCCCATGCTCCGCAGCAAGAGAAGCCACTGCAAGGAGAAGCCCGTGCAACACAACAAAGAATAACCTCTGCTCGCCACAACTAGAGAAAGTCCACGTGCAGCAACGAAGACCCAATGCTGCCAAATAAATAAATAAAATTTAAAATCTTAAAAAAAAAAAAAAAATTTCCAGTGGAGAAACCTGACAAACACCACCTCAGCCAGATGATCAAGGTCAACACCAGCAGTGGTGAGCCGTGTTGACAGTATGTATCCTTGATATGATGTGATGAGACGGGCACTTTACCTCTGTGGTCTTCCTCCCAAAACCCACAAACTCAGTCCAACCACGAGAAAAACATCAAGGAAATTTCAATAGAGGGGCGTCCTTCAACATACCAGACCAGTCCTCTTCAAAACTGTTACGGTCACCCAAGAAAAGAAAGTCTGTAAACTGTTACAGCCAAGAGGAGCCTAAGGAGAGATGACAACTAAATTCAGCATCAGGGGACTTCCCTGGTGGTCCAGTGGTTAAGAATCCGCCTTCCAATGCAGGGGACGTGGGTTCCATCCCTGTTTGGGGAACTAAGATCCCACATGCCGCAATGAAGATCCCACGTGCTGCAACTAAGACCCGACACAGCCAAATAAATAAACAAATAAATTTTTAAATAAATAAATATATAAATCATTCTCCTTTAAAAAATAGAATAAAATAAAATAAATTCAGCATGATTTCCTGGGTGGATCCTGGAACAGAAAAAGGACATTAGGGAAAAAACTAAGGAAATCCAAATAAAGTATATATTTTAATGATAATGTATTAATATTGATTTATTAAATGTTACAAGTATACCATACCAATTTAAGATGTTAATAATTGGTGAAAGTGGGTGCCAGGTACACGGGAACTCTTTGTATTAATACTATCTTCTCAATTTTCCTGTAAATTTAAAGTTACTTAAAAATATAAAGTCTATTGAAAAATGTATGGGGAATTCCCTGGCGGTCCAGTGGTTAGGACTCTGTGCTCTCATTGCTGAGGGCCTGGGTTCGATCCCTGGTCGAGGGAACTAAAATCCCACAGGCCATGTGGTCCAGCCAAAAAAAAAAATGTATGTATACAAAAATGAGACGTTCATTGATAAAAAGATGGTATTGAAGTGACAATTTAGCATTTTTATTACCTTTTGAATTAAAACCAAAGAATCACAGTATGTTCACTAGTTGTATGAGAAAATCCCATTAACTCTCATGTTAAAAGACTAAAACACTCCATATAAAGTATAAGTTCCTCATAATTTATAAGTTTATTTTTAACTATTGGTGGCAAAGGAATAATCTTTGCCTTGTTTAGATAAAGTATAAGTGAACTGGGAAGCTCATTTTTTAAGACTTGAAACTCAAAAGTATTTTGTCCTTGCTAGTCTCCCAAAACCTCCTGTCAACCTGAAATATAGAACTTTTTCTCATTTTTGGTCTTAGCATATGTAAGGGATAAATAATTGATTAGCATGGGAATTCTGGGAATATATTCAGCTTATGTTCAGCACTAAACTGTTTTTAAATGTCCTTAGGCATCCACCCAAAATGTACATCAAAAGGATGTCAGTTGGAATTGGGAAGTGAAGTGACATTGTGGATTAGAATTATGAAACGTGAAATGCAACAAGAGGAATAGCAGTTGTCAGTTTCACTGCCAGTTAAACAGTCAGTGTACCTTGCTAGTCTCAAAAAAATTCCTTGAACGTCTCTCTGGTAAGACCATAGCCTCTTTGAGGATAGAATCTTTCTTTGTAATTTCAACAAAATCTGGTTGAGAGCAGAAACTTGAAAATGCATTGAAGAATAAAGTATGATTTAAAATTTTATTATGATAACACTTAACAATGAGATCTAATAACAATAAAATTTTAAGTGTACAATACAGTATTTTTTTTTAATAAATTTATTTATTTTTGGCTGCATGGGGTCTTCGTTGCCGCGTGCGGGCTTTCTCTAGTTGTGGCTGGCAAGTGGGGCCTGCTCTTCGTTGCGGTGCGTGGGCTTCTCATTGCAGTTGGCTTCTCTTGTTGTGGAGCACGGGCTCTGTAGCATGCAGGCTCAATAGTTGTGGCTCGTGGGCTCTAGAGCGCAGGCTCAGTAGTTGTGGTGCATGGTCTTAGTTGCTCTGTGGTATGTGGGATCTTCTCGAACCCCTGTCTCCTGCATTGGCGGGAGGATTCTTAACTACTGCGTCACCAGGGAAGTCCCTACAATGCAGTATTGTTAATTATAGGGACAATGTTGCAAGGCAGATCTCTAGAATTTATTCATCTTGCAAACTGACATTTTATGCCCATTGATTCACAATACTCCCTTTTCCCCTTCCTGCAGCCTCTGACAACCACCATTCTACTCTCTGATGCTATGAGTTTGACTGTTTTGGATAGTGTAAGTGCAACAATGCAGCATTTGTCCTGTGACTGGCTTATTTCACTTAGCATAACATCTTCAAGGTTCATCCATGTTGTCACACATTCCGAATTTCCTTCTTTTTAAAGGCTGAATAATATTCCATTATATCATTTACTTTATCCATTCATCCATCCTGGACATTTAGGTTGTTTCCACATCTTGGCTATTGTGACTAATGCTGCAATGCTGCAATTCTGAATTCCCAGAATTCCTGTGCTAATCAATTACTGACATGCTGATATTTTTTCAAGATCCTGATTTCAATTCTTTTGGCTAAATACCCAGAAGTAGAATTGCTGGATCAGATGGTAGTTCTATTTAAAATTTTTTGTAACCCCTCCACACTGTTTTTCCATAATGACTGCACTATTTTGTGTCCCCACTGGCAGTGTACAAGAGTTCCCTTTCTCTACATCCTCACCAACACTTATCTTTTTTTTTTTTTTAATGGCCATCCTAACAGGTGTGAGGTAATACCTCATTTTGGTTTTGATTTGTATTTTCCTGATGATTAGTAATATTGAGCATCTTTTTGTATACTTATTGGCCATTTGTATGTCTTCTTTGGAAAAATGTCTACTCAACTGTTTAGCTCATTCTTTTTAAAGCTTCACAACATTGGTCTTGGCAATGATCTCTTGGATGTGACACCAAAAGCACAGGCAACAAAGCAAAAATAGACAAGTGGGATTACATCAAACTAAAAAGCTTCTTCACAGCAAAGGAGACAATCAATAAAATGCTGTGTCAACCTACAGAATGGGAGAAAATATTCGCAAACCATATGTCAGATAAGGGATGAATTTCCAAAATATGTAAGGAACTCCTATAACTCAATAGCAAAAAAAACTAATAATTTTTTTAAAATTTTAAAATTTATTTATTTATTTATTTATCTTGGTTGTGTTGGGTCTTCATTGCTGCACTTGGGCTTTCTCTGGTTGCGGCAAGCGGGGGTGACTCTTCGTTGCACTGCGTGGGCTTCTCATTGCAGTGGTTTCTCTTGTTAAGAAGCACGGGCTCTAGGTGCGTGGGCTTCAGCAGTTGTGGCACGTGGGCTCAGTAGTTGTGGCTCGCGGGCTCTAGAGCGCAGGCTCAGTAGTTGTGGTGCACAGGCTTAGTTGCTCCTTGGCATGTGGGATCTTCCCAGACCAGGGCTCGAACCCGTGTCCCCTGCACTGGCAGATGTATTCGTAACCACTGTGCCACCAGGGAAGTCCCAAAAAAGGATAATTTTTAAAACTTGAATTTCTATACATTTATGAAAGAGTGATCTCTGTCTGAAAAGTTTTCCTTCATAAAATTATTATTTATTTTTAATTTTTATTTTATATTGGAGTATAGTTGATTAACAATGTTGTGTTAGTTTCAAGTATACAGCAAGGTGATTCAGTTATACATATACATACATTTATTCTTTTTCAAATTACTTTCCTATTTAGGTTATTACAGAGTATTGAGCAGAGTTCCCTGTGTTACACAGTAGGCCCTTGTTGGTTATTTATTTTATATATAGTAGTGTGTACAGAGCAATCCCAAACTCCTAGTCTATCCCTCCCCACCACCCAAAATTATTATTTTTCATCCGGAGCTAAAGGTTCCGAGCCCCACTCTGGGTGTAACTGAATTAACACCGTGAACATGAAGAGCCTCAGTTCCCACATGCTCATGAGACAACTCAGCACCTTTTATTCTCCCCAGCCCCACTCACTCCCCAGGGAATTTCTGGGATCCATCAGGGTTGGATTATGTCCTTCTGCCCGGCTTTCTTCTGAGGTATCTCACCCTGGCCTTTGCTACTCGTACTCTTCTTGGGTACCCAGCCCGACTGGATCCTGCTGTCCTCTGCAGGTGGCTGCAATGAGTCCTTGGAGGACCAAATGTGCAGACCGTAGAGGATGGACCTCCCACCAGTTTTGTGATTCAGTCTGTCACTTGGTCCTTAGAGCCTCCCAGCTCTCAGACAGAGCCTTTGGAGAGCACATCTATTCCCCTGTGGGGCCCTACCCCCTCAGTCAATAGTGACGGGGAGGGGGAGGGATAAACTGGGACTGACATACACACACTACTATATACAAAATAGATAACTAGTAAGGACCTACTGTACAGCACAGGGAACTCTACTCCATACTCTGTAATGGCCTGTATGGGAAAAGAATCTAAAAAAGAGTGGATACATGTATATGTATAACTGACTCACTTTGCTGTACACCTGAAACTAAGGACGTTATAAATCAACTATACTCCAATAAAAATTTAAAAAAAGGGCTTCCCTCGTGGCGCAGTGGTTGAGAATCTGCCTGCTAATGCAGGGGACACGGGTTCGAGCCCTGGTCTGGGAAGATCCCACATGCCGCGGAGCAACTGGGCCCGTGAGCCACAACTACTGAGCCTGCGCGTCTGGAGCCTGTGCTCCGCAACAGGAGAGGCCGCGATAGTGAGAGGCCCGCGCACCGCGATGATGAGTGGCCCCCGCTTGCCGCAACTGCAGAAAGCCCTCGCACAGAAACGAAGACCTGACACAGCCAAAAATAAATATAAAAATAAATAAATAAATAAGACCCGGTGCAACCAAATTAATAAATAAAAATATTAAAAAAAAAAAAAAACCAGTGATGGTGACACGTGCTTACCCATCCTCACTCTTTATCCTCATTCCGTCCATTCTCCTCAGGCCTCCATGCACCCCACCCTTCATCCCCCACCAGCCCCCAGACCAAGGTCTCTGTTCATACCAGTTCATGCCAATAGGGCACCTGGAGGGATTCCCAGATGCCCATCCTCCATACTCTGAGTTCTAGTTTGAGCTTAGCCAGGACCTACCATGTATTCCTAAAGCAAAGTCTTACTTTCTAGTTATGCTGGAGGAAGGGAGACTGGACTAGCTCATATCAGTGACCTGTACTCACCAATCACTAAGCCTGCACTGAACCTGCCATATGCAGGATTTCACTGAAGGCACAGGGAGCGGTATGAAGACGGGAGGTCCCCGCACAAGGCTTTCGTAGTAACTGCTCAGCTTCTCAATCTTTCAGTTACTTTCTCAGGAATTAGCAGATGCCCTGGGACAACAGTAGGCCTACAGCTGGTTGCTCCTCCTTCGGTTCAATTGTTGCATCGATCTCAGCCCCATAAGTCCACACTGTGCAGTTAGCTCCCCTGATGCCTGTAAGCAAAGTATTCTCATATTTTGTGCAGCTTTTCTAAATCTTCTCAGTGAAAGAGTTGTTCCCTATGATTTAGTCTGCCATTTTCAGAAGATATCCAATTCAATCCTTAGTAAAATTCTACTCTTCCCACATAATCTAATAGTAAAAAACAAATGAACAAACAAACAAACAAAAAAAGCTTCTGTTAAAAAAATGTCATTTTCTGTTTCTGGTTATTGAGATGTTATTGGTAAAGATGCTATTAAAACACATTCTAAATAACTGAGAAGTAAGGCAGATGGCCAAACAAGATAAAGGAAAAGATCTGGTTAATTCACAAACTGTAGAGTTAGTCTGAACAATGGGGATAAAAGGAACAGTCCCCGAATTAGGCTGAATAGACATTCTCCCTTTTAAAAGGCAATCCCATTTTCAGCATTTATATATATATATATTTTTTTAAATTAATTTATTTATTTAATTTTGGCTGTGTTGGGCCTTCGTTGCTGCACGTAGGTTTCTCTAGTTGTGGCGAGCGGGGGCTACTCTTCGTTGCGGTGCTCGGGCTTCTCATTGAGGTGGCTCCTCTTGTTGCGGAGCACGGGCTCTAGGCATGCGGGCTTCAGTAGTTGTGGCGTGAGGGCTCAGTAGTTGTGGCTCGAGGGCTCTAGAGCGCAGGCTCAGTAGTTGCGGCACACGGGCTTAGTTGCTCCGCAGCATGTGGGATCTTCCCGGACCAGGGCTCGAACCCGTGTGCCCTGCATTGGCAGGCAGATTCGTAACCACTGCGCCACCAGGGAAGTCCAGCATTTATCTATTATGTCCTCCCCGAAACAAGTTTCTCTTTATGCAAAGCATAAAGTAATCAGGTATTTCATCAAGAGGGACAGAACTTGTTTTTCGCTTCCTCGATGACAAGTGGGTGTGCACACCATTTGTCTCACAGGAGGGGGAGGTAGCACCAGGCTGAAGGTGCAAAGCCAGGATGGTGACCTCATCAGAAAGACTATGGCCAAGTCAGGGATCAGTGCTAAATCCATCAGTCAACCTGGGCAAGGCAGGGCAAGTCCGTCAGAGTGGACACGAGCATAAGGATGTGAGATGGCCTTGGCAGTCAGCAGGCCATGGTGCCTGGGGGGAGGTCAGCAGACCTGGAGAGGGCCACAGCAGCTGGAAGGGTCTGGTGAGACCTTGTAACTGGGGCAGTCTGCTTTAATTTCCTTCTTGTCCGGAGCCAGCCTCGTTCTCAACAGGACCAGCCCAGTGGAATGCAGGGGACGAGAATGTCACACTGGTTTCTGTGGGCGGGGGGGGGGGGGGGGGGGGGGACTTTATCCCTCTCCTGACAGAGGCAATTGTGGGCGGGGGGGGAAGTGGGACTTTATCCCTCTCCTGACAGAGGCAGTTGTGGGCGGGGGGGGGGGGGGGGGGGGGGGGACTTTATCCCTCTCCTGACAGAGGCAATTGTGGGCAGGGGGGGAAGTGGGACTTTATCCCTCTCCTGACAGAGGCAATTGTGGGCGGGGGGGGGAAGTGGGACTTTATCCCTCTCCTGACAGAGGCAATTGTGGGCGGGGGGGGGGGGGGGGGGAAGTGGGACTTTATCCCTCTCCTGACAGAGGCAATTGTGGGCGGGGGGGGGGGGGTGGGGGGGGGGACTTTATCCCTCTCCTGACAGAGGCAATTGTGGGCAGGGGGGGAAGTGGGACTTTATCCCTCTCCTGACAGAGGCAATTGTGGGCGGGGGGGGGGGGGAAGTGGGACTTTATCCCTCTCCTGACAGAGGCAATTGTGGGCAGGGGGGGAAGTGGGACTTTATCCCTCTCCTGACAGAGGCAATTGTGGGCAGGGGGGGAAGTGGGACTTTATCCCTCTCCTGACAGAGGCAATTGTGGGCAGGGGGGGAAGTGGGACTTTATCCCTCTCCTGACAGAGGCAATTGTGGGCAGGGGGGGAAGTGGGACTTTATCCCTCTCCTGACAGAGGCAATTACAGCCTCCAGAAGCAAAGCCCAGGCGGTATTTCCCCAGAGCTGATCCTATCTCTCTCCCCGGGTTGACAACCACCTCAGGACAGGGATAATGGTTGTTGATAATATCTGCCACTGTGCTGATTTGAAACTAAAAGAGGCATTAAATGTTCAAGCAGAAAAGCATAAGGAAAAAAAAATCAAGACAGGGTTGCAGGCTTCTGTCTGCCTCAGATAACCACGGCTGAGTCTGGGTTGTGCAACTGAGAGGCTAACACGCCTTCTCTCCTGGAGCCTGGAAGGAAATGGGGTAGATCAAGGGCTCCCCACTCTCCCGGGCTCCCTGCCTCATCTACCTCAGTCATAGCACCTCTAAATGAAAAGGCCACGTACTGACCCTGTCATGAACTGGGCCTTACTCAAAGCAGGAATTCCTTTTAAAGCATCAACTCATTGACAAGACTCTGCTTAAGTACCATCAATGTCAGAAAAACTGTTAGGGGGTTCCTTTTAATTTCATTTTACTCTGTATTAAAACACATGCATGGAATTCCCTGGAGGTCCAGCGGCTAGGACTCGGCACTTTCACTGTCGAGGACGCACGTTCAGTCCCTGGTCAGGGAACTAAGATCCCGCAAGCCACGCGGATCGGCCAAAAGGAACAAACAAACAACGACAACAGCAACAAAAAACGCATGCAGAACAAAAGAGTACGCTGAACAGGGTAATTCTCCATCCTACCTCAGTCTCCTCCCTGTGGAACCATTGTTGTATTTTTAAAATATTTATTTATTTATTTTTGGCTGCGTTGGGTCTTCGTTGCTGCGCGCGGGCTTTCTCGAGTTGCGGCGAGCGGGGGCTACTCTTCCTTGCTGTGCGCGGGCTTCTCACTGCGGTGGCTTCTCTTGCTGCGGAACATGGGCTCTAGGCGCGCGGGCTCTGCAGTTGTGGCTCGCGGGCTCTAGAGAACAGGCTCAGTAGTTGTGATGCACGGGCTTAGTTTCTCTGCGGCATGTGGGATCTTCCCGGACCAGGGCCCGAACCCACGTACCCTGTATTGGCAGGCGGATTCCTAACCCCTGCACCACCAGGGAAGTCCTCCATTGTTGTGTTGTAGCAGGAGGGTTTTGTACATGTGTTCATATGCGTGTAGCACCCTTCCTTAAACCAGCGCCATACACACCTTTTTTTTTTAATACATATGACAACATAGTTCTACATTAAGTTCCTTTTTGAGCACTCTAATTGACAGAAAGTTGTACCTAAAACTGAACTGGAATTTCCGCAGATTTCAAACGGTTAAGTCCTTATTTGGGCTTCTAGAACTTTACAGAATGGGTTGAACTCTTCTACACAGTGATGGTTCTGCAAGAATATCAAGACAGCGATCTTCTCTCATTTATCTTCTCCAACCCTCTGTAAGCAGCTCCTTGCCCCTTTTCTGTTTGTTCATCCCTGTTTTCCTTAGATCTTAAGCCTAAAGATGAGATCATTAGGCAACATTTAAGTTAGCTCCTGATTTCTGCTTTTCTAAATACACACAACACCTTGCCTAACCTGTCAATTCCTTTCCTGGATTAGAAGGAATAAGAATAAAGAATTAAGTAGTTAAAGAATGACTGACTCTCCTACCCCAGCTTCTCCTAAGTAAATTTGCGGGTGAAGCTTGAGGACGCAGGCGGATTACGTGGGCAAGAGAACAGCCAATTGCAGGCAGGCCACGTGAGCAAGACAACCGACAAGGAAGATTGGGAGGAGTCAGCAGTCCTGCAGCAATGGAAAGATGGCGAAGAATCTGACCTCCTGCCTTAACGATTAACTGAGATTTTTTCCCTCTAAAAATTGTCCTGGGGCTTCCCTGGTGGCGCAGTGGTTGAGAATCCGCCTGCCAATGCAGGGGACACGGGTTCGAGCCCTGGTCTGGGAGGATCCCACATGCCGCGGAGCAACTGGGCCCGTGAGCCACAATTACTGAGCCTGCGCATCTGGAGCCTGTGCTCCGCAACAAGAGAGGCCGCGACAGTGCGAGGCCCGCGCACCGCGATGAAGAGTGGCCCCCACTTGCCGCAACTAGAGAAAGCCCTCGCACAGCAACGAAGACCCAACACAGCCATACATACATACATACATACATACATAAAATAATAATAATAATAATAATAATAATAATAAATTGTCATGGCTGAGCAGAATCTTTGGAGTTGGTCTCTGGACATAAGTCCACCTTCTCCCCAGATCGCCGGCTTTTCTGAATAAAGCAACTTTCTTCTCTACTGAAGCTTGCCCCTCGAGTTATTGGCTGTTGAGTGGCCAGCGGCAGAACCTGCATTTGGGTACACCTCTATCTCTCCCATCACCCACCCCTTTACCACATGATTCATTTCTGGCCAAAATATTTTGAGTTTCTTTATTCCTCATGTGGCATTGTAGAACTAAAATAATTGTACATATTTCTTGCCAAAGAAAAACATTCAGAGTAGTAAGCTTGCTTGGAATTAAATAAAATGAGTTAATTGCTTTTGTGAAAGGTTTGTTTTTGCCATTATAACTTTATTATGCCATTACATAGCATATATTATGCTATCATAGCATTAGGTTATAGATGGTTACCTTCTGAAGACTCTATCTCAATTACCTGAGTTTCACTTGCATAAATAAGTCAAATACTCATGTGATTTTTTTTGCAGCTGCAAAAGTAAACTTTCAAAATCAAGATAACTTAAAAAAAAAAGTGTACAGTGTATCTCCTAAAGCAGAAAAAAGTTTAAATACATTTTGTTCTATAGCATGTTTATAGATACTATCAAATTTTCGTATTGAAATGCAAATCAATGGATTCAATTGAAAGACAATTTAAATCCCCAGCTGTATAAAATCTCTATGAACTGGAAATCATTTAACTGTAGGAATTAATTTGGCTCTCTTCCTCAGAGTTTTGAAAATGGAGCTTCGACAGGGTCTCTATTTATGAAATAATTTGTGCTTCGACATAAAGATCAAAACACAAGATTGCAGGAAATATTTTAGGACTTTCCCAAATTCTTAAAATGTGTGTGCAAGGAAGAAAAACACTGGATCTGAGTCAGAAGACTTTGGTTTGTATCCCAGATTTACCTCTTGTTAGTTTTTTATCTATTTGAGCTGCAATTTCCTCACAATACCATTATCTGCATTATATCATTATAACCAGTATTTAGTGAGCATTTACTATATGCCAGGCACCGTACTAAGTGCCTTACACAGAAGATCTAAGTAATCTACACATCAACCGCATGAGGATCATACTCTTATTAACCTGTTACAAATGAGCAACAGGCTCAGAGGGGTTAACTAGCTTGCCCAAGGTCACACAGCCCAAAGTGAGGGAGTGGGAATTCACAGGCAAACAGTCTGGGCTTCCCCACCCCCAACTCAGGGGTATTTGGGGGGATAATATTTTTTAAGTGCTTCCTTGCTTGTGTTTCCTTCATTCTATTCTACACATCTTCCTTTAAGACACTTATGGAATCTTTCTTTTTTAAAAATCTCAACTGGCTCTTGATTTGCACATGTTAAACTCTGCACTTCTAACCTGGCATTCAGCATCTTTAAAATATGCTCCCACTCATCTCTCTAGACTATCTCATAGAGACATACCCTTGTGCTGCCCCTTGAACCCGAGTCGTGCTTTTTCTACTGTTCCCTTTCCTCTGACCAAAAGGCCTTTCTCAAGGCCCATGCTTTTGTGAAGCTGGATTATTCCTGTCTGGAGGGATTTCTTGCCACCACGCCTGGAAATCTTGTGGCAGGGACTGTGTAATTCATATTATTTCCTTAAATACACTATCACGCAGAGTTATTTGTGTACACGAATTATCTCCTTTCATATCCTATAAGATGGTAGAAAACAATGTACAGCTCTTTCTATCACCATCACAGGAACTTGATGAGTGTTTCCAGAAGACAGGGATTGCTGGCTTTTTTGGGAAGTGGAATGGGGAGGGATTTGTGGCCCCAGTGGGGGTGAATGAACAGCCTTAGAAGTATCACTTCTACTTTGTTTTGCCAACAAAGGAAAGCTGTTAAGCCTCAGGCCATAAAGAATCACAAGCCAGTCCTTGGGCTACATTGCATTCCAACTTTACCTGGGGGCGTTGGCGGGGTGGCGGGAGGTAGAAAACCTGAGCTCTTCTCCAGTTCCAGGACTGTCATTCACTAGGATTTCTTTCAGCCCGTCTTGAAACCAGCATTTGACCCTGTGGTTTTAGGTCGAACGGTTTATGTAATCGAGTTAATAACGGCACCCGACAGTCAGAAGTACCTTTGCATTTTTGGTTTTTTGCAGTACTCCTCATAAAGCTAATACATTTAAATTGCTGTGAAGTAGACAACTGAGTGTCCCGTCATCTCTTTACAATAAGTGTTCAGAGTCCTTTAGCAACTGGAACGGAGACAGAAAAAAAAATTCCTTAAAATGCGGCCTCACACAGACAACACTGCCTCCTAGTGTCTAACATAGGTACTGCCTCACATCCGCGGACAGGAAGCCACTCTGGGTTGGAGACGGAGGTTTTGGAGCAGGTTTGAGTGAGTTTTTACCCGCCAGCAGAAACCTTAAGGACAGTGAAAGTTTCATCACAAAATGGATCCCAAGCAAGGAACTTTTGACTTTTCACAACCAAGATTCAAACCAGGTCTTCCAACTCATATCCCTTCCTGAGCCTGGCAGGTAGGGGTGAGATCGCAGGAGCTGTGGCAGAGGCATGCCCCTTATAAAGGCATTCACTTTTCTCAATGTTTAAAGTGTCATGGGAGCCCAAAAACACTTCAGAGGACCACATCAAACGCTAAGTCATCAGTTTGCACTTAAACGATTCTGCGTGGGAGAAAAGAGATTTTCTTTCTCTTGGAGTTTCTGTTTTACTTTAAGAGGTTCCCAGAGCCAGTGAACTGAGCTCCAGAGTTTGCAAATACAGACTACTTGTTTTCCCAGTGCCTGTGTACCGCAGACACACGGCAGGGTTAGGGATACTGTGGTCTTGTAACCAGGATGTGTGACTGGTACACACAGGGTTCCACACTTAGGAAGGTCCCACACTTGGGTCAACATGCTGATGCTATCTTGAAATTCTTAATACTTTCGGAACCATGGCTCCCACCTTTTCATTTTGCACTGGAACCTGCAAATTATGTAGCTCGTCGTGCATTTGATAGAATTTTCTACCTTTCTGTCTTTTCTCCCCATTTCTTGCCCCTACTCTATGTTCTTGGCACCATGCTACGCCCTAAGCCTTGCCAGGAAAAAGAGAGTCTCGGTGATGGTGGTCTGGACCCATCTTTTGATTCTCAACCCCAGCCTCTGAGACTAGGAGTCTGTGTCTTCTTTTGAAGTGCACCTGCCACGGTCACCCCACAACACGGACAGTGAAGCCCAAACATCACAGTTTGGACCCATCATCTTTTTTTTTTTTTTTTTAATTAATTAATTAATTATTTATTTATTTATGGCTGTGTTGGGTCTTCGTTTCTGTGCGAGGGCTTTCTCTAGTTGTGGCAAGCGGGGGCCACTCTTCATCGCGGTGCGCGGGCCTCTCACTATCGCGGCCTCTCTTGTTGCGGAGCACAGGCTCCAGACGTGCAGGCTCAGTACTTGTGGCTCACGGGCCTAGCTGTTCCGCGGCATGTGGGATCTTCCAAGACCAGGGCTCGAACCCGTGTCCCCTGCATTGGCAGGCAGATTCTCAACCACTGCGCCACCAGGGAAGCCCCCCCATCATCTCTTATTGGACCCTGTCTGGTTACCATGTTTATTCTTGCTCCCCAGCTGTATCTTTAAACAGTCAATAACCATACTGGCAAACCTAGGTATCAGGTAAAGAAGCACCTGGGGCTGAATGCTCTTTGGCTCAGGCTACTATTCTGACGTAGCTCCTTTTTATAAAAAAAATTTTATTTTATTTTATTGAAGTATAGTTGATTTACAATGTTGTGTTAATTTCTGCTGTACAGCAAAGTGATTCAGTTATACATATATATACATTCTTTTCATATTCTTTTCCACTACAGTTTATCACAGGATATTGAATATAGTTCTCTGTGCTATACAGTAGGACCTTGTTGTTTATCCAGTCTCTATATAATAGTTTGCACCTGCTAGTTGCAAACTCCCTATCCATCCTTCCCCCATCCCTCCTCCCCCTTGGCAATCACAAGTCTGTTCTCTACTGACGTATCTCCTTTATTTATTTATTTGTTTGTTTATTTATTTATTTATTTTATTTTTGGCTGTGTTGGGTCTTCTTGCTGTGCGCGGGCTTTCTCTAGTTGTGGTGAGCAGGGGCTACTCTTCGTTGTGGTGTGTGGGCTTCTCTTGTTGTGGAGCACGGGCTCTAGGTGCACAGGCTTCAGTAGTTGCAGCGTGTGGGCTCAGTATTTGTGGCTCACGGGCTCTAGAGCGCAGGCTCAGTAGTTGTGGTGCGTGGGCTTAGTTGCTCTGCAGCATGTGGGATCTTTCCGGACTAGGGCTCGAACCCGTGTCCCCTGCATTGGCAGGCGGATTCTTTACCACTGTGCCACCAGGGAAGCCCTCCTTTTGATCACAAATTTCCTTGTACAACTTGTCATATCCTCCTCCCTGCCCACATCTGGCAGGTTTCTGCTCTCCTGTATGACTGTCTACTTACCTACCTACCAACATCCTATATTCCTCCTACCTACCTGCCTATAAGATCACACACCGAACACCACCTATGTGCCAGGCACTCCTAATAGCTTATACACACATGCCCTTCAGTCTTCAATGCCAGTAGTTTATTTCTTCATTTTCCACTTGAGAAAACTGAAGCTTACAGAGAGGTTGGGTAACCTGATGGAGTTGGAAACATCTCAGATTCTTCTGAACCCAAAGCCCATACTTCTTCCTCTACACCAGTGGTTTTCCAAGTGTGGTCCCCAGAGCAGCACCTGGAAATTGGTTAGAAATGGAAATTCTAGGCCTCACCACCTCAAACCTATTGAATCTGAAACTCTGGGGGTGGGCCCAGAGTCAGACCAAACTGTGTCTGAACAAACCCTCGGGGTGACTCTGAGGGACACTCAAGTTTGAGAACCACCATGTTGTATCCCATCCCTGTCTGCCTTCTCTACATCCTGGAATTGGCAACCAAGATTTTGGACCCTCAGATGGTCCCTAAACTGAATCATGCCCTCTTCACCCAGCTCTATCAGAACATAAGCATCACTGCAAAGGGCAGATTGTATCCTGGCTCTGGGTCCCTGCCGTTTTGCCTTCTCTCTCCCTGTGCCTTTTCAAGTAGCATATCCCAAACCCAAATCATCTTTTCCCCTCCTCAAACATGGCCCTCCCTCACTTCTTCATTTTGGTTAATTATTTCACTTCTTTACCATATACTCAAATGGAAATCTGAAGTTCTCTTTACCTTTTGTTGCCTTTGCTACCCCATCTATATCATCTTATAAAATCTTTCATCCTAAAAAAAAAAAAAAAAATCTTTCATCCTGCTCTTCTAGCTGTAATACCAATTTTCTCAGATTCTTATTACTTCTAGCCTTTTAACTCTAGAATGTCTGTAAGAGTCGTTCTAAAGAGCAGTTCCTGAGCCCACCCATCAGATATAAAAAATCTCAGTCCTTTGGTCTCTCCCTGCCCCACAGCTCTTTATGTGTCTCTTATGGCACCTTCCTTGAATTGTAATAATTTGTGTGCTTGTCTGGAGTGATGGCACAGTAAGAAAATGAGACTGGTTTCCAGAAGCCATTCAATATAATCAGCTTTAGTTTTTAGTTGTTTTTTTTTTAATGTAGTCACATCAGCTGGCTGATTAGACATCTGCCATTGGAAGAGAATTTGATGGGCATCACCGATATTTTTGCAGACCAATAACGAACATCCCCAATGACCCAGAACAAACTCCCAGTAACCCAGAAACCACTTTTCAGTGACCGCATTAAGAAAAGCTCTACAGTTGAAAGCAGAAAGCTTTTTAAATGACCATAGAACCACCTTTGGAAAAGTTGCCTTAGGGCCAATATCAGAGGTAGACAGATTCTCAGTATTAGGGACCTAATGACACAATTACCACCACCCTCCTCATTTAGTCTGCTTCATTAAGCCCTTGGTTTCCATTAACTAAATCCAGTCCTTTTGTTGCTGGTTGAGGTAATAAATAGTGAATGGCACCTTTCTCCAGCCACCCATTTGATTAGCTTAAAATGACCTCATACTAGTTTTACATACTAGCATGACTCACACTGATGTCATTAGATCCTGCTAAGTGACTGTTGATTCCCCATGGCAATCAGCACCTTCCCAAAAGCTTCAGCAGAGAAGATTATTAAAAGCCTTTTGCTCTAACTTTTTTTTTTTCTGGACGTTGTACAATAAGCTTTAGCCTTGAGGTAATTGTCTCTGTTGACATATTAAGTCTTTAATTTTTAGTGTCTTGCATGCAAACAACTTGTTGAGAATGAGCCACCCTTACATTTCCAGTTTTGAGTGAAAGCCATTTTCTAAGACTAAATGGAATAAAAAATCTAAATCCAGGAATCAATTTTCTCTGCTTAGAGAATATTAGTCAGTGTTTCAGTTCATGAATTATTAATAATAACACCTGACATTTGTATCACTCTTCTCATTTCATCAAAACACTCTCATGTGTATTATCTCATTTGACCTCCCAATAATCCCTTCAGGAAGATGGGGAGGCATTGTTAGCTCCCCTGTTGACAGCAAGGATGAGTGAGCTGATCGGGGTCAATTAAGTAGCAGAAGGTCAAGTAAGTAGCAGAAGGAGAACCCCCGTCTTATGCCTACTTATGGAAGAGGTTGACACTAAGAAGTCTAATTATCAGTAAGCAATAACTTAAAAAAAATTTTTAAAAGCGGACTGGCGATCCTAGGAAATAGAGGAAACAGGAGGTAAGAATAGGAAGAATGAGGTAAAAGGGGAAGGAGAGAAAAGAAGGAGAAAATTTTCTATTAATGGACATCAAATCTCAAGCAGTTTCAAATTTACAGCCTCTTCTTTTTACATAAGACTTCCGGATTTAAATATTACCGTAGAGAAGAGCTAGAATTTAAATGTTGGAGATTTTTTTTTTTAAAGTTAAGAACTGTGAAATCAGAGAGATGAAAGCATGCATATGAGAAAAGAATATCTCTGTTCAACAGCCAGAGTCAAGCTGACCTTAATGGAAAAAGATTCCTATGCTAAATGAGGTCCCATCCATGGTCTTTACATTCCTAGCTGCTCCCATCTCTTCCCTACTGGTATTAACCTGCTGTCAGGTGGAGAGGATAGCCTTCCAGCCACACTTCAACTGTGGCTTATTTCCCTCTGACTTAATCCAGCCCATTCTGGCCCATGACCCAGCTGAACAGATGGATCATGTGTTTGACTCTCATGTGAAGACTCTTTGTAAGGCTGATTTGGAAATTTAAACAAAATTAACGATTTGGTACTGGTGTTGATGGTGAAATATTTTAAAATAATTTGTGGGACTTCCCTGGTGGTGCAGTGGTTAAGAATCCACCTGCGAATGCAGAGGACATGGGTTCAATCCCTGCTCTGGGAAGATCCCACATGCCACGGAGCAACTAAGCCCGTGCGCCACAACTACTGAAGCCCGCGCGCCTAGAGCCTGTGCTCCGCAGCAAGAGAAGCCACCGCAATAAGTCTGCGCACCGCGACGAAGAGTAGCCCCTGTTTGCCGCAACCAGAGAAAGCCTGTGCACAGGAACGAAGACCCAACGCAACCAATAAATAAATTAATTAATTAAAAAAATAAACCCAATCTGCTAACAAGTGCAGACTGCCAATTTAAAAATAAAATAGGGGAGGAGCTTCAAGATGGCGGAGGAGTAAGACGCGGAGATCGCCTTCCTCCCCACAAATACATCAGAAATACATCTACATGTGGAACAGCTCCTACAGAACACCTACTGAACGCTGGCAGAAGACCTCAGACCTCCCCAAAGGCAAGAAACTCCCCACGTACCTGGGTAGGGCAAAAGAAAACAGAAAAAACAGAGACAAAGGATAGGGACGGGACCTGCACCAGGGGGAGGGAGCCGTGAAGGAGGAAAGGTTTCCACGCACTAGGAGCCCCTTCGCGGGCGGAGACTGCGGGTGGCGGAGGGGAAGCTTCGAAGCCACGGAGGAGAGCGCAGCCACAGGGGTGCGGAGGGCAAAGCAGAGAGATTCCCACACGGAGGCTCGGCGCCGAGCAACACTCACCAGCCCAAGAGGTTTGTCTGCTCCCCCGCGGGGCGGGCGGGGGGCTGGGAGCTGAGGTGCCAGCTTCCGTCGGATCCCAGGGCGAGGACTGGGGTTGGCGGCGTGAACACAGCCTGAAGGGGTTAGTGCACCACAGCTAGCCGGGAGGGAGACCGGGAAAAGGTCTGCAGCTGCTGAAGAGGCAAGAGACTTTTTCTTGCCTCTTTGTTTCGCGGTGCGTGAGGAGAGGGGATTCAGAGCGCTGCCTAAACGAACTCCAGAGATGGGCGCGAGCCGCAGCCATCAGCACGGACCCCAGAGACGGGCGTGAGACGCTAAGGCTGCTGCTGCCGCCACCAAGAAGCCTGTGTGTGAGCGCAGGTCACTCTCCACACCGCCCCTCCCGGGAGCCGGTGCAGCCCGCCACGGCCAGGCTCCCGTGATCCGGGGACAACGTCCCCGGGAGAACGCACGGCGCGCCTCGGGCTGCTGCAACGTCACGACGCCTCTGCCGCGCAGGCTCGCCCCGCCTCCTCCGTACCGCTCCCTCCCCCCGCCTGAGTGAGCCAGAGCCCCCGAAGCAGCTGCGCCTTTAACCCCGTCCTGTGTGAGCGAAGAAGAGATGCCCTCAGGCGACCTACATGCAAAGACGGGGCCAAATCCAAAGCTGAACCCCGGGAGCTGTGCGAACAAAGAAAAGAAAGGGAAATCTCTCCCAGCAGCCTCAGGAGCAGTGGATTAAATCTCCACCATCAACTTGATGTACCTGCATCTGTGGAATACCTGAATAGACAACGAATCATCCCAAATTGAGGAGGTGGACTTTGGGAGCAACGATATATATATATTTTTTCCCCTTTTCCTCTTTTTGTGAGTGTGTATGTGTATGCTTCTGTGTGAGATTTTGTCTGTATAGCTTTGTTTTTACCATTTGTCCTAGGGTTCTGTCTGTCCTTTTTTTTTTTATTACTTAAAAAAATTTTTTTTCTTAATAATTATTTTTTATTTTAATAACTTTATTTTATTTTACTTTATTTTATTTTATCTTCTTCTTTCTTTCTCTCTTTTTTTTCTCCCTTTTATTCTGAGCCGTGTGGAAGACAGGCTCTTGGTGCTCCAGCCAGGCATCAGGGCTGTGCCTCTGAGGTGGGAGAGCCAAGTTCAGGACACTGGTCCACAAGAGACCTCCCAGCTCCACATAATACCAAACAGCGAAAATCTCCCAGAGAGCTCCATCTCAACGCCAAGACCCAGCTCCACTCAATGACCAGCAAGCTACAGTGCTGGGCACCCTATGCCAAACAACTAGCAAGACAGGAACACAGCCCCATCCATTAGCACAGAGGCTGCCTAAAATCATAATAAGGCCACAGACACCCCAAAACACACCACCAGACGTGAACTTGCCCACCAGAAAGACAAGATCCAGCCTCATCCACCAGAACACAGGCACCAGTCCCCTCCACCAGGAAGCCTACACAAGCCACTGAACCAACCTTAGCCACTGGGGACAGACACCAAAAACAACAGAAACTACGAACCTGCAGCCTGCAAAAAGGAGACCCCAAACACAGTAAGTTAAGCAAAATAAGAAGACAGAGAAACACACAGCAGATGAAGGAACAAGGCAAAAACCCACCAGACCTAAATGAAGAGGAAATAGGCAGTCTACCTGAAAAAGAATTCAGAGTAATGACAGTAAAGATGATCTAAAATCTTAGAAATAGAATGGAGAAAATACAAGAAATGTTTAACAAGGACCTAGAAGAACTAAAGAGTAAACAAACAGAGATGAACAACACAATAAATGAAATTAAAAATTCTCTAGAAGGGATCAATAGCAGAATAACTGAGGCAGAAGAAAGGATAAGTGACCTGGAAGATAAAATAGTGGAAATAACTACCACAGAGCAGAATAAAGAAAAAAGAATGAAAAGAATCGAGGACAGTCTCAGAGACCTCTGGGACAACATTAAACATACCAACATTTAAATTATAGGGGTCCCAGAAGAAGAAGAGAAATAGAAAGGGACTGAGAAAATATTTGAAGAGATTATAGTTGAAAACTTCCCTAATATGGGAAAGGAAATAGTTAATCAGGTCCAGGAAGCACAGAGAGTCCCATACAGGATAAATCCAAGGAGAAACACGCCAAGACACATTAATCAAACTATCAAAAATTAAATACAAAGAACAAATATAAAAAGCAGCAAGGGAAAAACAACAAGTAACACGTAAGGGAATCCCCATAAGGTTAACAGCTGATCTTTCAGCAGAAACTCTGCAAGCCAGAACGGAGTGGCAGGACATATTTAAAGTGATGAAAGAGAAAAACCTACAACCAAGATTACTCTACCCAGCAAGGATCTCATTCAGATTTGATGGAGAAATTAAAAGTTTTACAGACAAGCAAAAGCTAAGAGAATTCAGCACCACCAAACCAGCTTTACAACAAATGCTAAAGGAACTTCTCTAGGCAGGAAACACAAGAGAAGGAAAAGACCTACAATAATAAACCCAAAACAATTAAGAAAATGGTAATAGGAACATACATATCGATAATTACCTTAAATGTAAATGGATTAAATGCTCCAACCAAAAGACATAGACTGGCTGAATGGATACAAAAACAAGACCCATATATATGCTGTCTACAAGAGACCCACTTCAGACTTAGGGACACATACAGACTGAAAGTGAGGGGATGGAAAAAGATATTCCATGCAAATGGAAATCAAAAGAAAGCTGGACTAACAATTCTCATATCAGACAAAATAGACTTTAAAACAAAGACTATTACAAGAGCCGAAGAAGGACACTACATAATGATCAAGGAATCAATCCAAGAAGAAGATATAACAATTGTAAATATTTATGCACCCAACATAGGAGCACCTCAATACATAAGGCAAATACTAACAGCCATAAAAGCAGAAATCGACAGTAACACAATCATAGTAGGGGACTTTAACACCCCACTTTCACCAATGGACAGATCATCCAAAATGAAAACAAATAAGGAAACACAAGCTTTAAATGACACATTAAACAAGATGGACTTAATTGATATTTATAGGACATTCCTTCCAAAAACAACAGAATAACAGAACAACAACATTCTTCTCAAGTGCTCATGGAACATTCTCCAGGATAGATCATATCTTGGGTCACAAATCAAGCCTTGGTAAATTTAAGAAAATTGAAATCGTATCAAGTATCTATTCCAACCACAATGCTATGAGACTAGATATCAATTACAGGAAAAAATCTGTAAGAAATACAAACACATGGAGGCTAAACAACACACTACTTAATAACCAAGAGGTCACTGAAGAAATCAAAGAGGAAATCAAAAAATACCTAGAAACAAATGACAATGAAAACACAATGACCCAAAACCTATGGGATGCAGCAAAAGCAGTTCTAAGAGGGAATTTTATAGCTATACAAGCCTACCTTAAGAAACAAGAAACATCTCAAATAAACAACCTAACCTTACACCTAAAGCAATTAGAGAAAGAAGAACAAAAAACCGCCAAAGTTAGCAGAAGGAAAAAAATCATAAAGATCAGATCAGAAATAAATGAAAAAGAAATGAAGGAAATGATAGCAAAGATCAATAAAACTAAAAGTTGGTTCTTTGAGAAGATAAACAAAATTGATAAACCATTAGCCAGACTTAGCAAGAAAAAAAGGGAGAAGACTCAAATCAATAGAATTAGAAATGAAAAAGGAGAAGTAACAACTGACACTGCAGAAATACAAAGGATCATGAGAGATTACTACAAGCAACTCTATGCCAATAAAATGGACAACCTGGAAGAAATGGACAAATTCTTAGAAATGCACAACCTTCCAAGACTGAACCAGGAAGAAATAGAAAATATGAACAGACCAATCACAAGCACTGAAATTGAAACTGTGATTAAAAATCTTCCAACAAACAAAAGCCCAGGACCAGATGGCTTCACAGGCGAATTCTATCAAACATTTAGAGAAGAGCTAACACCTATCCTTCTCAAACTCTTCCAAAATATAGCAGAGGGAGGAACACTCCCAAACTCATTCCACGAGGCCACCATCACTCTGATACCAAAACCAGAAAAAGATGTCACAAAGAAAGAAAACTACAGGCCAATATCACTGATGAACATAGATGCAAAATCCTCAACAAAATACTAGCAAATAGAATCCAACAGCACATTAAAAGGATCATACACCATGATCAAGTGGGGTTTATCCCAGGAATGCAAGGAGTCTTCAATATACGCAATTCAATCAATGTGATACACCATATTAGCAAATTGAAGGAGAAAAACCATATGATCATCTCAATAGATGCAGAGAAAGTTTTTGACAAAATTCAACACCCATTTATGATAAAAACCCTCCAGAAAGTAGGCATAGAGGGAACTTTCCTCAACATAATAAAGGCCATATATGACAAACACACAGCCAACGTCATTCTCAATGGTGAAAAACTGAAACTATTTCCACTAAGATCAGGAACAAGACAAGGTTGCCCACTCTCACCACTATTATTCAACATAGTTTTGGAAGTTTTAGCCACAGCAATCAGAGAAGAAAAAGAAATAAAAGGAATCCAAACTGGAAAAGAAGAAGTAAAGCTGTCACTGTTTGCAGATGACATGATACTATACACAGAGAATCCGAAAGATGCTACCAGAAAACTACTAGAGCTAATCAATGAATTTGGTAAAGTAGCAGGATACAAAATTAATGCACAGAAATCTCTTGCATTCCTATACACTAATGATGAAAAAGCTGAAAGTGAAATTAAGAAAAGACTCCCATTTACCATTGCAACAAAAAGAATAAAATATCTAGGAATAAACCTACCTAAGGAGACAAAAGACCTGTATGCAGAAAATTATAAGACACTGATGAAAGAAATTCAAGATGATACAAATAGATGGAGAGATATACCATGTTCTTGGATTGGAAGAATCAACATTGTGAAAATGACTCTACTACCCAAAGCAATCTACAGATTCAATGCAATCCCTATCAAATTACCACTGGCATTTTTCACAGAACTAGAACAAAAAATTTCACAATTTGTATGGAAACACAAAAGACCCCGAATAGCCAAAGCAATCTTGAGAACGAAAAATGGAGCTGGAGGAATCAGGCTCCCTGACTTCAGACTATATTATAAAGCTACAGTAATCAAGACAGTTTGGTACTGGCACAAAAACAGAAATATAGATCAATGGAACAGGATAGAAAGCCCAGAGATAAACCCACGCACATATGGTCACCTTATCTTTGATAAAGGAGGCAAGCATATACAGTGGAGAAAGACAGCCTCTTCAATAAGTGGTGCTGGGAAAATTGGACAGATACATGTAAAAGTATGACATTAGAACACTCCCTGACACCATACACAAAAATAAACTCAAAATGGATTAAAGACCTAAGTGTAAGGCCAGACACTATCAAACTCTTAGAGGAAAACATAGGCAGAACACTGTATGACATAAATCACAGCAAGATCCTTTTTGACCCAGCTCCTAGAGAAATGGAAATAAAAACACAAATAAACAAATGGGACCTAATGAAACTTAAAAGCTTTTGCACATAAAGGAAACCATAAACAAGACCAAAAGACAACCCTCAGAATGGGAGAAAATATTTGCAAATGAAGCAACTGACAAAGGATTAATCTCCAAGATTTACAAGCAGCTCATGCAGCTCAATAACAAAAAAACAAACAACCCAATCCAAAATTGGGCAGAAGACCTAAATAGACATTTCTCCAAAGAAGATATACAGATTGCCAACAGACACATGAAAGAATGCCCAACATCATTAATCATTAGAGAAATGCAAATCAAAACTACAATGAGATATCATCTCACACCGGTCAGAATGGCCATCATCAAAAAATCTAGAAACAATAAATGCTGGAGAGGGTGTGGAGGAAAGGGAACCCTCTTGCACTGTTGGTGGGAATGTAAATTGATACAGCCACTATGGAGAACAGTATGGACGTTCCTTTAAAAACTAAAAATAGAACTACCATATGACCCAGCAATCCCACTACTGGGCATATACCCTGAGAAAACCATAATTCAAAAAGAGTCATGTACCACAATGTTCACTGCAGCTCTATCTATAATAGCCAGGACATGGAAGCAACCTAAGTGTCCATTGACAGATGAATGGATAAAGAAGATGTGGCACATATATACAATGGAATATTACTCAGCCATGAAAAGGAACGAAACTGAGTTATTTGTAGTGAGGTGGATGGACCTAGAGACTGTCATACAGAGTGAAGTAAGTCAGAAGGAGAAAAACAAATACCATATGATAACACATATATATGGAATCTATTAAAAAAAAAAAAAAAGGTCCGAAGAACCTAGGGGCAAGATGGGAATAAAGATGCAGACCTACTAGAGAATGGACTTGAGGATACGGGGAGGGGGAAGGGTAAGCTGGGACAAGGTGAGAGAGTGGTATGGACATATATACACTAGCAAACGTAAAATAGATAGCTAGTGGGAAGCAGCTGCATAGCACAGGGAGATCAGCTCAGTGCTTTGTGACCACCTAGAGGGGTGGGATAGGGAGGGTGGGAGGGAGGGAGACGCAAGAGGGAAGAGATATGGGAACATATGTATATGTATAACTGATTCACTTTGTTATAAAGCAGAAACTAACACACCATTGTAAAGCAATTATACTCTAATAAAGATGTTTAAAAAATAAAAATAAAATGAAAATAATTTGTACGGAATATTTGTCTTTTTAGGGTTTCCTGAAGCAGCCTGGCTGGCTGGCAAGTAATTATCAATCCATTATTCAACTGTTTATTGAGCATTTATTTTGTTTTCTGCACGGTGATATGCACCATTTATAAAAGCTTAACATTTGACTAGTGCATCACTCGTTTCTAAAGCATGTTTGTGGCAGCGGGGAAGGGGAGAGATAAATCAGGAGTTTGGGATTAACATATACACACTATTATATATAAAATAGATAAACAACAAGGGCCTACTATAGAGCACAGGGAACTATACTCAATATCTTGTAATAAACTATAATGAAAAAGAATATGAAATAGTATATATATGTATTAATGTATAACTGAATCACTTTGCTTTACACTGGAAACTAACACAACATTGTAAATTAACTATACTTCAATGAAAAAAAACCTTAAAAAATAAAGCACGTTCATACTCATTTTCCCACTTACTCTCATAACCTCTGAGATGGGTGGACAGCATAAGTATTATTCTCTCCTTTTGGCACGTGAAGAAAGAGGTGAAGGATGAAGGGACTTGGCTAAAGTCCCTATTTGCCAGTTAATGACCAAGATATGCCAAGATATGACCTTTTCTATCGACTTCCACTGCCTGGGTACTTCACCTAGAAATGTTGTTTTGTTTTTGCTTGGTTTGTGAATCATGGAATCTTTATACATAAGGGGGATGGGGAGGAAACTGCAGACTCTTGTTTCAGAGTGAAAGACTGGATAAATTGTAACAGAACTTTAACTCAATTTGTAGACAAATTCGTAGGGTAAATAGGAAATGATAATCTGAGAAATGAGTGAGACTATATTAGCATGGTTACTGAGGATGGGAAATTGTGGGAGTACATGTTTCAGTTTATTGTTTTTCATTTATACTTGCCTGTTTGGATATAACACACATTCAGTACAAACAGTTCAATGAATTTTTATAGTGTGTGCAATGGAGTAATCACCACCCAAAACAAGATACAGACTATTTCCAACAACTAAGAATGTTCTCTTAGGTTCCCTCCCAGGCACTACCCCACCCTCCTCCACCCAGAGCTAGGAGCTATTCATAATTCTGTAACATGAGTTTTGTCTCTTCTTCACCTTCATATAAATGGAACCAGAGGGTTTACACTTTGGTTCAACACAATCCCTGTGAGATTGATCCAAGTTGTGTGCAGCAGTGGTTTGTCCTTGTTAACTGTTGTGTAGTATTCCATGAATGACTACACCATTATTAATTTATCCATTGCAAGGTAAATAGGCATTTGGGTTATTTCCAGTTTGGGGTTATTATAACAAAGCCACTATGAGCATTTTCGTACATGTCTTTGGAGGATATATGTAGTATTAATCTTGGATATATACATACTTGGGGATAGAATTGTTGGGTCACCTGGTAGGCATACATTAACATTAATCAATACTGTTAAACAGTTTTCCAAAGAGGCTGGACCAATGCACGCTCACACCAGCAATGTACGAGATTTCTAGGTGTTGCACAGCCTCCCTACACTGGTTAGCGCAGCTAGAGGCTTGATCTCACTGAGCTGTGATCATTTCAGCAAGCCTGGGGGTGATGTTGTGTTCTTTCAACAAAACACACCTAATTTCAGGTTTTCCTGATAATAGTTTATCTGTGCCATTTATACTTGAGGGTCAGTTTTGCTAAATAGGAAATCTTTGGCTCACAAGAATTTACTCCATTTTCTTCTGGTATGAAGTGTTACTGCCAGAAGTTTAATCATAATCTCATTTTATTTCTATTTCTTCTTTCATGTTAGCAGCCATTGATACACAATGCCAAGATCCCTTAATTTATTAGAGTTTGCAAAATAATGATATTCTAATTTTATCTTTCATTTTAATGGATAAGCAGAAATGATTTTATAAGAAAGCTACCCCTCATCTACTATTAAGTAACCCATTAGTAAAGTTCATACAGGAAAGTGAGGAAAAATGTTTATTTCCTTTTATTTACTGACTTTCCAAATAATGGTTTCCTGCCATCCTCAGATGACATCCTCGTTGGGTCTTCATTTCCGCGTGCAGGCTTTCTCTAGTTGCGGCGAGCGGGGGCTACTCTTCGTTGTGGTGTGCGTGCTTCTCATTGTGGTGGCTTCTCTTGTTGCAGAGCACGGGCTCTCGACATGTGGGCATCAGTAGTTGCAGTACGCGGGCTCAGTAGTTGTAGCGCATAGGCTTAGTTGCTCTGCAGCATGTGAGATCTTCCCGGACCAGGGATTGAACCCATGTCCCCTGCATTGGCAGGCGGATTCTTAACCACTGCACCACCAGGGAAGTCCCCGTGTTTTAAATATGATCATGAACTCCTGGATTTAAACATATTTGATGGGTTTTAATTTACTGTAGTTCTTATCTTTATTGAAACTCAAATCGTCCCACCTTTGGCCAGTGGGGGCCTCCTTAGGTTGACTCTTAAGTTCTTTGCCATAACTCTAAAGTCTTTGATAGCTTTTTTGCTTTCTAGTATGAGAAGATATTTGAGGCTTATCTTGTACACTTCCTGCCCCAGCCCTGAACCAGGCATTTCACCAAGAAGCTCAGATTTATTTTAACAGGGAATGGTTTTTCAAGACTATGATCTGAGAACGAGGCATGCTTTTTGCTGTTGGGTTGTTCAGTTTTTTACATTGGACAGATCTAGGAATTATATAAAGATAAAATACCTCATGAGTTCATATTGCTATTTCCGATTCAAATTCAGGACTATAGGGTTTTTCCTCAACCTCTTCTATGTAGAATTTTTATTGTATCTCTTCCACAGTAAGAATTTTGATTCTCTAGAGAATATGGAGTTGGAACGTTCCTTACCTACTCATGGAATTAACACCTCTTAACTATACACAACATTCTCTAAAGAACAATAATTCCACTACCACCAATTATGATTAATAAAACAGTAAAAAAATTTTGCCATACACTATCCCAATAACCCCTCATATTTCTTCTTTTTAACTCACATTTAGTCTTAGTTCTACAACTAACAATATAATTAATGCTCACTATTTACTGCTATGTCTGTCTCTCTCTCTAGTTATTTTGGTGTTTGACACCCATTCTCTAGTGAATTCCTTAGGAAAGGCCAATGAAAACAATATTCTCCGTCTGTGCCATGTATACTTGAGGGTTAGTTTGGCCAAATAAGAAATCCTCGGGGCTTTGCAGACGCCGCCACCCCGGAACCTCCCGCGCTGCCTAACCATGGTCAACCCTACCGTGTTCTTTGACATCGCCGTCGACGGCGAGCCCTTGGGCCGCGTCTCCTTCGAGCTGTTTGCAGACCAAGTTCCAAAGACAGCAGAAAACTTTCGTGCTCTGAGCACTGGGGAGAAAGGCTTTGGTTATAAAGGTTCCTGCTTTCACAGAATAATTCCGGGATTTATGTGCCAGGGTGGTGACTTCACACGCCATAATGGCACTGGTGGCAAGTCCATCTATGGGGAGAAATTTGATGATGAGCATTTCCTCCTGAAGCATGCGGGTCCTGGCATCTTGTCCACGGCAAATGCTGGCCCCAACACACACGGGTCCCAGTTTTTCATCTGCACTGCCAAGACTGCGTGGTTGGATGGCCAGCATGTGGCTTTGGGCAAGGTGAAAGAGGGCATGGATATTGTGGGAGCCATGGAGCGCTTTGGGTCCAGGAATGGCAAGACCAGCAAGAAGAGCACCATTGCTGACTGTGGACAAATCTAATAAATTTGACTTGTGTTTTATCTTAACCACCAGACCATTCCTTCTGTAGCTCTGGAGAGCACCCCTTCATCCCCATCTGCTCAAAATGTACTATAATCTTTGTGCTCTCATTGCACTTCTTTGGGTTCCATATTTTCCTTATTCCCCTCCAAGTTTAGCTGAATTGCAAAGTTAAGTTTATGGTTATGAAATAAAAACTAAACAACCAAAAAAAAAAAAAAAAAAAAGAAATCCTCGGCTCACAGGAATGTACTCCATTTTCTTCTGATATGAAGTGTTACTGCCAGAAGTTTGATCATAATCTAATTCTATTTCTCTTATGTATATTTGTTTATCTAGCTGTTCAATGGATGTTTTTTCTTTAAAGTCCAGTTATTTTACTAAAATTTATTTATATTTGTTTATTTATTTATTTTGGCTATGCCAGGTCTTAGTTGTGGCATGTGGACTCTTAGTTGCATCATGCATGTGGGATCTAGTTCCCCGACAAGGGCCCCCTGCATTGGGAGTGCAGAGTCTTACCCACTGGACCAGCAGGGAAGTCCCCTAAATATATATATATATATATATATATATATATATATATACACACACACACACATATATATATATATACATATATATATATATATACATATATATATATATCTAAAATAAGTTTATTTATTTATTTTATTTTTGGCTGCGTTGGGTCTTCGTTGCTTCGCCCGGGCTTTCTCTGGTTGCGGAGAGCGGGGGCTACTCTTCGTTGTGGTGCACCAGCTTCTCATTGCGGTGGCTTCTCATTGTGGAGCATGGGCTCTAGGAACGTGGGCTCAGTAGTTGTGGCACGCGGGCTCAGGAGTTGTGGCGCATGGGCTTAGTTGCTCCATGGCATGTGGGATCTTCCCAGACCAGGGCTCGAACCCGTGTCCCCTGCATTGGAAGGCGGATTCTTAACCACTGCGCCACCAGGGAAACCCCATGTGTATCTTTATAAAGGGCAAAGAGGCAGAAGATGATTTTATAAAGAGACACACAGGGCTTCCCTGGTGGCGCAGTGGTTGAGAATCTGCCTGCCAATGCAGGGGACACGGGTTCGAGCTCTGGTCTGGGAAGATCCCACATGCCGCGGAGCACCTGGGCCCGTGAGCCACAACTACTGAGCCTGCGCGTCTGGAGCCTGTGCTCCTCAACAAGAGGCCGCAACAGTGAGAGGCCTGCGCACCGCGATGAAGAGTGGCCCCCGCTCGCCGCAACTAGAGAAAGCCCTCGCACAGAAACGAAGACCCAACACAGCCAAAAATAAATAAATAAATTAATTTAAAAAAAAAGAGACACACAGAGGAGACGTGATGTAAAGATGGAACAGAGAGATGTGAAGATGCTGGTCTGAAGCTTGGTGGTGTTGTAGCCCCAGCCAAGGAGTGCCGGCAGCCACCAGAAACTGGAGGAGGGAAGGAACAGACTCTCCTCGAGGGCCTCCAGAGGGAGTGCAGCCCCGCTGACACCCTGATGTGGACCCAGTGATACTGATTTCAGGCTTCTGGTCTCTAGAACTGGGGGAGAATAAATTTCTGCTGTTTTAAGCCACCAAGTTTGTAGTTACAGCAGCCACAGGAAACAAATACAAAGATCAATCAAGGTGATTCAGTGAATAGAGTGGCCCAAAGCGATTTAAGGAACTCAATGAACTCGAGTTGCGGAACTCTGAGTCAGCTGAGCACAAAGCCTCCACCTTCCCCCCCAGGAGAGAGATTGCACCTCAATTTACTTTCCCATAGGGCCAGCAGCTCATTTACTCTGACAGGACAAGGACCCGCAGTGGCCCCAAAGTCCCCAGGTGGCGTCCCTACACCATTCATTTAAACAGCTTCACCCCCAGTTCAGAAGGCCTGGGATCAAGAATCTGGCTCTCCCCCACTGACCCGGAGGCTCTTCTCCAGCGCTGTTAGTGGCTACACTACCGAGAGCTCTTTCCAAAGTCCTGGAGGAGTTCTGCCCCAAGACTCGGAGGTCCAGACCTTTGAGGAATTAACACCATCTGCTGTATTAATCATATTTTTCATTTTCTGCATTTTATGATGTTTTGGCATATTGGGAGCCTTGCCAGCTGGGGAGAAACTGCCTTTCCCAGGGCTAAACTCACCTGCAGACACTCCTTTCATATGCAAACCAAGCAGCCCTGGTTCTTATCTCCAATTACTTCCTTTATCTGACTCACCCCCCAAGCAGTATTGTCCCTCCCCTAAATCACCCCAGGGCCATGTACCAGACAACTTCTGCCCCAAAAGCCACTGAAACCATTCATACCAGCCAATCCTAGGCCTGTCTTGCCTTTCCTGTGGAAACCCCAATAAAGGCTGTGCCCTATGCCTTCCTTCCCCTCCTTTCTGCCTCCTGACTGGTCCTGGGGCTTCCCCACATGGCCCTGCATGCTGTGACCTGCCTCTCATTTCTCGAGGAGTACAGCATTAAACTTTTCTTTCAACAGCATTGCCCTCTTCATGTCATCACTTGGTCACCATTATAAATTAAGACTTGGGCACAAAATACCAGCAGAGTTTAGCCAATGACTGACAATGTTATCAATTGGGGTATCGGTACCCCAGCTGTATTGCCCTCAAGTGGGATAACTTTGAATTTCCCCATGAGAGGAAGTCCAGATGGGCAGAGGTAGCCGGCTAGATAAGGCATCTTTGTATCTTTCCCTTTCCCACCTCGGACCCCTTCCAGGTGTTTTCTGCACTTCCAAAATAAACAATTGGCTTCTGATCCCTTGTTTCTGGATCTGCATCTGGGTGACCCCAAACTAAGACAGAAAAGGTGACAAAAAGATAAGTGCAAAAAGAAAAGTGTCTGGGTGGTGCAATAAATGTATAAAGATGAGTGAAGGGGAACAAAGGAGGGTGTGGTTAGTTCTACCCACCTGGGGTAGACTTATTGGCACGAGATGGTTCTTGAGCTGAGTTTTGTAATAAGTAAGTGAGTTTTGAAATAAGGCAAGGAATCTGGGGTGGGCCAGGGGAGGGAGTGATGTGAGCAAGGAGAGGATTCCAAGAGGGTGAGCAGAGATATAAAACAATCGTGCATGGTGGTGAATTGCACGGAGGATCTACGCTTGTCAAGAGGTGAGGCTGGAGATGTTGGCATATCACGGGGGGCCCAGTGTTCAATCTTATAGGTAACAGGGAACCTTTGAAGAGGCTAATACATGATTAACTTGATCAGATTTGCGTTTCCTCCTGACAATGCCATGGAATTTCGGAGATGATTTAGGAAGAACAATTGCAAAATCCAAGGTAAGAGAATAAGGATATGAACAAATGCTGTAACATCGTCAATGGAGGGGCTATTCACAGGGATGTCATAGAGGGAAAACTAACAGGAATTGAGCGTAGGGGCTGGGGAAGAGTCAGGAGATGCTGAGAAAAATTATCCCAAGCTTGGAAACAAGGTAAAAAGGTAGGCTGCACAGCTTGTCAATGACAAAGAAGGGTGAAAAACCCACCCAATGATTATCACAGAATGTACTTTGTTTAGCTCATTGTTTACTAGTAACTGAAGTTCCCAGACATAAAGAAGTTACATGTTAACTTGTAGATTTTTGTCTGGTAGAGATGAAAATAATTTCGGTCCAGTGGAAAAGAAAACCCCAAAGGTTATGTTTGATTGCCCTCTAGTGCATTAGCCAGTTTTTAATCCAATCCATCAATCCTATTCTAATGTTTCTTCATTAATTTGCTTATACATACCTACCTTCTCATTTGGTCTTTGTAACAGTATTAACATCTTACTATTTCCTGCATTAATTAGTGAGTTGAATAATATATTTGACAAATGTTCATTTTACATTTACATGAGAGTCATGATTTTCTCATTTTGAAAATTATAATCTAGTAGAGTGCATGTATGACATTGGGTATCTGGCTCTGGTGACAGTGTGGAGAATGAGGATGGTCCGCAGAGAGAAGATCTAGTTTGTTGATAAAGATAATAACATCTCTTGCTATGTGCTTGAACTTGAGGTGTCCTTGTGGTATCCAGAGGTAAATGTCTACTGACCTACTTTCCTGGAGACAGGAAAGAACTTAGGGAGTGAGGCCGCAGCAATTTTGGAAAGGCGGAGGCTCTAAATAAGTAACTGAGCATGATGAGCGTTGGAGTGGTCTCTGCAAGTATACTGTACACACACGCATACACACGCTCACACACACTCACAGGGGCAGGACAAAGCTACTGCTAATTGCTAATTTGTTTTTTCATCAGAAAAATGGAGTGCTCCTCAAGCTTCATATGCTGAGATGGAGAAGCTACCAAATAATTTTTAAATCAAATTAAACAGCAGAATAATTACTTTCAATCCACAGATATTTTGAGTTTCATTGACAAATTAATATAATACTCTTGCTGCAACCGTGCAACAATCAGACCAAACATAAGGATACCAGCCTTTGCTTGTCATCAAAAATAATCTTCGGATATTACTTGTTCACAAGGGGGGAGACTACTTAAAAAGTTATCCAGAACTTGGATATAGGGTCAAAAGGTGGGTGACATGTCCTTTCAAAGCCACAAAAAGGTGAAAGCTCATTGAGGGTTTGTCCAGGAGGATGTACTTCGACTCGCTCTTCACTGTTGATTACAGGGAGAGGATATGGTACTATAATAAACGTTTGGCACTTTGCGAGAATATGCACTTAAATTTTTTCTTCAGTTATAAGGTATCACTTTTTTTCACTCGTTAAATTTCCTAAACACTTAATTCAAAGCAGAAATTGGTGGGGCACCTTCGATTAAGGAAACATTGTACTATTTTAGTTGAATTTTACTTATATCCTTGTAAGTATTCATGTTAACTAATCAAATCTTCTAATTTTCCATTTAGCCACCTAAGACATTGACAGGAGAGCGATATCAATGGCTGACAGCTATCAATCAATCAGTTATAAAGCACAATTATGAGACTAAGACTTGTTAGTCCCTTTTAATTTTCTTCTCCAATGGAGCAACTGTTTTGATTGCTAGATACAGCAAAGCAAAAGACGTGCAATATTTTGATTTTCATGGAGCATTTAAGTTTTATATTTTGAGTAACACCGTCATCAGCAGCTATAAATATAAAATATATAAAAACATAATATATATATTCTATATATGTAATGTCTCTGAGTACATATCTTTGTTCTAGATGTCACAGCATTATAAAGTAAGGGGGTGGGTGTAAATGGTCCCTTCATAGTTACACATCTTGATTAAGGCTTCTCATTTCTCTTCCTCTGAAGAGCCAGTGGGGTGAGAGTTTTAAATCATTGGGATTTCTGGGAATTCCCTGGTGGTCTAGTGGTTAGGATTTAGCGCTTTCACTGCCGTGGCCTGGTTCGATCCCTGGTTGGGGAACTGAGATCCCGCAAGCCTCGCGGCGTGGCCAAAAAAGAAAAAACAAGTCATTAGGATTTCCACTTGAAGGTGAGCTGAGAAAATACAGTGACACTAATGGAAAATTAACCTAGTTCATCTTGCTGCCTTTTAATATTTATGAGAACAGATGGTTATAATAAATGGTCAGTTAAAATACGTGTCTCCCCATCCCATGTTGGTAATGGAAAGTGAGCGGTAAGGTTGTACATGTCTGAACACAATCCTGGTAGAAGGGAACGTTTGACAAGACCTGCTATCCTTGCTCACTACTTATAGGCAGAAATGAAACCAGAAATTATGGGAAGGTTTCTTCCAGAAGAGGATAAGACATTTCTGGAATATCTTTGTCCGCATTTTCTCCGGGTTGTTTTTGCTCCATCTGAGTGAGATGCTGTTGGCATATTGAATTTCTAGGAACTTGTAGAATGTAAGATGCTGAAGGACACTAGTTGTTAGGAATCCAAAGTGGGGGAGAGCTGGAGCTGATAAATGCAGTGGCTATATTTAGAAAACGAGGACAAAGGGTATAACTAGAAATTATAGTGCAGTCTACTTAATTTTAATTCTAAAAATGTTCAGAAAGCCAATTGCAAAAATCTCGAACATTGGCTTTGTAAAGGACACACTTTATCAGACCAATCCTAATTTTCTTCTACAATAGTGATTAACTACTAGAAGAGTTTAGAATGGGTCTGAGACATTTCAATTTTAGGGAATTTTTGGCCTTTAAATTCTGAATAATACACGTCCTAGTAGGTTGTGAAATATTTGGAACTTACTAATATTAGGTTGATTTACATCACACACACACATAAAATGATTACCTGGGGGTTAGCATGAGTTACCACGGGGCTGTGATTCCTTGCAGCAATTCTGAAGTTCAAAAGGGCTCTGAAAACAGAAGGGTTTTTGTTCAGTATGCGGCAAAGTTTTTGGCTGTAAAACTTGACCTGAACCAACGTAAGGCTATTTTTAGTCTTTATACTACTTAGTGTGAGAAGTCCTATGTTTCACTGCAGAAACGTTAGCATGATTGATTACAGCTCGCTGCTCCGACCCCTGCTGATGTTACCCGACGATCTATACCTGCACCATTTCCTTTCTGAGGCCCCGAAATTATGAATTCTGAAATGCAGCTGGAACTAAAGGCTGTGGATAAAGGACTGTAGAAAAGTATTAAATATTTTCTCTTAGTTTTTTAAAAAGAAAGGATTAAGAAGGCGCATATAATACGTATGAATGATACTAAATTTCCAGAGGTAGTTCACATTGGCCTCCTTTTGATTTCATAGAATTAAAAGACTTTTTGAGAAGGATCCCCTGGTCTAGCCCCTTCATCTCACACGTGAGGCAGCTAAGATCTAGGGAGGCTACGTGCTTTGCTTAAGGTCCTGTATTTCAAAACCCATAGGAGGGGCTTCCCTGGCGGCACAGTGGTTAGGAACCCACCTGCCAAGGCAGGGGACACGGGTTCGAGCCCTGGTCCGGGAAGATCCCACATGCCGCGGAGCAACTAAGCCCGTGTGCCACAACTGCTGAGCCCGAGTGCCACAACTACTGAAGCTGGGGCACCTAGAGCCCGTGCTCCGGAACAAGAGAGGTCACCGCAATGAGAAGCCCCCACTCGCTGCAACTAGAGAAAGCCCGTGCGCAGCAACGAAGACCCAACGGAGCCAAAAATAAATAAATAAATTTATTTAAAAAAAAAACAAAAACAAAACCCATAGAGGACGTTCCAAATGATTTTCTCAGCGACTTATTATCAAGTCGTTGCCTATAAATGGCCCCGTGCAACTGTAGAATCGAACATCTGTAGCCTTTTAGTTTGGTCCTGCCTAACCCCCGAGTTAATGAGAAAACAGCACAAAACAAAATAAAAAATGATTAGGGTTCCCTTCATCCCCGGTGGGTGGGGCGAGGACTTGGTTTAGTTGCCTTCACGCCTGCGACCTGGGACCTGGGACCCAGACCTTGGGCTCCGCGGTCAGGGCTCGGGGTTCGGCATCCACTCAGGGGCACCTGCTGGGTTACATGCCTGAAGCTTGGTGCACGGGGCCTTCACAGCCTGTCGAGAGCTTGTCACCTCCCTGGAGCTCGGACATCCAAGCTGGGTATATGTAAGAAAATCCATGAGGTTGCAGGGCAAATAGAATTCTGATTGTATCTACTTTTTACATAGTCAGACACAAACAAAGCTTTGTTAATATCTAAGAGCCTGGTGGCCACGGGTCAGCACTTTAGCTGGTGATGTGACACTGCTGGAAAGTGAAGAAGAGGGGACACTCCAAGGGGCTGACACAGCCCCTCCACGCCTCCTTGCTGCCAGCACATCGTGAAGATGGCAGTTTACGTGCACATGGTTAAGTGGCTTTATACGTTGTAGTATCTTTAAAAATTTTTTTTAAATTTTTATTATTTTTTTATTGAAGTATAGTTAATTTGCAATGTTGTGTTAGTTTCAAGTGTACAGCAAAGTGACTCAGTTATACACAATATATATATATACATATATCCTTTTTCAGATTCTTTTCCCTTAGAGTTGATTACAAGATATTGAATATAGTTCCCTGTGCTATACAGTAGGTCCTTGCTGTTTATCTATTTTGTATATATTAGTTTGTATCTGCTAATCCCAAACTCCTCATTTATCCCTTCCCCACAGCTTTCCCCTTTAGTAACCATACTTTGTTTTCTATGTCTGTGAGTCTATTTCTGTTTTGTAAACAAGTTCATTTGTATCATTTTTTTAGATTCCACAAATAAGTGATATCATATGATATTTGTCTTTCTCTGTCTGACTTACTTCACTTAGTATGATAATCTCTAGGTCCATCCATGTTGCTGCAAATGGCATTATTTCAGTCTTTTTTATGGCTGAGTAATATTCCAATTTATATATGTACCATGTATTATCTTAAATTGTGTGATCTTCACAAAAGTTTTGTAATGAGATGGGGAATGACCCTGAAAATATTTTGTACCACACATAGGTTCATTGGTTATTTCATCACAGAGTAGTTCAAAGAATCTTTGAGTTTAAAGAGGAGCTATTCATTTCTTAGCTTTTGTGAAGTATCTTTTTCAGCAAGTTGGGCAAGGTTTAGTAACGAAACGAGTACAGAAGGAAACCAAATTTGATATCAGACTTTGAATAACTGTATCACAGTGTTAAATCAAGATCTTGTGAAATAATGAAGCACAATTAATCACAAAGTAAAGTGTGTTTTGTTCCATTAATAGATGAAATAAAATGAGAATTATTAAAAAATATTATTTATTTTATTCTTTTACATTTAAATTTTGTGTATGTTTTAGAATAATATTAATGCAGTAGCATATATACAAAACAATATATATATGCACAGACACACACACACACACACACACACACACACACACACATATACAAAGCAAGTTCAAAATTTTTTTATAGCAGTGTATGATCAAGCATTTGGAGACCAGTGCCCCAGGACCGGCTCCTGCCCTGTACCCTCAGCAGGTGTCCCTGGTTCTGACCCCATCTTGCCTTGGAATGATGATATCTGACCCTGATTCTCTATAGCTGGATTGAACATTTTCGTTATTAACACCGAAATACCAATCTGGAAAAAAATGCAAAAATATTCCTAGAGTGAGATGACAGTTTAATGGGTTTACATTTGCTAAAATGCATTAGCATTGTGAAGTGTGGGATGGGAGGGACCTATTCAAATTCCTACTCTGTTGCTCACCAGCCCTGTGCTGTTGGGCAATTTCTTAACCTCTCTGGGACTTGGCTCCCTCATTTATAAAGTGATGACAATGCATCTTCAGAGGGTTCTTGAAGTTTAGGTTCAAACAAGGTAGACTTTATGAAAAAACCAGAGTGTCTACTGCATCCTTAACACTCTCACTTCTCTCCATAGCTCCCACTCCCGAGAAAGGTCCTTCCCAAACTTTTTTCACATGTGGGCAACAGTCCCACCTAGAGAGGCAAATACACTCTGTGCAAAAAAGTGTTGTCTATTGTTGTTCATTACTGCTTCCCTGGAGCACAGCACAGGTGTGCGGAAGAACAGTTGAAGGAGCTATTAAATGTTTGCTGATCATTTAACTTTTCCAACTCTGTAAAGAGGGTATTTCGATATTCCAAAGTTGCAGATGAGGAAACTGAAACTAGAGGTTAAGTAACTTGTCCAAGACAGCAGAGCCGGTCAGTGGCAGAGCAGGGCTTGTATGCTATTTAAGACTAGCATACGTAACCGTAGAAATCCATGGAAACTTTTCTGGAATAGCTTGCCATCTTTTGTGTTTTCCCTCTTATTTTCCAGTACCTTCTACTCCATGGACAAAGTAGCAAAGGCAAATACAAGAGCTGGCTGGGTTTTTGTTGTTGTTGTTTGTTTGTTTTTTTTAACCTAGCAATTGATCTCACCGGCCCAACCAATTGAGCTTGAGAACTTGCATCATTTTTCTCTTTTGTCAACTGTAGGTAATCCCAGTGAGGGTTATAAATATAACTGCATCACTATGAGGATGGCTACTGCTGTAGGCTTTGTGAAATGCTTCTGATCATCTGCCTGCTTGTATATTACTTGGGGGGGGCGGTCAGGGTGGGGATTCTAGGTAAGAAACCAGAGAAGAACTAGAAGGCATGATCTGACTCTACTGTTTTGGTGAAATCCTTGCAATTTCTTGGTAGATATTGCATATTTCCAGATACTCCAGAGCTTACACATCTGCCACCAAAGCAGGGATGGCAGACAGAGAAGTTGTTGCCATTTATTGAATGCTTATGAAGTTCCAGGCACACTTTCTGTCAGCTTATTTAATCTTCACACCGTTTCTACATGGTCGGCCTTGTTTACCCCTCTTTTACAGATGAACGTATTAAGTTTCAGAGAGGGTGAGAACTTGTCCAGGGTAACTAAGATTGCACGTGGCAGAGTCAGAACTGGAACCCATGTCCACCTGGATCAAGATCCCCACCTTTAATCACTACTCACACCATCTCTTGTGAAGATAACACCCAGAACTGCCGGGCTGATTGACAAGATCTTCTTTCCAGAATGAAAACCAGTGACTGTCATTGAACACAAGTGTCTTGCCTGATGAGTGTGCTGTTTTGGAGTCCGATTGCTGCCTTGGAATCCTGGATCCACCACTTAGTTCTAAACTTGCTTCCCTATCTACAAAATGAGCCTAATAACAATAGCACCAACCTCCCAGAGCTGTTTTAGGGATTAAATAAAAGTACTCATGTAAAGCATTTAGCACAGTGATTAGTAAGTTTTTTTAAATGTTAGCTATTTTTCACAGGGAACTATATTCAATATCCTGTGATAAACCATAATGGAAAAGAATAAGAAAACGAATGCATATATATATGTGAATCATTTTGCTGTACAGTAGAAATTAACACAACATTGTAAATTAACTATACTTCAATAAAATAAAATTTTAAAATGTTCGCTATTTTTATTATTAGACAGTTCCCAATGTAAATATGGATGGAGTTCCAAAAGTTCATTTTACATTCAGTTGTTTGGACTCAGACCATATGAAGAATATTAGATGTTCTATCTGATTACCCATAAATACTATTATTGTGTCGCTGGCAATGTATGGACTTAGATTTGCATCCCAGAAGCCGGGGCTCTGCAGGGTAAGGAGGGGGCAGAGCACAGTCTACTCTATCCCAGGGTTGTTCTCCTTGCGGGGCCAGTTCCAAGAGCCCTCAAGCTGCCTTAAGCCCTTCTTCTATGGTTCTATGAGGTTTTCTGCTTCAATATTATTCTCTTCTTGCAGTAGTAATTAAATATTCAGTGCCTCTGGCAGTTGTCCAAACCTTAAAAAAAATAAACAATCCTCTTCTCCCCACCACGCTTGCCCTCTGTGCCCTGCATCAAATATCCTATTTCCTCAGTAGCTGGCTCAGGCAAACAACCGCTAATTTATGACGATCCGTGAAAGCCCTAAACCTCTTAAACGCCCCAGAGTTGTTTACATTTTTGAAGAAATGGAATCTAGAGTTTCAGGCAGCAACACAGAGAGCAATCCCAGAATCTGTAGCGCTGGGATATTAATGATGCCCTTCTTACAATGTCGTTTTGAGAATGACGTGCCCTCAGACAGGGCTAATGGGTGCACTATCTGTTTTCTTACATACTACCTGTATGACAGAAGGTACTTTGAGGCAGACCAGCTTTACCTGGAAGTTTGACCTGGGAACATCTCTCTTAAGCTGACCTTGTTTTCTTCATCACCTCTTTCCTTCTTCCATTCCTTAAACCAGTTTTGCTAAGAGCTCCTGGATTAAAAAAAATAAATAGTTGTAAGGTAGACGGACTCTGGTAAAACCTGGGACCTCTGATGGGGTACGTGCTTGTTCAGTGACTAAGAGATTGTTGATGTGTTAGCGGAACACAAGAAGGATATGCAAACCAGTGACAGAGTGTGTGGGTGACAGATAGCTGAAGACTAAGGTTCCTGTATTGTCCAAGCTAAAATTTAGGACACATGATCTAAGTACAAATAAATTTATGGAGACAATGGGACCAAATAATTGAAACTGGGATGCACGTCAAACATATGATAGCTGAAGGAGCCGGGCAGATAACTGGAGAGAGGAGCCTTGCGGTGCAGTGGGAAGAGCTTTGACATTTCTATGTCCCTGTGCCCTAGGCAAAGACAAAGATGAATAACCCAAAGCCCCACCTTGCCTCTTCCAAACATAACAGAGAGTTAGTGACATCCTTTTTATGGTACTGGAGGAATGAAGAGCATCTGCCCTCCCTGCTCAGCTCCAGACCAGCATTTCCAACTGCTTCCTGAGCATCTTTCCCTTGATGTCCAGGAAGTGCTTCAAAGGGAACCTGCTGGTCCTCCTTTGATCTCAGTTCATGGCTTCCCCATACACAGAACCATACAAGCTAAATATAGCAATTATTTTGTCTTCCTCTTCCTCACTTAAAAAAAAACATCCAACTGGTCCCTGAGACCTTTTATTTCCATATTTCTACCACTGAAATATCTTTTCTATTCCTATTGCCATCATGACCCTCTATTTCAACTACTTCATTGGTTCCTTAGTTAACATCCTTGCATTCAATCTCATCCTCTCTATTCCCTCCAGACATACACACACACACACACACACACACACACACACACACACACTTTCCTCCTGCAAAATCTTTGGATATTTATTGTCTAGAATAAACTATAATGTCATACAATAGTGCTGAAGGTTTTGCCCAATTTGATTTCAGACTCTTCTTTCTAACTTCATCTCAACCAACGAACGTATCCTGCATCGGCTCACACCAGACTAATCATTTCCTGAAATAAGCTTCTGTGCTTTTGCAAATGCTCTTCTTCTTTTCCCACTTTTCATTGTTTTATTTTTAGATGTCTCTCCCTCTGTGGAGCTTGTCTTAGGTCTCCTGATGAGAATTAATTATTCTCTCCTTGGCGTTCCCTACAATGTCCCCATCTATCCTAGCATGTTCAGAGACGGACATGCATACATTTCCTCCTCTACCCCTCCCCGCACAGTCATTCATCTTTAGATCCCAATCACTTAGCCCACTGCCAGCATCTAAAAGGTACTTGCTAATAAGTGCATAAAGTCAGAGCTGAAATTCAAACCAAGGGAATTTGGCTTCCAAGCCTGGACCTTTCACCAATACAGACTATTTAGCTCTGAATCACAAAATCTTTAGCACCATGACAATGAAGTGTCCTTGGTCACAAGGGAGAGCTGGTAAGAGGACATGAATGATTCAACATAGCTCATCTCCACTAATGGAAAAATGTCTCAAATCTTAAGTATTAGTGATGATAGGTCTATGTCAATCCTTTTTTTTTTTAATCCCTTAGTTATAATCCAAATAGCTGGAACAGAGCTGTGTGATTGTGGCTGCAAAAATCTAAGGTTAAGAGAATTACTAATCAGAGGAAAGCAGCCACTGAGAATCAGGGCAGTAATGATATTGAACACTTTACATGTTACAATGCCTGGTATTTTTATAAGCTAATTTGAAAACTCAGAAAAATCCTTCCTTACAGATAAGGCAACTAAAGCTTAGAGATGTTAAATAACTCATGCAGAAACATATTTAAGTTTCTGAGATGAGATCTGAACACAGTTCTGAAAGACTTCAAAATTTAGCCTCTTTCCATACTCCAATAAACAAGTAAAATTAATTTTATACATTTTTTGTTGGTACAAACTAATACAACTAAAAATATCTGGATTAAGAATACAGTGTAACTTTTATCTTAACTCATAGCTATTTCTTATCAGTTATAATTATTGGGAACACAGTGACCAAATGTTTTTCTGCAAACTACTCTTGCTTAGAGTTCATCTTGCACCTTGATAAGTAAGAAGCACAAGAAATAGTAAGATAAGACATGGAAACATTGTGGTTGTGTGTCCAGTTTCAGATACACTTTGTTGCAACCAGAATTTCAGCTGGATGAAAAGACAAACTCAGCAGGTATGGTTCTCACTTTGCACCCTCCTACCTGTCACTGCTCAGGTAGAAACTCTTTAAGTTTCCCTGCACATCTCTTCCTGCCCAAAGGGACCAAGTCAATATCCAGTGAAGACATGTCGAAATGGCACAGTCTTGCTTCCTTTATTCTCTTATAATTATAAGAGTTCTTGCTGTGATGCTTCTAAAAAACGTTCTAGAATGAGCATCAAAAAGGAAAGGAGAGGCCCCTGGGAAGACAACTCCTCCAAAACCTGTTGCTTGTGAGATTGCACAATGGCGAGAAACGTTTGGACTTAGAGCTCTTGGCAGTACATTCTGTCCAGATTGCTTGGCGTCCAATTCCGCTACTCAGCAGTTTCATTCCGATTGGCAAAAGAATTAGATTTTTATTGGATATTACTCAGTCTCTAGAACATATAGTAATGGCCTAATGGGAGTTCATGGGCATTTGTTACTGGAAATAGAAAACATTCAAGGTGAAGAGCTCAAAAATTTCAAAATGTATTTGAAATTATCAAAGGACTGGGTTTGTCTGAAGGACCAACTGCTGAGATTCCTTCTGGCTCTAACATACATTGAACCTATGCTTACCAGATGCTGGCTTTGAACACTTTAGCATTTTCCTGTTTTCTCAAGGGCGTCTAAAGAAAGTGCCCAGAACAAAATGAAACTTTTAATATATCCTAATTTGAAAAGTACGAGTCTCCAGTTCTTTATTTCAGAGAGGTTTTTATAATATCTCCCTCATGGGATTGTTATGAAGGTTAAATGTGTGATGGAGTGAAAATGCTTTGTAAACTAAGATACTGTTATAATTTAGTTTTCTCCATGAGAAGTGGGTAGGAAATAGTTACAAATAAAACCATAAGACTGTTTGGTAGAGCAGAAGACCTCATTAAAATGCACATCTCCAGACTTCATCTGTAGACTCTGACATAGAATTGGTGATTGATTCTGATTTGAGCCGTAAGGAAGCACTCATCCTGTTTTGTTGAATGAATAAATGAAGTGGATTTGAACTGAAATTGGAAGGACGAGTGAGCTTTGAATGGAATGGATGTAGAGGATGGGGTAGGTAAAGAAGAATGTTCTAGACTGAGGAACCTGCACAAAGATCAGACAATAGCAATGGTTTGGTCTGCGGTCGGCTGTGCCCAGACGTGTCAAGGGCATCATGCGAGATGAGATTAGAAAGGTGACTTGGGAACAGATCATGGAGGACCCTGAATGCCAACTTGAGGGTTTGGATCAAATTCCATAACAATAAGGGGTCATTGAAGGTTGTGGGGAAGGGAGACTGACATGATGTACAAACTTTCTGGGTTTTGCCATGTTGCTTCTCCTAGCAGCATAATTCACCCCAAGATGTCTTGGGCAAAACATGGAGATAGGCTGGCTGGCAGGAAGCTACGGAGTAGTTTAGCAAGAGTGACAGTAGGAGAAAAAGCAGGGTCATAGACCCAAGGGAAGTGGAGGGATTGAATGAACGGCACAGGAGGGGAGCAGGAAGAGGGGGGTGGGATGGAGGGCCAGTTTTCCATTCGGAATCTTTGCCATGGGTGGAGGCAGAAGCAGCAGAGTTGATCTGAATAAGGTCAGAGCTTTAGGTGATTTCCTTACCAATCTTGTGGTTTTATGTCTGTTATCAATTCAGCACACTCCGGCCAATCAACTCCAGCTTGGACCATTTTCTCACACTATTGCCAAGACCTCTGGGAGGTCCTTTGAGTGCAGTGACAGGCCCTTCCTCTTAAAGGAAAATGCCAGCTACTTTCAAAGGAACGGGCCCTACTTTTTGGGTACTCCTTTCTCTATTTGCATCCTCATAGCAACAGAGAACACACAGATCGCTCCTACCCACAGCTCTGCAAATTAAGATTCACAGAGCTGCTAGGTGGGCAGTTTTTCAAGACAGCCTTTAGTTTTTGTGTTCTTTTTCCTTCTTGGCCCAGCACGACTAGTTAAATGCAGGAAATTAAGATCACATTGTCCGAGTGTGCCCTGACTAAATTCCATTAGATTGACAATCTCTGTAAGTCCTGATTATTTTGTTTTTAAGTTGTCTTCATATGCATAAAAATGCATCGTAACCAGCATCAAAAGATGTTTATTAAAAGTTCATTTGAGAGTGATGCTGGGTTATGCAGCCCTCAGGAGAGTAGGAAACAGTCACAACATCTGCCACGGAAGTGATGCTGAATTCTATACAGGAAGCATTCCGGTTCCCCTGTTTCTGCCTTTTTGGGGGTGGGGGAGGGGAGTAGGAGGCTATTGTTGGGTAGAAGCACGATAAAGAGTTGCTCGCTCCTGCCACAGAAAGCCAACTATTGATAAAACATTCCTCTCATTACAAGGAGACTGTAGAATTTTGCTAAGTATGTTGGAGGGAGCAAACCTTAGCAATATAATTAATAGAGACTGTACTTGAAGTGCTTCTTACAGAATGGGAGGTTTATTTCTCTGTTGGTGTTTTGGCCTTTGTCAAAAGGGATGCCATCAGTCTCTGATCTATAGGAGTTTATGATCTAAGAAGAATGGGTTGTAATATAAAGAATAAATAGCAAAAACACGAACACAGAAATTATACATAACCTTTGCTTTTATTTGCTTTTGATGATGACAGCAAATAAAAGCAAGTGTCATGTATAATTGAGAGGCTTAAAAATTGCTGGATGACTTTCATTTATTCAATAACCATTCACTCGGTGGCTACAAAATGCCAGAAGTGTCCGATGAACTAGAGACATAAAATTATACGAGACATAGTTCTACTCTCAGAGAGCTCCTGGTGTACCAAGAGCTATGGAAGCGTAACCGTTATGATGCCATCAGATAAGTGAAAATGTGGAAAGATGTAGGAGGCTCTCTGGGAGCCCAGAGGAGAGAGCGATTACTCTTTCTGGAAGTTGAGGGAAAGCTTCAGAGAGGGGGCAGATCTCCACCTGGGTCAGCAAGGATGAATTATTTATTTATTTAATTTATTTATATATATTTTTGGCCATACTGCCTGGCATGGGGGATCTTAGTTCCCCGACCAGGGATCGAACCCGTGCCCCCTGCAGTGGAAGCACAGAGTCTGGAATGCACTGGACTGCCAGGAAGTCCCTAAGATGAGTTATTTAAATGATAATTCCAAGCAGAGGCTAGAGGAGTGAAAAGGCATAGAATCAGTTAGAATATATGGTTTAATTAGGAAAATAACCAGTGAGGCAGAAACTATTTGTTGTCATTCCCCTTATTGCTCATTAAATCCCATTCCCATCAGGCATTGGTACCATATGCTTCTGAGGACTTGAGGCCCCTCTCCAGCCCAAGAGTATGGTCTTTAATAGTCTAAACCAATCACAGTCTATCAGTTCCCCTTACCAATGACTGTTTTTGGCATAGGCTGGTGTTATGAGTTGAACTGTCTCCCAAAAAGACATGTTGGAATCCTCACCCTGGTACCTGTAAATGTGATCATATTTGGAAACAAGGCCTTTGCAGATGGAATCGTGGTAAGATGAGGTCATTAGGGTGGGCCTTAATCCAATATGACTGGTCTTTATAAGAAGAGAACACCATCTGATGATGCAGAAACACACAGGGAGAACACCATGTCATGAAGAGGCAGAGACTGGAGAGATGCATCTATAAACCAAGGAACACCAGGGTTTTCTGATTTTCCTCCTAGAGTCTTTCGAGAGGGCTGGTCCTGCTGACATCTTTTTTTTTTTTGGCTGCGTTGGGTCTTTGTTGCTGCACACGGGCTTTCTCTAGTTGTGGTGAGCGGGGGCTACTCTTCGTTGTGGTGCGTGGGCTTCTCATTGCGGTGGCTTCTCCTGTTGCAGAGCACGGGCTCTAGGCACGCGGGCTTCTGTAGTTGTGGCGTGCAAGCTCAGTAGTTGTGGCACACGGGCTTAGTTGCTCTGCGGCATGTGGAATCTTCCTGGACCAAGGCTCGAACCCGTGTCCCCTACATTGGCAGGCACATTCTTAACCACTGTGCCACCAGGGAAGCCCCCTGCTGACATCTTGATTTTGACCTTCTACCCTACTGTGAGATAATAAATGTGTGTTGTTTTAGGCTGCCCAGTTTGTGGTACTTTGTTACAGCAGCCCTGGGAAACTCATGGAGCTGGATAATGAAATGAGAGAAAGCAGCTAGGGACTTCCAGGGACACCTTCCTCCTTCTCCTTCTTAGAAAAGAACCAAGATGGGGCATTTCTCCATCTGTCTTTGCCCATTACAGTTATGGTGGATGGAGTGGCTGTACCCATTTCACAACAGCAAGGGGATCTGTCTGAGCACCAAGGCCAATCTGCAGAGTCTGGTAGAAGAGAATGTACAGGCCCACAGTGATGTCATGGAATGGTTGAATTATCCTGGGATTTCTGGATTTTCTATTACATGAAATAATAAAATTTGTTATTTCCTGTGCCATCTTAAGGGAAAACACCTTAACTCATACATCAAGGGTTAGTGGTGTCTAGAGGAAATAATTGAAGTCAGGAAGTCTTTTGTTTACTACCAGCTACTGGCCATGGTCACCATTTCCAATAAGTCCTATGCAAAAGGGACACTCCCTGAAAAGTCACATCCTTTATTACGAGCCAGTTCCAAATTCCATTAAGGCTTCTTCCCTGGTGAAGGGGATGGGCCCATATATGAGTCTTGAGGTCCTCCCGACCTTTGTATGTGTTTCCCATCCCAGAAACACTCTCCCACCCCACCCTCTCCACCATCAAGCTATTCTCCACCCACCTTCTGGCTTTCAGCTTAGACACCCTTGCTTTGAGAAGATTTCATTGACTCCCAAGACAGGTTTAGGTGCCCTGTTAATGGCTTTCTGGGCACCCTGGACTTGCACCATCTTGGATTACACTGTATTGCAACTGCCTGTTTACTTTTGCTATCTCTCACTAGACTCTAAAGTCTTGGGGGCAGAGACTGTAAATGTCCCACTTACTGTTTCATGCCCAATCTAATACAAGGCCCGTCTCATAGTAGGCACTTGATAAATATGTATTAAGCGAATGAAAGACGTGGCAGTGCTGACAGTCTGCAGTCTAGAGTTTACAACATTCTGATGAGGGCCATGGAAAAGTGGGGTTGGGCGGGGCTTTGGCAAAATACAAAGGAGTGAGCCTTTGCCCCCAGCCTCTGGGTCCTATACTGGGATTCCTCCACACTCCTGACCTTTCCTTTTCTTCCCACATTCTACTTTTCTTTCTAGGTCCCTTCAAAAATTTCTAGATCTGGCTCTTATTTGAGCTGAATAGGTTAAAAAAAAAAAAAAAAGGAATGATCATGGGTTACCTAGCATGACCAACTAATCTACTACTTTTTCTAGGGAAAAAGCAGTTTAAAATTGCTTTCAAGGGACTTAAAAGCTGCTGGTCCAGTGGTAGGACTCCACACTTCCTCTGCAAGGGACATGGGTTCCATCCCTGGTCGGGGGAACTAAGATCCCACAAACTGTCCGGCAAGACCCTCCAAAAAAAAAACACAACAAAAAAAACCGTGTGCTTTTAATACCAGTTAAACTACATGGAACTATGTTTCCAGAAAGCTCCTAAAAAATAATGTCAGGAATTTATTATAGGGAGGGAGGAGGAAGGAAGTGGGACTTTCAGTACCTTCATAACAGTCGGTAGGTGGTTGCTTACTTTGGTCCCAGGGTCCCAGTAAGAACTTCTGGACATCATCCCATCTTTGATACCTGAAAACATTTTCCATAATGATCTTGGTGTAGTGTTAACCCAATCTAAGGTCATTCATTCCTAAAGGCTGACCATGCGTTTGTTTTATAGGTTTTTCTTCTATAGAGGAAGGCATGCAGTGTTCTGGTAGGTATAAGAATTCTAACGGCAATTTTTTTCTTTATTCATTCAAAAAACATTTGGGTGCCTCCCATGAATACACCAAACACTGTGCTAAGCATCCGGTGATCAATGGTAAGATATTCAGGAGCCCTATCCTAGCGGAGTTTATATTCCAATGGGAGGACAGACTACAAATAAAAATAAAAATTTGCTCCAAGTGTTGTGAATGAAAGCAATAGACTGTTGAGATAGAGAGTAAGGTGCAGGGAGGGCACCCAGTGGGTGATCACAGACAACTAATCTAAGAAGGTGACATTTGAGCGGAGACTTCAAGGATGAGAAGGAGTCAGCCTTCGGAAATGGGGTCACGTTCACCGTAAGTCAGTTAAAAATAGCCCGCAGTCTCTCCAGCTGCAAGGTTGGACGTATGGGCAACGAGGCTCCGCCGCCAGCACTAAAGATGGCGGACATGGGGGGCGGGTGCGGGGCGTGCCCGCGCCGTGATTGGTCAGTCAGGAGAGGCGTCATGTGGGCGGCGGCGAGCATCCGGGCTCCCGGCAGAGGCGCTGCGGAGGCTCCCGGGAGCGGGCGGCGTGGCGTGAGCGCGGCAAGCGGACAGCGGCGGGGCCTCCCGGGCAGCCAGCGTGGACCGAGAGGCGCGCGTGCCGAGCATGGCGGGCTCCCTGCCTCCCTGCGTGGTGGACTGCGGCACCGGGTAAGAGCCGCGGGCGCCCACCCCGCTCCCGCGCGGCCCCGCTCCAGCCCCGGCGCCGAGCACCTGCCCGCGGCCCGCCCCCTCTCTCACCTGGAGGCGCCCCGCCCGGGGCGCGGGTCTCGGCCGACAGCTGGGCAGGTTCGGGCGGCCGGCCCGTCTCCGCGCCCCGCTCCTCTCCTCCACGCCCGCGAGGGCCACGCGCGGAGCTCGCTCCCCTTGATGCGAAGAGGACCGAGGGGGCGGAGTCGGGCCGGCTCGCCTCGCCTCCCACCTCCTTTCTCCGCGCTCGGCCGGGGCCTCCCGGGATGCCAGCTTTCGGGCAGGCGGACCCCGCTGCCGTCACTTGCCTTCTGCCTGCCTGACGGTGCCCCTGCCTTCTCACGTTCTTAAAAGGGGCCCTCGTTTTGGGTTCCCAAACGCATGCCATTTCTCCTTGCTGAGGATTCTCACTTACTTGTGGAGGTTTTTATATTCATCTACCAAGTTGACACCTTTTTTTTGCAGCCCACTCTGCTCTCTTCTAGGAGTGAATGGTTCTCTCGGGCTAAGCTCTTGCTTTAGTTTGCATAGAGTTGCCTTTTCACTTAAAAAAAAAAAAGACTCCATTTTGAAAAACAGAAAGTCTAAATTTGGGAAAGCCTGTTTGTGGTATAGGTTTTATTTCGCATTACTTTTGGGGTGTGATTGCTTCTTTTGATGTTGTTGAGATATGCACAAGAGACCTTAGGAAATGTCCTGCACTTTCTTTCAGTGGCCCCCGCTTCGCTGGTTTTAGGAAGGTGCTCACCGAATCCATCTAGCTGGTGGTTTAGAAATTCAAGCTTGCCTGCTAAATTTAGCCTCTTCAAGATCTTTCAAGATGGGGTTTTAATCATTTTTTCCACAAAATATTCCGTGGTATGTTCACCTGAGCCTTGATTCTTTTCTGTAGAGAAATGCACTTGGTTTAGTTTCCTTGACAACCTTGTAGGGGTGTCTTCTTTAATTTGCTTCAGTCCGTCTCCTACGGATCGTTCTTTCCTTTTGCTGCTGAAGCCACCGGTAGTGGTTACAGGCTGGAAAAAACTGCCTCTTTGCTTGTACTAATTTTCCTTTTTGAAATACACATTGTACCAGAAGTTCCGGGGCTCTTTATTTTAGAAGTTGTTTGCTACCCAAAACCCAAGCCCAAACCAGTACTGATATTAACGCCCCCACCCAGTCGTTGGCTTCCTTATTCAACCCCTCCTCCCAGGAACTGGTGTTCACCCCACACCCACCTGAGGTCTGTTTGTGTCAAGAGTGCAGGCAGCAGGTAAAAGAATTTTTCCTTCTCACATTTGCACGTGAGATTTTTTGTTTTTGTGGTTTTGGTCTTGTAAAACTATTGAAATACAAAGCATTTCTTGGCAGAAGCAATAGAATGTGCCCACGGGGTTTGTCATACCTCTACTAATAGTAAGCTGGGGACCTTACTCATCATTCTTGCTGTAAATATCTAAAATGTGCTGCTCAGTTTTGACCTTTTGAGGTAGGTGGTATCTCACTTGGAGATGTAACTTCAGAATATCTTTGTTTTATGGCCCAGTTATGTTATTGTCTTCAGGCTGTCGTAGGCTTTGGTGTCAGGACTTAGAAACAGTGGCTGGGAATCTTCCCAGTGGGTTTCACATGGACATGTTCTGTTGTGGAAACAACGGTGGTTAATTATAAATTTCCAGTGTCCAGTGTTTGGCCACATGGAGCAGCCTGGAAGAGCCTAAATTTATTTAAGCATGATAGTAGCTCTTATATTTCCCATAGAGCTAAGTGGTTTTTGGATTGACTTTTACCTCAAAATACAATAAAAAGGGGTAAAATGCAGATGAAAAATAACTGGGACCAAGGAAGAGAATGGGCCTGGGGCGTCACCCTAAACTGTAGACCAGTGGTGCAGCCGGCCGGCCTCACATTTGGCCTTAGTCTTCCTGTCTGACAAAATTATAAGAGGGTCACCATCAGTTATGTAGTTCCTGTCATCGGGAAGGAAGGGAAATACCTGTTTCTCAGGTGAAAAAACTTTTCCTAGTACTAAATTCTAACAGAAAAATTCACACTGAATTATACATAGTGGACATTAATGATTGAGTAGACAGTGTACTAAATAGTATTTTTTAATTGCAAATAAATTTCATCCTGGGAGCCTGGCCTCCTCTGATGAGCCCTGAGACCAGCTCAGTGAGCACAGGCGAGCTGGGAGCCACGATAATCTGGACCACGGCTCTGCCTGCTCCAGAGATGAAGCTTCATTTACTTAAGTGAATCACTAGGCTGCTTAGTGTTCAGAGAATATCCCACAAATCCTAGTGTTACTTCTCTTAACTGGACTTTTCGTCTTTTTGAAGATTTTTATATTTTTAAACTTACTTTGAAAAATGTCAGATCTACTGAAAAGCTGCAATAAGAGTACCGAAAAACCTGCTATATATTCTCCATCCAGTTTACCAACTACTAACATTTGCTTTATTGTTCTCTATATACTATACACATTATCATTTTTCTGAACTGTTTGTAAGTCTCAGACGTCGTGCTGTTTTATACCAAGATACTTCAGTGTATCCTTTATGAAAACAAAGACCTTCTCTCATATAGTCACAGACCAGTGATCAAAATCAGAAAATTTAACGTTTATGCAGTAGCGTTGTCTACTAAGTCTGGATCCATGAACGGTCCCATTACGCCTCTGGACGCTCAGCTCTCTGCCCTCATCCGGCACCGTACACTGTGTGTGCCTGTGATCATGTCTTTTTAGTCTCGTTTCACTGGACCGGTTCCTTAGCCTTTTTCTGTCTTTCAGGACAGCGACATTTTTGACAGTCAGTTATGGATAATGTTCCTCAATTTAGGCTTGTCTGGTGTTTCTTTATGACAGATACAGGGTGTATATTTTTGTCAGGAGTACCACAGAAGTGATGTCAAAGCTTCTCAGTGCATCACATCAGAAGGCTTTTCCCCTCCAGCTTTATTGAGATGTACTTGACACACAACATTGCATAAGTTTAAGGTTACAACGTGTTGATTTGGTACATTTATATATTGCAAAATGATTATCACATTACGATACTAACACCTCCATCCCGTAATTACCTTTTTTTTTTTTTTTTTTTGTGGGGAGAATATTTAAGATCCACTTGTCTTGGCAACTTTCAAGTATAAAACAGTATTATGAACTGTAATCATTGTGTTGCCCATTAGCTCCCCAGAACTTACTCATCCTGTCAGAAGGCTGAAGATAGTTGATGGCGTTCATTTGGATTATTCGGATACGGTGGTGTCGACTAGATTTCTCCATTGGACGGTTACTGTTTTCCCCTTTGTAATTAATGTCGTTTGTGGAGAGATATTATGAGATTATGCAAATACCCTGTTCTTCCTTAAACTTTCACCCATTAGTTTTAGTATCCATTGGTGGTGATTCTTGTTCTAATGGATTATTACAGTGATGGTTGCAATATTGTGGTTTTATTTTTAAAACTCCAGTATTTTCTACATTTATTAGTTAACATTTTACTATAAGGATGCACTTTTCTGTGGCTCCCATTTATTTATTTATCGTCTGTATGGGTTATTATCTTGTTCAAAGAGTTATTTCTGTCATTCTTACTATATTCAATGGATTATTATTTCTTATTGCCATTATTTGTTTTGATGCTTAAATTGTCCGGATGTGGCCAGCAGAAGCCCATTCGGGCTGTTTCTGGAGTTCTTTAGACATGTCCCCATCATTTTTTGAGCATTTTGTTATTATCAAAAGACTGCAACGTAGCCAGTGCAGTGCATTTGTCTTTTTGCATTTTTTGTTTGAGCATCTCTGAGATAGGTTTCTAGAAGTGGGATTTCTGGGTCAAAGGATAAGTGCATGTGTAATTTTGCTAGACAGTGTCAAATCCCACTCAGTAGTGTGTGTCTTCACCAGCAACGTGTGAGAGTTCCTACGGCTTCCTACGGACTTACCAGCAGAGTAATTGCCAAATTAAAATTTTTTTTACCAATCTAGAAGGTAGGAAATGATATCTTATTGTAGTTTTAATTTGAATTTCTTACATTATTATGTGGGAAGATGAGCATCTTTTCATATGGTTAAGAGGCATTTGCGTTTCTGTTTTCTGTCTCTTCTTTTCTCTAGCCAGTTTTTCTGTGGGTTTTTAGTCTTTTGCTTCTTTATTTTCAGAAGCTCTTTATGGATTGAGGTGTGGTGAGGGTCCCACAGACCACCCGCAGGTTCATTGATTTGCTAGGAACGAGCACAGGATGATAGTGAAAAGGTAAAAGCAAGAACAGCCAAGGAAAAAGGCACATGGGGCAGAGTCTGGAGGAAACCAGGAGCAAGCATCCGGAATCCTTTCTCAGTGGAGTCACACAGATGTGCTTAAATCACAGCCAGTTGTGACACACGTGTGAAACGTTGTTTACCGGGGAAGCTTGTTCGAGACTCAGTGCCCAGAGTTTTTGCTGGGGGCGGGCCATGGCACCTCCGGCCTAGCACAAACCAGAACTCCAGAGTCTCAGAAGGAAAGCAGGTGTGCAGCATAAACTGTATTTGTGTTAATTTTATAATCTGCTACTTTACAAAATGATTTTATTGTTTGTATGAATTTTTCCCTTGATCTTTAGGGTTTTCCAGATACAGAATTTTGTTATTGGCAAATAGAGATTGTTTTCCCTCTTCCTTTCCGTTTTTAGGAGCTCTAATTGCCTTTTTTTTTTTTTTTTTCTTTATTTTGACATACTGCAGTGGCTATTGCCTCCAAATAATGTTAAATAGGAGTGGAGTTAGTGGGCATTATCCTTTTGTTCCTTACTTTAGTGGAATAGTTTCTGGTGTTTGTAAAATAAGTAAGATGCTGGCTTTTGGGCTGCTGTGTGTATGTACATACTTACACACGTATACAAATATATGTCAAGAAAGTTATACAAATATGTTAAGAAAGTACCTGTCAACTGCTATATTTTGGAATGTTACAACATGAATGAGTGTTGCATGTTGTATGATTTCTTTATAATAAATGGAACGTGTGGTTTTCTTCCTTAGCCAGTTAATATGGTGGATTTCCTAATATTGAACCACTCTTGCATTCTGTAATAATCCCCACTTGATCATGCTGCATTATTTTTTGATGTGTAGGAGATTCTGTTAATGTTTTATTTAGATTTTCATGTCAGTATGAGTTATAGTTTAGTTTTCTGGTGCATTCTTTTTCAGATTTCGGGATCAATGTTACACTCTCTTCATAAAACAAATTAGGAAGTTTTCTTTCTTTTTCTGTGCTCTGGAATAGTTGAAGTAGTTTTGGGACTCTCCGAGTTTTAAGGTCTTGGTAGAATTTCCCAGTGAAACTGTCTGAGCTTAGTGCTTTCTTGAGAGGAGAGTCCTGCTGTTCTTTACATTTCTTCTAAGGCTGGTTAGACTTCCCACCTCGAGTGGAGTCAATTTTGGTATGTTGTATTTGTCTAAAGAAAAATTCTCTTTCATCTAGATTTTTCAAATTTATGTATGCAGTAGTCTGATGATTTTTAAAAATCTTTGTTTTTATGGCTATTTTTCCCTTTGTTGCTCACATTTATTTTGTTTTTGTCCTTTTTTCTTCATGGCTTTCCTAATGATGTGCCTATTTTGTGGATCTTTTTTTTTTAAAAGATAAGCTTTGGGGTTTACTTATTAGTTCTGTTATTTTTCTCTTTTTTGACTTATTTCTACTTTTATCTTTATTTCTTTCTTCTGCCTTCCTTTTTTTTTTTGTTTTGTTTTTGAGTTGGATATTAATTCATTTTAATTTTCCCTTTATATTGAAAAAGTATTTAATTTTGGCTGTTATGTCTTTAACTATATGTATCTCTTATGTACAGGGATTTGGGTATAGCTTCTCATTATCATTTTCAAGACATTTCTGTATTTTTCTTTTGTATTTCCCTCAACTCAATATTTCTATACCAGTATGTTTTAAAATTCTCAGGTAAAAGGGCCTTTTTGTTTTTTGGTTTTGTTTTTAATTCTAGTTTTATTACATTATGGTCAGAGTGCTGTTTATATTCTGTTCTTTAGACTTCACTGTGTCTAAGATATGGTCAATTTTGTGAGTGTTCTGTATGTACTTGGAAAGAGGAATATTCCCTATTGGTATGTTCAGAGTTCAGTGTACATCTATATGAACTATCTTATTGATGATGTTATTTAGGTCTTCCAGTTTTTTTGTTCACTTACTCTTTGACTGAGAATGGTATGTTAAGTGCTCCTATCACTAGTGTGTTTCTTGTTTATTTTTTCTTGCTTTGTGAAAGTTACTGCTGCCTTATTGAGTGCCTGCATGTGTAGATTTAGCTTATTGATTTTGAACTTCACCAGGGGTGATATAGGTGGGTTGTTTGTTGGGAAATCTCCTGGTCTTATGGTCTTTGGCTCTTTCCTCTTGAGCTGGTCATTTTGCCCAGAGGATATACTTCTGATCATCTGCTTGGAGGGTGGGGTCTGAGTGCTTGTGTTATGAGAGCTGAGTTGGGGGCGGAGAAGGGCGTGGGAGAGGGCCTCTGAGCCGTCAGCTTTTTTCTGTATTCAGTCAGGTAACCCCTTTCTTTTCAGAATGGTTCCTGGACTCGCCCAGGCCAGGTGACTTGGGAGTCCGAAGGCCCTTGGCTTTACACTCCTCAGAGTCAGCTTGCGGGAACGCAGGCGTCAGGGAAGGGTGGTCACCCCGAGGTGGGGGGCGGGAGGGGGCAGTATCGCCTCAGCTTCGTGTTTGGGGCCCTTCAGTCCTGGTTCCACAGGTGCCTGTGCAGGCACCCATTCCGGGGCTTTTCAGGGTCCGGGGTGTGTTGGGCTGGTTCTCAGCTTTGCCCACTGCTGGATTTTGTACACCTCCAAAGCTACTTACTACTGATCCTCTGCTATCCAGGGCCAGAATTTTGCTGTTACCTCCTCTTCTTTTCTCCCTATTGTTGTGGTTTATATATCTTCAAAAAATCATTTTCCTTTGGTTTTAGTGGGGCTTCGGGACAGAGTGAAATTAGATCACGTTTAGTCCACCGTTTTACCCTGGAAGTCAGAGTTCACTTGATAGTGCGCCAAACCCACAAAGAGGCCACACATCACGATCTTATATTTACTAGCCATAGGGCAAAGAATGCTGCTGTAGAAGAAGAAATGGACAGGTATATAGGGTAATGTAAAACTTACAGATCAAATAGAGAAAAAGAAAAAAAAGGATATTGGATTTAGATAAAATAATTAATGAATTTGAACTTTCATGTTTAACTGTGTTCTGTAAACAGAGACTACCCTTTTCTGTATGACAGACAACCCAAGAAACGTTTGAAGAACTTCATCATATGTTAATATACAGTGTACAGTGTGGGGAGTGTATATTATTTAGAACTCTATCATTAGGATCTGGGAGCAATTTTAGTTTTATCAAAATCATATTCTGAGTCAGTGTAGTCACTTTTTTAAAAACTGAAAACATCTTAGGAGGGGGTAGAGCTATTCTGGTTGAAGTTGGGCGTTTGAGACTGGACCTCATAAGAGGTCTCAGTCAAAAAAACCTCCCTGCAGGATACAGTTTCAAAAACACTGTTTTAAAATGTGACATTTCCACTTTCACACATAAATTAATCGAGCTTACATTGTCACCTTCTGCTCTAGACACATGGTTGTAGGCGGGATATATATAAGTGTGTTGAGTTGACGGCAGTCAGATTAATCCTTCTCACTGCAGGCAGTTACTGCTGTGGGCAGAGGGGCCTTTAACAAGAGGAGCGAAAGAAGTTTTGCACAAGGACCTTTTAAAATGTTTGGGGCAAATAAGGATATGCTTTATTTACAGAAAGAGACATTGGAGGATACATGAGAATAGGATGGAAGGCGAAATGGGGTAGATGGGTGTAGGAGTGAGAGTGAGACTTTTTATAGGTACCTTTTTAGAGTGTTTGGAAGTTTGAACTATGAGAACATATTTGGTTAACAGGCAGAGTTGTAACTCTTGGTCTTGCTGTATGCAGCTATTGATCTGTTTCCGTATCTTCTGTCTGTCCTGATTTCCGTATGAGAAAAGGTCTCAGGTCAGGGGATGTGTGGAAGGTGACACTGAGTTTGAGAATATGGCTGGCAGTCTGTAAGCTTAGTTTATGTATTTTTGAGAATGATGCTTGCCCCCACCATGCTGGCTGTCCTTTGGGAAGATGGTGTTCAAATAAACAAACAAAAAACCAAAGCCTTTTAATGTAAAAGTTGTTGATCTTATTTCCTTATGTACACATGTTTGGGAAAATCTGATTGATGTGTCTCTTCATGTATCAGGTATATCAGATGTACACAGAACTGGAAGAAACGATACAAAATTTTAGTGTAAGGAGAGACTTTCAAGGTAGAAACTGCAAAGGAAATTATTCAGGAAAAGAACTGGTAGATTTGATCACCTAAATTATTTAAACAATTGTATTTCAGAAAATGTATAACTGAAGGTAAACAACAAACTCAGAAAAATTAGTAATATATATGAGCAAGCATTAATATCCTCAATATGTAAGAGTTTACACAAATTGATAAGATCCAAAAGTCTAGTAGAAAAATTATCAAGGATAATTCATGGAAGAAATACAGATCATGACTACACATCAAATAACATTCAGTAGTAAAATAAAATTATTGACTATGAGATCCTTTTACTTTTTGAATTAGGAGATATTTTCCAGAAATGGTAATGTTTAACATTGAAGTAGGGATTGTTATTACTCACCTTGTACCAATGAAGCAACTAAAGTAGGAGGGATTAAAGTCACAGAGCTAGTGCTGCGCTTTGAACCCAGCACTCTGGGCCTCATTAACTCCCTCACAGTATGAAAATACACTGTTTTGCCACTATTTTTACTATGAACTTCCCTCTGAGAACTGCTTTAGCTGCATCCCATAGATTGTGTAGGATTGTGTTTTTACTGGCATTTGTCTCAAGGTATCTTGTAATTTCCTCTTTGGTTTCATTGTTGACCCATTGGTTTTTTTAGCACAACTGTTTTCAAATCGTATCTATATATGGCCAGTAACATAAGTCTGCTTCATTTTTGTTGGTTGTGTAGCATTTTATTGAATGATTGCAATATAGTTTATTTAATTTATCCTCTATTTATGGCATTTGAGTGTTTCCAGTTTTTTCATTGTTTTGCTGTTATAATGCTGTAGAGAGCATTTTTTGTGCTTATCTTTTCATACATGTAAAAGTGCTTCTGTGGGGGTAAATACCTAGAAATGTGCTATTTGGGCAGTAGGGTGTATGCATTTAAAACTATTTGGATAATATGGTATATGCATTTACATTGTTGATAAGTAATGTGAAACTTCTCTTTATAATGACACTTCAGCCTTTTAATAACACCCATGTATAATTTACTACCACCTTCTTCAGTATTGGCCCAGATTTTGAATGGTTTTGCATTAAATTTATAGGTGAATTTAGTGATATGTGATGTTTCTTTTAAAACTCTTGACTCATCCTGTATGAATAAGGTGTGTCTCTGTTTGTCTCCTTGTATATGGAGAGTTCCTCACATCATATGGTTTATTCTCAAGGGTAGTATTTTTCTGTGTTGTTGCCGTTGTGAATGGGATGTTTTCATCCAGTGTATAGTCTCACTTGTTACTGGTAGGAAAGTTGATGATTTTTGTCTCTTCATTGAGTAACTGGCCATCTTGCTGAATTCCCTATTGCTTTTAGTTTTTCACTTAATTTCCTTTGATATTCCAGGTCTGTAATTATGATTTACAAATAAATTTTGCCTCCTCTTTCCCAGTATTATTCCTTTTATTTAGTTATTTGTGATTTGTATTATCTGGTTCTTCCAAAACAATGTTAAATGAGAATTATGGTGGTGGGTCTCCTTGGCTTCATTCTGTCTTCAATAGGAATGCTTCTAGTTTTTCACTGTCCTTTGGTTTGAGAGATTTTTTTTCGCCCCTATTATCTCTTCCTAAGGATTAACTATTTCTGTTTTGAGCCTTTTTTTTTTTCCACTACTAGATTATTTTTATCACACCTTAATTACATAAATAGTTTGCATTGAAAAGCATTTCCTACATTTTTTTTCCCATAGAATACTTAAACACACAGTATTCTAAATAAGACAGACTCGGTACATCTGAGTCCTTTCTTCTGAGCCTCTAGCCAGTATTAAAGTTCAACATTATAGGTACATTTTATCTGATAATGTGGTAGGTGTAGATGGTTTTGTTAGAACGTGAGCTTGAGGATGGGGAGCTTGCGTTACATAAACGTTCACAGATGATCGCATGTGGTATAGTTTAGTCAGTGATTCCTGGGCTGGTTGATCATCAGAACCATGGCAGGGGATGTTTAAACTATGGAAGCCCAGGCTCCTTCTCTGTGATTCTGGGACAGGCCCTGGGAATGTGTATTTTCAGAAGCTTCCCAGGTGATCTGATCAGTCAGGCTTGGTACATTCTTTCTAGATGCCTACCCAGATGATCTTAAACTCACCTGCCAGATAATGTGGGCCATGCTACTGTGAAAAACTCAATCTGAAATCATGTTTCTAACAGGTGACCATTTAAAAAAAAGTATAATTCACATCATTTATTGTACAGCTTTCATTTATTTATTTTTACATTACATTTTTCTTTTTTTTAAATTGAAGTATAGTTGATTTACAATGTTGTGTTAGTTTCTGGTGTATGGCAAAGTGATTCAGTTATACATATATATATTCTTTTTCATTATAGATTATTACAAGATATTGAATATAGTTCTCTGTGCTGTACAGTAGGACCTTGTTGTTTATCTGTTTTATATATAGTAGTTTGTATCTGCTAATCCCGAACTCCTAATTTCTCCCTCCCCCCTCTTTCCCCTTTGGTCATCATAAGTTTGTTTTCTGTGTTTGTGAGTCTAACAGGTGAACATTTTGGGGAACATTTTGAGGACAAGGGCCGTGTTTCCCCTCCTCTCCCTCTCTCAGTGTCCTCGTATATGCCTGCTACATAATTTCTAGCTAGTAAACTGGTTGGAATGTTTCTTTGTTTGCATAAATGGTGTCTTGAACACTTTACCTGTTTAAGAGTTGTGTTTTACTTGTTGATTTCTTTTTGGTTGTGTTCTTTGTATATTCGCACCATTGTAAGATCATCTCTAATGGGGTGTGCCAATTTAGCACTGGGTTGTCCTCCTAGGAGAGAATTTTAGGAGGGACACTTGTTAGTTATATTTACAGTGTTCTGTTTAATAGGGTCTTGTTGAAGTTCTATATGAACCTGTATTGATGAAGATTTTGTTAAAATTTGAATGTCTCTTAAAAAATATTGTTACATGTTCCTTACGTTGTGATTATTCAAAGTGAGAAAACCTCAAGTGTATTTGATGCTATATAAAAAAATAGCACAGGAAGATTCAAAGACATTAAATTACCATAAAGTGATCTGAGTCATTTGTGCTTTTGCCAGTGGTTTTAATGGTTTCAGTTTTGCTAGCAAAGGAAGGGAAGACCTCATAGTTAGTTGTTAGTACCTACAAATATTAATATAGTTTAATGTTAGTTTGCCTCAGTCATGAAGATCATTGTTTGCCGAATGTTACTGCTGCAAGGTACTCATGTGATTCTGTGACAGAAAGCCTCCCTCCTGTGAAGGCTGTGCTGTCTCAGAACGTGGTGACTTCAGAATCTGAACACTCTAGCAACTGTTGCCAAGTGGCATGTGGTAGTGGCATCATCAGTATATAGTTGAATTTTAGAGCTGTGGGCCTGAAAAGGGCCCCATGCATTTCTGCAGCCTGACCTTTTGCTGCTGTGGGCCATTGTTTATGATTTCAGGGCACAGAACTTGGGATGGAGTTGAGCCATGGTTGTTGAAGGACACCTGGTACTTTTAGTTTCACTGCCAGTGCAGTTTATCTCCATCACTTCACAAATTAGTTTGTGGTGTTTAGAGTGGGCACGGCAGAAGGACTGAGTAATATGATTTTGGACGCAGAATGTCCTGTTTTTTAAAAAAATTTTCAGGGACTTCCCTGGTGGCGCAGTGGTTAAGAATCCGCCTGCCAGTGCACGGGGTATGGGTTCGGACCCTGGTCTGGGAAGATCCCACGTGCCGCGGAGCAACTAAGCCCGTGCGCCACAACTACTGAGCCTGCACTCTAGAGCCTGCGAGCCACAACTACTGAGCCCATGTGCCACAACTACTGAAGCCCATGCGCCTAGAGCTCATGCTCCGCGACAAGAGAAGCCACCACAATGAGAAGTCTGTGTACCGCAGCGAAGAGTAGCCCCCGCTTGCCGCAACTAGAGAAAGCCCGCATGAAACAACGAAGACCCAACTCAGCCAAAAGTAAATAAATAAATAAATACATTAATTAATTAAAAAATTTTTTCCAAAAATTTAAATTAGGAAATATTTCAAACATACTGAAAAATAATAGTAAAAAATAACTCAAACATGTAGCTAGCACTGTTGTAGTGCTTGTTCTATTTATCTTTTTAATATATTAACTCACTAATCCTAGGGGGTAGGTTGTATTATGATACTCCTTTTAACAGATGAAGAAACTGAGGTACAGATAGTTACACATTTGGCAAATAACAGAGCTGGGATTTGAACTCGGGCAGTCTGGTGCCAAAGTGCATGGTCACAACCAATACAGTACACTCTGTTGCCATTCAGAAATACCAAAAGTAATATAACGGACATGAATGATACTTAGCGCCTAATTTTAATAAATGTTAGTATTTTTCTATACTGTTGACCCTTGAACAACAGTGGGGCTAGGGGCACCGACCCCCCCGCCCCACAGTTGAAAATTCGTGTATAACGTTTGACTCACTCAAGACAACGACTAATAGCCTACTGTTGACCTTACTGACAACATAAATAGTCAGTTAACACATATTTTGTTGTATGTATTATATACTATATTCTTTTTTTTTTTTTAATTTTTATTTATTTATTTATTTATTTATGGCTGTGTTGGGTCTTCATTTCTGTGCGAGGGCTTTCTCCAGTTGCGGCAAGCGGGGGCCACTCTTCATCGCGGTGCGCGGGCCTCTCACTATCGCGGCCTCTCTTGTTGGGGAGCACAGGCTCCAGACGCGCAGGCTCAGTAATTGTGGCTCACGGGCCTAGTTGCTTCGCGGCATGTGGGATCTTCCCAGACCAGGGCTCGAACCCGTGTCCCCTGCATTGGCAGGCAGATTCTCAACCACTGCGCCACCAGGGAAGCCCCTATATTCTTAAAGTAAGTTAGAGAAAAGAAAACGTTGTTAAGAAAATCATAAGAGAAAATACATTTACAGCACTGTACTGTATTTATTGGTACCATAAGTTTACATCATCTGTTTACAAGATGAATCATCTGTCAGTACCTACATCAGTATTGTACAAAACACTGTAGATGTTATATGTGTTACTAACACTAGACATCAAAAATGAAAAGAAAATGTGAAAAAGGAACTCATGTTTATTTACAATGCATTTCAAGCATTAATAACGAAGAGGCAGCGGTATGATGGAAACCTAGTGTAATTGATACATTTGCTTCTCGGTAGCCCAGCCTATACACTGATGGATGAATTGTTATAGAATTTTTATGGTTAACAGTATTACAGTCATATTCATAATACAGTATTGGAAACATTGTTGCATTTTAAACACCACCACTTACCTGTGATGATAGACTGGTCTGCAGGTTCTCCAATTACTGGAGAGAGAGAGAGAGAGAGAGAGAGGCATACTGTAATGTAACTCTTTGAAAGCAAAGTAAGAAAACGAACACATTATTAATTTTATTTATTTTATTTTTTCATTTTATTTTTTTATTGAAGTATATAGTTGATTCATTATTAATTTTATATTAAATATCACTTAACCTTTTGCCTGTGTAAGGATAGGCTATCCAGTTCAGTGTAAGTCTTGCACACGATCTTCTACAGATTTATTTTTGTATATTTATTGAAAAAAAATCCACACATAAGTGGGCCCGTGCAGTTCAGATGTGTGTTGTTCAGAGGGTCAGTGGTTTTCATATTTGTTTCAGGTTTTTTTCTTTTTTTTTTTTTTTTGAAATAACCCTATTACACAAAACCAAGCGTGACAGATTGTATCAGACAATGTCTTTGGTCTTTTCTTGTCCCATCAAATTGTTTTTCTGACTGTCAGCATCCCCCCCTTTCAAACACTGGTTCCTTCCCCAGCAGTTTGCCAGTGATTGCCTTTTCTTACACCTGGTAAGAACTCATTCAGCAGATACTTATGGAGTGTCTGCCACAGCCAGGACTGTGCCAGGGTGGAGATAAAATTAAGAAGAAGGACCCTGTTCTGGTCATCCTGCAATTTATAATCTAACAGTGTGGGAGGGTGGGTTTCTTTAAGTACGAGGTGGTGGGGTGGCTGGTGAGCGATGTGGCCCCTGTTAAAAGCACTGACTTAGGTACAGTGCAATGATTCTAGGGATTTCTGGCCTGTTTGTTAGCTTCTCTGGACTTCTTTAGCCTTGGGTCAGTCATTCACTTTGTTTATATTTGTTATTTGGGATTTACTTCCAGAAAAATGGTTCAGTTGAAGATGATCCGGAATTCTTAAAGTTCAGTATATATTGCCTTCCCTGGGCTCTGGGTTGGCTTCGACTCTCCTTTTGGGTCTGGCGAGCCCTGGAGTCGAGGACTTGTGGGTCCACTTGGTTTGTGTACTTGGGTAGAACTTGGGAGTGCCCTCAGATGGGTCTTGCCTTTTATAAACTCCTTGTTGGGCCTGACGGGTCTCAGGGCCTGGCCTTGCCCAAACTCTTGTGACACCAAGACCTTAGTTCCTCGGAGACTGAGCAGTAAGGCATGATTTAAGTGGATCCGACTTGCTTTTTTTGTCTCCCTAAACCTTATTTATTTAATGTGTGTTCAAAAATAGTAAAATTAGCTTATGGTTAAAATACACTTAAAAATCATAAAATTAATTTATTAGAACTTGGAATGTATTAATCACATCAAAAAATTTAGTATCAAGCATCTTGAAATAATTTGTAAAATAGCATGAATTAATAAAGTTGCTTTCAGCACTGCTAGGAAGTGTTTTTATTCCTTGGGAACATTACTGCAGAATGATGGCTCCTCGCCTCGACCTGACCGCTTGGTACAGAGGGCCTGCTGAGAAGGTGGCACTCAGGAGTCTTTCCAGGGTCACATTTCCAGCAGATGGTTCCGGTGGGTGGTCCCCGCCCCACTTTTTTTTTTTTTTTTTTTTAGGAGATAAGCAAATGTTTTTGGAACAGATGGTAGTATTTTGGCATTCATTTTAGTTAAGACTTTTGGAATCCATCATAAAGAGTATCTTGACAGAAGATGGGCTCATTCTGCAATGAGATGATAGAGAGCTGCTTCTGTCGGATACTCTCAGGACCTGGCAGTAGCTCTTCTAGCCCTGTGCCATGACACTTTAAGAAAATTATGGAATCCCCTAACCCCCCCAAAAGTTCATGAAGTTTGGGAAGTAAGTACATTTTTTTTGAGAGGCAGCTCTGGAATTAGAGCCTGCATATTTAGATTTGGGTTCTTTTTCTGTTCACTAGCTGTTTGGCTTTGGGCAGCTTAATTAACTTCTCAGTGCCTCAGTTTTCTCATCTGCAAAACAGGGATAATATTTACTTCCTTTGTAGGATTTTTGTAAAGATTAAAAGAATATAAAAGCACCTTAAAATTATTAGGGATACACAAATGTAATTCATGTGTTAATATATGAATTTTTCCGGTAGAAACAGGTATAATATTTTATGTTTTTGTAACTGCTTGCTTATCTGAAGTTAGCGTTTGATTCTTAGTCATCACGAGGTTTTTTTGTTTTTTGTTTTTTCTTTAATTTCACGGGCATATTTTCAGTCTTGATATTTTAGGACTTGGAGAGCTTGTAATAAAAGACATTAATGGGATATAGAGGAGAGTATTATTATCTAAACATGTGTTGATGACTTTGTGCTTTTAGGTATACCAAGCTTGGCTACGCAGGCAACACTGAGCCACAGTTCATTATTCCTTCATGTAAGTAAAGCTCCACCCTCGGTTTATAAAGGATTGCGTTTCTTATAATTGTTCTAAACATTCTAATTCTGTTTTTCAAGGTACATGAATTTACTTGCCGTCTTCTTTTAGATGATTGTTCTGGTTACTGGGGAGTTATTTATGTTGGCATCTGGCCGCTGAGTATTGCTATCGGCCGTAGCTGTCACATAAACCCCCCCAACTTTCTAGTCCTTTGATTCTCTTCTGATACGGTCCTTTGTCACAGTCATTGGAGTTTCAGCTTGGGTGGTTGGCAGAGGCCTTCATTCAGTCATACCTGTCTGAGCTGCTTACAAGAAGTATATGTGGTTCCTTAAGGTTAATTTGTAATTTTAGGTAAGTATAGTTTTATTAACTTAGCACTTTGGTGGACTATGTATTGTATTACACTATTCACTTTATTGAAAGTTTTTTTTTTTGAAAGGAGAGGCCTGTTTTATTATGTTCTGAAGTGTTCTGTCTTTGTTTAAATGTTAGTCAGTAGAGCATAATAAGGGAAGAAACGCCCACATTTTGGCCAGAGTGCATCCTGCCCACTCTTTATTCACAGGAGACCCCAAGGTCAGGTTGGTTGTCCACAGGGTAGAATTCTTCTCGGAAACTGTTTAACTTCTGGGTTGTTTTTTGGAGACTGTTTACCAAAGAGGCAGGTATGTCAGTCAAGAGTGAAGTGAAGTTCTGCCTCCTAAATGTAGCCCTTGTAAGATACGTCACGATCTGAGGAATTGTAAGCTGTTAGGGGCTCAGGGACTTTGGAGAAACAGGTTCTGACCACTGTGGAGCGTGAGCAGCCTGGCGGAGCAGTGGGGAAGGAGCTCAGTTACTAGTGTTTGTTCAAGGGAGACTAAAGGCTTTTTGGTGGATGTGGGTATTCACATCGCTAGAAAGGGCACCCTCATTCCTTGAGAACAGTTAATTCACCTCATTCCAGATCCTTGCTTGCTGGATAACTGCTCATGAACTTGGTTTTCTAGGTCTAAATGCTTGGTTACTATGATGGGGTGTCCTCGACAATAGGCATGATTGGTCTGCTGGTCCTCATTTTAAATTCATGATTTGTTGTATTAGTTTGCTAGGGCTGCCATAACAAAATACCATAGACTGGATGTCTTAACCAACAGAAATTAATTTTATCACAGAATAGAAGCTTGAAGTCCAAGATCAAGGTGCCATCAGGATTGGTTTCTGGTGAGGCCTCTCTCCTTGGCTTGTGGATGGTGCCTTCTCACTGTGTCCTCACATGGCCTTTTTTTTTTGTGTGTGTGCATGGCTGAGAGGGAGACCTCTGGTATCTCTTCCTCTTCTTATAAGGACACCAGTCCTGTGGAACTGAGGCTCTACCCTTATGACCTCATTTAACCTGAGAGGTCCCATCTCCAAATACAGTCACATTGGGAGTTAGGGCTTCAGCATAGGAATTTTGAGGGGACACAATTCAGTCCATAACAATTGGCATTCTGTAGGGTAGATCAGTCTTTTGTGAATTTTATATTGTGAATGCCAGAGAACTGGATCATTCCATGCTGAACTGGTGAATTGGAATTGGACTTTCCGATTTTTCAAAGCAGATTAGTTTTAACCTTGTGAAGTGCAGCAGCTCTAAGAGGATAACCTTGCACCTCTTGCTTTAATACAACTGTCGGCAGCTTTCAGTTGGCCGCCCCACTTCACCTGTCATCATTAACAGAGAGGGGATTGAAGTCAGCTATTAGCAGGATTCCATTCACTGTCAGCAGGCGTGGCAGCTCTCACACTGGTGCTGAGAACAGCAGTGGGAGAAGCTAGAAAGAAAAAGGTCAAGGAGGCAGGAGTAAAGGAAGAGCTGTACCCTTGGCTGAATTTGTTGCAAGAGTTAGAGAAGCCGCGGGGGGCAGAAGGGAGTGCGTTGGGACAGGTGGACAGAGGGCCTCGGGTACCTTGGGCAGCAGACCTGCTGCCCTCTCAGTCCTGGCAACCGAACCCTGTTTGTGGTTACAGAGGCTCTGTTCACAAGGTGAAGTTCAAGATGCAAAGTGGCTTCGCTTCCAAAGAGAGAAGGGAGCTTGTCTGTACGTGTGTGGCTGTGTGGAGAGTGCCGGAACAGGGCCTTTCTGGTTCTGGTGGGCACAGAGGGGAGGCACCTCCCAGGCAGAGGGTGGCAGGAGAGCGGGCTGGGAATGTGTAGAAGGCCAGCACTTGTATCTTAAGGAATTGTCATTTTATTTTGCAAATGGGGAACCTTCACATTGTTTCCCAGGCTCCCTCAGGGGCCTCGTCCCAGACTAGAGAGTCGCCGAGCCCTGTCCTGGTCGACCAGGGCAGCCCTGCCTGTATCTTATTATTTGAGCTTCTGTGCAGAATTTGCTTGATTGTTTGAAGAAAGGTTTTCTCTATTTTTTTTTTTCCTTTAAATTGTTGGAGAATGTTGAGAGTCATTGAAAAGTTTCAGGCAGAGGAGTGTATGTGTGGTGATCACATCCATAGAAAGAGGATGTGGGAGGGGTCAGGAGAAAGTAAGTACATTGTAGACAGTTGGTGTTCGAAGAGTTCAGGTGTAAACGTCCTGTAGGCAACTGGGTAAAAGGTTTGATGCTCTGGGGAAAGGTCTAGACTGGAGACAGGGATTGAGCCCAGAGATGCTTTTGTTTCTGAATGTCTTTTAAATCTTTATTTTGGAAAAAAAAAGAAAGACAGACAGAAAGAAAGATAATATAACAAAGACCCATTTACCTACCACCCGGAATGAACGAATGTTAACACAATTGCATCTTGTAAATACATAATACAGACATACATCCGTGTGAGTGCCAGCCCCCTTTTCTCTCCTCCAGTCCTTCCCCGCTCTCCCTCCTTTGCTGGACATTAGCTGTATTCAGTCCATGCTTCATCCTTATGTTACAGATACAGGATACAATGACAGTATGTATGTATCATTTCCAAAATGATAATTATACTGTAAATAACTTTCTGCATTGTTTTTTTTTTTTTTAATTTTATTTATTTATTTATTTATTTATGGCTGTGTTGGGTCTTCGTTTCTGTGCAAGGGCTTTCTCTAGTTGCGGCAAGCGGGGGCCACTCTTCATCGCGGTGCACGGGCCTCTCACCGTCGCGGCCTCTCTTGTTGCGGAGCACAGGCTCCAGACGCGCAGGCTCAGCAATTGTGGCTCACGGGGCCAGTTGCTCCGTGGCACGTGGGATCTTCCCAGACCAGGGCTCGAACCCGTGTCCCCTGCATTGGCAGGCAGATTCTCAACCACTGCGCCACCAGGGAAGCCCTGCGTTGTTTTTTTTTAAACCCTCAATATTTTGTTCTTAAGGTGTATCAGTGTTGCTATATACAGATCTAGATCAGAAATCTAATACGTGAATCTACATTTGGGCATCTTCCAGTTTTTTCTCTGTTGTACAAAATGATACAGTAAGTATCTTCTTATCCACATGTGCTAGTTTCCCAAGAGAAAATATGAGAAACGGGGTTGTTTCATCATTCAGGTATGCACCTCTTCAGCCTTGTCAGGTATTGCCAGATGGCTTTCCGAGCGCCTGTACTGATTTAAATGCCCATCAGCAGTGGATGGGAGTTTCTGATTCTGCACATCCTTGACGACAGTTGATCTTATTTGACTTAAATTTTTGCCAGTCTAATGAACGTAAAATGATGTCTCATTTTATAAGTCTGCATTTCTCTGATTACTAGGAAGGTTGAGCACCTTTCATTGTGTATTTGCCCATTTTTCTGTTGCATTTTTTGGTCTTTTTTATGGAGTTACAGAAACTCTGTGTATACTTTGAATACTAACGTCTTATAAACATCCTCTTCTATTTTATTTATTTATTTATTTATAATTAATTAATTAATTTTTTGGCTGTGTTGGGTCTTTGTTGCTGCACGTGGGCTTTCTCTAGTTGCAGCGAGCGGAGGCTACTCTTGGTTGCGGTGCGTGGGCTTCTCATTGCGGTGGCTTCTCTTGTTGTGGAGCACAGGCTCTAGGTGTGCAGGCTTCAGTAGTTGTGGCACGTGGGCTCGGTAGTTGTGTCTCGTGGGCTGTAGAACGCTGGCTCAGTAGTTGTGACGCACGGGCTTAGCTCTTCCGCGGCATGTGGGATCTTCCTGGACAAGGGCTCAAACCCGTGTCCCCTGCATTGGCAGGCAGATTCTCAACCACTGCGCCACCAGGGAAGTCCCTCTTCTCCTATTTTAAGATGTCTTTAAAATTATTTTTTAATCCCAGAAGTTTAAAAGTTTCATGTAGTTCAGTTTTTCAGTCTTACCTTTTTTATAATTTGTTTCTATTAAAAAATGCATTTATAGTCTAAAGTCATAAAGACTGTCTGTATTTTCTTCTAAGAAAAAAAATTTTTTTTTTTTATGGTGTGGGAGAGAGAGTTAATTTAATTGTTTTCCAAATGGAAGGCCAGTTGCCCCAGCACCACTTATTGGAGGGTGCCTCTTCAATCATATTGAGGCACTGTGTATGGTTGGGAATATTTATGGTGTTTTTCTGTTGCAAATTCATACTGTATTAAATACTATTACTTTGGCATGTCTCTTTATATCCGGTGGGTCTGGTTCCTCCTCCTTTTTCTTTCTCAGAGTAGCCTTGGCTATTCTTAGGCCCTTACTCTTTATCATAAATTTTAGAATCAGTTTAAGGTCAATGAAAAATTATGATGGGATTTTGATTAGAGACACATTGAATTTGTAGATTAATTTGGGAAAAACTTGATATCTTGGGACTTCCATGGTGGTCCAGTGGGTAAGACTCCACTCTCCCAATGTAGGGTGCCCAAGTTCGATCCCTGGTCGGGGAACTAGATCCCGCATGCATGCAGCAACTAAAGATCCTGCATGCCGCAACAAAGATCCTGCATGCCGCAACGAAGACACGGCGCAGCCTAAATAAATAAATATTTTTAAAAATTTGATATCTTTATGAATTGAATTTTCCTATCCAGGAATATGGTATGTATGTTTTATTGTTTATTCATGTCTCTTATGTTTTTCAGTAATGTTTTTCAGTATTCTTTAAAAAGCTCATACATACCTTTTGCCATATTTATTTTTAGGTACCTTTATGTTTTTTTGCTGTTGTGAATTTTTTTTTTTAATTAAATTTTCTAATTGTTGCCACCATAGTAGGAATGCTGCTGAATTTTTAAAGTTGTTTTTGAATCCAACAATCCTGCTGCCCTGTCTTGTTCGAATAGCTTGCAGGTTCTCTTAAGTTGTCTATGTAAGCTATTGTATTAACTGCAAATAATGGTTATTTTGTCTCTTCCAACCCCAGTACTTCATATTTTTTTTCTTGATCTGGCTGCACTGGCTAGAGCTTCTATCAGTGACTAGAACTGGGGATAGCCAGTGCTTTTGTCTTTCTGATTTTAAAAAGAATGATTTTACTGTTTTACTAGTGATTGTTGTAGGTTTTTGTGGAAATGCTTTTTCAGGTTAATACAGTGCCCTTGTATCCCTAGTTTAATAAGAGGTTTTTAAAAATTTTTTTTTAAATTATGAATAGATGTCGACATTTAAGGCTTTTTGTATATCTCTTGAGATGATTATGTGGTTTTGACATTTAGGCTCCTAATATGAATTAATTGATATATTTTTCGAATGTTGAACGGTCTTTTATTTTATTCTTGAGATAAACCCTACTTGGTTATGAAATATCAAGTACATGCTGAATTGTATTTGCAAATATTTATTTGGGATTTTTTTATCTATGTTCAAAAGTGAGATTAGTCTATAATTTTTTTGTACTAGTTTTGTTTGGTTTGTGCATCAAAATTATACTGGCTTTATGAAATGAGGTTGTTAGCTTTCTTTTCTGTTCTTTGGAATAGTTTATATAAGTTAGGAATTATTGTTTGAAGGTTTAGTAAAATGTTTGACATTCTTTTGAGAAATATACTGGATATTTTTATTTTAAAAATTATTGTTGTCAGGATTTCCCTAGTGGTCCAGTGGCTAAGGCTCTGCTCTCCCAATGCAGGGGGCCCGGGTTTGATCCTTGGTCAGGGAACTAGATCCCACATGCTGCAACTATGAGTTTGCATGCTGCAGCTAAAGTTCCCACATGCTACAACTAAAAGATCCCGCATGCCACATCTAAAGATCCCGCATGCCGCAACGAAGATCCCACATGCAGCAACAAAGATCCTGCGTGCCGCAACTGAGACCTGGCACAGCCAAACAAACAAATAAACAAACAAACAAATAAATAAATGTTAAAAAATAATTACTGTTGTCTGTCAACTGCTGTAGCAAGTGTTCTTGAGATACAGAATTTTTATCTAAATCTTTAGGTGTATTCTTCCTTAGATATACTCTCCCTGATAATTTTCCTTAGATTGCCTTCCAATGACTTTTTAGCACTTGGAGAATAGCCTATGTCTTCTGGTTATACATATTCTATACCCATACATTTTTTTTTTTTTGATCTGCAGAACTTTTACATTGTTCTTTATTAAGTTTAATCTTGTTAGTTTTGATTCATCATTATAGCTAACTGAGGTGCTTTATTTTTTAATTTGTTTAAATAATTTACAAGCTCATACATACCTTACAACTATATTTTATTTGTGTTTAAAATATTTTATTTTGAAATATAGAGTCACAGGAAGTTGTAAAGAGAGTTTAGAGAGGTTCTGTGTACCCTTTTTCCTGTTTCTGCCAAAGGTTACATCTTACACAATCATAGTACAATATCAAAACCAGGAGTTTGACGTTGGAACAGTGTAAGTGCAGTTCTCTGTCATTTTATCCCATGTGTAGATGCCTGTAACCACCACTGCAGTCACGATATAGAACTATTTCATCACCACAAAGATGTATTATTTCTTTATAATTACACGTATTATTACTTTATAATTACATGTGTTATTTCCCATGTTATTTCTTTATAATTACACGTATACCCCTCCCCTCCACCGTCCTTGCCCACTGACCACCACTAATCTGTTTCCGTCCCCATAATTTTGCTGTTTAGAGGATGTTATAGAGATGGAGTAATACAGTATATGTGTCCTTTTGAGATTAGCTTGCTCATTTGGCATAAAGCCCTTGGGCTCCATCCAGGTTGTTGCATGTATCAGTAGATTGTCCCTTTTTATTGCTGCGTGGTATTATTCCAGTGTGTGGATGTGTACCACAGATGTTTTAAACGTTCTTCTTTTGAGGGGCATCTCGGTTATTTCCAGTTTTTAGCTATTACAAATATAGCTGCTGTGAACAATTGTGTGTAGGTCTTTGTGTGGACATAATTTTTCATTTCTCTGGACAAATCCTATGTATAGCGCAAGTTATATGGCAAGTTTGCGTTTAGTGTTTTTCAGTAGCTACCAGAGTGCTTTCCACAGCGGCTGAGTCATTTTGCACTCCCACCAGCTATGTATGAGAGAGCCAGCTTCACCTTGACAGCGTTTGCCATTGTCACTGATTTACTTTATCTGTTCCAGTAAGTGTGCAGTGATGTCTCATTCTCCTCCTTATTTTCATTTCCCTAACGGCCAGTGATGGCAAACATCTTTTCATGTGCTTATTTGCTATCTGAATATCTTCTTGGAAATGTCTCTTCATGTCTTTTGCTCATTTTTTAATAGTGTTGCTTGTATTTTTACTGTTAAGTTTTCAGGGTTCTTTGTATATACTAGATATGAGTTGTTTGTCAGATATGTGGTTTGCAAGTAATTTCTCCCATCATTTAGCTTGTCTTTTCATCCTCTTCACAGGGTCTTTTGCAGAGCAAAAGTTTTAACTTTCGATGAATCAGCTGTTTGATTCATTGATTTTTCTCTGTTTTAAATTTCATTAATTTCTGCTCTTTATTTCCTTCCATTTTCTTGCTTTGGGTTTATTTTACTCTTCTCGGTTCTTAAGGTGGGAACTTAGATTATTGATTTGAGACTTCTTCTTTTTTCTAATGTCAGCATGTAGTGTTAAAAATTTCCTTCTTAGCACTGCTTTAGCTATGTCCCACACATTTTAATATTTTGTATTTTAATTTTCATTCTGTTCATGCAGTTTTTAGTTTCCCTGAGACTTCCTCTTTGATCCATGGATTATTCAGAACTATGTTGTTTAGTTTCCAAGTATTTGGGGGATTTTCTCATTATCTTTCTGTTATTGATTTCTGAGTTAATTCCATTGTAGTCAGAAAGCACACTTTTATGGTTTTAATTCTTTTAAACTTGTTGAGATTCTTTTTATGGTCCAGTATTAGATTTATTTTGGTCCCATGTGCACTTGAAAACAGTGTGTGTTCTGCTCTTGTTGGGTGGAATGTTCTCTTCATGTCAGTTAGATCCTGTAGGCTGATGGTGTTGAGTTCTTCTATATCCTTGCTCATTTTCTCTCTACTTGTTCCATCACTAGCTGAGAGAGAGGTAAAGTCTATATCTATAATTGTGGACTTGTCTTTTTCTCCTTTGAGTTTTTGTTTCATATTTTGCAGCATTCTTTGGTACATACACGTTTAGGATTGCTCTGTCTTGACAGATTGACTCTTTATTGCTATTTAATGTCCCTTTCTATCAGTGGTAATTTTCTTTGCTATAAAGTTTACTTTTTCTGATAGCAGTATGGCCACTCATGCTTTCTTTGATTAATATTTTTGTGGAGTATCTTTTTCCATCTTTCTAGTTTTAACCTACATACAGGCATACCTTGGAGATGTTGTGGGTTTGGTTCTAGACCACTGCAATAAAGTGAATATCACAATAAAGCGAGTCACACGAAATTTTGGTTTCCCAGTCGATTTAAAAGTTATGTTTACACTGTTCTGCCATCTGTTAAGTGTGCAATAGCATATGTCTAAAAAAACAGTGTATGTACCTTAATTAAAAAATACTTTATTGCTAAAAAATGCTAACCATCATCTGAGCCTTCAGCAAATCATAGTAGTAACATCAAAGATCACTGATCACAGATCCCCTTAACAAATATAATAATGATGAAAAAGTTTGAAATATTGTGAGAATTACCAAAATGTGACACAGAGACATGAAGTGAGCAAATGCTGTTGGAAAAGTGGCACCAGTAGACTTGCTCAACTTAGGGTTGCCAGAAACCTTCAATTTGTAAAAAAGACTAAATAAAAGCAAAGCACAGTAAAACCAGGTGTGCCTGTATATTGTTATATTTGAAGAGAGTTTCTCATAGACAATGTAGAGTTCCGTCATGTTTTTTTAATCCACTCTACCAATATCTGTCTTTTAACTGGTGTGTTTAGACCATTACATTTATTGTGATTATTGATTAGTTCTTTTTCTGTTTGTTCTTTCTGTTTTTCATTTCTTTGTTTTGTTTTACCTAACTTCCTGTGGATTACTTGAGTATGTTTTAGAATTTCATTGTGACTTATCTGTGGTGTCTTATTTATTTATTTAGGCTGCGCTGGGTCTTAGCTGTGGCGCGTGGGATCTTTGTTGTGGCATGCAGGCTCTTAGTTGTGGCATGTGGGAATCTAGTTCCTTGACCAGGGATCGAGCCCAGGCCCCCTGCATTGGGAGCGCAGAGTCCCAACCACTGGACCACCAGGGAAGTCCCATATCTGTGGTGTTTTTGAGTGCTTCTCTCTGTGGAGCTTTTTAAGTGGTTGCTGTAGCTATTACCTTATATATACATAGCTTTTCTTAGTCTGTGGTGTCAGCATTTACCAGTTTCATTGACACGTAGAAACCTTATCTCCCTTTATGTCCCTTTACCCTCCTCCCTTTCTGTTACAATTGAGGTTATACATTGAGAAGCACATTAGCATTATAATTTTTGCTTTAACTGCCAAACATAATTTAGCAAACACAAGAGGAGAAGGAAGGGAATTGTAATTTCCATATTTTTGCTCTTGTTCTTCCTTCCTTCCTGATGTTCCAGGATTCCTTCTTTTATCATTTCCTCTCTGTTTAGAGAACTTTCTTTAGTCTTTTAGAGTAGATATGTTGGTGACAAATTCTGTTAGTTTTTGTTCATCTGAGAATGTCTAGATTTGCTCTTCATTTTTGAAGGAAATTTTTGCTGAATATAGAATTCTGAGTGGGCAGTTCTCGCAACACTTGAGAAAATATGCAACTTCCTTTTGGGCTCCCTGATTTCTGATGAGAAATTTGCTGGAGGCATGCAAAATTTTTTCTTTGCTCTTTAGTTTTTGGATTTTTTTTGGGTTTATCCTCTTTGGAGTTTATTCAACCTTAAATTTATGGGTTTATTTTATTTTTTTTGCCAAATTTTTTTTTTTTCTCACCACGCAGCTTGCAGGATCTTAGTTCCCCAACCAGGGATCGAACCCAGGTCCCCTGCAGTGGAAGTGCGGAGTCCTAACCACTGGGCCACCAGAGAATTCCCAAATTTGACAAATTTTTAACCATAATTTCTTTGGATGCGTTTCCAGCCCTACCTCCTTTCTCCTCTCATGTGGGACTCGGAATACATGAATATTAGATCTGCTGTTGTCCAGCCCACATGTCCCTGAAGCCCTGTTCATTTGTTTTTCAGTCTGTTTTCTCTTTGTTGTTCAGGTTGGGTTATTTCTGTTGCTGTCTTCAAGTTCAGTGACTCTTTCCCCTGTCGTTTTCTGCTGCTGAGCTCATCCATTGACATTTTTATTTCAGGTATTGTGTTTTTTGGTTCTAAAATTTTTGTGGGTTTTGTCTTTATATCTTTTATCTTTGCTGTGACTTTGTGTTCCTTTGCTGACTTCCTTTTATTTTTCATTTGTTTCAGGTGCATTTGTAGTTGCTCATTGAAGCATTTTATGATGGCTCCTAAAATCTTGTTTGGTAATTCTCTGTGTCGTCTCAGTGTTGGTATCTATTGATCATCTTTTCTCATTTCACTTGAGATGTTCCTGGTTCTTGCTATGGTGAGAGTTTTTTTTTTTATTGAAACCTGGACATTTTGGGTATTATGAGATTCCAGATCTTATTTAAATCTTATGCTTTGGCAAGTCATTTCTGATATTGCTTCAGCAGGGGAAGGGGGATACCCTTTGTTAATGCCAGTTTGGGGCTGAAGTTCAGGTTTTCCTCTTGGCCTTTGTTGACACTCATTTGGGGAGGCGCTCCATGTTGCTGCTGAGTGTGGGCGGGGGATCAGACCCCTGACTGGGCCTCTGCAGGTACCATCCGCCGGGAGGGTGAGGGGTGGAAGTGCTGACTTTCCACCGGGCCTCCTCTGGCAGGACCCCGGTGTGGAGACAGAGGGGTGAGATGAGTCCTGGCTCCCGCGTGGTGTCTACACTGCGCGTGGGGGGTTTGTTTTTCTGTCGTGTTTGACTGGAGTCAGGCAGTTGTATGTTTTCACTGCCCCTTTCACCTCCTTTGGCTGGAGACAGCAGGCTTTTGGGGACCGTGTTTGTTTGTTCCCACGGGTGTTTCTGGGTTGTTGGCTCCCCTGGCAGCCAGTGTAGGATACATGAGACAAGCAAAAACCTGGAAGTCACCAGCATGTTGTTCCTTGGGTCCTGAGGTCCCTAGCCAGTCTGCTGCTTTCTCTTCACCTCTCCGCATTTTTTTTTTTAAATAAATTTATTTATTTTATTTATTTATTATTTTTGGCTGCGTTGGGTCTTCGTTGCTGCGTGCGGGCTTTCTCTAGTTGAGGCGAGCGGGGCTACTCTTCATTGCGGTGCGCGGGCTTCTCATTGCGGTGGCTTCTCTTGTTGTGGAGCACGGGTTCTAGGTGCACGGGCTTCAGTAGTTGTGGCACGTGGGCTCAGTAGTTGTGGCTCGCGGGCTCTAGAGCGCAGGCTCAGTAGTTGTGGCGCACGGGCTTAGTTGCTCCGCAGCATGTGGGATCTTCCCGGACCAGGGCTCGAACCCGTGTCCCCTGCATTGGCAGGTGGATTCTTAACCACTGCGCCACCAGGGAAGCCCCACCTCTCAGCATTTTTATGTTTCTTTCAAATATAAAGTCCAGGGATTCTAGCTGTGCTTAGTGAGAGGAGTAGAGAAAAGTATGTTTACTCCATCTTTCCAGAAGCAGAAGTCCAAATTTAATTAATTTTGAATAGGTAATGCATTCATGTGACATACAAATTAAATGCTGTAAAAAGATGTACAGTGAAAATTAACTCTCTACCATCCACTTCCTCTCTTAGATGGCAACTACTGTTTCTGGTTTCTTCCTTCCTGATGTAGCTCTACACGTACCAGCAAATATACACAGACGTGTTTTTACCTAAGTCATGGCATCCACGAACACCGTTTTGCACCTTGCTTTTTTTCTCGTGGCGCTCCATCTTTGAGAACGTTGTGGGTCACTTTGTGAACTGCTTCATTGCTTTTTGTGGCCTCATGATATTCCATTGCATGGAGATGCCACATGTATGTAAGTGGTTGGAATGTTTAGGTGCTGATCCTGTTATCTGTTATATTTGTTGTCCTTTCCATCTTAATGTTCTCCGCACACTTGTTGTCTTTGTTTACACCTGAGTCAGGGTCCTGTAGGAAGCTGTGGTGTGCTGGAGAAAGCTGCGGGTGATTTAGATCTGTGTCCTACGATGAGTCATGTGTATACTCCGTGAATACTCAGAGATGCTCACTGATAGCTACTCTTTAGACACATTTCTCCATCATGTTTGCAAGGACTATTTGGACCACATCTTGCTTTTCATAGGTATGAACAAAAGATTTTGAATATAAGCTCTGTAAACCTTTACTCTCTTTCATGGCTTTAGTTGCTTCCGTGTAATAGTTAAAAGAAGCACGCTCTATGATTTCTTGCTGCTGCTGCTGCTAAGGGCCACTAAAACATAGATCTCCTGTGATTTGGGGTCAGAGTACTTACATCTCCCTTTTGGGAGGGATAAGGTTTACTTTGTTGTCAGGTGAATTTTTGAGCATGGTAGCTTCATCCTCACTAAGGTTAGCATTTTTTTCTTTAAGGTGGTGAGTTTTCTTTTGGTTAGATATATTGCCCTCAAATTGTTGGCAAACTTGAATGAAGTCATGAATTGAAGAATCTTTTTGTCTTTGTCTCTTTACAGTCTTTTATGTTGACTTGGCAGTTTAATTCTAAATTCATGCATAGTTAAGTTTGGTCTTGCCCGGAGGGTGGAATCTGGCACTGCCACACGGCGAGGAGTTTTGAGGTCTGCTGCAAGCCCTGTCTCCAGGGGCCCTTTGAAATGCTCCCTGGCGCATCAGATGATTCTGTGTCAGTGCGCCACTGCTCAGTGTTCAGAGACGGGTTGTGTTTGTCTCCACAGGTTGCCTTAGTAAGTGTTGGCCCCCCAGACTTTTCTGGCCCCATTCTCAGCCTCATGGCCCCGACGGGCTCACTGCTTCTGACCTGGATGCCTTCTCTAGGCTCAGCCCCAGCATTTCCTGCAGAAATTCTGTCCTTTAGATTTGTGCCACCTTTCGTAACTTGAAAGCTTCGAGACTAAATGTGGCAGTGAGTTGGAGTGAGAAAAGGAGATGGGCAAAGTGATTTCTGTCCTTTTTTTTTTTCCGCCTCTTCAGCCTGTTACTTAAAGATAGCTTTCTGAGAAAAAGGATTAAAATTCACTCCCGTAGCTTTGTTGCTATTTTTCATTTGTAATAAATTGGGGATTTCAGATAATCTACCTTTAAAAGTAATTGTATTTGTTTGCTAATTTGTTTTGGAATGAATTTGATGAAGAGTAGTTTTTAGGAACTCAGAGTTTAACCAGGGGTTAGGAGTTTAAATGGAAAATTGAATCTTTGTGAAGCTTTCCACATTTCATTAGAGGTTAATTCTGGAGTTAAGTTTTATATGATTATTTACTACTAAGTATATTCCTAAGTATCAAGGTTAAGCTCTTAGTAAAATAATGTTTCAAAAAAGCCATTAATATTTTTACATAATACAGTTGTTTGATTATTGTACTTTTCTTTTTGTCGGATACTAGTCAGCAACCTCTTAGTTTTTCTTTTAATGGGAAATCAGGTTTTTTTTTTTATTTTTTGGTAACAAGACTAAAAATATGTTTTAAATCTGACAGAGTTTCATGAAAATGACATGAGGCGTTTTTCAGTTTACTCTCTTCTTCTGTATTATATTTTAAATTTTGTCTCCTATATTGTATTTAGAAATTTGGAACCTATTTGATACTCCATGGGCATTTCACTTACTATCTTGAGGAATTTTTTTCAGATGAAACTGAGAAATTTAGTAATGTAGCTTTTGTCGGCATTAGAAGCAGACCAGCTGAGTTCTTTTGTGCCATGCTGAAAATAATGCTGGAACGTGGTAACTTGTTCCTGTATTACTTGATGTACCCACTGATAGAGTCTTCTCTGTGAACACACTCGACCCCAAATAAAACCCTAACGTTGGAAATTTACTTGTACATACATAGGGATTTTATCATCCTCTCTTGATCATTGAAATGAATGAGTATAGTGATGGGCTCTTTGTGCTGTTTTTCCTAAGGTATTGCCATCAGAGAGTCGGCAAAGGTGGTCGACCAAGCCCAGAGGAGGGTGTTGAGGGGTGTCGACGACCTGGACTTCTTCATAGGGGACGAAGCCATAGATAAACCCACGTACGCCACAAAGGTAAACTCCTCCCGGGATTCGCTTCTGCAAGTGCACAGCCGGGAGCAGAGCGGCAGGGCGAGTGATGCAAAAGGGTGCTTGTGTAGAATCTGTACTGTGAGTTCTAGAATATGTTTTATTCTTACGTTTGAAGAGAGGTTTTGTTGTTGTTGTTTTTGATGAGGGTATTTTTGATGTGGGGAATCAAGTGAATTTACAAATGCAGAGTTGACTCAGGGACCGCTGGGTTATGTGGAAAGCAAGGTCTGCTCCTGTGGAAACCTGCAGGTTGACTAATTAACCTGTCACATGTGGAAAGTTGCAGGTTGATCAATTAAAAAGAAGCACTAAAGTTATTTTATTGTATTTTATTTTTTTAATCAGTCATCAATTTTATACACATCAGTGTATACATGTCAATCCCAATCGCCCAGTTCGGCACACCAACACTAAAGTTATTTAACTAGACATTTGTTCTAAAAAAAACACTCCCCAAACTCCAGATCGAATGGTATTGTAGATTAGCTCTGCTTTTCCATCTGTTACCCCATTGTTAAGACGATGCTTTGTGCTTAGAAATGGGTGGAGTAGAATATAAACAGTAATGTCATGTAATCTTTCTGGTAAAGTGCCTGTTGTTTCTTTATATAAATTAACATTCACTCCATGCAGAGGAACTGTTTAATAACTCGCTGTCTTCCATCTCTTCCGGGCCAGTGCTGTCGTTAAACTGTCGCTCTTACTGATGTGAACTGAAGCTTGATGTAGTTTGGTTTCTCTTGCTTTAGTGGCCAATAAGACACGGAATAATTGAAGACTGGGATCTAATGGAAAGGTTCATGGAACAAGTGATTTTTAAGTATCTTCGAGCTGAGCCTGAGGATCATTATTTTTTAATGGTGAGTAACTGGACCTAAGAGGAATATACCCCTGTAAAGTCCAAGTTGCGTAGATTTTAAACCCAAGGTGTTCTTCCCTGGGGAGTTTTTAATGCCTGCTAAAGCTGTTTGTATGAATGGGGGTGCTTTTTGGGCAAATAACAGAAAGCGCAACAAAAATGCCTGAAAGCCAAAAGGGGCTTATTATCTCATGAAACAAAAAGGCCAGAGTCAGGCCGCTCCAGGGCTTGTGATTTCAGCAGCTCAGGGACGGAGGCAAGGACCAGCCTAATTCAGTAGTTTGGCCTCATGTGTTGGTTCCTCTCAAGCCCCAGGATGGCTGCCCAAGTTCCTTTACCACCTCTTGGTGTATTTGCTGTCAGAGGTAGAAGCACTTTTTAGGAATTAAGAATCCCTTTTCTAGAAACCTTCCCAGGAGATTTACGCCATCTGTCCGTGCCTAGCCTGGTCCCTTGCAAGGGGAATGGAATTACCTTGACAGGTTTAGATTGATCAAGATTCTCTCCCTTGGGCTGGTGAGGGGACGATGTCTGATCATCTGGCCCCAAGAGGGTAGGTACCTAAACAGATCTCTAACAGCAGGGAAGGTGGAGGGAGGAATGGATTTGGGTAGGAAACCAACTGTGCACTTGGATGTCCTCGAGAGGTAACTGGATGAGTCTGATTTTTGCTTCTTATATAGCAGAGGAAACTGAGTCAAGATGTTATCTTGCCAGGGTTTAAATCGCACTCTAAAATAAAATTGACCTGAGTTATGGGCCCTGATATTGTGGTACGTAATTGGTCTTGTTAAAACAAAATAAAGCATTACAGAGAAATGAAAAGAAATATCTCTTGGTTATGGAATCTGTTCTAATTGTTCGACTCAACTTCACATGTTTCCTTCCATGAAATGTTCTTTTTAAGTTAAAATTAATTACATGTACAAAACACTTGCTTTGTGGAGAGCAGTTGCACGTAGCATAAGCTGCACATTACAACCTACATAATTTAGCTTTGGATTTTTTCCATGCAAGTACATTGTCAAATGGTCCCTGATCCCCAATTATATAGTTCTTTCTAATGTTAAATATGGAGTGTTCTTTAGAATTATCTGGCTTAAAATATGTTAACTACAAGGCTATTATGGTAGTTAGTGGAATCTATATGTTTAATGTCTAGTACAGCAAGTCCTTGAAAGTGCCCTGATCTTTCTTTCTGGCTATATCGCCATAACTAGGAATTGCCAAGTGTGAATACTGTGTTTTACAGGCCACCATGTGTTTTCTCTCCTGTGCGTCTACAGTGGTTTACGTAAAATAAATGGAGCCAGGAAACTGACAGTGTGTCTGAGTGGCTTTGTCTTTAAACCCTCAGTAGATCACAGATTCCCGCCCGTCCCATTTGGCGTCTTTCCATCTCTCGCGTGTTGCGTAACAACCTGTTGGACGGGACTTCGGGAGCGCACGCCGCCCTGCAGCTTCCTTCTGTCCGCCTCAGCTTCCCACGCCAGGAGGTCCCCTCTCACTCCACTCAGAGGGACGCTTAGTCCTCGCCTGTGGAGCAGACACACACCACCAGGACACAGCCCGCAGGAATTGTTTCCTACAAGAAATTATTTTCTGCTTTAGCTGACATTACAGGCTAGTAAGATAAAACCACTTTCTCGGAAGGAATTGGAGGTGTTTGGTGTGAATATGGAAAAGTCCATTTGCCAAAAATGAGTACCTGTAATGAATATTCAAAAATAATCAAGTTTATTAAACAGAGAAAATATCGTGTTCTGTGTATTGTGCTTTGAATTTTGCAAGGTCAGTTCATTGCATGATGTGATTGAGGAAGTAATGAGAATGGTACATTTCTTTCAGGTTTATGCCCTTAAGTCGTCAGTTAATGGAATAGTTCAAGGGGAGTAAAGCAGGTATAGAGATTTATGGCCGAGTCTAGAAGTCAGTTGAAGACATTTACTGAACTGCTATACCAGATAATGCTTTTTGGTATAAGAGAGTCTAAAGGGGTTAAATTAAAGGTCCCTCAGTAGCCCCCCAAATTGTTCTTTCTGACTGCGGTGACCAGATGCCTGAGCGTATAGGTGAGAATGAGCTCATTACGGCTCACGTTTTTCAAGACGTTTCAGAGACTCGGCTGTATCGGTCATGTGGATTGAGCAGATAGCAAATGGGAATCCTACTCTTTTCTCCAATACTGAAGTGCCCAGAGTTCAAAACAGAAGCATATATTTTAAAGAATTGCAGTGCTCTTGAGTGGAAATTGAGTTACAACTTTAGAAGAGATTGGCAGACTTTTTGAATATGAATCAAGGAGGAAGAGCAAGCAGCACGTGCTGATCAAGAATGCCTGAGCGCCAGGAGCCGGCAAGATGGACATCCCAGCTTAAAGAGAGAGAGAGAGAGAGAGAATCGCCCTTCCTTCGTCTTTTGTTCCATTCGGGTCCTCAGTGGCTCAGATGACAACCGCCCACATTGGTGAAGGCGTGTCTCTGTTCTCAGTCCGCTGAATGCTAATCTCTTCCAGAGACACCCTCAGAGACACACCCAGAAACGATGTTTTACCAGCTCTCCAGGTGTCCCTTAGCCTAGTCAGGCTGGCCATGACATGTGGTAAGTCCTGACTCGCCATAATAGTTGCCTTCCTGGCTCTTGAGAATGATGTTAGACCCACTGTGTTCAGCACGGAAACCGCCAGCCGGTGCGAAGGTTGACAGCCCTGGGTATGCTAAGTCCGTCACCCCCGGCCCACGTGCTTTCCACCTTACAGTGCCTTGTCATCTCCTCTCCTGGTCTCCCTCCCTTCAGGATTTGTATTTTTAAAAAGGTTTCTTTACTGCAGTTATAGAGAGGCTTGGGGGTGGAGCAGTGTTAGGGACATGTGTTCAGTTTGCTGTCTTTATGCAGAAATATGGATTGGTTTTATGGAACGGATTAATTCTTTATTTTTGAATTAATACCAGATGATGTTTCACCATTATTATGAATAAATTTGTTTGTGTAACTTGCATTCATGTGATGTTTTAATCATATGCTTCAGTATTAAAAAAAAAATAAGAAGAACTTGATATCTCCTATTTAGATCTTGTTGTAAATAATGGTTTGGGAAAGTTTCATTTAAATTGGTCTCCTAAAGGAACAGTTACTGGTGGTAAACATAAAAGAAATGGAGGATTGAGGAAAAAAATGGGTTTATGATTATGAGTCTCAGAACCCATAAGAATATGCCTTTAATAATGCTGAATTTGATTCAGGAGCCAGGAGGACCTAATTACATTGTAAACATTCCCTTAAATAGAAGTATGTATATTTTAATGTAAATTCTTCACAGATGGTGAATTGTTTGGCAGCAAGTAATTAAATATTGGTTTTAGCAAGCTAAGGGTTTTATTTTCCTTACATACGTTTGTAGTAGGGAGGGCAGTGCTGGCAGGGCAGTGTTCTGGTGTCATGAGCGGTCTTTGTGCTCTAGTATCTCTAGCATATGGCTTTCATTCCAAGGTTACCTGATGACCCCGCGTTGGCTCCTGCAGCTCCCTCATCACCTCTGCATTCCAGGGAAGAAGGCATTAAGAGCGAGCAGAAGGGGGTCTACTGCTTGAGTCTGCCTTCAACCCTGTAAGGAGCTTTCCTAGAAGCCGCATCCATCAGCTTTTGCTTCTTATTGGCCGGAACTTACTCACTTAGCCATCCCTGTCCATGAGGAAGTCTGGGAAATGCTTTTCCTCTGGGCCTGTGATTGATCAGTGGTCTTGTCATTAAGGCAGAAGGGAGAATCGGTACAGGGTAGGCACGTTGCAGTGCCTTCCATAATGACGTGACTACAGGTGTGAAGACAGTGGCAAGACGAGAATTCATTCAGCTGTCTTCACAACTCTGGCTGGATGTGGCGAGTGCCATCCCCGTCGGGAGCCAGAGGGCCAGGAAGAGCCGTGTCGAGACGCACTGCTCCTTCTGCTGCGTTGCCGTCTTGCCTCTGTGAGTTTCTCCGTCTGGATAAATAAAGCAGGAAGTTGTACTGGGAGTTTCTGTGGCCTTTACACACAGGCTGCAACACCCAGGGTTTCACAACTCTTGTAAAGATTTTTCTTAGTATAGAACTGTAAGTGTGATTTAGAAAATTTGAAAGATATCTGTGGGACTTTTCACGTCCCATTAACATAAATATTAACATTTAGTGTATCTTCATTCAATCTCTTCACCCATGTTTTTGTATGACTTTGCATTCATTATTGTGTTCTCTGTCCCTCTTCCCCCGTTTTCTTACATTCTTTTCGTAATCCTCATTTTAATGGCTATACAATCCTCTATCCAGTGAATATTTCCTATCTGTTTAGCAGTTTCACTGTTTTTAGATGTTTACTTTTGTTTCCAATTTCTTGGTTTTCTAAGAAGTAATATGAAGTAATCTTTGCACAGTGTTTTCTGTATTAGCATTTTTTATATTAAAAATATAAAAATTATATATAATTTGGGGGTACAGAAGTATTAATAATTTTGAATCTTTAGCATACCATTTCACGCTGAAATCTTCAGTGTACTACAGGTCACATTATTAGAACTCTTGTCAGCATTGATTAATATTATTTTTGATTATTTGTTGTCAACTTGCATTTTTAATAACTTTGACCTTAAACATTTTTTCATGTGTTTATTAGCTGTATTTTCTCTTTTGTGAATTGCCTATTCATGTCCTGTGTTTTGTACATATCAGTGTTTTATTGCTTTTCCTATTGCTGTGATTTCTATGATCTTTTTTTTTTACCTAGAAGTTTCTTTTGTGATGAAATGTACATAAAATTTACCATTTTAACCATTTTTGAATGTACAGTTTGGTGAATTGAGTACATTCACATTGTTGTGCACCTGTTACCACCATCCGTCTCCAGAACTTTCTCATCTTCCAAACTGAAACTCTGACCCCATTGAAGAATAGCTCCCCCTTCCTGCTTCCTCCCGCCCCTGGCACCCCCCATCCTGCTTTCTGTCTCTATGACTGTAACTATTTTAGATCCTCATATAAGTGGAATCCTACAGTATTTTTCCTTTTGTGACTGGCTTATTTCACTTAGTATAATGTCTTCAGGGTTTAGCCACATTGTAGCACGTGTCAGAATTTCCTTCTTTTTAGGGCTGAATAATATTCTGTTTTATGTATGTATCACATTTTGTTTGTACTGTGAACTCTTCCATATAATAGATAGGAAGCTGTTGTCAGGAGCAGATACTTTTTTTTCTCAATTGATTTTTTTTCCCTTTGTAGATTATGTTTTTGAATCTGTAAGTTTTTATGTAGTAAACCTGTTTTCCTTTGATGTTTATACATAATTTTCATCCATTTGGGATATATTTGGAACATCATTTGACACTGGACTTAAACCCAGGAAGAATCCAGGAGCCAGGGTCAATCTACTTCTTGCTGGGAATGTCTTCTGTAGGCTCACTTTTTGCTTCAAACCAAATAGGCAGCTCTTAGCCGGCAGGCAAGAAACGTTCCTCGACTGTGCTCACCCTTTTCATGCCTTTTTAGTTTTCTTCTCTTGATCCTTTTTTCCCCTCTACTCAGTTTAAATGCTTTGTTTATAAAGTTAACTTATTAAGGTGCTTGCATTTCTCTTCATGGTGAGAAAAGATTTTATAGATCTCTATAGCTAATATATATAATTTCTTCTGGTGTGAATTACATTATTGATGGTATAGCTGACATTTATTCAGCGCTTGCTATGTGCCCTGCCCCTCCCCTCACCAAGTATTTACATGTATTCACTCATTTATTTAATCCCACCAACAACCCTGGGGGAGGTAGTTATTAGGCCTGTTTTTCAGATGGATAGGAGGTACTTTAAAGAGATATAGCCAGTACTGTTGGAATGTGTAGCTATTATTCATGTACTTTAAATGAAAGAAATCTAAAATAGTAATCATAACACAGTGCCAGCTATGTGCTGGGTGCTTTAAGGTATTAACAAATTTAATCTCAACCCCCTGAGGTAGGCATGTTAAAATAAGTTATGTTGTTGTTGGGTGACTTTCAGATCCCTTATTTACAATCTGCTTTTGATGACTTTATTATTTCTCACACATGTCTTAAGATTGCTTTCTCTCTCCCATCCAGGGAATATTATATATTGATTCTAATCATAGTAATTAAAACTTACTTGGGGCGCTGCGTTAGAGCTTTCCATCATTGCTACACAAGAGTCTAAGCTAAAGCCCCCAGCGAGCTGACAGCCAAACTTGCTTATTTGTTTGAAGCGATAACACGCACAGCACAGAATTCAAAAGGTGCAGAAGGATTTCCCGTGCACGTGTGTCTCCTTCCCAGCTCTGTGCTGCCCCCCAGATCCCCTTCCTGGAGGAAAACACCTTTACCGGTTCTTAACCAGAGATAATTGTGTGCAGGCATATGGATTATACATAAACTTGTTTTATAAAATGGTAATGAAATACACATATGGTTGTAACCTTGTTTTTTATTGTAAAACCTTTAAAAATTGTGATTAAAAACATATGAAATTTACTCCCTTAACCTTTTTTAAGTGTGTAGTTCAGAGTGTTACCTATATTCGCATTGTTGTGTGACAGGTCTCTAGAACCTTCGCATCCTGCAGAACTGAATGAAGCTCTGCCCATTGAACAGCTCCCTATTCCTCGCCCCCATACACCTTGATTTTTTTAAAAAAAGTTGTTGATACAGAAGAACATATAAGAATGTGTAAAGTGTGGAGATGCCTTTCTCTTTTCACTTAACTGTTTATTGTAGAGATTGTTTCATACCAGCACACAAAGAGCTCATCCTTTTTTTTTTTTTTTTTAAAGAATTATTTATTTATTTATTTTTGGCTGTGTTGGGTCTTCGTTTCTGTGTGAGGGCTTTCTCTAGTTGTGGCAAGCGGGAGCCACTCTTCATCGCGGTGCGCGGGCCTCTCACTATCGCGGCCTCTCTTGTTGCGGAGCATAGGCTCCAGACGCGCAGGCTCAGTAGTTGTGGCTCACGGGCCTAGTTGCTCCGCGGCATGTGGGATCTTCCCAGACCAGGGTTCGAACCTGTGTCCCCTGCACTGGCAGGCAGATTCTCAACCACTGCGCCACCAGGGAAGCCCTCATCCTTTTTAATTGCTGCAAAGTGTAGCATTTTATGGATGTGGCATAATTTGTTTAATCAGTTCCTAGTGATGGGCATTTAGGTTTTTTCTTTTTTAATATTTATTTATTTGGTTGTGCCGGGTCTTGGTTGCGGCATGCGAGCTCCTTAGTTGCAGCTCGCGGGCTCCTTAGTTGCGGCACGCACGTGGGATCTAGTTCTCTGACTGGGGATCGAACCTGGGCCCCCTGCGTTGGGAGCATGGAGTCCTAACCACTGGACAACCAGGAAAGTCCCAAGGTTTTTTCTGATCTTAGAAGCAATGCTGACTTTGGACCTCTCTGAGGCACCTTGTTTTTTCTTGCCTAGAGAATGTAATTTGATTTTGTTTCATGGTCTTAGCTAAGAGACTGTCTTTAGTGAGTTTCTCACTGGTACTTGCTGATGATTTTAGTAACAATAACTCACCACGTGCTGGGTGCTGCCGTGAGCACTTTATTTAGACTCCTGTGAGGTCAGTGCTAATTACACACTGAGAGGAAATCACTTTCCAAACTTAGTAAAATTGAAGGTGGGACGAGCTCTCCTTTTAACCGGGCTGGTGTGGCCTGCCACCGTGCGACAGGTGTGTGTGGCCTTAGTTCAGCTGTTCTACTGTATGCTTTGCTTTCTGGTTTTAATGTGTTTTATTTATGTATTAGTATTTTAAGACTTATTATTTATAAAAATAATTCATAATTAATAATTCATTAAAACTATTTTAATGTAACTATACTTCTGTGTAATATATTTACCTGTGTTTGTTTAGGTGTGATTACTTCCTACTGTGCTCAGTGATCAAGTTGGTACATTTCCACGTTTTCTTACCTCCTCTTCCTTCCTCTGTCACCTGCTTTTGATTGATTATGTTACTAAACTTATTCTACTATTTACAACTTTAGGTTTACTGATGTCTCTGATACTCTATAATAAAACAATTATCTTTTGATTCCATGGTACAAGGATATCAATGTCTATATTCTCTCCTTCCATCTGTACCTCTCCTTCCATCTGTACCTCTCAACTTGATGCTGGTTCTGCTGTTTTAATTTATAATGTTTGCATTCTGTTCTATAGCTATTATTCCCTGGAAAGAAAAATCTTTATTCCTACATCTTAAATGGATTAATTGCTCACTGTGAGTCTTTGGCTGTACTTTCTGCATTCTTATTTTTTGGCAAAAGCTTATCTTCTAATAGTTAATTCATGAAGGCTTCATAGGAACCAAATTCTCCCGAGTTCTTATATGTTTAAAGGTCCTGTGTTTTTGCAACATACTTGATTGGCAGTGTGGCCAGATGTAGAATTCTTGGGTCACACCTTCCTGCCCTGAAGACTCTGTAAGTGTGGCCCCATGTGTCCCAGTGCTACAAACGTATCTGTGTTGATGGCCAAGGCTGGCTGTACTTTTCCTGCTTTAAGGGTGTTTTAGGTGCTCGAACTCAGCATAACAAAATCCCGCAGGCTGAGTGGCTTACACAGCAGACATATGTTTTCTCACAGTTCTGGAGGCTTTAGGTCCGAGATCAACGTACTGTCAGGGTTGGTTTCTGGTGAGACCTTCCTTCCTGGTGTGCAGACAGCCGCCTTCCCGCTGTGTCCTCACGCGGTCTTTCCTGTGTGCGTGTGCGAGAGAGAGCTCTCTGGTGTCTCTTCCTTTTCTTACAAAGACATTGGTCCTGTCGAATTAGGGCTTCCCCCATGACCTCATTTAACCTCGATTACCTCCCCAGAGGCTTTGTCCCCAGATGCGGTCACACTGGGGGTTGGGCTTCAACATAGGAATTTTGGGAGACACAGCTCAGTCTATAACAAAGGGTAATGTGGGAGTTTTTGCCAAAAGGCCCAGAGAATTCTTATTTATTCTTTTTTTCTTTCTTTCTTTCTTTGTTTTGCAGCTTAAATATGTGATGTATAACCATATTTATTGACATGGAAAAATGTTCACAACCTATTGCTGAATGACAAAAAAGCAGGTTTATTTATTCTTTTTATCTTTCTGTAATCCTGTTAATTTCCTCCTATTTGATAATGGTTATTATTTTAAAATAGATATTTGAACTTTTTGAAATGTCTTTATCATGATTTTCATCTGCTGTATTTTTACATTTTTCTGGGTACATGTTTTTTTGTCTGCCATTTGTTTTTCCTGTTCCTTTCCTCTCTTCCCTCTCTTTTTCTTTCAGTGTTTTTATATGGTCTTTGGCTGGTTTCTTTGTGTTCTTTCCTCCTCTTTGAATGAGGGGAATTCTTCCTGGACAGGCTGTGTGTGTGAGTTGAGGCCGGGCAGGGGGCAGTGTCTGGGTGAATCTGCTTCTGCCCAGCTTTTTCTGCCTCGCAGCTGATGGCAAAGATGCTTTGTCTAACCTTGCGGCCTGTGCTCTGATGGCAGGTGGGGTTTGGGGAGGGAGGCTTCTCAGCTGTTCTGCTCAAACTGGTCTTGTTCCAAGCACGGGCTCACTGCTTTTCCTCTCTCTGGAGGCCTGTGTAGCTTGCCTGGGGTCTGAAGTCACCGGTGTTCCCTCTTGGCATACTCACTCGTCTCGGTGGGGTTATTACTACCCTTGGCAACTTGCTGCCGGGCTCTTCAGTTTCAGGGTGTTTGGGTGTTATGTTATCGAAGGTAGAGTTCCCTTTTCTGTAACTTGTTCCTGTTTCGGGGTGGTTAATAAGAGCAGAAGTGTTTAGAGAGGCCTTTACTCTGCTGTGTCAAAGCTTTTAAGCCCCGCAGCCAAAGTTCTTTAAGACAGTTCCTTTAAGTACAAATTTCTTTAGAGTACGCTCTGGGTGTACGCTACCTGTAAAATCAGAAAGTTGTACAGAATCCTAATTAACATGCTTTTAGGTTAACTTTTTTATGATTCTGATATAGTTACATGGAATTTGGGTGAACACTAAATATAGTGAATGTTTTCTTACAGACAGAGCCTCCACTGAACACACCAGAAAACAGAGAATATCTTGCAGAAATTATGTTTGAATCATTTAATGTACCAGGACTCTACATTGCAGTTCAGGTAAAAACAAAGTGATTCTTATGATTCCCAGATGACCTTAGCTGTCTAATAGTGGAAGAAATGGTGATTCTCAAGGCCTCTGCTGTAAGATTGTGCTGTTGTGCATTCTTCCTTTTCCACACCCTACACACACACACACACACACACACACACACACACACACACACACCCACACACACCCACCCCATTCAGGTTTGAACTCAGACACTGTACAGACCATGTTCTATGATTTATATTTTTATGTTTTTACTGCTGGTATAGAGTTTGTCCAGCTCTTGTCTTTTTACATGCTTTAGAATCTAATGTATTCTTCTCTGGGTGACAAGATCGATATGATGGTTCTGTTTTGGCTTCTTTCACTTCTGATCATAAAAAAGGAAAGATACTATAATATCTGCTAAAAAACAAAACAAATGTCTCTAGAGGGTTCCCCCTTTGGGATCTGGGCTCCTGTGGTTCCATGAGCTTGTAGGACTTCCTCTGAAGCCACTTGTTCTTAGTGTGGGAATTTTTGTTGGTTTTGGATTTTGTTATTTATCTGCCACCCTATATAAGGGAATTGACTGAGATTTTGGGGAATAAATTTTTAAAAAGTATCTCCTAAAATGTTTTCTGCATAGTCCAGTCCCTTCTAAGAAAAAGGAGAAGGAGTTGCATAGAAAATTAATTCGGGAGATAGCACAGGCTGTTGCCTCTGGTGATTCTCTCCGGCTTTTCTTTGCAAAACTTTTATTTTATTGAAAACTTGACCCCTCCAGATGAAGTATACAGAATTTGCGTGTTAGTTGTTCAATTTGGAATTTGAATTTTGGGGGGAAGATGGAGGATAGGGAAGGGGAAGAGTTACTCGTAAGAAAGGTCTTATTGATTGAACCTGAGAACAATCAGGTGCAGTCCTTGGGAAGAGTTTCCCCGAATGCTAATGGTCTCCGTGTCTTTGGTGCAGGCAGTGCTGGCCTTAGCAGCGTCTTGGACCTCGCGACAAGTGGGCGAACGTACGTTAACGGGGATCGTCATCGACAGTGGGGATGGGGTCACCCATGCTATCCCAGTGGTAAGCAGAGCGTTCAGTGCCTCGCTTTCTGTAGGCCCCCCCGGCTGGAGGTAAGGGGAGAGATTAAAGGAAAAAACCCTTCTGTAATTAAGGTACAGAAGTTAAGGTACTTTCTAAAGGGCACTTTAGAAACCGTAACTGTACTTAGCAAAGGTAACAAGAGTCTTTAAACTCAGGTGTGTGAGAAAGAAGAAGACGACCAGTGTCTTCGATGCTGGCAAGTTGGAATTCATGCTGGGAAGTTTCTGCAGTCAGGATGTCAGCAGTCGTTCGGGGTCTCCAGGGCTCTGCCTGATCACCGGGGGTCCGTCACCAGGAGGGCCTTCCTGGCTTACGTTCTGAGCTGTCAGCGTGGGCATCAGTAGGCGTGGTGCACGGCCGCTCTGAAGGGTGGGCTCTGTGACACGACGTGGACGGCTTCAGCCAGCTCACGCTTTAGAGAAATCGCTTCTTGTCTTTCCAAATTTATTTAAGAGCCAAGAAGGGGAGATTGTTCCTTTTGACTCGCAGAATGCTCTGCAGAGTCACTTTTTGGTTTTAATTTTCAAAATATTAGAGAAGTGATTCCTAATTCAGGGTCCAGAGACAACGTCTACATTTTCCTTTCGGTCCCGTGGACTATTTAAATGAATTATTTGAAGTTTGCTTTTTTGAAGATGAATGGAAGCTGCCTGCAAGGGGACACACAGTGGACAGTCAGACCTCCTCTTCCTTCTCATCCTCCTCCTCCAGGCCCCCTGCTCAGAGAACCCTGTTACTAGTTATTTACGTATATTACAGGCATATTTTCTGCATATATGGGGTGCGTGTGTGTGTGTATAGCTCCTTTTAAAAATGCAAACTGGGTTTGTTTGTTTTTTAAACCATTTACTTTAATTGAAAAAAGAGCCACCGTTTTCATTTCAGGAAGTGGAAGGAATGATGTACTAATAGGCTAAGGCTTTAGTTCCTGAAAGGCCAGGAATCACTGCAGGGGAAGGTCGATGTGTCGTCCCCGCGCCCTTGCCAGTGTGCCCTCCGCGGGGCGAGGGAGACGGGGCCGAGCCTCCTCTGTGCTCGGAGCGCCCCTCGGCGGGCTCCGAGCACTTCCTCCTTAGTGGGCTGTGACAGCTGTTCGTGCCCCTTGAGGAGTCACGCTGACCGGCCTTCTCTCTGAGCGTTGCCCTCAAAGATGAGCACAGACCGAGGTCCGGAGAGGTGCTTGTGGGCCCTGCTTCTTTGCCTTCCTCATCCATCTGATTGAGGAGAAGAAAAGAAAACGAATGCCACACAGTGTACAGGCCCACAGAGAAAGCCGTTGTTCAACGTTTTTATGTTTCTCAGTTCAGTTTTTTTGCTGATTATAAAAATTACATTTGTTGTACAAAATCTGGACAAAATAGAGAAATGTGAAGAAGAAAATAAAATGACTCATAAACCCACCTGGAGGGCTGCATCATACTTTTGGTTGTATAGCCTTCTAAGCTCTTTTTCTTAAACACATGTGTGCACGTTTTAAGCAAAATTGGAATATCCTATGTCTGATTTTTTATTCTAATTGTACAATGTAATCCTAAAATTATCTTTTGCATGTTGGTTTAATCCCGAATATTTTTTCCTAGGGTTAAATATTCTGTGAAAAAATAGTAACTACATAATAGCCCATCATGTGGGGGTGTAACATTACTCACTTATTTTCCTGTTGTTGGATTGTGGGTTGTTTTAATATATCTAATGCTGTGATGAAGCTGATACTTACTTAACACTGGTTGAATTCATTTTAGAAAATGTTGTATGTAAGGCATGGATTACAAAAATTGTGAATAGTTTGTGTTAGAATTCATATTCTTAGGAGTTTTGAAGTTGATCTTTATTATTTTAATAATTTGTACATACCTTTTATCTGGATCTTAAAATATTTTATAAATGGCTCGGACTCTTCAGAAAGGCCACACCTCCTCTTACTTGTAGAAGTAGGTACATCAGAAGAAAGCACACGAGGAATTCAGTGACTTGTTCTTGCAACTTAACTGGCAGCTGTATCTGTGCTTACGATCGTTAGAACCGAGGCCCCCGAAACATGGAGTCACTCCTGTCCCTCTGTCTCGGGGGCACCTGGCACAGAAGCCACTGCTTCACAGGAATCGCGGAGTGTTTCTTCTCTACCTGATGAAGCTGGGTAGGGCTTCTCTCTCTGACTGTCAGCTCTGTGGAGCAGCCGGAGGCTCCGAGCCTGGCTTCCGTGGCGCCATTCCCGCAGGGAGACACACAGCGGACAGTCAGACCTCCTCTTCCTCTCATCTTCCTCCTCCAGGCCCCCTGCTCAGAGAACCCTGTTACTAGTTATTTATGTATATTTCAGGCATATTTTCCGCATATATCGGGGGGGTGTGTGTGTATAGCTCCTTTTAAAAGGTGTGGGCCCTCGGGCCGAGCTGCGGGCCGCGGGCAAAGGGCTGTAGCTCCCTTCCTGGCGCTGGCAGGGGGCGGCCCAGCGAGAGGATCCCAGCTCCTCCCAGCGTGGTCTCACACGGCAGAGCATTTGGGTGAACTGGCCAGAATCACTCCTACCAAGTGCCGCTCTTTGTACAGTAAACCGGACCGTTTATTGAGTACCTAACTACCGGTCCCAAGCAGGGCTGTGAGCTGGAGTTACTCTGTTTTCATGAATTCTGTACTGTAAACCCCGTTTGCCCCATATTATGGATGAAGGAACTGAGGATGAAACGTGTTACCCGACGTGTCCACGGCCACTCAGCCCACAGACGTGGAGCCGGATTGAGTCCGGGTGGTTGGGGTCCATGTCCTGCCTGCTAACCAAATATGGGTGGATTTATAGTTGTTTTAATGATTTTATAGATAAATGTCTTCCTTTTGGTTAGAGGAAGAAAAAAGTGATTGATCCATTGTTCTGACAAACGGCAGTACTTTTTGGAAATGAGCCATTTTATTTGCTTTTTCTCTTTACGTTCCTGACGAAGACGTCATTTTGGTGGCTTACGGGGCATCTCCGGTTCTACTACCGGAATTGTGCCTGCAGTCGTTTGAAAAGACCTCCAGGCCCGAGCTGTGCACAGAGTGGGGGCTCAGTAAATGCAGTGACGCGGGCGGGGCGGGGCGGGAGACTGACCTAGCGTCCAGGGAGCCCTTCTCTCCTGGAGTCGCTCACACGCCGTCTGTCTCCTCTTCTTCCTAGGCAGAAGGGTATGTCATTGGGAGCTGCATCAAACACATCCCTATCGCAGGGAGAGATATTACGTATTTCATGCAACAGCTGCTGAGGGAGCGGGAGGTGGGGATTCCTCCGGAGCAGTCGCTGGAGACTGCCAAAGCCATCAAGGTAAAAGCAGAAGCAAACGGCCGGCCGGCTTGCGGGTGAGAGAGGAACGATGTTTGGGTGCTTCCCTTGCTGCTGAGACCCCCCGCCCTCACCCTCCTTCCTCCCCTCTCCCCACGAATGTGGGTCTCGATCTGTGTACGCTTGTGGAGCTTCCAGCTATACTTGAGAACAGCCTGACTGAGGCTGGGCGCTGGGGTTGAGCGCCCTACACAGTACGGCATTGTTTCATTGGCGCCTGATAGGTGGAACCTTGAGTTAGCTGGATGTGCCTCCCACGTCCCCCTCCACGTTCATTTCTAGAGTAAGGAACAGGCAGCAGCAGCGGCCGTGAGGAATCCTGTGAGGTCAGCCCGTATCCAAACTGGTTTCCAGTAGCTGTAGTCTGTGGTTCTGTGCCCTGTGAACTACACTTCAGAGCAATGCTGTTCTAGGGTGGAAGCATAAAACAGAATCCACATATAGTTTCCAGACTGTAATTACCATGCTGGAAAAGTTACAGGAGGTTTTAAAATTAAATCAATAAGAGTAGAAGAAAAATGGCTCATTGGTCCCTTTTTAAAATGCCCGCTTGACCTGATCCATCAGTCTGGTCTTTGTATGAGTCTGTGTGTTGACAGACCCTGATTAAAGGAGCTTTCTTTTCAGGTTGCAAAATCAGGACAAATTATTGTGTTTTTTTTAAGCCAAAATGCAAGAGATTCTTAGTAATACAAGCGTGATCTTCATATAGATGAAGAGCAAGCGTTTTGTTTGTTTCTGGAGAAGAATTGAAACGTGGGGATGACACACGGCCTTGAGCATACACTTAGCTTCTGAGCCGCAGAGGAGTTTAGCCTGTTCTCCCACGCCCCCATCGCTGCTCCCTGAATTCCTCGCACTAAGCGCCCAGGACCGGGCTGGCTAAAAGGAAAGGAAGCATGGGGCGGGGGCGGGACTCCCGCGTTTCACCCGCCACTCTTGGTGAGCACAGGTGTTCTGAGCCCGGGCGCACTGGCAGTGGTCAGGGCTCCTGTGAGGAGGGGCCCGCTGCCCCATGTGCCCAGGACGGGAGCACCGCGAATGCCCAGCCAAGGCACCAGGGCCCATCCCTTCTTTCTGGTGGGAAGGTTGTAGAAGCAACATAAGACTTTCTTTTTAGAATAAAATATTTCCCCAACTTTCCCTCTTCCTCTCCTTGCCTTTCTTCAAGGAAGGAGATTTGGGTCTCTGATCCAGGTTCCCTCAGCACCCCCTCTTTCACAAATGGGACCCGGCCCTCGGGGTGGACGTGGGGTGAGCAGATCCCTGAGCGTGATGATTGGGAGGCATTTCCTCTACTTGCTGACTCTCTGGGGTCCGGCTCTGACCCTGACCCCTGAGCTGGCCTGTTCAGGCCCCAACAGTGTGCCGCTCGGCAGTGGAGGTCAGGAGTGGAAGACACTCCTTGTGTTCCCTCCAGGTGAGCTGCACTGACCCTGCTGTTCGTTCTCGCCTCACTTCTCTCCCTGACGGAGGAGATCCTGGAAAGGGCGGTTAGAGCCCCTGCACCTTGTTACTCCCGGGGTCGCTGGTGGGCCTGAGGCTGGTGGGCTCTGGCACACACCGTCCTTGCAGCGGGCGTCCAGAACTTAGGGCCGACAGGGCTGTGCTCCATCCCACTTCACCGAATCAGTTAAGCCAGTTGAGGTGCCCTAAGAAATTGACCAGGCCTCTTAAGGCAATGTAATGTTTCTGTCTCCAGTCTGTAGATTTAAAGTCATATGGACTGACTCGCTCTGTTGTCAACAGGCAGGGTTGTGTAGCTTACAATTCGACAAAGTGTATCAAGGATGGTATTAGGATCTGTTTCAGGGATTCTCAGAAACTTTAAACTTGATACCATGAAAAGACCTTCAGAGGTCCTTCTAAAATGTGTAGTGAGCACCAGCTGTGTGCCTGGTGTTGAACAAAGCCCACCTTGCCCACAGGCAGCTTACTTTCAGAATCTGCCACCCAAGTGCCACCTGCTGCTTTGCTGAGGTTAGCTCTCAGGACAGATGATTGACCCAGAGATCCCCAGTCGAGCGTCACCAGATGCTGAGGAGACACTTTCCACCCGTCAGGCTGGTCCGGTGCTGGGGTGGAAACCATGAGCGGGTTCTCGTGCGTGGGCGTACGGCAGCTCCGTCCCGCCTAAGTGGGCCTTTTCTTTTGTCCGTGGTACCTGCCGCCTTCTAGCATGCTGTGTCATTTACTTACATATCACGCTGTCACTTTACTCTCTTGACTCTCAGCCAGAGCCTATGCTCCAGTGCGCAGCGGTCTGTGTGTGTTTTGTTCACTTGCGCATCCCGTGTGCCTAGGCGCTCAGGGAATGCTGTCGTGGAGCCGATGACCGGTGCTGTGTCGGGCTGCACAGCAGGTTCACGGCCCACCGGTGGGCCCTGGTGGGCATGGGGTGAGATCCACCGCGTTCACCGTGGGGAGTGCGGTCTGCTGGTGCAGGGTGGATGGCGGTGTGTGCCCAGCCAGGCGCTGTGTGGAGAGGGGTACCTTTAGACATCACTTCAGACGGTACGCAGCAAAATTTGATAGGGTAGGGCTGAGGTTCATAGCCGAGCTGCAAAGGAAGCAGATTTACAGGTCCAGAGCGTAGTCATGAAAAGTCTATGAGGCTTGGCCACGCGTCCACACTGGAGTTGCGTGTGGGCGGGACTCATTTCAGGGTGTTTGATGCTGCGGGTTACTGGGTACTTGTCAGAGGCCAGACTCTGGTGACATCTCTGTGTGTGTGTCTGCAGGAGAAGTACTGTTACATTTGCCCTGATATCGTCAAGGAATTTGCCAAGTATGATGTGGATCCTCAGAAGTGGATCAAACAGTACACGGGGATCAATGCAGTCAACCAGAAGAAGTTCATTATAGACGTTGGCTACGAAAGGTTCCTGGGCCCTGAGATTTTCTTTCACCCGGAGGTACGATGTTAGCTTCTTGAGTGTGAGGTATGGCACGTGTGGAGCGATACTGCCACCTCGTGTGTGTACGGAGAGTCCCCAGTGGGGTTTCCTGAGCAGCTCTCAGGCCGCCTGTCGTGAGGACACTGGGGTACACGCTGCACCTGCTGCAGCTCTTGCAGCCCCTGTGCAGGTTGCCTGCTTGACTGATGCCCCCCTTTAGACTTGGTTCTCCGTTAGAGATAATGAGTGATTAGGGAGAAGCTTTAAGAGCAATAGAAGATAATGGAAATGAAATTAATCCATAGTAATAGGAAAACTAGTTAATCCCAGGGGCCGAATGCAGTCTGCCTTTGTATGGGAGTCGGGTAACATGTAACATGTAACCTTTCAATCCTTGGTGATGGTCCATCCTAGTTGCAGTTTTTAACCCCAGGCAGTTGGTCCTGCTGTGTTCCCTGCTGCAAGTTAGTTAAAGCTTCTCCCTGAGGACTAACCTTTCCATTAGTTAGATGGGCTTTAGGAATTACAGATATCATCATTTTAACTATAGTCACAAAGAATTATTATTACTTTGGCAGAAGCAGTCATCAAGAGGCAACAGTTTAAGGTTTAAATAAAGTGGATTTTATTTGTATTTTGGTATATTTTTCTGCCTAATTCAGCTTACATTTGATAGGTAGGTTACAAACTGCTGCCTGTTTTTAGATGTGTATGACCATTTTGTATAGGGAAATGGCACACAATGTATGCCTTACTATAATCTAATAATCACGCCTTTGATATTATTGATTTAAAATAGACATAAAACCGAAAATGTCCAGTGAACAGCTGGTGAGGAACTGGATGTTACCTTCTTCCCCTTGAGTACGTTAAAGCTTTCCTTGATTTTTAAAGTGTATTTAAAATTGTTTTAAGTTGAATTATTTATACTTTAACTTATTTAACTTACGGAATTGAATCCAAGACTGTTTACTCAGTGACATGACTGCTACCATACTGACTGTTTCATTTAAAAGCCACCCCCCTGAACCCTCCCCAGGCTTCTAGCTCAGGTTTACAGTGTGATCTTTCATTGACTGTATTTTTTTCTTATATCATGGCTAGTTTTTTCATGACGTTAACATTCATAAGTGATATACTTACTCTATACTCGCAGCGTTTTCATTACATGTCACATACATCATGCACACGCGTTTCACACTCTGACAGCAGGATTCACCGTGTGTCCTAACACAGAGCTGGTCTGTTTTTGCTACTCTTTGATGTTTTCCCCTTGCTGACCCCACACGCGTCATCTCCTGAGGGCACGTGTCACCATCACCCCATGCACAGTCACTTGGGTTCTTCTGACATATGAACATTTGACATAGTCATTCCAGTGGGACGGTTTTAAAGGTATAGTACATTCTGTATTTGTGAAAGTTACTTTTTTAACAAGTTATTGAGAGAAATGTGTAATGTTTCTCTTATATTTATGTGAAATTCAGTTTGCCAACCCAGACTTTATGGAGTCCATCTCGGACGTTGTTGATGAAGTCATACAGAACTGCCCCATCGATGTCCGTCGTCCGCTGTATAAGGTATAAGCTGCCTGGGTAAGGTGCTCGGGTTCATTCCACAGTTAAAGGCCCAGCATTCTTGGAATAATAGGTTCTTAACGTCAGTATGCAGATGTTCCTGTTTCACTCCTGTCTCACAGGATTTGTTAAAGGCCAGCATACTGGCGAAATATTTTTCTTGGAGTGGAGATGACTTAAATGTTTGGAAATAGGACTCAGCTCACCAGGAGTGTTTAAGTATTCTCGTGGCTTTATTCTTACCTGGCCAGCTGTATTTTAAACTGGACAATTTTAACCCTACGTATTGATGGAAAGATGAAGGGTATCCTTCCCCTCATGGTTTCCATGGATTCACTGGTCTTGCTTCATGCGTATTTAGGTTCGTGCCAAATGTGCTGTTGCCAGGAAGAGGTCAGAGCCTGAAATGAAGCAGTCAGGTAGAAAATACTCATGTAATTTTCAGCCCTCAGCCTCTGCCCCGTCTTACCTTCTCAGCCCAGGGAGCTGAGTTTAAAGAGGAGCATACCAGGCTCGGGAGTGAGGGCTTAATAAATTTTGTTTCGTCTACACAATGGGATACTACGCAGTCTTTAAAAAGAATGAGGTGAATCAGTGTAAATTCAAATGAAAAGATGTCTGTAGTGTACATTGTTAAGTGAAAAAGCAAGTTGTAAAGTTTACACGTAGTATTATTTTCTTTAAAAATATAGTTTGCATATATATATGAAAAGGTTTTGAATGAATGCTAAACTCTTAAAATATCTTTGGGGGTGGAAGATGCATAACTTTTACCTTCTACTTCTTGTGTTTTAATATTGAAATTTTATAGTTAACAAATGTTATTTTTATTATTGGCAAACATTTTCCTATGTAGACAACTTTTTATGGGTGAAAACAAATTATAATTCTATTTTTATTGTTACATGTCCTTAATTAAACAGCTCTCTCCTCCAACAAAATGTGCAAGAAAGGTGGGAGTATTAGTAAGTTTAGTAAAATACATGCCTTGTTCTCCCTGCTTCTTAAATCTCACGTAACATCAGCTGTGTCTTGTCCATGAAAGCAAGGGACAGGTGTGCACTCTTCAGTCTTTATTTCATCCTAACGGAAAGGAAACTTCTGCCGACGGTTACAGATTGTTCACTTTCAGTACATTTACAGGAAGTAGAGATGGCCTTGTAACCTGAGCTCCTTGTTTAATAGATGATGGCCCTGAGCCCCAGAGATGGGAAAAGGAGGCAAAACTAGAGGGACCTGGGTCAAATGGAGCAAACTGGTCTTGGACTTCTAAAAAAAATTATTGAGGTATAGTTGATGTACAATATTATGTAAGTTTTAGGTGTACAACATAGTGATTTGCAATTTTTAAAGGCTATATTCCATTCCTAGTTGTTGTAAAATATTGGCTATATTCCCTGTTTTGGTACAGTATATCCTTGTAGCCTGTTTATTTTATACATAGTAGTTTGTACCTCTTAATCCCCTACTCCTGTCTTGCCCCTACCCCCTTCCCGCTCTCCACTGGTAACCATTAGTTTGTTCTGTGTATCTGTGAGTCTGCTTTTTTTTTGTTATGTTCACTAGTTTGTTTTCTTTTTTAGATTCCCCATATAAGAGAGCTCATATAGTATTTGTCTTTCTCTGTCTGATTTGTTTCACTTAGCATAATACCCTCCAAGTCCATCCATGTTGCTGCAATTGGCAACATTTCATTCTTATTTATGGCTGAGTAATATTCCCTTGTGTGTGTGTGTGTGTGTGTGTGTGTGTGTGTATATATGTGTATATATATATATATATGTATGTATGTATGTGTATATATATATATATATATACCACATCTTCTTTATCCATTCATCTGTTGATGGACGCTTAGGTTGCTTCCATATCTTGGCAATTGTAAGTAATGCTGCTATGAACATAGGGGTGCATATATCTTTTTGAGTTAAGTGTTTTCATTTTCTTTGGATAAATACCCAGAAGTGGAATTGCTAGATCATAAGGTAGTTCTATTTTTAGCTTTTCAAGAAACCTTCATACTGTTCTCCATAGTGGCTGCACCAATTTACATTCACACCAACAGTGCACAAGGGTTCCCTTTTCTCCACACCCTCTCCAACATTTGCTTTTGTGGTATTTTTGGTGATAGCCATTCTGACAGGTGTGAGGTGACAGCTCATTGTGGTTTTAATTTGCATTTCTCTGATGATTAACGGTGTTGAGCAACTTCTCACGTGCCTTTTGGCCATCTGTATGTCTTCTTTGGAAAAACGTCTGTTCAGATCCTCTGCCCATTTTTTGATTGGGTCGTTTGTTTCTTCTCATGTTGAGTTGTATGAGCTGTTTATATATTTTGGATATTAACCCCTTATCAGTCGTATCATTTGCAAATATTTTCTCCCATTCAGTAGGTTGTCTTTTCGTTTTATTGATGGTTTCCTTTGCTGTGCAAACGTTTTAAGTTTAATTAGGTCCCATTTGTTTATTTTTGCTTTTATTTTCTTTGCTTTAGGAGACAGATCCAAAAAATATTGCTATGATTTATGTCAAAGAGTGCTCTGCCTATGTTTTCTTCTAGGAGTTTTATGGCCTCTGGTCTTACATTTAGGTCTTTAATCCATTCTGAGTTGATTTTTGTACGTGGGGTTGGAGAGTGTTCTGATTTCATTCTTTTATATGTAGCTGTCCAGCAGCCAGCTGAGTTTGGAGAGGGGTTAAGCGCCGGGTAGGATCGCTTAGCGAAGTGGCAGGGTTGGATTTTGAGTCCACTTGCCACACCTTTGAAAGCTCGTGCTTTTTCCACCACATCACACTGAAGATTATGTAAAATGTGGAAGGAAGACGATTCTGCAAAGAGAGAAGCCCTGTCCCGACCGCTTCACCCCCAGGAAAAGTCATTTCTTCCCTGAGGCGTTCGAGGGCTTTCTGCTTGGCCCTGGTCGCTGGGCCCTGCCCCGCCAGCCGTGTGAGTGCTTCTGTGCGGGACCTTGGCCGAGTTACGGCAGCCTTGTGAGTGGTTTAGGATCTCAGTAGGCTTGGTGGGGGGCTGACGGGGTGGGCCGTGTGTTTCTCCTTTGTCGGGCTCTGTACCCCGGTGTGCCCGCAGCACACGTTCACTTGTGTGTTCACGGACTGTCCCCTGCGAGGCGGCTGGCAGGCACCTGGCTCCCGCCCGTGGCCCGTCGCTGCCACGTGGCCCGGCCGCACTGCCAGCCCTGGGCGTGGGGAGGGTGAGGACTGTCTGCTGGCACCTCTGCCACGGCCACCACGAAAGGTACTTGTTTCCAAAACAAAGGGCTTGATGAGTGAATGCAAGTGTAATATTGAAGCCTAAAAATGCCCTTTCCTGCGTGTTTGCCTGCCAGGTAATGGCTGTCGTCGTGCTTTTCCCCTGGTGGTTTTAGACCAGGGGTTGGCCAGCTCTTTCTGCAAAGGGCCAGATGGTAAGTATTTTCAGCTTTGTGGGCCGTTCGGTCTGTGTTGCTGCCAGAGAACACGCGAGTGACCAGAAGGGGTTGTGTTCCCAGGAACTTTGTGTATGAAAACAGGCTTTGGGGACGTAGGCGGGAAGTGCGATTCTCACACTTTCCGGCTCAGGCCTCACACACTCATTCACTGACTGCAGCCAGGGCTGCTGTTGGGAAAGGCTCCTCTCACCCCAGGGCCCTGTGGCCCCCGCCGGCCACTGCTCTGCCCCCTCGTCTCCAGAGGCTGTCACCCCGTGTTCCGGGCTCCCGGGGCAGCACCCCGGGCGGGCGGCCTTGTTCTTCGGATTCACTCTGTACTTTTGGTCCCGCTTTCCTCCCCCTCCTCCGCCTCCTCCTCCAGAGTTTAGCCACGAGCTTGCCGTGGAAAGAACCTTCCACTGCGACATCTGTGTTCATGAAATGCACAGATGTACAGTTTGTGGGATTTTGAAAGTAATTAGAGACACACTACATACAAGTGCTTCTGCAGAACACGTGGGCGTCTTGCTCTGGAGAGTTGTGTTCACGTGTCTTTAGGTAGCATGTCTTTCCAGTCTTACCGTTACTTTGTCATTCCCTCCTCTGTTACCGATGTTTCTTCCTACCTGCTGGGCCCCCTCTTGTCAGTGTCTCAGACACCTGCCATGGGACTTAAAAAAGTACTCAGTAACCACTAAAGAAGTAGGAAGCAGGTTCGTACCCAAAGAAACTCATGATTGCCGAGGGGAAGCAGCCCGTCTGCTGAGCCCTGCTGGATTCCGTGCCTGGGCAAGGTGCCCCTCCAGGAGGCTGGTTTCCTGACTTCTGCCTCCGTGCACTGTCCCCGCAGTGCCCACAGGCTCAGACGGGCGGCTGAGGGGGCCGAACCAGCCAGAGGGGAGCCCACAGGCCCCGCAGGAAGGGTTCTGAGGCTGCTGCTTGGTGCCCTGAGGTCTGCTGCTCAGCGTCAGAGGAAGGTGTCTCCCCTTTGCCTCACCTGCTCCCAGAGGTGCCGTCTGGACCAGTCGGGCCTGGACCTCTTATGTTTCCCAGGCTCAGTCTCGGGAACTGTAGGTGGAGTTTCTTATGGTGAAGCGAGCAGGAGGAAACACCCGAGACCTTCTTGGTCCTTGAGTTAACACCTTCCTCAGGCTAGTACACAAGAAAAAAGTCAGTGGAGAATAAAATGTGGCTTTGAAAATTTAGAATCTTCAAAAACTTAAAACGGGTTTTTGTGGACAAAAGGAGTTATAATCTAATTTTTATTTCAGTCTGGCCTGTAGATCAGAAGGGTATTCCCATGCCCCCTTTTTCTGTTCAGTCTCTCAGTATGATGGAGGTCGGGTCTGGAGGGGACTCGTGTGTGAGAGCCAAGTCTTGGAGGCCTGTGACTTCCCCACGAAGCCAAGTCATTGCCAGCAGCAGTTGCTGCTTGAAACGAGACGTGTTCGGCCCTGGCTGTCCGTGGGCGTCACCCCAGGAGCATTAAAATATACTGATGTCTGGGTCCCACCCCCCGAGATTCTGATGTAATTGTTCTGGGCATCCAGATTTTAAAAGCTTCCCAGATGATTTTAACGTGCAGTTAAATTGAGAACCACTGTTAGCAACTAGTTCACTCTGGGGTTAGTCAGCGTTTAGTAGCTTTCATGCTTTACTCGAGGGCAAAAGCCAATTTTGAGTTGCTTTGTAATGCAGCTGGGTCTCTACTAAATACAAGACACTATTGTTGTTAACTTAGAGGATTTAAGTATGTATAAGAGATGGCTCTTGTCTTCAAGAGCTTATAAAAAAGCTAAAAATAATACCGAAATAATTCTCACGGGAACCACCACCACAAGCTAAATGTTGTTAATTGAGGTGTCATGGAAATTTAATGAGAGGGGCTCAAGGAAGCCTTGGAGAAGGTGGCATGGAGCTGGTCTGAGGGCTCGGCCTGCAGAGAGGAGGTGGGGATGCCAGCCAGGGGGAGGGCACCTGGCATAGGTGGGAGTGCGGGCGCAGGGCAGAGGCTGCAGAGCTCTGCTCCGGGCGGAGCCCAGGGTGGTACTGAGGGTGGTGGGGAGCGAGTCCAGGAGGGAGAGCGGGGCTGGCAATTAAGTATTTTTAGACCTGCTTTGGCAGCGGGCTGGGAGTTGTTAAAAATTCTCATTCATTGTGTTTGTCAAGCAGACGAGACTGCATCTTGATACGGTTCAAGGAATGATTTTTCTGGAACAGATTGCTTGAATTGGGTTATATATAAGTATGTTAATACCTTTTAAATCAGAGAAGCTATTGCAAAGTGAGTTATATGTGTATTTTTATTCTTAATGGTGAACGAGTTGAAATATCTTTAATACTTGAGAGAGTGAAATACACATTTTAAGACGTTATTGGTTTGTTCACCCCTTTTCGCAGTAGGCCTTCTATTAGGTGAGATCCCAAGTGCAGCCTGACGTGTGAGCGGATGAGCGGGCGGGGTGGTGGACGGAGCAGGCTCAGGGCTTGCTGGTCCAGCCCCGGCGCCACGCTCACCCCCATAGCTGATGCTTCCTGCCCACGTGTCCAGAAATGGCAGGATCCGTGTGTCGCTGGGGAGGGAAGAGTGATGTCACAGCTGAGCACTGACCTGCCAGGTGGAGAGGAACTTTCAGAGGCTTACTGTTATGAGAGAGTGAGGAGGGGCCGATGGTGACTGTTTTGACACCGTTTTGACAATGTTGAGCAAATGTGCACTGAGCCTCCAAGGAGGGCCCGGCCTCACGTGGGCACCGGGACAGACCCTGACGGGAGTGTGTCGGGCTTGAGGGCAACTCCTTTTGCTCGGGCAGCGCCTCATTCTTGCTCCCGGGGCCTCTAGCTCCTTGGAAGAGGCCCCGTCCGCGTTAGGGAGGGCACTCTTTTCTTAACGTTGACCACATCTGCAAAGTACCTTCACAGCGACACCGAGGTTGCAGTGTGGGTCAGTCATTGGGTGCTGGCGCCAGACCAAGCTGACACACAAAGTTAACCATCCAAGAAGCCAGGAAGGAGCAGGCGAAGAAAGAAGAGAAAGAACACTCTGGGAGTCAAGGGGAGACAGCTGTCATCAGCCGTGTCAGGTGACGCCGAGAGGTCACCCAGGACGAGGGTCGAGGTGGCCCCTGGGTTCTCGGTGAGGATGCGGGCAGAGGCCAGGTTCCAGCAGCTGAGGGGAGAAGAGGAGTCACCGGGGGAGGAGACATGCAGGTAATTCTCGGAAGACATTTGTCGTCGGTTGTTACGTCTCCTACGGTCAGGCAGCCGTTTCGAGCCGGCTTAGAGTTGGATTTTCTCTAGGACAGGACAGGGCATCGTACGGCCCACCTTTGAGAAGTAGGTTTGTTCAAACTTTGCTGGGATAGCAGTCTTTGGGTTCCATCTGAGAGTAAAAAAGCTCTTGTGCCGGGACTTCCCTGGCGGTCCAGTGCTTAAGAATCCGTCGTGCGATGCAGGGGACGCCGGTTCGATCCCTGGTTGGGGACTAAGATCCTGCATGCCACGGGGCAACTAAGCCCTCGCGCCGCAACTACTGAGCCCACGCGCCACAACTAGAGAGCCCGCGTGCCACAACTAAGACCTAACGTGGCCAAAAATAAAAATAAATATTTTTTAAAAAGTTTTGAGAACTGCTATAACAGAATAAGTTGCATGCTTCCCTAAAAAGCTGTGAATTTTTTTATTTTAAAGAAAGCTCTTGTCCCTAAAGAGGGACAAGCCTTTCAGAATTTCCACGTAGGGGAAATAGACCCTGCTGGGAGAGTTGTCATCTTAACCTGTAGCGAGCGGTGGGGGTGGAGACTTCTCTGTGAGCATCTTACTTTGTGCCTCTGGTTAACGGAGGAATAGCACAGTGGGTAGGGGCACGGCGTGTCTGTCAGACGGGATTAAGAGTAAGAATAGAGTCTCCAGCACAAAATATACTTAGCGTTACAGGAATGGGAGTTTTTGTTATTTTTAATACTATATAAGGTACTGAACGAGCTTATTATTAACATAGACTTTGTCTTTCTGGCTTAAACATCAGGTGGCTGACAGGCTGTGTGTAGTGTTCACGCTGATGTGTGCTGGGATGTTCTTCACTAGCATGAAGACAGGGCCTTTGCTTTTGTAGAGGTAGTTCACGACTGAGGCTTTTATTTGACATCACGGGATAAACAGTTGCGCAGCAGAGTGAGCTGCAGTCTGTAGAAGAACCCTGTCCGCACGGTGGTCTGGGTAAGCAGATAGCACAGCCGCACTGAGTGAGGAGGTGCTGTGCAGATTGGGCTCCGCGGCCTTTCAGCAGGTCGGCGGACAGCACCGTAAAACACGATCTTAGTGCAGGAAACGTGGACTCTACAGGTGAGCGAGGATTATCGTTTCTGGCTTAAAATGCATTTAGAAAATTTGAGAAGTGCCAAAGTCTTTAAGAAAGAAAACAGTAACCACTGATTTTATAAAAACGACTGAACTTTTCCCAAAGTGGTTGTATCATTTATACTTCCACCAGCGATGTGCAAGAGTTTCATTTGTTTGTATTTTAACCTAAACTTGGTGTGTAATGGATTTAGTTTGTATGATCCTGATTACAAATGCTGTTGCCTATCTCTTCACGTACTTATCAGTCATTTGTGTATCTTCTTTTGTGAAATGTCTGTTTGAATCTTTTGCCCATTTTTTAATTGGCTTGTTTATATTATTATTGAGTTGTAGAAGTTCTTTTTATATTCTGGATATAAGTCCTTTGTTAGATGTATGTATTGCAAATACTTTTTCCTAGTCTGTGGTTTGTCTTTTCATTTTCTTAGTGGTATCTTTTGAAGAATAGAAGTTTTCATTTTATAAAGTTGAATTTATCAGTTTTTATTTTTTATGGTTCACGCTTTTTATGTCCAATCAAAGAGATCTTTGCCTACATCATAGTCATGAAGACTTTAAGAAAATATTTTCTCCTAGAAGCTCTGTAAGTTTTAGCCCTTGCATTTTAAATCTGTGATCCATACTGAGTTAAATTGTGTGTGTGAAGTAAGGTAAGTAAGCAAATGTTCATTTCTCCTCTGTGGATATTAATTATTCAGCATCATTTGTTGCAAGGACTGTTCTTTTCCTGTTGAAGTATCTTGGCTGCTTTGTCTAAAATCATCTGACCACGTATACATAGCGTATACACAGCACCGTTTTTATTGTGTGAATGAATGATAAAATGAATCTTATATGTTACGCCTTTGAAAGCAGCTCAAGATCTTGCAATGCTTCTGATCTTAACGAACATTTGTTTTCATACCCTGGTGAATTAATTTTTAAATTAAAAAATCCATTACAGAGATATGAGAAGTAATTGCAGTAACTGACCCGAGACTGTATCCTGGACTGGAGAGAAAAATGCTAGAAAGAGTGCCAATAGTGCAAGTGACAGAATTGGAAGAGCAGTGATGGATTTAGATAAAGTTTTTTTATCGATATAATTTATGAAGTCGAGAATTGAACTGTGAGGCTTATTCTAAGATATGATGCCCAGAATATCAAGAATGCTTTTAAATTGTGATTCTCAGTAGCAAACAGATACGCAGTTTATGTGAACGTGCTAGCAGGTGAAGAGACCTGTCTCTTCAAGAAGGTGGGGATCAGAATGCCCTTGTTTTACTCTATTAAGGTTGCCATCTGACCTGTCCGGGACTTGGTCCTGGTTCTCTCAGCTCCTGGCCAGGTCGAGGAGGAGTGTTGGTGAGCAGGGGTGACCCCTGAGAGCAGCGTGGGTTGGTGGCCCCTTGACTCTGATAGGAGCCGAACCGTCTCCTGTTGTTTCTGAGCGATTTCTCCACAGGTGACTGGGTGCAGCAGTGATTATTCGTGATGTTGATCCTGGGGCAGGATGTTGTCTCAAAGATCTAGATTTGCAGTTTGTCAAGAGAAAATGGGGAGGGGTTTTGGTAGAAGATGGCCCTTTGAGAAATGGAACAGGCAGCCTGTTTTCACTTGGTTATAATTGAGGAAAAGCACCAAGAGAAAGAATTTGTGACACAGGGAAAAAAAATACAGTTTATACTTTCTTGATAGCATTAGCTCTGCTTCGGTGATTATCTTTTCACATGGATTGAAGTGTGTTATTCAAACAAGCGATTGGGCGCGTGGGGTGTGTCGTGGGCAGGTCACTAGGCCAGCGTGGGCGGGTGATTTCATGCAAGGAAACCTCTGCTTTGTGTCTTTTAGAATGTCGTTCTTTCAGGGGGCTCTACGATGTTCAGGGACTTTGGACGTCGCCTGCAGAGAGACTTAAAAAGGGTGGTGGACGCCAGACTGAGACTCAGCGAGGAGCTCAGCGGCGGCAGAATAAAGGTGAGGCCTCTCCCCAGCACAGGCCGGCGGGCACGCCCGTCTGGGCAGCGAGGGAGAAGCGCAAGTTGCAGCCACTCTCAGCCACCGTGTGAAGTGACAGTCAGAGGTTTGTCACCTGGACTCGCCCCGGGTGTGCGGTCAGGGCGGATACGGACCTCCCGAGGCAGCTGCGCGCTTTACACTGCCCGCCGACCCACGCACGCCAGCAGTTGCCTTTGCGTGTAAGAGGTCAGGTGTGTAGTGTAATGACCAGCATCCCAAGGAGATGGGTCAGTTCACGGTGAGGAACTGTAACGTCCTTCGGGAACATTCTCATTAAGCTCAGATGACTAACGCGAGCGGGGCGATAACGCTGTGTTCCTCCAAGATAATAATTCTTAACTAGCTGGTGAGTTTACTCGGTTTACCCAGGCAAGCTTGGGCTTTGGTGTGGGGTGAATGGGAGCTAACCTGTGTGTCCTCACCGAGTGGGATCACCCTGCTGGCAAAGTGTAATTCTTACAGTATTTTGGGGACACTTAGTGTTATTTGGAATTCTCTCTAAATGCTAAAACATCTAATTTGTTTAGTTAAAAATCAGTTGGGTTATTTGCTTGGATATTTTACTTTTTAAAATGCCTTTAGATAGAGGTAACCTGCCCTTGACTTGTGTGCTTTGTTCTCTGCACCACCTGGGGCCGGGCCGGGGCCGGGGGAGGGGGCCGGGGCCGGGTGCCAGGCGGGTTTGGCAGCAGGAGCGGCTGAGAACCTTCCTTTCAGGGCGGAGTGCGGCTGCTCTGGCTCGCCTCTGCTCGGAGGCGCTTGAACCTGCAGGCAGGGCCTGCGGGACGGGAGGAGGCTCTCAGAGTGCAGCCGCATCCGGTGGGTGGAAAGGCGTCAGGGTGTGGGCGTCTGCACCGGTGAGTCAGCACACATCACTTCCCCTTCCAGCCCAAGCCCGTGGAGGTCCAGGTGATAACGCATCATATGCAGCGCTATGCGGTGTGGTTCGGAGGCTCGATGCTGGCCTCAACTGTAAGTCCTTTTCTAGACTGTGCTGTCTTCTCACCTCTGTGTTCTCTGCTGAGTTTGAATAAATGCTGTCTTTTGGAGGTTAAATTATGCGTGTTCTAATTGTGTGTGGCTCTAAACAGCCGCACGTTTAATTCTGAGATAGAAGAAATAACTTTAATGACCATTTAAACTGCACAGCTAATTCGTAAGCATCCTTGCCAATTAGGGGTACAGATAATATGGATAAGAGAATCCAAAAATTACCTAAAACATCTTGCGTTAATCACTAGTTCCAGTGACTTTTCCGAGCAATTACTACTTTCTTGCCTCAAATTTGGGACCAGCTAACGGACTGCTGATGTAGGGCAAGCACATGGTTGTTCCTAAATAGAAGCTGAATCAGTTTTGAAAAAATGAAATAAGGTCCCAGTTTGAAGAGGTCAGAATCCGTGACAGAGGTCACGGGGGGAGGATGGAGGTTCGGGGCGAGGAGAGTTTCTCACTTGCTGGGCCGTGTACTTAGCTTTGTTTCTCTGCTGGAGTGTTCATGCTCCGTCTGCTGGTTGCCTCGTGCAGCCCGAGTTCTTCCAGGTCTGTCACACCAAGAAGGACTACGAGGAGTACGGCCCCACCATCTGCCGCCACAACCCCGTCTTCGGAGTCATGTCGTAGTGGCGGCTTTGACACCACCCTTCCAGTGGTGTCGCGGCGGTGCGCAAGTGTCCTTCAGACCCGGAGGAGACCGGCTCCTGTACGTAGTGCGCGTGCCGTGGTGCCGGGAAGCCCCACAAAGCCATCTCTGCGCCCGGCCTCCCCCCGCCGCCTCCCCCCCCCACCCCCGCTCTCCTCTCCACCCGAGCTTCGCGTCCACAGACCCAATTCTGGAGGAATTCAGCTGCTGCGACTCTCAGATTTGTTACGGAAAACCCTAGAACACGGCGCAAAATAGCTCCCCACCCAGGGCAGAGTATGGGGCTCTCAACCCTTTTCCTCCCAGACTATTTTTGTAAATAAAACGTTATAAACTTGAAATACAAATTGATGTTTATATTTCCTATCATTTTGTATTTTACGGTATTTGGTACAACTGGCTGATCCCGAGCACGAGTAGATGTCGATGTCACGGAGTGTTGTCATAAAACGTTTTTAATTGTGAGGCATGTTCTGATGTGTTTGTAGGCAAACAAAATAAAGCAGAGCAAACTTTTTTGGCCACATGTTTGCTAGAAAATGGTTACACTTTATTGGAGCGATGTGAAGTTTAAACACTAAGCTGTGTTGTATGAGAATTATTACAGACAACGTATCTTTTCATTTTCTTGTTTGAACTTTCTGGAACTGTTTTATAGAAGATGCCGGTTTGCTGCTGGTGAGTGTTGGATGAAATACTACCTTGCACCATTGTAATAAAAGCAGTTAGACTCTTTATAAAGATCTCTTGTGCTGTAGTGGTGTTTTGGTTTTCCCCTTTGTGCCTGAACTTCTTTCAAAGAATACTGAAATTTGTTTCACGTCTGTGGAGGCTTTGATGATTAACACCAAGTTTTGGGGAGGAGGTTTCCTAAAGTGATGTGGATTGCCTGTCTTGCAGTGACCACTTGGCCGTCAGAAGTGGGGTGGATGGGCCTGTGAGCGTGGGGGACCGGGTGGAGGGACGCGCCTCGTGGTTCCCACCGCCCCTTCCTGGGAATTCAGAATTCATGGCTTTAAGCTTTGAGTAGCTACTCTGACATCTGCTGAGTGGATTGCTGGCTTGAAAGGTAATTTGCTAAATTAGGAGATTTGGTTTTACCCCGTTCTTCCTATAATACTTAGGTTACTTTTTAAACTGTTATTGTATTTCTTCTAGGTCATGAAGTATGTTTTATTCTCTGAAAATTTGCCTTTGTAAAGAAACATTTGGTTTTACTCTTTAAGGTTAAGAAGTTTGGGCTAGTAAAGGAATCCTTCCGCCCAGTGTGGTAAAATCGGTTTTCCCGGGCCGTAGGCGGTCCCTGCCACTTGGTCCTGTTGGTCAGCGACCCCAGGCCCTCCAGCTCCTCGGTGGAGAGTCTCAGGCCACTTGGTTCTTCCTTTGTCCAAACTCTGCTTTGGAGCCCCGCTGGGGTCTGCTCTGCTCAGGGCCCCGGGGCTGGGTTGCTTTCTCCTGGTCTTCCAGCCGCTGTGTCACAACTCTCCAGCTCTCGTGCAGGCGCCCCGTGCACCCTACATGTTGGCAGGAGTCACCTCCCCTAACACCGCTTCCGCCGCCTTCCTCTTCTGTTCAGGAACCGTAGGACCTTCGGGGCCCCTCCTGTCTCCCGCCTCGGTGGGCATCTTCCCACTGGGGCCCTTTGCCTCCCCAGCCTCACTGTCTCTGCGCTTCTCACAGAGAACGCACCGTTTCTGCCTCTGCTTGGTCCCCCCCCTTGCTTTGATTGGCCAGGTGCTTTGCTGGCAGGTGCATTTCCCCCAAACTCCTAGAGCAATGCACTCCTGTGTGTCAGTGCCGGCCCCGGGCTTCAGAGGGGTCGTGCCCACTTCCTGTTTTAGCTGCCCCTCAAATGACCCTGTGTCAGGAGCCCAGTATCACCCACATTGGCTAAACTAGAACTAATGTAACCCGTCCTTCAACCACAGAACTTGTAAAGCTCCCGTTGCCCTTGTTTGGGACAAGATTATCTTTGAGACTGTACTTTTGTTTCTCATCTTACAGAATCTTCATCAGAGCATTTTTTTTTTTTTAATTTTATTTTATTTAATTTATGGCTGTGTTGGGTCTTCGTTTCTGTGCGAGGGCTTTCTCTAGTTGTGGCAAGCGGGGGCCACTCTTCATCGCAGTGCGCGGGCCTCTCACTGTCGCAGCCTCTCCTGTCGCAGAGCACAGGCTCCAGACGCGCAGGCTCAGTAATTGTGGCTCACGGGCCCAGCTGTTCTGCAGCATGTGGGATCTTCCCAGACCAGGGCTCGAACCCGTGTCCCCTGCATTGGCAGGCAGATTCTCAACCACTGCGCCACCTGGGAAGCCCCAGCATTTTGTTTTAACATAACATTGGTGGGACAGAGTCATACATGAGAACGTGACTGGTGTGATGAGGGGCCCTCAACTCTGGCTGAGACCCCTCCCAGACCACATGCATCAGGATGGGGGGAGTGGGAGGGAACAAGGAAGGCATTCATTTTTCACTTTCTGTTTTTAAGCGCGGTAGGTGATGCCCGTCTGTAGCTGGGGCTGAAAACCCTGGTGAGCAGAGGAAGGGCTTTTGAATCTGAAAGATCTGAATCTAAATTCTGGCTGTTCCTTATGCAGATGGTTTCTCTTCTGTTTCCTCATCTAGCTGAGAATTGCAGTGGCCCCATTGCTGTTAGTAGATTGGAGTGATCATAATTTTTTTTTTTTCAATAAACCTGCCAGATACTGTATGTACTGTATGTAGAAATGGCATGTGATTCTGCAATGTGCATTGGTCATTCTATAAGGAGGAAGAATGCTTAGAGTTGTTAGTAATTTTAAGAAAATCTACACATACCTCTTCTTCAGATTGAATTAGCACTAGATCATAATGTAGCAATGAGTTAAGTATTAATGGAGTTGTTGGGTAAAATCAACCTTCTGTGATGCCTTATAAATGCCTTATAACTCTCAGCGAACAGTTTTCTATAAAAAATTTCAACCAGTGCACACTTTCACAAAACATTCTAAAGTTATAAGTCAGTAGTTTTTACAACTGTTAAACCTGTAGATACGACAAGAAGTCGCTTCACCCCATTTGACAGATGTAAACATGACTTTATGATGATAAGAATATTACAGGCACGCTTTACTTAAGGAAGACCTGGCTAACTGGTGTGTGAGCATCTGCCAGCGCTCCCTTCCTAACGAGACGCGGTGGCCGGCTCGGGGTGGCTCTTTGCAGCCCGCCTGTGGGAACCGCCTCTCAGTGTTCGCACGGGGGGCTTCATCTCCTCCTCCTGAGGGCTTCCACGTCTGCTTTTACTAATCTTCTAGCCAAGACTGGATCAAAGAACATGAGGCTTATGATATTTTTCCTAAATGTGTGAGGGGTAGGGGAAGAACACAGGAGAGGGAAGTTCAAGATACCAGTGGGGAGGCTTCCCTGCTGGCGCAGTGGTTACGAATCCGCCTGCCAATGCAGGGGACACGGGTTCGAGCCCTGGTCCGGGAAGATCCCACATGCCGCGGAGCAGCTGAGCCCGTGTGCCACAGCTACTGAGCCTGCGCTCTAGAGCCCGTGAGCCACAACTACTGAGCCTGCGCTCTAGAGCCCGTGAGCCACAACTACTGAGCCCGTGTGCCACAACTACTGAGCCCATGTGCCACAACTACTGAAGCCTGCACTCTAGAGCCTGTGCTCCACAACAAGAGAAGCCACCACAATGAGAAGCCCGCGCACAGCAACGAAGAGCAACCCCCGCTCGCCACAACTAGAGAAAGACTACGCGCAGCAGCGAAGACCCAATGCAGCCAAAAAAAAAAAAGATACCAATGGGGCAAGGGGTAGGTAACTCCTTGATCGAGGTCCTTGCAGAGGTGGGAGATGATGTGGCCCAGAGTTGAGGGGAGGAGAAGCCCAGGATGCACCAGATCCTTCTAGTGGAACAAATCCACAGGGCTGGGGACGCCCTTCAGTGGAACTTCCATGTAGCCCGGATGGAAGAGGGAGGAAGGCAGCGAGTTGGCTTCCTTAGGAGTGGGGTTTTGCCGGGCAAGTGTGGCGACAGGGCAGGTGTCCTGGGGGTTCTCTGTCCTTGAAGTCTATGAAGTCCGGGTGGTGGGGAGTAAAGGGAAGGGAGGATTGAAGGTCCTGAGTTTCAGGGTCAGGAGGGTGGGCTCATAGGGCAGATGTTAGTGTTTCGGATTTCAGAGGTGGAGCACTTCCCAGTGAGAACAGGACCACCGAAGTGAGTGGTCATCATGTAGAGGTCACTGGGAATGGAAGAGATGAGGGGATTTTGACATGAGCGTGTTGGGTAGATTGGTGCGTGCCGGCGTCACCCAGGTGGGGCGGGGCCTCAGAGGTGAGAGCGGGATTGTGACCCAGTCGCCGAAGTCCCCAGTCCGCGTGGGTAGTGGCCCCGAGCTGAGCACAGAGTGTGTGGGGAACTGTGCCAAGTGCTGACTGCACGTGACCTTATTTAATCTGAGCAGCCTGTGAAGTTGGCATGACTATTATCCCCCCCATTTTCCAGGTTGGAAACTGTGGCTCAAAGAGATTTAATCACGTGCTCGAGACCACACGGTTAGGAAGCAGAGAAGTCATTATTTGATCTAAAGTTTGCTTTCACTGAAATCATGCCATTTGCAGCAACATGGATGGATCTAGAGATTATCATACTAAGGTAAGCCAGAGAAAGACAAATATCGCATGATATCACTTATATGCGGAAACTAAAAATATGATACAAATGAACTTATTTACAAAATAGACTCACAGAAAACAAGTTTATGATTACCAAAGGGGAAAGGGTGGGGAGGGATAAATTAGGAGTTTGGGATTAACAGATACACACTACACCTGGCTCTGTGCTGGGAGCTGCCGCTGTATGGCCACTGTGAGGATGCCTCAGTCTTGGTTATGCGTGTTCCACAGACATGCTTTCGTTGAACACACTGGGATTTGAAAGTTCCTCTTTGGTATCACGGTGTTATTTCAAGGGGAGGTTGGTGCACAGCATCCTGAAAGGATCAGCCCCAGAAGGGGTTTCTTTCCCTGAGGGCTCTCGCCCTCGGCTCCAGCATCACCGATGTGTGAAGCCTTCTTTGACCTTCCCCACCGAGTCAGCCTCTTCTTACCCATGCACCAGCTATGCTCTCTGTCCCTCACCTGACTGAGGTTCTGGAAAACGGGACTGATTTTTGTGCCCCCAGGACCTTCACAATGCCCGGCACGTGGTGGGTGCCCATTAAATATTGAATTAAATTTCTAATCACATGAAGACTCCATCCCTGGTTTTTCCAGGCTGGGTATGCTGTATAGTGAGAAGTGTTGTGTGTTTGGGTAACCTTGGATGAAAGCTGGGTTTCGGGTGTCTGGGGTGTTACCCATCCTGACTTTAAGACTTTTAACAATATAACATTTATCTCTTGAATGGATAAAGAAGATGTGGTACATATATAAAATGAAATATTACTCTGCCATAAAAAAGAATGAAATAATGCCATTTGCAGCGACATGGATGGACCTAGAGATTATCACACTAAGTGGAGTAAGGCAGACAGAGAAAGACAAATATCATATGATATTTTGTGGATTATATGTGGAATCTAAAAAAATGGTACAAATGAACCCATTTACAAAATGGAAATAGAGTCACAGATGTAGAAAACAAACTTATGGGGGAAGGGGGGGAGGGATAAATTGAAAGATTAGGTTTGACATATACACACTACTATATATAAAATAACTAATAAGAACCTGCTGTATACCACAGGGAACTCTATTCAATACTCTGTAATGACCTATATGGGAATAGAATCTAAAAAAGAGTGGATATGTGTATATGTATAACAATCACTTTGCTGTGCACCTGAAAATAACACAACATTGTAAATCAACTCTACTCCAATAAAAATTTTTTAAAAAGATAAAAAATAAAATTGTACACAACATCCTCCCCCCCAATCTAGCTCTTACATCAAATAGATCAGTGGTCGCCTGGGAGAGGGTTGGGGGGTGGGGAAGGTTAGGAGGAAATGTACCTACCAGTAGGTATGGGGTTTCTTTCTGGGATGAGTAAAGTGTCCAAAGTTGATCCTAGGGAGGATTGCACAGCTCTGGGAATACACTAAAAGCCATTGAATTATACACACTAAGTAGGTGAATTCTGTAGCATGTTAATTATATCTCAGTAAAGCTGTTAAGAACTAAGCTGTTAGTAGGTTTCTGAAAAAAAATCTGGCTCTTAAGCCATGACTCCAGTAGGTGTTCCGTATACCTGACAGGTGGGTGTGCGATGCTGTAGCACACGTGTGTGAGAGGACCTCCCTCCACTGTGTCACCATCTGCAGTGTGGTCAGCAGGAGAGCCCAGTGGAAGAAATGACCCCGCAGGAATCTTGAAGACGTAAGTATATTTTATGGTAGCGATGGCCAGTTCATTCTCCAACTTAACTAATACGCCTAACGAGCTCTTTTGTGACTGAAGTACTGACAGTTCTGTGATGAATTCATTTTTTATGATCCCCGCATTTTATCTCATTTGTAAAAAGTACGGTTGTGCTGAACAGGCTTGTGAGGTTAATCAAGCGTGTAGCTTATTTCAAACCGCAAGAGAGCACCATTAAGAATATTTATCTGTTAAATAATTCTTTACCTGATTGAAGACTATTTCATAATGTTTCTTTTAAAAGTAACCGTCATGCTTGTTAAATAGAAATATAAATTGATTGGCAAAATAATTTTGTGGGGTTCTAACTGGCAATTACATCAATTTCGCTTGGTCGGATGGAAATAAATCTTGTTTAAAAGGAGGAAAAGACCTATCGTTTGATATTGGTATGGAAAGATTTTTCTCATGTTAAAATATTAGTTCTTTCTACCCTGTATTATGTCTCAAAAGTAAGCAGCTGTTTATTCTCTGAAGATTGATTTCTCAGGTTTTACCCTCTTGTTTTTAGCTTGGGATGCTACAGATTACTTCTGGTTATGTGTGTGTGTGTACAATCATATATATATAAGTTAATAGTATTTGCTACTAAGAATTTCAAAGTTTTTTGATTGATAAAAGAGGAATATAGCTATACATTGTTAAAAATTAATAATTACAAACCCAAGAGTTTATGATGGCCAATAAAATCTAGATGATACAGCATTGGCTATATTTTCAATATTAAGGGGTCAGATCAGCTGTAGTAATTGATCAGAGCCTCATTTAAGTCACTCATGGCTGCACTAGCACTTACTGCAGATAAATTTTTAATTGTTTCCCATCAGACACACTTTGGCCTGAGTAGTCTCTCCTCGTGCTTATAGCTAGTTTGGCCGTGGTGACCAGATGAGAAGGAGTTCTGAGGGGTGCTCTTGGTGTCCCTTTTCACGGCAGTGTGGCTGAACTTGGCGACTGAGCAGAGAACGGGCCAGCTGAAAACCTGCCTCCAGACTCTGGCATCGCTGTCGGCTTGTTGCTGGCTTGTTAATATCAGTTCATTTCTTTCTCCTGCTCACCTACTGATGGGGGTTATGTGCTCCAGGGGAACCAGTGGCCGCAGGATCCCACCTTACTGGACAACTCCGATGACGAGAGTTCCTGGAAAGATGAGCTGGGGGGGATGGGGACATTGTCAAGGAAACCACAGGAGGCTGTGGTCCAGCTCTCACTGCACCTCTCAGACTGTAGTCTGTAGAACCACACCCTCTGGGTTTGTGCGGTTGCCTCCGGTTTTTGTTTTTTTAAACTGGGAAAAGCCATCATTTGTCGAGTGCTTGCTGGGTTCTGGGTACTGTGCTAAGTCCCTGTTCTGTCAACGCACGTTTGCTAAGTGCCTGTGAGCCCCAGGATGTGCCAGTCTGAGGTGGAGTTTCCTTTCCAGTGGGAGAGCTGTGCGTTAAGCAGATAATCACAGATTATCACAGACTGTGAAAGGGCCACGAGAGAAAGAAGTGTGGGGTGCGCTAAGACATACCACAGGGGCCCTGGGCGAGGATGTGGGTGAGCAGAGGGGTGGTGTCGCAGCTTCCCGAGCAAGTGACGCTCAGCTGAGACCACGAGAGACGCCAGCCGGGTGGAGGTGTGGGGAAGCAGCCAGAAGGGGCTGACATGGCAATTAAACGCCTCACTGACACACAGGCCCGGTATGATGGAGTAGAGGCATGCAAGGTGGGGCCGGGTGCAGAACTCGGTCTTTCTCTGGAGAACAAAGTCCTCAGGCGCGTAAAACAATTTTAAACATCAGAGTGGATGATCAGGTTGGTGCAGCCATGCCTGGAAGTTTCAGCCAAGAGCTGTAGCTTTTCTCTGGAGTCTGAGCGGATGCGGAAGAAAAGCGGGGAGTCAGCCAGACGTGAGGGCTGCTCTGGAGTGTGCTCTTGGGAAAGTTGTCTCGTGAGGCCAGACGGTCTGGCGGAGGCAGCCAGGGAAGATGGGCAGAAAGTTCGAGCCTTACCCTGTAGAACTGTGGGCAAAAGGAATCAGAGCAGCCAGCTCCTACGATCTTCAGATGAAGGTGGGGAATGGGTTTTCGTATAATAGAATATACGGCCAGTGGATGCAGTTAGTTTTCAGTTTTAAAACTGAAACACAATTGCTCCTGCTGAATTTAGAAGTAGTAGGTGTTTTTCACTCTTCTTAGCTCTGTGCTTTGTTTCTTTTGTAGAAAAAGAGCTTCTATGATTTGTCCATAATCAGTGGCATTTGAGAGCTATTACAGAAGGACTTATGATACAGCACAGTGTAGAAAAAGTGCTCTAAATAGTCATTAGAAACAAGCTATCAAGAGAAATAGGTTTGTGAGCTATAAAGGTACAAATGACTGGTATTTTCCACCGACATGACTCATCTTAATTAGGATGGTATACTGAACTTGCATTTCTGATTATGCAGTCATTTTCTTGAGCTGAATTAGTATGTTTTAACATTTATTCATTAGCTCTTAGCCTATGATAAATTAAACGTTATAGGTAATCAAAACATTATTGTGTGATATCATTACAGTGGTCTGAATTAGAGTTTAAGAACGTTATTATAATAGTATATGTAACTTAAATGTCCCCTACTGGCAAAGATGAATAGCATTATGAACTTTCTGGTGATATGCCGCTCATGTCCGGGTTGATTTACAGTTGAATAACTTTTAAAGAGCTGACAGCACTTGTGCCGAGCCTTCATGAACAGTGTCCCTTCCAAGGAGGAAGCCATCCTCTGTAATTTGGTGGTGATCACTAAACCGCTCATAATAATATGTGTACTAAGTTTGTCGTGCCAGTGCCCTGAGAAGTTGTTATATTCATGACATAGTAAAGTAGGCGCCTGGTTTCACAATGTCACATTAGGAAATCAGCTACATGAAAACGGAATGATGATGTCGATAGGGCTTAAAATCCACACCTGGGAAGGCTTCCCTGGTGGCGCAGTGGTTGAGAGTCTGCCTGCTAATGCAGGGGACACGGGTTCGAGCCCTGGTCTGGGAAGATCCCACATGCCGCGGAGCAGCTGGGCCCATGAGCCACAATTGCTGAGCCTGCGCGTCTGGAGCCTGTGCTCCGCAACGGGAGAGGCCGCGATAATGAGAGGCCTGCGCACCACGATGAAGAGTGGCCCCCACTTGCTGCAACTGGAGAGGGCCCTCGCACAGAAACGAAGACCCAACACAGCCAAAAATAAATAAATAAATAAATAAATAAATAAATAAATAAATAGCAAAAGTGATTGTTTAAAAAAAAAACCCACACCTGGGGATAGTTTTTCAGGATTTTGTTTTTTCTTAAAAAAAAAAAATCACTGATACATTCACACAAAGAGATATACATTTTTGAGCGTATATATATTTTTTCTTAAATCTTAAACTCTACCATTCCAGTGGACTGCTCTAGAAAGCCTTGGGGCTGTAAATACTGGACTTCTGCTTATTCAAGGGCGATGCTTGTTGCCGGTGTGAATAGAATGGGAAAGGGACTTGGTGTTCTTTCCCCCAACATCAGAGATGGATTTGTGGGGATAACAGGAGTTACAGACCTTTAGACCCAGCAGTTCACCTCTCCCCGCCCTCCCCATGACCAGGTCCTCTTGACGACGTGGGATGAGAAGTGACTGATGGCGAGCAGAATTCCAGGCTGTGTCCACCGCACAGAGTCGCGCCTGCTGGATCACACAGGATTGACCAGAGACCCCACGGAGACCAACAAAAATTACTCAGGCCTGCTCACAAGTGAACTGTGGCTCAATACCAAGCAATTGCTTCTGGATGTGCTTGTTACAGCAGAGAGATGAAAAACAAGTTCCAAGCTCAGATATATTGGGGAAACCTTGTGTTAAAGAAAGCACATTTCTTTTTTCTTTTTTTTCAGAAAGCATCTTTCTTTACTCAGTCGACGAGAGCTTTTGATATGCTGGGATGCGTCGTGTCCTTCTGAGCACAATGTAGCGCGCTGCGTTCCGTATCTACACCTTGGCCCCCGAAGCGGTAACACATGTCGGCACCAGTGGTCCAGAGGACAGAGTTTGGGGAATCCGTCCTACCGGGATCCCCCAGGAAGTGCCGCCTTCAGATTGGGTTGTCGGTGGAGGGCCCTCTCGCATCTTGCTCTTGGTAGACTAAGTGAGGGAAATAGAGGTTTCTAAAAAGGATTTTTTTGTTTTTACTTTGGAATAATTACTTTTATTTTACTGTGAACTGAAGAGAAATGATCATTGTGCTTCTGATGGTCATTGGTGATAAAAAAGAAATTAAGGAAAATTGAAGTTACAGAAAGTATTTTGGTATTTTGCAGAAAGATTGTAATTAAGAAAATGGGCTGTTTGGCATTTCTTTCCATAATTTTTCATTTCTTACGCTCTTATTCATCATCTGAGATGATGCACGGGTTCGGTGTGTTACAGTCTTCAGGCTGCATTTATGCAGTTTTTCTGTAAGGACATAATTTCTATCCATTGGAGTTTGAGTTCAAATATGAACAAAATCCCCGACAGGAAAAGATTGAGAGATGCCAGGGGTTCCTATGGTGCTAACTGGGGTGGGTGTGTGTGGGGGGGATTGATAGTGTGGTGGTCACTGGGACAACAATTTTTATTTTTTAGGGAAAACAAATTCCTTTTAACGAGTATGATAAAAATAAGAACGATATGATGTTGTGCTGACATCTTTTGTTCTTGAGTGAGAACCCCCAGTTTTCTTTACTTTAATCTCCAGTCACAATTGTGTGCTTTGGAGAATATTCTTTTTTTTTCGGAGGGGGGTGTGTGTGGATATTCTTAAAGAGGAAAATTTTTATTCATTTTAATAGTTTTAGTGGGCATCCTATTTGTGGTTAGGGCAAAGAGTTTCTAAAGGTCATTTACTTTCAGACGTTTTCTTGACTCAGAACTTGGGAGGGTGTGATCAACCTTCCATCGCGTAGGCTCTTCCCTTTCATTATCCAGGGGGGACTCTGATTGCCCCCCTGCCCTGCCCTCAGGCTGTTTTACTTCATGGCAGCACCTCTTCTGCAGAACGTAGAGGAAAATTAAAGATGAAAACGGCTTTCCTTTTAGTTGTGGGAAAAATAATTGGCGGTAAAGAAGATACAACTTTGTTGTATGGAAATAAATGAAGAACCACGTAAGTAAGAGGCTGCTTACTTAGCACTGGTGGAATGCAGGGGTCCATCCAGGGGAAGGGGGCTCCGGGGCGCCCTGGTGGAGGCTATGGGCGCGGGGGACCTAGGGTGGCTCACTTCCCCACGTGATTGGTTAAGGGAGCATCTTAGGTTTTCCCCAGTTGGTCCTGAGTTGGAAGTGCGGGCAGAAATTAGGGAAGCTCTCCGTTATTGATAGAGTCCTGGCTGTCTTGGGCTGGCTGCTGCACGTGTGGTTTGGCTTCCTGGGCTGATGCTTGTCGATGAAAAATCAATCAGTCGATCTAAGAAAGAATTGGAAAATTTTATTTGAGCCAAATTTCAGGCTTATAACCCGGGAAGAGCATCTCAGAAAGCTCTGAGAACTGTTCTGCCCTTTAGAAGTCAAGGCCCAGTTATATAAGTTTTTTTTGGAGACAGCGCTGTACATTAAATGATATATTATTGACAGCTTGCATAATCCAGATCTAAGTGCCATCGTGGTGGGTCACGTGACCCTTACGCGATCAAGGAGGAACGTTATCTTTTAAGGAGTTGTCTTGATGCTGGGAGAATGTTGCTCTTTTTGGTTGAGCAGGCGTTTCTGCTAATGGGAGAGGTTTGATCGATGCCTAGTGCAGGTACACAATGCTCAGTGCCCCGACTTCCTCCCGGTCCTTCGTAAGGATGCCTCTCGTTACAAGCCTGTGTCCCTCCCGGAGGCGCAGGTGGTGAGATAGCGCAGGGGTGGATCTGCCACGGGGGGGCCGGGCGTGGTATTTATTGATTCATGAGTCTTCTTGTAAAGCAGAGGAGAAAAGAAACAATTATGTGCCAGAAAACACATTTTGATTTCTTAAGGGCATCCATTAAACTTTTACACTTGAATAGTAAATTAGAGCAGCCACAGGCCTGCCTGGAAGGGCCTTCTGCTTCCCACCGCCCCCCCCACCCCCCCCCACCCGCCTGTGCGTTGCTGCGTTGTCCTTGAGTTCAGGGTTTAGGGGGAGGCTTGAGCGTGGTGGGCAGACTTGTGGCTTGTGGCTCAGCCCTGGGACAGAACAAGGACACTCCTACTGATGGACCAGTTTGCTTCTCCACCTAATCTCCTTTTCCTTCTGGTCAAGCACAAACTGATTATCCAGCTTAAACTTGTTGTTTGTGTCAGACAAGTAAGAAAGTGAAGAATTAAAAAATTTGCAAAAATGTGTCATGAATATCATATGCTCAGCGTAGTTGGCAGGGCCCCCAGTGGGCATAGACTGTGGGTATCCCTTCCAAAGGGAGTCTCTCCTTGAAATAAAGCAAGCACAGGATTGTAAGAACAACCGTGTCCACAGATTTCATGCTCGAGCTTTTATAAACTATTGATCAATTCAAACAACATTTTATCTATCTTTTGCTTTCTCAAGGTTGTCTTTTTTTTCCCCCAAAGTGTATTCTATTAATAGAGGTTGGCCAAATTGAGGTTGTCCTTCAGAACCGATTATTCTCATTTTCCATTTGCAAAACGTAGTTTACCTACAGATAGGATACATTGAAAACGCGATAAGTTATTTCAACAGAGTTAGGTTGGGAGGGGATTTTAAGAAATACCTGCATCAAAACTTGCTTCTGCCCTTGATACTTTCAAATTTAAATAATATGCAGCAGCAGAGAGCTTGAAGAATAGTACATAGGTTTAGTATAGAATTCCTGAGGGAACGAGCAGGGGGTTTGCATACAGGATACAGCATCCCAATGTTCCACTTTCCCATGTATCAGGGTTTTAGTCACAGACCACAGAATGCAAGTTCATTATTTATTTATTTATATTAATTAATTTTTAATTGAAGTATAGTTGATTTACAATACTAGTTTCAGGTGTACAACATAGTGATTCAATATTTTTATAGCGTATACTCCACTTAAAATTATTATAAAATAATGGCTGTACCAAGTTAGATTTTAAAAGAACAAGAGTGCTGGTGGCTTCAGAATACCCAGGAGGGCCAGGGCACAGTCATCGGGAGAAACGCCTGGAAGCCAACTAGAAACGCAGAGCCACTGGCCCAGCCCACTACGTGGCTCCTGCCGTGGCTGCTACAGCCTGAAAAAAACACGAGGCTGCACCCCTGTGCTGCCCAAGATGACTTCTCAGGATGGGGCTACTCCTTCCCGTTGCTGCCTCCTGCCCGGGCAGACCCTGGTCACGTGTGGAACGCCAGCTGCAAGGCCATCTGGGAAAGGCCACCTGTGTCCGCCTGGGTGGACGCACCTTCTGGGGTAGACCTGTCCTCTGGGGTAGACGTGTCCCCCTAGGTGGATGTCTCCTTCTGGGTAGACGTGTCCCCCAGGGTGGATGTTTCCTCCTGTGTGGATGTGTCTTCCTGGGTGGATGTGTCCCCCTGGGTAGACGCGTGCCCCTAGGTCGATGCGTCCCCCTGGGTGGATGTGTCCTCCGGGGTAGATGTGTCCCCCTGGGTGGACGTGTCCCCCTGTGTGAATGTGTCATCCTGGGTGGATGTGTCCTCCGGGGTGAATGTGTCCCCCTGGGTGGACGCGTCCCCCTGGGTGGACACGTCCCCCTGGGTGGGTTACTCATGCTGCTGTGTCTGGGAGAAGGCAGTTGCAATGCCCGGTTCACTTCAGGCTTCCTCAGACTCCAACTCTTTTTCTCCTTACATATGTTACCAGTCTGTTCCTAAATATGGTGATTTATTTCCTTCGTCGGTGCATCTGAACTCTGTCTCTGAAGCTGTTAAAATGAAAGCAAATTGAGTTCCTCTCCGGAAGCAGCACATGTGTGGAAGAGGCTGAACTCAGGGACCAAAGAACTGAAAGAACAAGAGAAATGATTGTGTGGGAAGGACATGCTGGACCCTCTGTCCCCTTTGCAGAAGATAAAAGGACATAGATTCGCTAGTTTCAAATTTGGTAAAGTTGTATTTTTAATAGGATCAAATTCTTTTAATCATTTTAGAAATGAAAATGTTATCCAGTAACGAAGAACTAAGAGCAGAAGCTACCCAGGTCAGCTGAAGACAGAGGCTCAATTTTACTCTTAGATTGGAAGATAAGATGTACTAAGGATTAGAGCAGGGAAAAAACAGAAAGAAAGAATTTAAACTGCTCTTGTAGTAGCTCTATAACTTCTTCTTCAGGGTGAATAATGATTCCCGTCAGGCAAGTTAGAAAATATTCCCATTTCATGAATCTAATTATCTACAAACAAGATTTCAGGGGTAGAGGAGGTTGGTTAAAAATACTTAGTGTAGGGACTTCCCTGGCGGTCCAGTGGTTAACACTTCGCCTTCCAATGCAGGGGGTGCGGGCTCGATCCCTGGTCGGGGAGCTAAGATCCCACATGCCTTGGGGCCAAAACACCAAAACATAAAACAGAAGCAATACTGTAACAAATTCAATAAAGACTTTAAAAATGGTCCACATCAAAAAATCTTTAAAAAAAAACCCAACTTAGTGTAGAAGCCTATTTTTCCCCCTCCATATATTTATCGGTCTAGTGTAAGAGTGGAGCTTTTATGTGTAAATAAAAGGATCTACTTATTTTGACTGCTTGTAAAAAAAACCCACTATCAATAGTAGTTTCAATACATAAGGTTTTATTTTTTCCTGTAGGCAGGCTGTCCATGGCTGGCATCACGATTTCCCTGAGGGCCTCGGGGACATGCTCCTCCAAACGTTCTGGCCTACAGTCCCTAGACTGTGGCCCTGGTCCTCATAGCCCAAAGTAGTGGCTGGAGCGCCAGCTGACACGCATGCTCTCCAGCCAGCAGGATGAAGAAAGTGGCTAGAAAGGGAGTGACTCCTCCCTCTTCAGGATATTTCACGGAAGCACCAACCAGCACTTTCTTGAACTTGATTGCATGGCAATAAGCAACTGCCAGCGACGGTGGTAAATGGAGTCGTTTGGCTGGGGGACAGTGGGCTTAGCTAAAACTCAGTGTTTCATGATTAAAAAATAGGAGAGTGGATGTTGGGCACTGATGAGCAGCCTGTCACAGCTGAGCTGAAGGATCAGTTTTTATAGATTTCTTTTTAAAAAGGATGCTTCAAGGACAAAGGGCCTCCTCTCCTGGCCTAAGTGCTTCAGAGCTGCCCCTGCCCCGAGATCCCACATGTGCTGACATCAATCTCCATTTCCCAAGAGTCACGTTGGTCGCTTCAAGGAGCACCGACGGGGTTTTCAGGCCTCTTTCCTTTGATCTTAGCCTAAGGAAATAGGACACTTTCCTGGAAGATGCTCGTTGCTGGCTTTTAATTCCCCATGAACACAGCCAATTCTGTCTTATTCGGCCCGTTGAGACTAGGAATGAGGTGATAGAAATAACTAGAAGAATCCTTCATTTTTATCTTATACTCTCAATCTCCTTCCTTATTCCCCTTTCCCTCTGCCTACTGTTTAAAGCAAATAAAACAAATTAAAACAAAGCGCCTGTTATGAGTCTCCCAGGGCTGCTGGCACAAACTATCACAAACTGTGTTGCTTAAAGAACAGACATCTATTCTCTCCCAGTTCTGGAGGCTGGAAGTCCAAGATCAAGGTGTTGGCAGGGCCAGGCTCCCTCTTCTGGCTTCTGGTGGTGGCCATCGTCCTTGGCCTTTCTTGGGTCGCAGCTGCATCACTCCAGCCTCTGTCTCTGCCACCCCATGGCCACCTGCCCTCTGGTGTCTGTCTTCACATGGCTTTCTCTTGTGTCTCTTCTCCTTTTCTTTTTCTTTTTTTTTTGGCTGAGCTGTGTGGCTTGTGAGATCTTAGTTCCCCGACCAGGGATTGAACCCGGGGCCATGGCAGAGAAAGCACTGAGTCCTAACCACTGGACCGCCAGGGAATTCCCTCTTCTCCCCTTCTTTTTTTTTCTTTCATTCTTTTTTATTGATGTATAATTGACTTACAATATTATATAAGTTACAGGTGTACGATATAGTGATACACAATTTTTTGGGTCAATCCCAAACTCTCTAATTATCCCTCCCCCTGACCCTTCCCCCTGGTAACCATAAGTTCTCTGAGTCTGCAAGTCTGTTTCTGTTTTTTTTTTTTTTTTTTATTTTTTTTATTTTTTTTTATACTGCAGGTTCTTATTAGGCATCAGTTTTATACACATCAGTGTATACATGTCAATCCCAATCGCCCAATTCAGCACACCACCATCCCCACCCCACCACAGTTTTCCCCCCTTGGTGTCCATATGTCCATTCTCTACATCTGTGTCTCAACTTCTGCCCTGCAAACTGGCTCATCTGTACCATTTTTCTAGGTTCCACATACATGCGTTAATATACGATATTTGTTTTTCTCTTTCTGACTTACTTCACTCTGTATGACAGTCTCTAGATCCATCCACGTCTCAACAAATGACTCAATTTCGTTCCTTTTTATGGCTGAGGAATATTCCATTGTATATATGTACCACAACTTCTTTATCCATTCGTCTGTTGATGGGCATTTAGGTTGCTTCCATGACCTGGCTATTGTAAATAGTGCTGCAATGAACATTCGGGTGCATGTGTCTTTTTGAATTACGGTTTTCTCTGGGTATATGCCCAGTAGTGGGATTGCTGGGTCATATGGTAATTCTATTTTTAGTTTTTTAAGGAACCTCCATATTGTTCTCCATAGTGGCTGTATCAATTTACATTCCCACCAACAGTGCAAGAGGGTTCCCTTTTCACCACACCCTCTCCAGCATTTGTTGTTTGTAGATTTTCTGATGATGCCCATTCTAACAGGAGTGAGGTGATACCTCATTGTAGTTTTGATTTGCATTTCTCTAATAATTAGTGATGTTGAGCATCTTTTCATGTGCTTCGTGGCCATCTGTATGTCTTCTTTGGAGAAATGTCTATTTAGGTCTTCTGCCCATTTTTGGATTGGGGTGTTTGTTTCTTTGATATTGAGCTGAATGAGCTGTTTATATATTTTGGAGATTAATCCTTTGTCCGTTGATTCATTTGCAAATATTTTCTCCCATTCTGAGGGTTGTCTTTTCGTCTTGTTTATGGTTTCCTTTGCTGTGCAAAAGCTTTGAAGTTTCATTAGGTCCCACTTGTTTATTTTTGTTTTTATTTCCATTACTCTAGGAGGTGGATCAAAAAAGATCTTGCTGTGATTTATGTCAAAGAGTGTTCTTCCTATGTTTTCCTCTAAGAGTTTTATAGTGTCCAGTCTTATATTTAGGTCTCTAATCCATTTTGAGTTTATTTTTGTGTATGGTGTTAGGGAGTATTCTAATTTCATTCTTTTACATGTAGCTGTCCAGTTTTCCCAGCACCACTTATTGAAGAGACTGTCTTTTCTCCATTGTATATCTTTGCCTCCTTTGTCATAGATTAGTTGACCATAGGTGCGTGGGTTAATGTCTGGGCTTTCTATCTTGTTCCATTGATCTATGTTTCTGTTTTTGTGCCAGTACCATATTGTCTGGATTACTGTAGCTTTGTAGTATAGTCTGAAGTCAGGGAGTCTGATTCCTCCAGCTCCATTTTTTTGCCTCAAGACTGCTTTGCCTATTCGGGGTCTTTTGTGTCTCCATACAAATTTTAAGATGATTTGTTCTAGCTCAGTAAAAAATGCCATTGGTAATTTGATAGGGATTGCATTGAATCTGTAGATTGCTTTGGGTAGTATACTCATTTTCACAATGTTGATTCTTCCAATCCAAGAACATGGTATATCTCTCCATCTGTTGGTATCATCTTTAATTTCTTTCATCAGTGTCTTATAGTTTTCTGCATACAGGTCTTTTGTCTCCCTAGGTAGGTTTATTCCTAGGTATTTTATTCTTTTTGTTGCAATGGTAAATGGGAGTGTTTCCATAATTTCTCTTTCAGATTTTTCATCATTAGTGTATAGGAATGCAAGAGATTTCTGTGCATTAATTTTGTATCCTGCAACTTTACCATATTCATTAATTAGCTCTAGCAGTTTTCTGGTGGCAGTTTTAGGATTCTCTATGTATAGTATCATGTCATCTGCAAACAGTGACAGTTTTACTTCTTCTTTTCCAATTTGTATTCCTTTTATTTCTTTTTCTTCTCTGATTGCCGTGGCTAGGACTTCCAAAACTATGTTGAATAATAGTGGTGAGAGTGGACATCCTTGTCTCGTTCCTGATCTTAGAGGAAATGCTTTCAGTTTTTCACCATTGAGAATGATGTTTGCTGTGGGTTTGTCATATATGGCCTTTATTATGTTGAGGTAGGTTCCCTCTATGCCCACTTTCTGGAGAGTTTTTATCAGAAATGGGTGTTGAATTTTGTCAAAAGCTTTTTCTGCATCTATTGAGATGATCATATGGTTTTTCTTCTTCAATTTGTTAATATGGTGTATCACATTGATTGATTTGCGTATATTGAAGAATCCTTGCATCCCTGGGATAAATCCCACTTGATCATGGTGTATGATCCTTTTCATGTGTTGTTGGATTCTGTTTGCTAGTATTTTGTTGAGGATTTTTGCATCTATATTCATCAGTGATATTGGTCTGTAATTTTCTTTTTTTGTAGTGTCTTTGTCTGGTTTTGGTATCAGGGTGATGGTGGCCTCATAGAATGAGTTTGGGAGTGTTCCTTCCTCTGCAATTTTTTGGAAGAGTTTGAGAAGGATGGGTGTTAGCTCTTCTCTAAATGTTTGATAGAATTCACCTGTGAAGCCATCTGGTCCTGGACTTTTGTTTGTTGGAAGATTTTTAATCACAGTTTCAATTTCATTACTTGTGATTGGTCTGTTCATATTTTCTATTTCTTCCTGGTTCAGTCTTGGAAGGTTATACCTTTCTAAGAATTTGTCCATTTCTTCCAGGTTGTCCATTTTATTGGCATAAAGTTGCTTGTAGTAGTCTCTTAGGATGCTTTGTATTTCTGCAGTGTCTGTTGTAACTTCTCCTTTTTCATTTCTGATTTTATTGATTTGATTCCTCTCCCTCTTTTTCTTGATGAGTCTGGCTAATGGCTTATCAATTTTGTTTATCTTCTCAAAGAACCAACTTTTAGTTTTATTGATCTTTGCTATTGTTTTCTTTGTTTCTATTTCATTTATTTCTGCTCTGATCTTTATGATTTCTTTCCTTCTGCTAACTTTGGGTTTTGTTTGTTCTTCTTTCTCTAGTTTCTTTAAGTGTAAGGTTAGATTGTTTACTTGAGCTTTTTCTTGTTTCTTTAGGTAGGCTTGTATAGCTATAAACTTCCCTCTTAGAACTGCTTTTGCTGCATCCCATAGGTTTTGGGTCGTCGTGTTTTCATTGTCATTTGTCTCTAGGTATTTTTTGATTTCCTCTTTGATTTCTTCAGTGATCTCTTGGTTATTTAGTAACGTATTGTTTAGCCTCCATGTGTTTGTCCTTTTTACGTTTTTTTCCCTGTAATTCATTTCTAATCTCATAGCGTTGTGGTCAGAAAAGATGCTTGATATGATTTCAATTTTCTTAAATTTACTGAGGCTTGATTTGTGACCCAAGATGTGATCTATCTTGGAGAATGTTCCGTGCGCACTTGAGAAGAACATGTAATCTGCTGTTTTTGGATGGAATGTCCGATATATATCAATTAAATCTATCTGGTCTATTGTGTCATTTAAAGCTTCTGTTTCCTTATTTATTTTCATTTTGGATGATCTGTCCATTGGTGTAAGTGAGGTGTTAAAGTCCCCCACTATTATTGTGTTACTGTCGATTTCCTCTTTTATAGCTGTTAGCAGTTGCCTTATGTATTGAGGTGCTCCTATGTTGGGTGCATATATATTTATAATTGTTATATCTTCTTCTTGGATTGATCCCTGGATCATTATGTAGTGTCCTTCCTTGTCTCTTGTAACATTCTTTATTTTAAAGTCTATTTTATCTGATATGAGTATAGCTACTCCAGCTTTCTTTTGATTTCCATTTGCATGGAATATCTTTTTCCATCCCCTCACTTTCAGTCTGTATGTATCCCTAGGTCTAAAGTGGGTCTCTTGTAGACAGCATATATATGGGTCTTGTTTTTGTATCCATTCAGCCAGTCTATGTCTTTTGGTTGGGGCATTTAATCCATTCACGTTTAAGGTAATAATCGATATGTATGTTCCTATGACCATTTTCTTAATTGTTTTGGGTTTGTTTTTGTAGGTCCTTTTCTTCTCTTGTGTTTCCCACTTAGAGAAGTTCCTTTAGCATTTGTTGTAGAGCTGGATTGGTGGTGCTGAATTCTCTTAGCTTTTGCTTGTCTGTAAAGCTTTTGATTTCTCCATCAAATCTAAATGAGATCCTTGCCGGGTAGAGTAATCTTGGTTGTAGGTTCTTCCCTTTCATCACTTTAAGTATATCATGCCACTCCCTTCTGGCTTGCAGAGTTTCTGCTGAGAAATCAGCTGTTAACCTTATGGGAGTTCCCTTGTATGTTATTTGTCGTTTTTCCCTTGCTGCTTTCAATAATTTTTCTTTGTCTTTAATTTTTGCCACTTTGATTACTATGTGTCTCGGCGTGTTTCTCCTTGGGTTTATCCTGTATGGGACTCTCTGCGCTTCCTGGACTTGGGTGGCTATTTCCTTTCCCATGTTAGGGAAGTTTTCGACTATAATCTCTTCAAATATTTTCTCTGGTCCTTTCTCTCTCTCTTCTCCTTCTGGGACCCCTATAATGCGAATGTTGTTGCGTTTAATGTTGTCCCAGAGGTCTCTTAGGCTGTCTTCATTTCTTTTCATTCTTTTTTCTTTAGTCTGTTCCGCAACAGTGAATTCCATCATTCTGTCTTCCAGGTCACTTATCCGTTCTTCTGCCTCAGTTATTCTGCTATTGATTCCTTCTAGTGTAGTTTTCATTTCAGTTATTGTATTGGTCATCTCTGTTTGTTTGTTCTTTAATTCTTCTAGGTCTTTGTTAATCATTTCTTGCATCTTCTCAATCTTTGCCTCCATTCTTATTCCAAGGTCCTGGATCATCTTCACTATCATTATTCTGAATTCTTTTTCTGGAAGGTTGCCTATCTCCACTTCATTTAGTTGTTTTTCTGGGGTTTTATCTTGTTCCTTCATCTGGGACATAGCCCTCTGCCTTTTCATCTTCTCTATCTTTCTGTAACTGTGGTTTTTGGTCCACAGGCTGCAGGATTATAGTTTTTCTTGCTTCTGTTGTCTGCCCTCTGGTGGTTGAGGCTATCTAAGAGGCTTGATGGGAGGCTCTGGTGGTGGGTAGAGCTGACTCTGTTTCTGTTTTGTAAATAAGTTCATTTGTATTATTTTTTTTCTTTTTAGATTCTGCATATAAGTGATATCATATGATATGTCTATTTTTCTGTCTGACTTATTTCACTCAGTATGACAGTCTCTAGGTCCATACTTGTTGCCGCCAGTGGCATTATTTCATTCTTTTTAATGGCTGAGTAATATTCCATTGTATATATGTGCCACAACTTCTTTATCTATTCCTCTGTCGATGGACATTTAGGTTGCTTCCATGTCTTGGTTATTGTAAACAGCGCTGCTATGAACACTGGGGTGCATGTGTCCTTTCAGACCATGTTTTTCTCTGGGTATATGTCCAGGAGTGAACAGGACTGCAGGATCATATGGTAGCTCTATTTTTAGTTTTTTAAGGACCCTCCATACTGTCCTCCATAGTGGCTGTACCAACTTACATTCCCACCGACAGTGTAGGAGGGTTCCCTTCTCTCCACACCCTCTGCAGCATTTGTTGTTTGTAGATTTTTTGATGATGGTCATTCTGACCAGTGTGAGGTGATACCTCATTGTAGTTTTGATTTGCATTTCTCTAATAATTAGCGATGTTGACCATCTTTTCATGTGCCTCTTGGCCTTCTGTATGTCTTCTTTGGAGAAATGTCTATTTAGGTCTTCTGCCCATTTTTTGATTGGGTTGTTTGTTTTGATGATATTAAGCCTCATGAGCTGTTTGTAAATTTTGGAGACTAATCCCTTGTCGGTCACATCATTTGCAAATATTTTCTCCCAATCTGTGGGTTGTCTTTTCCTTTTGTTTATGGTTTCCTTTGCTGTGCAAAAGCTTTTGAGTTTAATTAGGTCCCATTCGTTTATTTTTGCTTTTACTTCCATTATTCTGGGAGACGGATCAAAAAAGGTATTGCTGCGATTTATGTCAGAGAGTGTTCTGCCTATGTTTTCCTCCAAGAGTTTTATAGTGTCTGGTCTCACATTTAGGTCTTTAATCAATTTTGAGTTTACTTGTGTGTATGTGGTTAAAGAATGTTCTAATTTCATTTTTTTACATGTAGCTGTGCAGTTTTCCAGCACCATCTGTAACTGAAGACACGAGAGATTCAGTTTCCTGTTGACCACATGAGAAACGAAGTCACTTATATTACAGGGATGTGGGGAGAATCAAATAAGGTAACACGTAGAAGTGCTCTGTCGGCCGTCTGCACAATCACTGTTGTTATCATGGTGTCTAACATTTTGCAGACGTCTGTGTAAAGCAGCATCATTCGTGGAGCATTTGTTGACCAGAATAGTGGGTGGTAAGATATGGCTGCTGTTCTAAACATTTGCAATTCTGATGCAGAGACAAGACATCCACATGGCATCCTAAATAACACAAGGTCATGTGTAAGTGCTGGAGGATGCTAGGGGTCAGGAGCTCCAGTCAGCCCGGGCCGAGCATCTGTGGCGATCTGCAAGGGTGACCTAGTCATTCAGACCCAATGGGAGGGGTATCAGAGGACTCACCAGGAAGGCTGGGTGCACAGATTTGATCGAGAAGATTAGAACACGATGGAGGAGCCGGTAATCAGTTTCTCTGAAATTCTAATTAGGGGTAGCAATTGGGATCTGTAGTGTTTTCTTCTGTGCCGTCTCAGCAAAACCAATTAAGTCTTATTGCATCCATACATCACCACGTGTACAGGCCATAAGCAGGAGAAGGCCTATTTAGCTTGTTGCCTTTTGGCTTTTAATGGAACACCAATTTATTCCTGTGTATTAAGCTATTAGGGCGTATTGGATGTTACCTTCCATTTTTCCGTCACATCCCTCTCCCACTTCCCCTTTCTCAGGCATCAGGGAGGAATTTCTTGTGACTTTAAAAATGGTGAACGCGGGACCTCCAGGGAGTAGAGGAATGAACCAGGTGTTCACTAGACGTATGTTGGACCCTCCCACAACTTTCCGATTGAGTTATTAAATTCCTCAAGGTTTTTAAATTCTACAATCAAGCATCAACTTTATTAATTCCACAGTCTGTTAAGAAGTGGTCCCATTTAGGAATATTACTGAGCCATAAAAAAGAATGAAATAATGCCATTTGCAGCTCCATGGGTGGAATTTCTGATTGAGTTATTAAATTCCTCAAGGCTTTAAAATTCTACAATCAAGCATCAACTTTATTAATTCCACAGTCTGTTAAGAAGTGGTCCCATTTAGGAATATTACTCAGCCATAAAAAAGAATGAAATAATGCCATTTGCAGCTCCATGGATGGACCTAGAGGTGATCGTACTAAGTGAAGTAAGTCAGACAGAGAAAGACAAATATCATACAATGCCACTTATGTGTGGAATCTAAAATAAGACACAGATGAACTTATCTATGAAACAGAATCAGACTCACAGACGTAGAGAACAGACTCGTGGTTGCCAAGTGAGAGAGGGGCTGGGGGAGGGCTGGGGTGGGAGTTTGGGGTTAGCAGTTGCAAACTATTATATAGAGAATAAACAACAAGGTCCTACTGTAGAGCACAGGGAACTACATTCAATATCCTGTGATAAACCATAACGGAAAAGAATATAAAAATAGAATGTATATATATGTTTAACTGAATGGCTTTGCTGCACAGCAGAAATTAGCACAACACTGTAAATCAACTACACTTCAATAAAAAAAAATAAACAAAAGTCAGACCCAAGAGAAGTGGTCCCATTGAGAACCTAATGGCATAAGCCTTGTTCAAAGTATACCCAAAGGCTTTGGCAGATTAGATGAGCAGCCCTTTCTAAAACAGGGAAGGAAGAGTCATGGTACCTGTGATGGTTATTTTATGTGTCCACTTGGCTGGCCTCTGGTGCCCAGTTGTTTGGCCGAACACTCGTCTAGATGTTACCATGAAGGTATTTTGTAGATGTGATTCACATCTGCGATCAGCTGACATTAAGGAGATCACCCTCCCTAATGTGGGTGGGCTGCATCCCATCAATTGAAGGCTTTAAGAGCAAAAACTGAGGGTTTCCTGGGAAGAAGGAATTCTGTGTCAAGCCTGTTAACATAGACGTCCTGCCTGAGTTTCCAGCTTGCCTGGCTGCAGATTTCAGACTCAAGACTGTAACACCAGCTCTTTCCTGACTTCCTAAATGGTCAGCCAACACTCTAAGTTTCCGATGTGCCAAGTCCCTCCAATCATGTGAGCCAATTCCTTAAAATAAATCCCTCTCTGGCCCCTGCCCTCACATCCATGCACGTCTCCTATTGGACCTGCTATTGGAGCCCCGACTGACACACCTGACCTCCAACCCCCTCTCTCGGGCTCAGGGCATCCTGGGAAATTGCCGGCAATGCTCTTTCCTCCCGAGCCCAGACCCGGCCTCAGAATCACCCAGAGGATACTAGAGAGGGAACCTGTTTGCTTTTCTAATTCTAGGAGACATTCTTTATGGATGTTGACGAATAAATCAGTAATTGCTCTCATATTAAGCACCAGTTAATTAATTTTTCAGCTAATGTTTGTGGGCTTCTGATGCCACAGTACTCTATTTAGCATTAAGGGATAAGCGATGGACAAGGTACAGAGCAGGGAAAGATCTGGGCTGAGCTGGGAGCTCCTGGGGGCAGAGGCAAGGGAGCGGCCAGGGCAGGGAGGCATCACCCGTTCCCATGACCTCCACCACCGGCTACCTTTGATAAACCGCAGATACGGGAGGGAGGGAGGCAAGGCGGGATGCGTGATGGGCAGAGGGAGGGGACCACGTGGGCACCTGTGAGCCTGAAGCCAGAGAAGCCTGGGTTCACAGCGTCAGAGGACGCGCCCACCCCATCCCCCTTTTTAATGCTAGTGATCGTCAAATGACCTCTTCGAGTCAGCTAGATATTTCGTGACGGCAGTCACTGGGGTGATGAGGGAGTCGAGTCTTTAAGCAGAAAGGACAGCGGGCCAAGGAGGGTGTAGAAAGCAGTGATTGTGTTGTGCTCTGGCGTGTGGGAGGCTACGGAGGTGGGGGGGGGGTGTCTGACTGAAATAACAAATGATGCCCTTAATAAAGGAGGAGGAGCTTTGAAATGAATAGCAGCCCAAGATTGGAGATTAATTTTTTAAGTGTTTTCTAACACGAAAAATGTAGCAAATCAATTCCGACCATTAGGAAGTCGTGAAGACCTTGTAAGAAGAGCTTATTGCCAAAGGCAGACGAGGGAATTCGTGGTGGGTCTGAAGGCCTGGATACATGTGTCTCCAGGCATTAAGGGAATTGGCTTGCTTGCCTTTTGAACCCAAGTCGTCATCTTTGAAATATCTCAGGGAACGCGCCGAGAAAGCCAATCTGGGTGAGGAAGCTGCCTTCCCACCCCCACTGCGCCCTCACCCGGCGCAGCCCGGCCGCTCTGATAGGGCACCGAGGGGCGTGTGGTAACGAGCTGGGTCTGCATCCATCGGACGCTCCTGGGACGTGCTGACCTCCTGGATGGTGGTTGCCGACCGCTGGCAGATGTGATGGGGCCGCTGCAGGACTCGGGGGCCCGGGCGCACGGGGAGCTCCTGGGACCGCAAAGAGTGAACAGCGGGTCTGGGGTCATCACGCGTCACAAGCCAGGAACCTTCGGAACGTGGGCTGCTGGCTCCTGTGGGGTTTTGGATCTAAAGCACAGACTCATGAAAATTCCCCCTTAATCTTTTTTTTCCTTAGTAAGTAATTTTTTTTAATTTTTAAATAATATTTTTTATTGAAGTATAGTTGATTTACAACGTTGTGTTAATTTCTGCTGTACAGCAGAGTGATTCAGTTATACATATATATATATATATACATTCTTTTTCATATTCTTTTCCATTAGGGTTTATCACAGGATATTGAACATAGTTCCCTGTGCTCTACAGTAGGACCTTGTTGTTTATCCATCCTACATATAATAGTTTGCACCTGCTAATCCCAACCTCACACTCCATCCTTCCCCCAACCTCCTCCCCCTTCCCCTTAATCTTAAGTTGTTCAAGCACACCATTTAAACACGGGTAAATGACCTTGGCCTCTAGCTTTCATGTCCTCAGACCCCTTCCTCTTCAGCTTCTGGACCCCTGACATTGATGCTGATCTCTCTTCACGGTCATCTCTGCCTGATTCACCTTCCCGTGGGTTTACTGCTCAACTCTCGAGCTGTATGTCAAATGCCTTGATGGTTGCAATCGTACTCTACTTTGTAAAATTCAATAATAAATAGTAATGATAGCCATAGGTAGCATTTACAGTGTACCAGGTCCGTACGTGGATCCATTTAATCCTATTATAAGTGAGGACAGGCTCTGCATCTCTTGAGTGTTTGCTGTGTGCCAGACACTGAACCAGGCCATTCACCATAGATTGATTATATCATCCTCAGATCTTCCGAGGGCCTAGTGTGTTGTTTTTTTTAAAATTGAAGTAAAGTTGATTTACAATGTTGTGTTTCAGGTGTACAGCAAAGTGATTCAGTTATACATATATATACACATATCAGTCTTTTCAGATTCTTTTCCATTATAGGTTATTACAAAATATTGAGTATAGTTCCCTGTGCTATACAGTAAGTCCTTGCTGTTTATCTATTTTATATATAGTAGTCTGTGTATATGTTAATCCCAAACTCCTAATTTATTCCTCCCCCGCCCCTTTCCCCTTTGGGAACCATAAGTGTGGGTCTATTTCTGTTTTGTATATAAGTTCACTTGTATCTTTTTTTTTTTTTTTTTTAGATTCCACATCTAAGCGATATCATATGATATTTATCTTCCTTTGTCTGGGCCTAGTGTTCTTATTCGCATTTTACAGATGAACAAACAAAGAGGTGGGCTGGGGCCTCGTCAAGCAGGGAGCGAGGAGGAGGAGAAGGACTTAAATATACCGGGTCCTCAACCCAGGACCACAGACTGCCGGTCCCCAGGGACCTCCAGAACGGCAAGACCACACATTTCTGTCGTGCGATCCCCTCAGTCTTAGGTACTTTGTTACGACAGCCCTAGCAAACAAATACAGTATTCATGGTTCAGATTCTCAGAAACGCTGGTGACTCCAAACCACCCCCAACGGCCTGTGTGCTGACTTTGACCACAGCAGCCTGTGATCCGTGGGGTCACATGCCGGGCTGCTTCGTAGAACCTTCCATGAACTTTCTCCTTGAATTGACCGGCGATTCTGGGGGTGGAGGGTTCTCAATATCTGCCCAACTAGCTTGGAAAAGAGGGAGAAGACCAGAACTTTGCTTAAGCCTAGAACAAATATCTTCCCTTGGATGTCATCCGATGCCTTTTATTTAAAATTTTTTTTGACTTTATTTTTTTATTTTTTAATATAATTTTAAAGGGTACACTCCATTTACAGTAATTACAAAATATTGGCTCTATTCCCCGTGTTGAACAATACATCCTCGTAGCCTGTCTTTCACTCAGTAGTTTGCATGTCCCACTCCCCCATCCCTATATTGCCCCTCCCCTCCCTCTCCCCACTGGTGACCACTAGTTTGTTCTCCATAGCTGTGAGTCCTGCTTCTTTGTCCGTTATATTCACTGGTTTGTTGTATTTTTTAGAGTCCACATATAAGTGATGTCATACAGTATTTGTCTTTCTCTGTCTGACTTATTTCACGTAGCACAACACCAATAATAATAATAATAATGACATGGATTGGTTTAAGCACTTATACTCTGCCAGGCACAGTTCTAAATGCTTTCTGTGATCAATTCCTCTAATTCTGACAAAACCTTGTGAATTGCTATTGTCATGCCCTGTTTTTACAGATGGTCAAACAGAAGCATGAAGAGGCACTTGCTGACTAGCATATACTTAATAAACCACGTTGATTTTATTTTTTTGCACCTGAAAGGCCTTAAAGATTAGTATTTGGTTTTGGTTTTTGTTTTCACTATTCAAATAAAATAATTCTGGCCCTCATCTCCAAAATTTGTGGGAGGTTTGGCATCTCATTGATATTTTGATGATTCTGTGGGCCGAGGGGGATATATGCTCACATTTTTCCATGCATAGAAGTTGAAAATACTTATTTTAAAATTAGGGATGGTGATAGAAAGGAAGCTGGGTGGAGACAAATCAATTAAGAACTTGGAAAGCCAGCTCAAGTAATCTGCCATATTCATATTCATCAATACCTTGCCCCAGCAAAAACATAAGCTACGCTGTACGTAATGAGATACTGTTCACATTTGGATTAAGGGATGGGTTTGCCAGGAAGCTGACTGGGGTGCTGATCTAGAATATATATTTAGACAATATTTAAGTAACTCAGAAACACAGTACCCGCTTCCCCGTATCCTGACATAATGAACAAAATGTAAATTATTAGCCCCATTCATGTGATAGTAGACTCATAAAAAAATTCATTGCCATCCACTCCAAACAGGGTAAAATGTTATATGATGCTCAAGGCATTTAATGAATGTCTTATTTGGAATATAAAGAGATATAATATGTTTACTAATAGAAAAGTCATTTCTTTCCACCTTTGCTAAATATGCGCTGGTCGAATGTTAAAGACTTGCTCTGAAAGGGCTTCATAGTCCTAATTTTCCGGGCAGAACTTCATTTCTCTGTCTAGCTCTGTTTCACAGTGCACTGGGCTGGCCCCCAGCAGTGTCTGTGTTGATGTGCCCTCTTACCTCTCTTTCTGTACACCTTCCACATTCTGAGACCCCCCCATTGCTATTCCTCACATACCTGGCTTCCTAAAGCTGCTTTTGTGACCCTGAAGATTGCCCCAGTCAGCTTTCAAATGGGGTCACCAGAAAAAAATACAGGACACCCAGTTAAATGGAAATTTCTGATAAACAACAAATAATTTTTTAGCATAACTATGTCCCATGCAATATTTGCAGCACATTCCAAACATCGTATGGGAGAAACTTATACTAAAAAGTTATTCATTGGTTACCTTAAACTTTGTTGCATCTGGCAATTTTCCTTGCCCTGGTAGACCTCAGTAGTGATTCTGAGTAATTTCTTGGTAGAAAGGTGTGTGTGTGTGTGTGTGTGTGTGTGTGTGTGTTTGTGGAGGAAGTGTATAAATGACTGCTTGATTGGGTTTATAATTTATATCTTTGGTTTATAATTTAACAACAAAATCATCTCTTAGTGAAAACAAGAATATGAATGGTAAGCCCACTGTACAGAATGCTGTCCTGTACACGACATCACTGGACACTTTGACGGTGCCTGTGAGAGGCGTGTCTCTTTTCCTTTATCAGTGAGCACACAAGAAGGTCAAGTGCCTGTTCTCCACATCCTGCTTCTCCAAACCATAGGAAGCTTTCTTTTGGTTCAACCCACTCATGCCTTCCATTATAGTACATAACGGTGTTTAAAAGACCTGAGCTGAAAATCTGGAGGCCAAGATTTCAATCCTGGGTCCTCACTTATTGTGTGAACCTCAGTGTATTCCTTAACCTCTGACCCTCAGTTTCCTGGTCCCCAAACGGAGGATGTAAATTGAACTGTCGAGGTTGCCGGGAGGGGGAAAGCTGATAGGGATGCGAGAGTGTGAGATGGACCGTCTCTGGGTACTTGGTCCTTCGCTCTCTTCCCTGCCTCAAGATGTGTGATTCCCGACGCCCGCGGTCAGTCTGACCCTTGGAAGCAGCTTTCCAGGCCGCGTGTCCCATAGGCGGACACCAGAGGGCGCCCCAGCACCGCCGACCGCTCTGCTCCTGGGCGGCTCGCGGATTCTGGCTCCGGGCTGAGCGCCGGGGGAGCGGGGCCCCGCGTGGCTGCAAAGTGCTGCGCTCACGACCCATCCTCAGAGGGCAGTTCCGAGCTGAAATCCGAGGGAAGGGAGGACAGATTACATGCATTAACCCTTCCAGGTTATTGAAAAACCTTATCACAGCACGGAGTGGTAATGAACCAAATGGGATTTGGGTGACAGAGAGCGAACTATTTTACGATTTTACCTTCAGAGAGGGTGTGCCCCTAAAACCCTCTTGGCTCTTTGGAAGCAAGAACTCAGAGCCAAGGGCCAAGCCTGGGTCCAAGGGCCCCCCCTCTCCCTGCTGGCCGCACACCCAGCTTCCTCACTGTGGAATTCACCCGGGAGGTGGACCCAGATGCCTGAACCCAGGAGGGCTGAGGTGACTGTCACCAAATCCTCGTGCGGGGGGTCCAGGATCCTCCCTGTCTCAGGGCTACAAATTTTTCTCTCTCTCTCGCCTTCTCTCTCTCTCTCTCTCTCTCTCTATCTGTCTCACCGCCCCCCCCCACCCAGTGCCTCACCCACCAGAAGCCGCAAATCAGAGGGGGGCAAGGGGCTGCACCCCAACTGTAGGATTGATCCCGATGGTGAGAAAGAGGTCAGCTCAGCACAGGAGTTAGTGTGCACGATGGCGATTCTGAATAAGGAAGAGGAAATAGGGTCAGTACTCACTGCTTAAGAAGGCATGAAGGTGTGTCATCCATTTAAGAAAGCTTTTAGCTTAAAATGGATAAAATAAGGTTTTGGTGAATGGATAAATGGAACTAATTGAGTCATCTAGAAATTTTATGTAAGGGACCATAGCTGAGAAGTTGCTGTGTTGATTCGTAAAGACAAAGGTCCTCTGTACTTTGCCGGCTTTAATGGATGGTAAGGATGAAAACGTTTCCGCAGTGCCTCTGGGAGTGAGCATTATCAGGGAGCGGGCACGGGTGGGTGCATGGGGATGGAGAGACGGCAGGAGGGTCCCTCCCCTCCATCCGCCCGAGATGCGTCCCCCTCCTCTCCCTTCTCCATCCATCCCCTGTTTCTAGCATCCGCTTTGCACCGTGGTGTGTGAGCCTGGATCAGAGAAACCCCATCCTTCACTTGCTACACCCAAGGCGCCCACCGCCACAGTGATGGGCTGGAGCTGCCTTACCATCTCACCTTGAATGCACAGGTGCCCAGAAGGAAATATTCAGCACCTTCTCGACCCTTGAGATTTTGTAGTCTTACTAGGAAAACTATATACGTTAATATGTGATCAAGGTTAAGCCTCTGATCTATCTACAAATGCTGCAGGATTTCAGAGGAGAAATGAGAGTGAAAAGATGGTATTTGGCCAGGCTTTCGCTGTCAGGTGAAATATTTTGGAGGGGAGCCCAGGTGGGGTGCTGGAGCCAGCATTATTCTCAGTTGGAGAGATTGGGGGTGAGCCGCAGTGCACCCCACCAGCAGGATGATGTAGAGAAATGACCTTCTTTTACACAAGGCACTTTTTATCGGACAGGAGGGCTGAGCACGCAAACACCACTTCTCAGAGAACAGACCAGTGCGCCAAGGTATAGGAATGTGATCCCACCTGCTGGCTGTTTCACTTGTCTTCATACGAGTCTAAGACTGACCAGCAGATTTAACAGAAGTTCTTTCAAAAGAGCATCTAATCCACACCAGGTTTTAAATACGAAAACCAGAACATTTAGTGGGCTATATTCTACGGACTTTTATGCCATATACACATCTTAGGCACAGAGCTACGGCTTTTGAAATACATACAGCACTGCCTGATCTATGCCCTTGGGTTGTGCAGTCTTGTCCTTGGCGATCTGGAGAAATTGGAAGGTTCTTCGTCACCAGCAGGCTGTGGGCAGCACTGGAGATAAGAGGTCTGCACAGCTCCTTGTGGCCACAGGGACTCGTTGGATCGCGGGGTGGAGGATTAGTTCTATTGTCCTAAAGATAACGGGAGATGAGGCGATCCCTTACTTGTAGGATATTTAATTCAAGGCAACCAATATTTGTTAGATGCCCTTTCTAGAGACAGTGTGCCTAGTAATGAGTGAGAGTTGGACTCTGTTCCCTCAGGGAGTGTGGTGCGTGCTGTGACGCACCACGTACATCCCCCCCCCCGCCCCCCGCCCCCCCCCCCAGTGATGAAGGTCTCAGCTCCATCCCCCATGGGGACGCCTGGGCCGCAGAGTGCCTCCCCAAGGTCACATCCATTTCCTGGACCCCTGTTCTCCCTCCCATCCCCCCTCCAGTGACTCGCTGAAGTGGGGGGAGGGGGGTAACAGAGTCACTGCCCTCTGGCCTCAACTTGGGTCAACTCTGAAGGGTGGTCCCTGACCCACAGCCTCCACCCAGGGTCAGCTGAAGTCTTATTTACACTGCATCCGGCTTGACCCCTCCCTCTTCCCAGTGCTCCCCTCCCCTCCCCTTTCCTCCCCTTCCCTCCCCTTCTCTCCCCTTCCCTCCCCACCCCCATCACCACCTCCTTCCCCATCCACATCCCCATCTCCACCTCCACCTCCACCTCCATCCCCATCTCCATCCCCACCTCCATCCCCATCCCCATCCCCACCTCCACCCCCACCCCCATCCCTATCCCCACCCCCATCCCCAACCCATCCCCATCTCCATCTCCGTCTCTATCTCCATCTCAGAGTTGGCCTCCCAGGACCCATTCTGACAAAGTGGCTTATGGTTTCACAGAGGAGACGGCCCTGTGCTCACGTGATGGCTGTGTGGTCTGCTAGTGCAGAGGTGTGTACGCCAGAGACTAGGGAGAGAGGAATTTCCCCTCTTGGGGGGGGCGTCACATCAACCTGAAACTTTATTACTTTTAAGGATGTAGGAGCGCCCCAGGTGGCCTTGAATGAAGAGGCAAAGGCACAGAGGCTGGTGTGCAGAGGGAGGTGAGCTCTGCAGCCAGAGGTTGGGCTGGCCCGGCACGAGGAGGGCGTGGAGAGAACAGGCAGGACCCATGGAGCCTTGGGTGCCATGCTCGGGGCTTCACCCTGTAGCCAGCGGAGGCCATGGAAAGACTGCAAGCAGCAGAGGAATGTGAGCTTATTTCTCTGTAAGAAAGACCATCATTGTAGCACAGCATGAACTGGGGTTGGGAAGGCAGGTTTCCCACCGAGAGCTGGAGGCCCCAGATCACTCCTCTCTGCTGATTCAAATGCCTCCAGGCCTCTAAGATACAACTGGGATGCCATCTCCTGTGAATGGATGTCTCCTTTCCTTAATGCCACCAGACCCCCTGGTGTGTATCACACAACTCCACACGTTCTCCTGTGGATTCCCGTACAGCCCCTGTAAGTCCGTCAGTCATGGGGTGTGCCATTGGTCATAGGGTATGCCACTGGCTACAGGTTGTGCCAGTGGTTATAAGGTAGGCCTCGGTCATAGGGTATGCCAGTGGTTCTAGGGTGCGCCATATTTGAGGCTGCCTCTGCTCTCTGGACCAGATCACACTTTGACTTCTTTTAATCACAGTGAGAGAGAAATTTTAAGACACCAAGATATAGAAACTGGCTCATGTGTTTGGAAGACCCTGTATGTTCTACCAAGGGCAGTGGTCGGAGAGTTTCCAGCTTGTTCTGCTTCTCGGCCCTGCCTCCAGAGGGGGACTTAGAATTGTCTGAGCAGGGACTTCCCTGGCGGTCCAGTGGTTAGGACTTCGCCTTCCAATGCAGACGGTTCGGGTTCCATCCCTGGTCGGGGAGCTAAGATCCCACATACCTCGTGGCCAGAAAACCAAAACATAAAACAGAAGCAGTATTGTAACAAATTCAATAAGACTTTAAAAATGGTCCACATAAAAAAAAAAAAACTTTAAAAAAGAATTGTCTGAGCGGCGCTCTGCCCCGGGGGTGCACACAGAGGCACACAGAGCAACAGAAGAGGGGCTTTCTCACAGGACGGGCAGACAGAAGCCTGGCCCCCTCGTCAGCAACACCACAGAGGGGTTCTCTCCATTTCTGTCATGTTTTTAGCCATTAGAGACTTGAGGTGAAAACCAAGGACAACTGCTTTACCTTATTCGGAGCACAAAGGGTGCATCTCTCCCTGATCTGTGACTTTTCTCAAGGGAGAGATTGTCGATGTTGGAGAAATCCAATGACCGCTTTCTTTTCTCTCTAATCTGTACATATCAGAACATGCAAGCAGGGTTTCCTTCCTCAGGGCCGGTAATTAGGAGATAAGCATGTGTTTGTATTTTCCGTTGGATGAGGGCCTGTCTTCCTAGAGAAGGCTGGCACCTGGGTGGACCTTGCCGTCAGCTCTGTTGGTGTCACTTGCTCCAGGAGGGAGGAAAAAGGATTACGTAGCAGTTGGGGGGTTCCATCCCTTTTGGGAGTTTTCCAAGTAGTTACCATTATATGATTTATTTCATCTTCAAATTTTATTGAGGACCTACTATATGCCCATGTATCAGTCTCCTAGGCCTGCCACAAAAAACTACCACAGACTGGGTGGTTTAAACAACTCAGATTTATTGTCTCCTGGTTCTGGAGGTGGGAAGTCCCATATCAAGGTGTCTGCTGGGTTGGTTCCTTCAGAGGCCTTTCTCTCCTCAGCTTGTAGACACGTGTCTTGATCTTTACATAAATGCATGTCTGCCTGTCTTGTATGCACGTCTGACTCTGTGTTCGAATTTCCCCTTTTGATAAGGACACCAGCCATCTTGGATGAGGGCTCCCCTACTGACCTCATTTTAACTTGATTTGCTTTGTAAAGACCCTATTTCCAAATAAGACCATGTCATGAGGTACTGGGGTCAGGGATCCGAAATACGCATTTCAGGGAGGACCCAGTTCAATCCCCAACAGCTGGCGGGGTGTGAAGTCCTTCTTTCCCCTTTGCCCCATGTTTGGGGGTGTCTTGGCCTATATTTATATCTATGCCTAAATCCATATAATTTGCAAGAGCGCATGCATGCTTCCCCAAACCGTGCAAGTGACGGGTGGAATTTCGTTCCTGTAACAGGTCAGCATCGTGACCCATAAGCCCAGGAAGAGTGAAGCGGACGCCGGGTGGCCAGCACTGCCGGGCTGCCGGCCTGGCCTCTGCCCACAGGTGCACATGCATGGCCAGAGTCTCCCTCATAAAGGACGTCCCTCCCTTGGACCTTAATTTCTCTCCGGAGCTGGAGGCCCCATGCTCAGCACCTCTGCTCCAAGCTCTTAAGCACGACTCAGATCACTCTTTTGTGTCCTTTCCAAAATTAAAAGAACCTTCTCGGTCAAGCCTGCAGTCAATGACATCTTTTCTGGTGGCAAAGAGTAAACCACGTCTGACATCTGTGATTCTAACGCGCGCTCTGTGCCGTGCGGCCCCTCCCCCGCCTTCTCCAGGGAGCCCGCTTGGGGCTGAGCCACCCGGCCCCCCAGCGAGGACCCAGCGTGGACCGGGCTTTCCTGCAGATCTCCCCCACGGGAGGGGGAGGGGAAGGCGAGGGGCGCGTGGAGCTTTAGGGATAAGTTGTGGATTTTCTTGCAGACATTTTGGCAACTGTCTGCCAGTGTAGTTTAAATGGTTTTCTCTTCTTCTTTTTAAAAATTTATTTATTTATTTATTTATGGCTGCGTTGGGTCTTCGTTGCTGCACGCGGGCTTTCTCTAGTTGCGGTGAGCGGGGGCCGCTCTTCGTTGCGGTGCACGGACTTCTCATTGCCGTGGCTTCTCCTGTTGCAGAGCACGGGTTCTAGGCACACGGGCTTCAGTAGTTGTGGCACGTGGGCTCAGTAGTTGTGGCATGTGAGCTCAGTAGTTGTGGCACGTGGGCTCAGTAGTTGTGGCTCGCAGGCTCTAGAGTGCAGGCTCAGTAGTTATGGCATGCGGGCTCAGTAGTTGTGGCACGTGAGCTCAGTAGTTGTGGGACGTGGGCTCAGTAGTTGTGGCGCATGGGCTTAGTTGCTCCGTGGCCTGTGGGATCTTTCTGGACCAGGGCTCGAACCCCTGTCCCCTGCATTGGCAGGCGGATTCTCAACCACTGCGCAACCAGGGAAGCCCCTAAACTGTTTTAAAAAATTAAATCCTGTCCAAAGTTTCCAGTGTTGAGCCGCAGACGGTGTGTTGGTTTCAAGCTGTTTTTCAGGATGATCTACTCGGAACTGGATCTGTAAGAATCAGCCTGGCCGAGCTGGGAGGGCCGGCCAGGCGCGGGAGTGAAGTCAGCCGTGTGTGCCTAGCTCCCGTCCCATCCGTCACCCGTAGCCCCGGGACCGTGGGGACAACTGGCAGCCTCAGAGAAGCTCACAGAGTCTGCGTTTCTGACCCGACTGTGCATCTACTTGACCAGCTCTCAGATAAGACAACCGTGCAGCTTCCTTGTAGAATTACATCCTTCTAGCATTTTCTACTGGAAATCTCTGAAGAGATTCTGAGAATGAACAGCTTCTTGGTGCAAAGATTCTCATCAGACTGTTTATTCCCTCTCTACCCATGAAGTATGTCTGGAATAAAATTAGAGCCAATCGTGTGTCTGGCTACAGTCACCTGGTTAAAGCACTCGGTCATTGGGCGGTTGTCACTCAGAAGGTGGTTTCAGAGACCCTCCCCCCCCCCCCTACAAAGCCACCAAAGAGCATATTTCCCACCGCCCCCTCTTGTGCATTCGTTATTTTATTTATGTCCCTAAAAATGGCCACCAGGTTCCCTAAGTCTCCATCACTGTATTTGCTTCTACTCTTGGGGAGGGAGAGAGACAGTGTGATGGGGGAAGCGGAGGTGGGGGGGGAGGAGGCGATCTGAAAGTGGCGGTGTGACATGGAGAAGGCCTCGGGGCACCTGGTGGTGAGGGACGTGTCCTGGGAACCAGTGATGCGCTCAGGAGGCCGGAGAGGCAGGGCTGGTAGGGGAGGGCACGGGGGAGGGCAGGTGCTCAGGAGAGGTCGAGCCCTGCCACCCTCCGGGTGGGGAGATGGGCCTTGGGGAATCTGTAGGCAGCTGCGGGGCAGTGGATGGGAGGATGGGGTTGAGGGGCTCGTGGTGATGTGAAGAAAGGGAGGGTCTTCTCCAGCTTTGGCCCTGCCGGAGCTCCTGGACCCTCGCTGAGTGGCCGGACACCGGGCTCCCGGCTGCGGGCGGGTCAGCGTGTCCCCCATGCAAGGGGCCTGCTTTTAAGTGCTCACGTATTCCAGGAGGTCACGTTCAAAGCAGGCATGGACCACCATTCCGAAAATATAGTCCATGGATTCCCTTACTTTTGGGGAGCAGTCATACCCCACTGTGAGTTTGTGGCCTGTTATGAATGGCGTGGAACGTGGAGGCTCCTCACGGTGGACCCCACGCCCTGAGCGACCCTGACACTCCCCAGCCCAGGCCCCGGCTGGCTCACCTCCTCCAGGTCCTCTCCATCACCTTTTCTTCCAAACCCGCATGTCCCCTGTCCCCCGAGGATGTTGCTCAGTGGGTTGTTAGCCGTCTGACAGACTCGGGGCAACACTGACCTTCTGACCTGGGGTTATGACCTCAGGATGGTGACTTTGGACATCAGCCCGACTGCGAGTTGGCTTGGTTTCTCTGTATTTCAATTGTCGTGTGCCGTGTCAGCCAACGCCTGGCTATTCCAACAGTCCCACGTTGCCGGGTCTGTCTCCGTAACAGGGCCCTGGCTGGCCCTGACCTGCAGGGTGGCCATGGGACTGAAACGCAGACACAGCTGGTCCTTGCTTTACGTGACAGGCGTGTTCCTGGAAAGCCACACATTGCAGCAGATTTTCCCATGAAAAGTAATGGCAGATGAGGCGGTCCTAGGTGTGTCCCTCTACATTTTTCTACTAACAATCAGTAGAACATTTCCCACTATTATTTGTAACAATAGCATACGTTAAGTGACAATGAAAATACATAACACACAGTGTGGGCGCTAAGAGGTGGGGTTCTGAAGTGGGGCTGGGATCAAATTCCAACCTTTTCATTTCCGGTCAAGAGATCTTTGGTGAGTTAGTTCACCTCCTCTGTGCCTCACTTTCCCACCTGTCAGATGGAGGTCATAATAATTGCTACTTCATAGGGTTGTCTGAGAATTCAAAAGGTGTACATTCCTGGCTCATTGTAAGTGCTCGATAACTTTTAGTTAAAGGTGTTCCCTGTAAAACGAAAGGGATAAAGAAATATGCGTGTGGCTTCCTTTGGTTGTAGAGGTCTGTAGGGCTTGCTGGAAAGACACAGACGACCCTGGGGAAAACAGGGGGGTGACTGGTGGTCGAGGAAGGAAAACATCACAGGGAAAGGAAGGGGGAATAGAAGGAGAGAAGGGCCACCGTGACATCACTGACACGTCACGATGACATCATCAAACAGTGGTGTTGCACTGTTGGTGGGAATGTAAATTGGTGCAGCCACTATGGAGAGCAGTATGGAGGCTCCTGAAAAAACTAAAAATAGAACTACCATATGATCCTGCAATCCCACTCCTGGGCATATATCCAGACAAAACTATAATTCAAAAAGACACATGCACCCCTATGTTCATAGTGGCACTATTCACAATAGCCAAGACATGGAAGCAACCTAAGTGTCCATTGACAGATGAATGGATAAAGGAGATGTGGTACATATCTGCAATGCAATATAAAAAAAGAATGAAATATTGCCATTTGCAGCAACATGGATGCAACTAGAAATTATCATACTAAGTGAAGCAAGTCAGAAAGAGTAGAAGACAAACACCATACGATACCACTTATATGTGGAATCTAAAATATGACAGAAATGAGCATATTTACAAAACAGAAACAGACTCACAAACACAGAGAACAGACTTGTGGTTGCCAAGGGGGAAGGGAGAGGGGGGAGGAAGGATTGGGAGTTTGGGATTAGCAGATGCAGACTATTATACAGAGAATGGATAAACAACAAGGTCCTACTGTACAGCACAGGGAACTGTATTCAGTATCCTGTGATAAACCATAATGATAAAGAATCTGAAAAAGAATGTGTGTATATGTATACCAGAACCCGTTTGCTATACACCAGAAATTAACACAACATTGTAAATCAACTGTACTTCAAAAAAACAACTGCGCTGCAGAAGGAGATGGTGCTGTGACTTCTTGCAGCTCCGACGCACCCACAGAGCAGAGATGAGGCCACAGTCTTCTCATCACGTGACTCCCTGGCCCCCTGACTCCCAGCAAAGGCTGCCCGATTGATTTCTCCTTGCTCACATCTCTTTATAACATCAAATTTAAATCAAAGAGAAAACCTTGTGTAATTTCCTGGAACCAGAGCTTCCTGAAGATTTCCGGACTTGTTGTCAGGCAGGCAGGCAGGACAGGAGAGAAGCCAGTCCCACCGTGCAGCCGTGGGAATCCCACGGAGCCGGGGACCGCAGGAGCAGGAGGTCTCCAGGGGTGAGGGCACGCCCGGGAGGGGTGTCACGCCCTAAGCCCTGCAGCCCTGGCGGCTCCCTGCCGTCCTGCGGATCAGCCCACGTGCACGGGCTTCAGAGGTTTCCAAAGCTTAAATGAAAACTGCCCAACGAGTGGAGGACTGTTTACCATCCGCTCCAGACGCCTCTCCCAGGGGCCTGTTGGCAAGGTGCGAGCTGGGAAGAGTATTTCCCACTGCTTTCCAAAACGAATGCTCACACTTCCATTTTAACTTTACTTGCATAGCTGGCAAGAAGAAAGAGCTAGACCCGTAATCTGAGAGATTTTGTAAGCTAGCAAGAGAATGGATTCAGTTTACATAGAGGCAATTTTACTCAGAAGCGATCGGTTAGGTCAAAGTTACTGGGTTAATTTTAGCAAGTTGGTAAGTGAATTCAATTTTCTATGGCAAACATCGTTCCTAACTCTAAGAGGACAGGCATGATTTTCTGCAAAAGCGTATTCTAAGATTTCTTCTAACAAACATTTAAGGGGATCTTGAGTTAATCTAGGTTTCAGGTTATAGGTAGGTAATGAGGACAAATTCTCTGAAGATGGAGCTAATGATGATCAGCCATAGAGCATGTCCAATTTGACCTTAAAGGAAACTTTGTCCCCCTTGGCAGGGAATATATTTTGTTCTGCCGCAAAGCATGTGGCTGTAACATGAATGAACAAGGTGCAAGTGGCAAACAGGAGAATGTTTTCCATATCATTCAGAAGTCACATTTTTATCAGTGATTTTTCCTAGCGTGCAAACTAGTGAAAGAAGAGCACGGAAGCTCCAACGAAGCAGAAGAAAAGGGAACAATAAAGATAAGAAGAGAAATCAGCGACCTAGACGGCAGATAAACAAGAGAGAAAATCAATGACACTGGAAGTTGCTTCTTGGAAAAGATCAACCAAATTGATAAATCTCTAGCAAGACTGATTGGGAAATAAAGAGATAAGGCCCAAATTACCAGTGTCAGGAGTAAGAGGGAAATATCCTACATGATAAGGATAAGAGAATATTTTGAACAATTTATGCCAAAAAAATCCACAAATTCCACAACTTAGATAAAAATGGGTAAATTTCTTGAAAGACAAACTATCAAAACTCACCCAAGAAGGAGTAGATATACTGAATCACCCTGCATTTATTAAAAAATTGAATTTGTGGTTAAAAACCTTCACATAAAGAAAACTATAGCCTTAGTGGTGAAGTCTACCAAAATTTAAGGAAGACGTAATACCAATTCTAAACAAACTTTCAGAAAACTGAAGAGGAGAGAATACTTTCCAAATCATTCTCTAAGTCTGGTATTACATTGCTACCCAAACCAGAAAAAGACAATACAAGAAAATAAAACCACGGACCGATAGACATGATGAACTCAGATGTTCTTAACACAACTTTAACGTTTGAATCTAAAAATATATAAATATATAATACATCATGGCCAAAAGGGATTCATCCCAGGAATGTGAGATTGGCATTTAAAAATCAACATAATCCCATTTGTTTATTTTTGCTTTTATTTCCTTTGCTTTAGGAGACAGGTAAAAAAAAATTGCTATGATTTGTGCCAAAAGTGTTCTGCCTCTGCTCTATTCTAGAAGTTTTATGGTTTCAGGTCTTACATTTAGGTCTTTAATCCATAATAAAATCTCTTTGCAAACTCAGGAGAGAAGTGTGGAAGGCTGAATAATGCCCCCCAAAGATGTCCAGTTCCTAATCCCTGGTACCTGAGGATGTTAACCTTATATGGCAAAAGGGACATTACAGATACGATTAAGTTCAGATCTTAAAGTGGGGCAGTTACCGTGGATAATCTAGGTGGACCCTAAATGTATCCCAAATGTCCTTGTAAGAAGGAGCCAGAGGGAGACTATTAGGTTGCAGAAGAAGACAATGTGACAGTCGAAGCAGGTGCTATCCTGCTTGCTTTGAAGATGAAGGCAGTTGCTGTGGCTCATTCCAGAAGGAATGAGCCCTTGAAGCTGGAGAAGGCAAGGAAAGAGATTCTCCCCTAGAGCCTTGGATGGAGCATGGCTTTAGCAGCACCTTGATTTGAACCAGTCCTGGTTTTTGACTTCTAAACTCCAGAACCGTAAAAGAAGCTATGTGTGTTGTTTTAATTCACCGTTTGTGATCATTTGTTATAGCAGCCATAGGAAACTCATACAGGGAGAAAACTTTATATGAAAAAAAGCATCTGTCCAAGGGGGGGACCCTGCAGTAGACATCCTAGCTGTATTGGTTTGCTAGGGCTGCTGAACAAAGCGCTGTAGACAGGGTGGCTTACACAAGAGGATTTGTCTTACAGGTCTGGAGGCTGAGCTTCAGGTGTTGGCAGGGCTGGTTTCTGAGGCTGGTTGGGAGAAGCTGTTCCAGGCCCCTCTCCTGGCTGCTGGTGGTTCGCTGGTCTTTGCTGTTCTTTGCCTTGTAGATGTGCCGCCTGGACTACATGACAGACCCAATAAAACCCTGGACACCACGGCACAGGTGAGCTTCCCTGGTTGGCAACACTTCCCATGCGTTGTGTTGTCACACACTTGCTGGGAGTTGTGTGTTCTCCTGTAACTGCACTGGGAGAGACACCTGCAAGCTTGGGGCTGGTTCCTCCACCCATGACCTTTTCTCATCGCTGGTTTTAATCTGTATCTTTTCTTTACCATAAACCATAGCCACAAGGATACCAGCTTTTCCTGAGTCCTGTGGGTCCTTTTCGTGAGTCATCAAGTTCGAGAGTAGTCTTGGGGACCCACTGACACAGATATATCACATAGACCCACACACACATCTTGGGTGAAAATGGAGTTCTATAGGCAATGATGAACCTCTATAGTCTTTGCTTGGGTAGTGCATGATAATAATGTGTTTTGGGTGCTGAGAATGGAATGGGAGTGTCAAGAGAATTGGCCTTGGGTGCATCAGCTCTATGGTCCAAGTCATGCTCTGTCTTGGTCCTGCAGCAGAGGAAGAATGAGAGGGCTGAGATTTGTTTCCCTGGTGATGGTGGCCACGTGGTCGTCTATCAATCGGCTATAGGTATCTCTCTTCCTGTCCTGTGATAGTGGCCACAGGGGCAGGTAACATCCGAGGCTTGGAGCTGACCAATGGATCCATAGAGAATTCGGTTCCTTCCCCCACTTCAGAACTCTGATGAAGTGCCATACTGTGGGTGTGAGATCTGTCTTCCCCGATGGCTGCCCAGAGGTGCTGGTGACACAACCCTGATGCGTGAGGAGAAAAGGCCCCATGGGATGACTTTGATCAACGAAGGAAGGTACATGCAAGGAGCCAGCATCCTCTCACTTCCTTCCCAGATAAATGGTTCCGAGATGCAGAGGTTCTAGACATTCCCATAACATCTCTTATGACTAAGCAACTAGGTGTGTTTTTCGTGAAAGTGTAGCCAGCTCTGAAAAGCATGACCTTTTATCTTCTTTCCCCTCTTCCCTACCTCGTTCCCCTTTCCCTGTCGCTCTTGCTTCCTTAAGGTTGCACCTGCAATCAAACGTGAGCACATCGTCTTTGCTCAGGCTCTGTTGTAGGGAATCTTGGCTAACACAGCATGCTATGATAATGGGATGGATTAAAGGAAGTTGTGATGAATGGAATTTTGCAAAACAACTTGCCTTCCTTGAGAGAGATGGCTACGTTGTCTGAGTCATCACAGAATGTGTGCTCCAGGGGTAACCTGGGCTTGGCAAGTGGCTCAATGTTTCCCAGCTCTTCAGGGTATGAGGACACTTTTTAACGTAAGGAAGTGTGTAGGTGCTCACATAATAACAGTTGAATGTTTAACATCAGTGCCAAAGTTCTTCTTTGCCTCTCCAGATGCACTCTTTGGCTTTCTCCATCTACTCTGAGCCCTGAGAGGTTGCCCTATATTGACTCACCAGGTCCTGGGCCCTAGGCTCCCCGTGGGGGTGGGGAGAGCCCAGAGGAGGATGAGGTCACGGTGTTAATTTCTCTGACCCCCTTCTGCTGTGGAGCTGCGACTGGCTACAGCCCCTGCTTCTCCCGCAGCTGTGTCTCCTCTTTGGGGTCTGGTGACAGCCCCTCCCCTGCCCCCTCATCTAGAGATGGAAGGCTCTCCACTGATCCTAGCTCTGGGGAGCATGACCATCTTTTCCTGATTTCCCTGGATTAACAGTCCTCTCATTAAACTCCTCAATCACCCCCTTGGAGTGTCCATTTATTTCCTTCTGGGACTTTGACTGATATAGTCTATCTTGAGCCAACTCACAGAGTCAGAAATATATCTGTAGGAATGTGTTTAGTGCATCTATATTTTGTAAGTCACAATAGCGTCACATATATTCCCCAAATTGTATGCACAATCATTACTATTTATTCAATATTCAATCAATGCTTGGTTTGAGTACAGATCTGTAGGCCCCTTGTAATTATTTCCTAGGCTCCCAGCAAGGATCCAGAGCTCTGAGCTTGGGAACCCCTGTCATAGATCATTGGAAGTTGAGGCATCAATCACCCTTGCCTTGAAAACTATTTGTGACTTAAATGTCGTGGTCCCCAACCTGGCTATAACAGAACCACCTTCTGAGTTTCACCCCTGACGATTAGTGACGTTTGAGATCAAGGATTTAAGTAACTGAGAGTTCCCCTACGAGGACTAGGCAGTTTGAGTCATAAAACGTTGGCTTTTGGAAATAAAGTTCAGCAATGGGAGTGAACGATTTACTAACGGTACCTTACATACCATCAGGGCACACAGAATTTCCAGCACTTCCTCTCTTCCTGGATACACAGGAAATGTTTCCCAGCCCCATGGCAATAACTAATCCCGGCCACTGGGCTGGGAGCAGACGTGGTCTGGGTCACCTGGGGGGAGCAGGTAAAGCTGCTGGGGGTTCTCCATGGGCTCTTCCCCTGATGCAGGGACTCTGACGTCACAGTCAGGTTGTGTCACAGGGAGCGAGCCATCCACACCCTCAGTGAACTTGGAGTGAGCGCAGAATAAACCTCATTGGGATAGTTTGGAACTGATTCTAAGCACAGCGAAACCGAGCTTCTCCTAACTGACTTATCATTGTTGAGATATTGCTCAACCATGATTACTTATAATTCTGAAACTATACTGCATCTTGGGAAAAGGCTTATAATACAAGGTTAAGTAAAACAAACAGACTACAAAATTGCATGTAGTTGATATATAGTCATTGAAAAATATGCACGTGGCCCACACTGGATAGAAATGTATAAAAGTGAAAATACGTGTCTAAAGGTGATGGGGATGATGAGTCATTCAAATGAAAAAAAACTTTGTCTTTGAAACTTCTTTAAAATCTTTGAAATGATTCTAATAGTTTCCTCTTTCTTCTTCTCCTTCTTCGCCTCTTCCTCCTTATTTTATTTTTCAAAGAACTGGGAAGTAGGCATTTCTTTATGGCAACGGCAAGATGAGTGGAATCTGCTGGTCCCGTGGGTGGAGATGGAGCTGGGAGGAGGGACCCCGCCAGGCTGTGCAGCCCGAGCTGGTGGCAGCTGCTCTGGAAGAAGGCTGTTTGGGTGCCGTGCAGTTCTTGGAGGATTTGAACGAGGTACTTAGAGTGTAAATCTAGACTTTCAGATTGGTTATTTTCATGCTGTTCACATTTTCCATAATTATTATGTCTTTTTAAAATCACTTTTGTCTACGTTCCATTTGATAACAATACGCCTACAGCAGTGGTTCTCAACCAGGGACAGTCTTGCCTCGGGGGACATCTAGCCAGGTCGGGAGATGTTTTTGGCTGTCATGACTGGTTGGGGGGTGTTATCTTGGTGGGTAGAGGCTGGGGCGGTGCCCGCACCCTACCAGGCACAGGCAAGCCCGCAACCAATATCTGTCGGGCTTGTGTGCCAGCAGTGCTACGGGTGGAGCCTGGCCTGAGGGTAAAGGAGGAAGGGTTTCTGTCCCTTCCTGCTGCCCAGGGAGTCCAAGACCTCAGGAAGGCACAGTTCGAGACCTCCAAGGGAAGGTGAAGGCTCGGGTGACCCCCACGTGTGCAGCCAGCTCCCCACCCCCAGGGTCCCTCCATCTGCTGCAGAGGGTTACACTTGCTTTCACAGGAGCCCTTTCTTCACTCCTCCCAGTGATCACATCTTTCTTCAGTGACAGGCAGGACTGTGGGTACCTGGGAATGGCACGTTCTGGGGAACAAGCAGAAAAGCTCATCTTTTTAAAAAAAATTTATTGAAGTATAGTTGATTTACAATGTTGTGTTAATCTCTGCTGTACAGCAAAGTGACTCAGTTATACACATATATATTCTTTTTCATATTCTTTTCCATTATGGTTTATCACAGGATATTGAACATAGTTCCCTGTGCTCTACAGTAGGACCTTGTTGTTTATCCATCCTATGTATAATAGTTTGCATCAGCTAATCCCCAAATTCCAATCCATCCTTCCCCCACCCCCTCTCCCCCTTGGCAACTACAAGTCTGTTGTCTATGTCTGTGAGTCTGTTTCTGTTTCATAGATAGGTCTAAAATATGACTTATATGTCATATTTTATTTTATTATTACTATTTTAAATTAATTAATTAATTTTTGGCTGCATTGGGTCTTTGTTGCTGTGTGCAGGCTTTCTCTAGTTGCAGCGAGCGAGGGGCTACTCTTCTCTTTTTTTTAAATTTATTTATTTTATTTATGGCTGTGTTGGGTCTTCGTTTCTGTGCGAGGGCTTTTTCCAGTTGCGGCAAGTGGGGGCCACTCTTCATCGCGGTGCGCGGGCCTCTCACTATTGCAGCCCCTCCCATTGTGGAGCACAGGCTCAGTAGTTGTGGCTCACGGGCCTAATCGCTCCGCGGCACGTGGGATCCTCCCAGACCAGGGCTCGAACCCGTGTGCCCTGCACTGGCAGGCAGATTCTCAACCACTGCACCACCAGGGAAGCCCCTGGGGCTACTCTTCATTGCAGTGCGCGGGCTTCTCATTGCAGTGGCTTCCCTTGTTGCGGAGCATGGGCTCTAGGCACGCGGGTTTCAGTAGTTGTGGCACGTGGACTCAGTAGTTGTGGCGCACGGGCTTAGTTGCTCCACGGCATGTGGGATCTTCCTGGACCAGGGCTCGAACCAATATCCTCTGAATTGGCAGGCGGATTCTTAACCACTGCGCCACCAGGGAAGTCCCATATGTCATATTTTAGATTCGACATGTAAGTGATATCATATGGCATTTGTCAGGAAAGCTTAGCTTAACCTTGATCTAAATCCCACCCGCTAGGAGAGTATTTGCAGCGTTCTCCTTGTAGATTATAAGGTCAACAGGGAGGGAATTGCTGAAGAAATTCCTGGAGAGAGCCTCATTAGAGAGAGCGGAGCTGGTGTGTATTTTGTGTATTTTGTAGGGGGGTGTGGAGGTGGCCAGCCGGTCCCCCTTCGTGGGGGGGAATCCTGCAGCCCCAGATGCTGGGAGGCCTTCAGGACCTATCTTGGCCACAGAGCTGCCTCAGCTGCCGTCCTGGGTACCACCTCCACGTGGGGCAGGGATGTGGAAGCGGGCCAGCGGGCCCCGTGGGGCCACTCTGCAGCATCGTGCCCTCCCCAGGTGTTCACGCCTGCCAGGTACCCCTGCTCAGGCTCCGTCACAGCATCGGCTCTGGGGAAGCCAGCTGTGATGGGGGAGAGAGGCTTCCAGAGGCTCAACACCCAAGGGCTTCCAGAAGGGACTGGAATGCAGGACTTACCTACAGAAAGGCTGCTCAGGAATGGAAATGTCAAGGCCGTTTGACACAAAGGCACCGCCAGCTGTTGAGATGTGAGGGCTTCTTGGGCAGTGATTCACAGCGGGCTATCTGTTTTCCTGGCTCTGCTACCCCTGACAAGATGAAGTGCATTCCTGACATCCAGAATTTCCCAGGAAAGATTTCATTGTCTCGTTCCCCTGTGAGAAGTGAGAAGTGAACTTGATATTTCTTTGTTCAACCTTCATCAATAAAAAATTTTTCTGGCTGGCTTATTCCTGTTGATTCTTAATGAAGTGGTGTTTTATGAGATGCCATTCATTTCTAAACTTCAGAAAGAGGCAGGGATATACATGGCATGGCAGAGTGGATGCATTAAACGTCAAAATGTATATTAATGGCTGTGTGCATATATAACGTGGTGAAATAAATACACAGTTATTAGGGATTTAATACACGTCATCCAGAAAGGGATATATCACACATTAAAACATAATTACTGGCTGGAAATGGAAATAGATCATCTGCTGAACCAGATTCATCAGCCTGACTCAAATACATCACCCACTGAACCAGAGAGAGCACACACTGGGTCTGACACCGCACCGCCTCGCCCAGGCCCACGGCCACTGATTTAGTCCCAAAGCACTCATATACTAAATGGGTGACCACCCCTTGCCTGAAATGTATTGTCACCTAGTGAAGAATATCTCTGTGATGGAGCTCACTGACTGAAAATGAAATCCACTCGGTCAGGGCCGACCCAAGCAGGCGGCCATTGGCTGGAGGCTGGGCCCGCAGGAGGAAGCAGCTGGGGTCAGTGAGTCACTCGGCGATGGGCCAGCACCAGCCGCGTCACCTCTCGTCCAGGGACATAGAGGAGGTGGCCTCCCTCCCTGTGGTTTGGGCTGGCTCCCCATCTGGCCGCAGGGCATGGGGGCAGGAGGCTGGCTGCAGATGGGGACAAGCTTCACTGTGTAGTTTGTGTATACGTTCAGCTATGTCAGCCCCTTTCTCTGATCTCCAAGCACCATCGTGTGCAGGGTGTGGGGAGGCGTGGAAAACCCTCTCTGTGTGCTTCCTTAGGGCTGCTCTTTAGAGGTCTGCCTTCCCCCAGATCACTCGTGTGGTCCACTTTCACCAGAGGGACGTGTGTGTGCGTGATGGTATGTGTGTGTAGGTGGTGTGTCAATTGGTGTGTGTCTGTGATGGTGTGTGTGTGAGTTGGTGTGTATATGTGAGTTGGTGTGTGTGTATGTGTGTGAGCTGGTGTGTGTAGGTGTGTGTGTAGGTGGTGTGTGAATTGTGTGTGTTTAGAGGGTGTGTGCATTGGTGTGTATGGATGATGGTATGTGTGTGAGTTGGTGTGTGTATGTGAGTTGGTATGTGTGTATGTGTGTGTGTAGGTGGTGTGTGAATTGTGTGTGTTTAGAGGGTGTGTGCGTTGGTGTGTCTATGTGAGTTGGTGTGTGTGTATGTGTGTAGGTGGTGTGTGAATTGTGTGTGTTTAGAGGGTGTGTGAGTTGGTGTGTGTGTGTGAGTTGTGTGTGTATGTGTGTAGGTGGTGTGTGAATTTGTGTTTAGAGGGTGTGTGAGTTGGTGTGTGTATGTGAGTTGGTGTGTATATGTGAGTTGGTGTGTGTGTATGTATGTGTGTAGGTGGTGTGTGAATTGTATGTGTTTAGAGGGTGTGTGAGTTGGTGTGTGATGGTGTGTGTGTGAGTTGGTGTGTGTATGTGAGTTGGTGTGTGTGTATGTGTGTGTGTAGGTGGTGTGTGAATTGTGTGTGTTTAGAGGGTGTGTGAGTTGGTGTGTGATGGTGTGTGTGTGAGTTGGTGTGTGTATGTGAGTTGGTGTGTGTGTATGTGTGTGTGTAGGTGGTGTGTGAATTGGGGTGTGTGTGTGTGTGTGAAGATATGTGTGTGTGAGCTTTGCTTCAGGCTGTGGGTTTGTGTAGCCACTGACGCGGAGCTGGGGGCTGGAGTGAGGGGCAGGGACGCAGAGGACGCTGGCCCATCATCGTTTACGGGCTGCTCTAAAGAGGGTCATGACTCGGCCGTGGGCCTGACTGTCTGTGGAGAACCCAGCCCTCCTGCCTCTTAGGTCCCTCTCAGGAGGGGCTGTGTCTCCACGGAGAACCGACAGCACCCAGGGTGCAGGCAGCAGCGGGGCCTCCGCGTGATATGGGGCTGGTGCTGGATCACAGGGTGAGAGGGTTTAGTTTTGCAAGAAACCCCTGTATGGTCTTCCCAACTGGCTGCGCCATGTTGCGTCCCCACCAGCAACGACGAGAGCTCCTGTAGCTCCCCATCCTCGCCAGCATCTGGTGTGTCGTGACAGCTCATTGTTGCCAAAGGCAGTTTTAAGGAAATCTAGGTGAGGTTCTCCTTCTAACCCGTTCCCCTCTTTCCTTGCACCTCATTTCACCTCCCAGCCCATTTCCCTCCCACCCCACACAGGCCCGGGACCCTCGGGACACCTTAAGGGTCTGCTGACCCCTGGTGAGTCTCCACTCAGGCTGGTGGTCATGAGGGGCGCCCTGTGCTCTAGGGAGATGCTCCCCCACCCAGACCCCCTTCCATCCATGCAGTTGTTTTGGGGGCTGTTAGAAAGGAAGGGGCTCAGTTTGCTCAATTCACAGAAATGTTAATGGACTGATAACCCCCGAATTCTCTAGATACTCCCATTCTGAAAGTATGGGTCTCTCATTTGTTCAGTGTGGATTTTGCTGCTAAAGACCCAATTTAAAACCAGAATTCCTAGATCTCTTAGTATCTCTGCTTCCTCCCCTGTAAAATGTTCCTATTGAACTCTAAGGATGAATATCTGAAGTCTTATTGACCAAAGTGATTAAAGGTGAGAAAACATTGAATAAATCTGGCAGAGTTTTGGCAGTTGTAGGGGTGGGTGATGGGTGTCTGCCACAGAGCAAGCTGGCATTGCCTTTGCCTGTCCTGTGCTTGGCCTCTGAACCATGCTTGCTTTTCAACTTCTTCCCATCTTTCTCCTCTGAAACAACAGGGTCTCTAAAAGTTCCCTCTGACTTTTATCCTCAAACCCACAGAGGCTCCCAGCAGCAGCATAAAGAGGCCCGTGGTTGGAAGTGGGGGCAGAACAGCCATAGCCGCTCATATATGGGCTGCTGTTAAATCAGGGGCTGACAAGGGACACTTTGGTAACTAAGTCACTCTTATAAAGGGCTCCATTGCTCTGTGAACAAGTGACATGGCAGCCCCAGCCTGCCTGTGACATACCCAGCAGTTCTCAAAATCAAACTGTGCAGGGCGGTCACCTGGAGGGGGGAAGAGAGGATTGTTAAACATTCAGCTTACTGGGTCCCACCCCCATGGGCTCTGATTCTATGAGCCTCGATGGGGCCCAGGAATCTGTATTTTTATTAAGCACTTGCTATGGACCGAATTGTGTCTCCCCTAAATTCATAAGTTGGAGCCCTAGCCACCCACTGTTTCTGGAGATAGGGCCCTCAAGGAAGTAATTAAGGATGAATGAGGTCAAAAGGGTGGGGCCCTGATCAGATGGATTAGTAGCCTTATAAGAAAAGACATGAGGTGGTTTGTTCTCTCTCCACCATGGGAGGGCACAGTGAGAAGGCTGCCACGTGCAAGCCAGGAAGAGAGCCCTCACCAGAACCCAAACTGGCCAGCACCTTGATTTTGCAATTCCAGTCTCCAGAGCTGTGAGAAAATACAGTTCTGTATTTAAGCAACCTTGTTTATGGTTTTCTTTTATGGCAGCCAGAGCTGACTGGTCCAGCACCACAAGTGATTCTGGTGCAGGGTCATTTATAGGCAAAGAATCAAGGATATCACAGCTAATTATGTTGTCAGAATCCATAGGTGAACCTTGGTGTGTGGCCCGGGTTCTTTCACTGAGTCATTCTGCCTTTGTGCTGATCCAACACTGGGTTTGCCCTTCTCACTGGGGATGGAAGGAGGTCAGGAGCCTGCATTGTGCCCACAAGTGCCCAGGGCTGTGCAAGTGCTTTGCGTGTATTATCTCACGTCAGCCTCATGCCATTCTTCACACTGTCTGATGCGGTAGGTCCTCTTACCCCTATTTTACAGACCAGCACGGTGAGGGTCAGGGAAGGAACATTGCAGGCTGCAGGGCACCCAGCTAGAGAAAGGCAGAGTCATACTTTGGATCCGAGTCAGTCTTCCTCTTTTTATCATGCTAGGCAACCTTGGACCTGGATGTGGCCAGGTACCTACCTGAGTCTCCAGAATGGCTCCTCTGCTTTGCTATCGTCTATGAGTGTTTGTGGTCAGAGCCTGGGGGACGTCTGGGCACACAGTTTGCCTTTTCTGAGGCTCAGAGGGTCATCTGGTGGTGACATCCCTGAATATACTGGGTCCCTTTTATCCATCTCCCTCTTCACTTACTTCTGGTTTTTGGAAGTCAGAAAGTAGCCTCTTCCCAGGGCCATGGGCTCAGTGATATTTTACCAAGACTGCTTCTTGGATCTTCCTCTGCGGTTGTTAGACTGTTCTTTTACCTTAAGATGGAAACCCATTCTTGGAAGGTACATATATTTTTTTCCAATTGATTTCTTGTCAGGTCTAACAAGATCAATCAAATCATACGGGCAGTAAAACTGATTTAGCACTCATAAAGTCCCACGACATCTCATATGCGCCGAGAATGAATGACAAGGAGGTAAAGCTGCTCTGTGTCTCTTCGCCCTCCTGGTCCCAGGAGGACACCTAATCCATGGGCTCACCTTCTAAGGCTCCCTTCCCACCCAGCAGACAGCTGCCAGGGAGACCCAGGGCAGGCAGGTCCTTAGTGAGCAGGAGGAAACAAAGCTGCGGAGAGGGCAGAAGGAAAGATTTTATCCATGAACTAGCAGGAGGAAGAAGGCAGAAAATGGTCTGATGGTGCCACTGGAGAGAAGATATCTGAAATGTCCAGGAAAAACATAATTGGGAATGTGAGTACATTCCATTTTGACTTTGAATTGGGAAATTCTGTTGCAAATCCCCATCTACCGCCTAATGAAGAGGTGTGCCTGCACAGCTGTGATTGGACCATGTGACCTGGTCCTCCCGGGTCATGGCTGCTTGGTCAAGGATGGTCACTGGGTCTAAGATGGGCCTGAAGAGTCCTCCCTTTGGAATCTGAAAGTGGGCACTTAGAATCAAGCAAAGAGTAGAAGGGTAGAGAAGAAGCAACACCCACAGTGTAGCCTGTCCCACTAGAGTGAGGCTCTGGGCTGAAGGCTTACAGAACCCTTCTCCTGAGGTCCCTGGAGGTGTCCTGGCCCCATTTCTTCAGCTTTTCTTGGGATCCCTGAAACCCACAACTTACAATATATTTTCCTTTCTGGAGCGAGCCTTCTTGGATTTATATTCCTGACAACCAAATATATCTTGATTAAAACATAAAACAGATTTTTTATGGGACATAAAACAGATTTCTTTAGGGGATGATCTGCCCTACCTCATATAGATCTTGGAATTGAGAAATTTTATGTAAAGTGGGCTTTAGAGACCACGCGGTCCTACGGTTGCTGATTTGTAGCCTGCAGGAGTGTTTCTTATGGATTGCATGTACAATTTTTGGAATATTTTTAGATGCTCATGTAGGCTCTCCAGGGTACCCCAGGCCCTACTGTTCCCTTTTGTCTTACACCTTGACTATACACAGCGTCGTTCCTTTCCAGCCTTTGAGGACATTCAGGTTGTGACTCCTGATTGAGCCCAACCCTTGAACTTTTCAGAGAGGTGAAATGACTTTCCCAAGGCCACACAGTTAAGTATCATCATGACTGGGGCCAGAATCACGTTTCTTTGATTTCCAAGAAGAGTAGAAATGGCATACTAGCTGTGATTAATTTTCCCCCCAACTTTATTGAAATATAATTGACATATGACATTGTGTAAGTTTAGGGTGTACAAGGTGATGATTTGGTACACATACATATTACAAAATGACTTTCACAATAAGGTTAGTTAACACACTGTGATGGTTATTTTTATGTGTCAACTTGAGTGAGCTAAGAGGTTCCCATAGAGCTGGCAAACCATTATTTCTGGGTGTGTCTGTGAGGGTGTTTCTGGAAGAGATTAGCATTTGAATCAGAGGACTGAGAACTTGGGGAGGCTGTGGTTTCTGACACAGATTGAGACAGAGGGCATTTAAGGTTTGCTGGAGGGTCCTCTTTGCCCCAACGCTTCGCGGGAGCTGGCGTGGAGTCCTTCCTGGGGCCGCTGCAGTCACATCACCTGGGTGGGTACCGCCCGAGGGCCATGCTCGTTCACAGACGTTGACAACTGGAGTCCCGCAGAGCATCCCGGGAAACAAACTCAGCACCTGGCTCTTCTGCTTTGCTGCTGTCACTGGCAGGAAGAGACAGGCTCTCTCAGGCCTCCCGTGCCTGTGTGCTATGTTTGATCTTGACGGTCACCATCTGTGTGCCCTGCCTGTTTTGAATCTCCATACATTCCAAGGAGTGGGTGTTCTGGGGATGATGAATTGTGTCCTTTTGTTGTCTGGCCGTCTGCCCTTGATCAATGGCTGGGGGCTCCTCACGGGGGCTATGCAAGTCAGCAATGGATCACAGCGAACCGTCACCAGAATGGCTTGCCAGGATGAAGTGTAGCCGGCAGGGCTCAGGGGGTGTTGGCACGGCCAGGAGCTGCACGGTGTTTGGTTAAACCTGTGTGTGTGTGTGTGTGTGTGTGTGTGTGTGTGTGTGTGTGTGTGTATTCAGAGGTACCCGGGGGGAAAAACCCACACCCAGGACCAGAATTACGGAATCGTAAATGTGTAAGTGGGAGAAATCTCAGAAACTTGAAAGCTCTCTACACAGTGACAGGTGACACCAGTCCACATGGGCAAATGATTTTGACTGATAAACGACCTATATGAGCTTTTGAAGGCCAACAACAGTAAAATATATGTTGCAGCAGTTCCCAAGCAATGCCCTGTAACAGATAGCTATTGTTTGCGGCATCAACACCGTAGTAATTCTGTGACCCGCCCCACCCCGCAACCCCAGGCTCAGGGCACGTGTCCTCAGCTGGTCCCTCGGAGGCAGCCTTGCTTCCTGTGGACGCCTCAGCACCTGGGGTTTCCAACCTGGGGTGAGTGAGTCCCACCATCTGCTCATGACTTTCTACTGCAAAGATCCAGGACCTTCTCACCTGCATGCACCACTGGGCAGGGGAAATAGAACCTGGGGAGATGCTAGTACTCACCTGGGCACACGTGGTGTTACCAGACTTGCCAATTAAAGGAAAACCTGAAGAAAGTGGACCCCAGGGCAGAGTGAGGGGCTCACACACACACACGCTGTAGGTAACTCAAATGCTGATGTAGCTTTTCAGATTACAGATATGCCCACAAGGGAGGGCCAATCAAACATGAAAGTTTAGTTCCCCAGGTGGTTAAAGGTAAGATTAAATTCTAGGTGAACGTTTTCCAGAGTAAGAGGCTGGGATTCTCACTCTGCGATGGGAGATCAGAGCACGGGTGAAACAGAAGAGCTGCCGTCCTGCCCACAGCCCATAGGGCTGTGAGCCGGCAGGGGCTGTGTGGGATCGGGGGGCATCGAAGTTGTGGGGTGATTTCCCCCTCAATGCAAGTGTGCCTGGAGATGTCACGAATATGCTGGACCCAGATGCCAGGTGCACTCACAGCTCTGCAGGGTTCTTCTGGGTGTGGGGTAGCGGGGGATGGGGAGAGGCCACCTGAGAGGCTGGGCCAGCTGTCCCCACCCTGTCTAGATGCCCGGATCCTCCACACAGTGAGAGGGGAGGAGCCACCGTGCGTCCCCAGGGAGAGGAGAAAAGGATGGAATCCAGTGTTTTCCTGACAGCAGTTTCTGCTGGAGGAAGGTGGGCAGGGGGAGACCACAAAGGCACTGAACACCCACAGAGAAGCAAGGTGGGTGCTATGGACTGAACGTTCGTGTCCCCCCACATTCATATGTTCAAACCTAACACCCAAAGTGATGGTGTTAGGAGGTGGGGCCTTTGGGAGGTGATTAGGTCACGAGGGTGGAACCCTCACAAAAGGGATTCATGCCCTAATAAAAGACACCCCACTGAGCTCCATTCCACCCCGTGAGGACGTGGCCAAGAAGACGTCTGTCGATGAACCGAGAACCAAGTTCTCACCAGATGCCAAGTCTGCTGGTGCCTTGACCTTGGACTTCCAGCTTCCAGACTGAGAAGTCCATTTCTTTGTTTATAACCACCCAGTCTGGAGTTCTGTTGTCGCAGCCCTGAGAGGACTAAGAGCAGGGTTGTGGGGAGGGGCAGGACCAGGCAGAGGGAGAGACCCCAGAACCAAGGGCTGTAGACACAGAAGGCAGGTGGCCCTGGAATCTGGGCGGGCCCCTTGCAGCTTTGCACACACAGAGCAGATGCCTCATGAATATTTCCTATTTGCCTGAATAATTTCACTGCTTTCAAGCCCCCCAGAAAAAAGCCTGTGAAGTGTTAAAACGAGGTGAAGAGGGGAGAAGTCGGAGCCTCTGACAGTAAAAGCACTGGTGAGATGAACTGGGAAAGTGCCGGCTGTTAGGGGATGCAGAGTGCTGGCGGAGCAGATAAGAGCGTGCTGATAGATGAGGAATAAACATAAAATACAGGAATGGATGTCATTTCAGCAGAACAGGAAGCTTTATGACGAGTTATTGCGCAGAGCCAGATTCAGAGACAGGCAGGGGGAAAACCACCGCAGGAAACCTGCAAGGGAGCAGTTTATAACTTCGAGATTCGAGTGGGAGGGCAGCACCTTCAGTGTCAGAAATTGGGCCTGGGTGGGCTTAAGATCCCCACTCAGATTGTGAGCAATTCAAGGTCGGATCACGTCTCTTCTGAACATTTCTTGTATCTTCTCTTGCCCAATATCATTCTCCCCCGCAGCCCCTATAATTGGTGGTTTTCACACAATCACCATAAATCTAGAATACTGAGGGCCAGTGAGTGGTGTCTGTCTCTTCCCTGCTTCCTCCTGGGGCTGTGATTCTGAGCACATGTGTCCGACCAGCATCAGCCAGTCGCTGGTCTGAGCGACCAGCCAACTGCCCGGCCGTGAGAACCAAGGGCTGGGGGTTGGACAAGCAACACGGAGACCAAGTCACAGCCAGGACCCTGGCCGGGGTGACTCAGACGTGGGGAAGGAAGGATGGGACGTGGATGCTGGGGGCCAGCTGGTCCTCTGCAATGACATTCACTGGGCCACGGAGGAAGTGCCAGTGTGGTTTCCATACACCCTCCCATCCAGATTTCTTTGTATTTATGGTACATGGAGTGTCAGGGGACTCAGAGCCAAGGTTTGTGTTCAATTTTGATAGATTTCCTCGGCCTCGGTTTTCTGGTAAAATCATTTTATTCTTTCATCTTCATTGAGTAGATTTTGTCATTTCCCCTTATTTGAATGACTTTCATTGTGTTCATGTCTTTTGTAAAAAGGCACCTCCAGCGTCTTTTGGGTGTGGGTACAGCTCATGAATGCTCTGATCCAGCCCACTGTTTGCTTCATTGTTGCCCCAAAAGTGCCTGATTCCCCTTGCCCCCCGTCTGACGGGCCCTTCTCATCCTTCTCCGTATAAGGGTTCCCCCTGTTTCCCTCAAACTCTCCATCCTGCGTAAGGGTTTCTCCTCGTACGGTGGACCCCGGGGACTGGCCCTGCCTTTGGAAACTCTAACAAACACTCCCTCTTCGACCTCCTCCTTTGATCCGCAGACACAAGTACCCTGCGGAGAACTAGAGAGAAGCTCTGCCACTGTTGCCACCTTTCCTAAGTGTCTGAGCTAAGCGCCAAGTTCCTGCAGCAGCAGCACCGTAGCTAGACCCGTATGTGAACATTGTTGAGACCCGTGATTCAGACCAGCTGGGGTACAGCCAGAGAAATCTGTGCAGCCTGAGTTATAGCATTCATTTTTTTACTGAAGTATAGTTGATTTACAGTATTATATTAGTTTCGGGTGTACAACATGGTGATTCAAAATTTTTAGAGATTATACTCCATTTATGGTTATTATAAAGTATTGGCTATATTCCTTGTGCTATACAATATATCCTTGTAGCTTTTTATTTTATACATAGTGCTTTGTACCTCTTAATCCGCTACCCCGTCCTGCCCCTCCCCCCTTCCCTCTCCACACTGGTAACCACTAGTTTATTCTCTGTATCTGTGAGTCTGTTTCTTTTTCCTTATGTTCACTAGTTTGTGTTATGTTTTAGGTTCCACATATAAGTGATAACAGTGTCTGTCTTTCTCTGTCTGACTTATCTCACTTAGCATAATAGCTTCCAAGTCCATCCATGTTCTTGCAAATGACAAAATTTCATTTTTTTTTTATGGCTGAGTAGTATTCCGTCACAGCCTTCATTTAAAGCATTGTATCACCTTTGGTTTACACAAAACACTAGTGAGATTAGCAAAATGTCGTGTATTCATCATGCAAACTCCAAGGCTCTGTTTTAATGAATTAATGGATCATCCACCATAATTTGTATTTGATTTTAGCGTATTGTACATGAACTACTCCTTCTAATATTCAAAAATAGTCTGTTCATTAAATTAGATAAATATGTTAATTATTATATGTTCATTATATGTCATATATAACATATAATAAAGTTAATTATTCTAACTAAAATATTAGTTAAATATGCATCCTGCAATCTTGCTCACACTACCTCTTAGCAAATTTCTTTCTTTATTTAAATACTATACTTATAACTGTCAGAAAACTCAAAGCTAAGTTTAGTATTTCATTTTAAAATTAATGTTAGTATTTCAGCAGCCCCAGTTAAGGGCAATGGTCACAAATCCCAAATGAGTCGGGTCTGAGACATGAGAGCTTCTTTTTCTAGCTCTGGCTCTGGAAAAGGAGTTCCAGGTGGGAAGCTGGGACATTTGACTTCTGATTCTGCCCTGCCATCACTGCTCTGGCAGATTTCTCATTTCTACACTGAGCAGGTCTGATGACCGCTGAGCTGCCTTCGGGTCTATAAGTGGGAAAGGGTCCAAAGGGACCTTCCAGGAAGCAGGAACCCAAATCGCGTGGCACTCCCAGGATTGCAAAAACCTGGTTTAAGGCTGATCTCAAGGCTCGTTCTGCCCAAGTGGATCTCTTCATTTCGGGTGTCGTAACTGTGGCCCAGAAAACAACACCGGTGGTCTTAGAGAAGTGCCTTATCTTGCTCTCCCTGGTCTATCTCAGCGTGCTGGAGAACAAACAGAAGATGCTGAAGCTAGTGAGGGATTGATGAACACCCAACGCTGGCCCTTCTTGCACAAAGCCCGAGCGCTCCCAACGAAGTGGGGTCTTTATCTGACAGAGTGACACACCGGCCACTTGATTTCCAAAGTGCCTTCTGAACAGCAGGAGCTGTGGTTGCCTTCCCTCCTCCGAAAGGCTCTTCTGTGGTTGAAATGAAATAGAAGCAATTAAATAATAAATACAAATGACTGGCTCTTTGGGTGCTCCTGGGGTATTGATTCGAGTCCTAGAAGAATAAATCGTCATCCTCTTTGACTTATCTGGGGATTATATTTCACCACTAATTAAAGTTCACCCAGGGAGTGTTCCTTTGACTATAAAGAACTCTTGGACTCTGGCAGATGCTAGAAACAGTCGCTTTGCCGAAGGAGAGTGAGGACCTCTTGCAGCTGAAGCTCTCTGGTGCTGCAAGACGCTTGCAGTTGTGTGCTGTTGTAAGCGATGCTGTAGAAATTGCTGCCTTCCTTAGAATTCCAAAAAACCATGTAATCTAACAAAATGGACACTGCGTCCTTAAAGCAAAAGGAATTTTCTTGGCCCACTATTGCTTGAGGTTGACTTCACTGCTGATAGAAAGCCCTACCGCTGGATATTTTTTCTGTTAATGGTGTTGCAGTCATATCTAAATGGCAAATGCGATAAAGTCAGTAAAATTTGTGTTGACCACAGGCTGTCTCATTATTTGCAGGATACATTGCTTCAAAGAGCTGGGCTGGGAGAGTGTCACCCTCCATTTTATAACATCAGTGATGGCACCTTGATGAATTTTAATACCATTTGGTTTAAATGCAAATGTTAAAATGAATAATTGCTTTGCTGCGGGCTGAAGTTGAGCAGCCTGAGAATATCTTCCTATTAAGCCCATGGATGAGATGGATGCTTTAAAGGAAAAGCTTGACATGTTAGCAATTATTTCATGTAGCAGAATTAACAGAAAAAATGCCTGTTTTAGCAATTTCCTCTTCTCCAGTGGCACACTGGGAGGCCGCCGTTGATCTGACTTGCAAAGCGTCGTGACTCCTCATGTGGATGGTGTTAGGAATGTTCTCACATTTAATACAGTTTCTTAGGCAAAATGTTACTCCTCTGTATGTGTTAGATGGTGAGCAAAGACCTTGCTTGGTGGTGTTTGTGTGTGTGTGTGTTCTCTTTCTTCCCCACACCATGCCATCTTCTAGGCAATTTTAATTTCTATTTTCTGAATGTGCCTTTAACCTGCAGGCTTCCTATTTGCACAGATGGTGGGGAGGTGAGGCCCTCCAAGCCCGCTCCATCGGGGTCCTTCCTCCGGATGGGGAAGACGTGCCAGACCATTCCCGAGGGAGGTGGTGGCAGAATTGTGCACTTAGCAAGACTCAGTACGAGAAGATTCAGCACCACGCTGACCAATTTGCTCTTGACAAATTGCTTTCAGACAATTGTTTTCTGGCCAAATGTTTACCTCTTCTTCCTTCCTGGCCGTTCACATACACATGCACACATACGCCCGTGACCACACACACGCGCGCGCGCACACACACGCAAACTCTGGTCTGCTGGCTCCTGACTCACTCCCCTCCCCAGCCACGCTGTGCTCAGACTGTTCTAGAGCATCTCCCGCCCTCTGACTTGGTCCGAGGACTCTCTTGAGTTGCCCCCAGGGAGCCCTTGGCAGGTGTCGTGGTGCTCCGAGGACCCAGCCCCATTCCTGCCGCAGGGAGCAAAGTGTGGGGGTCTGACGGTAAAATAGGAAGGCCAAGTCTGGGCTGGACCAGCCCTGTAGATCTTGGCTTAGGGGAGTGCCCGATGGCACCTGAAATGCAGATAGACTGGGGGGCACGACTGCTACTACCATCACTACTACAACTCCTAGGACTACTGCCACCACCACTAGTACTGCTATTACTATTACTACCGCTACTACTACCACTACTATTACTACCACCATTGCTACCGTTACCACCACCCCTCTACCATTACTACTACCACTATTACCATTACTACCACCACTGCTACCATTACCACCACTCTACCGTTACTACTACCGCTATTACGATTACTACCACCACTGCTACCGTTACCACCACCACTCTACTGTTACTATTCCCACTATTACTATTACTACCACCAGTGCTACCATTACCACCACCCCTCTACCGTTACTACTACCACTATCACTATTACTACCACCACTGCTACTGTTACCACCACCCCTCTACCGTTACTACTACCACTATCACTATTACTACCACCACTGCTACCATTACCACCACCCCTCTACCGTTACTACTACCACTATCACTATTACTACCACCACTGCTACCGTTACCACCACCACTCTACTGTTACTACTACCACTATTACTATTACTACCACCACTGCCTCTACTGTTATCACCACCGTTGCCAGTACTACTACTGCCGTCACTATCACAACCACCACCACCATTACTCCTTGTCCCCCCATAACCACCACCAGTTTTATTATGAGTCAAACACTCTGCTAAACATCTAAGTATCACGTTTACTCCTCCATGCAACCCCATAGTAAACTTTCCTGGTTTACTTAACTTAAACCTTAACTTTCCTGGTTAAGGTTGAGGAATCCAAGGTCTCAAGAACTGCTCATGGGCTCAGCAGCCTTCCTGCTGGTTCCACTCTGACCCTGATACCCGGTAGCTGACTTCCTATCTTACTCCCTGGGCTGGTTTCCTCCATTCCTCGGTTTACAGGTTCACTTCTCCATCCATCCGTTGCCCCATCCATCATGCAGGGCTGGTAGCATGCCTGCAATGTGCAGGCTCTGTGTGAGCTCAGCGAGCCTCTGTCTGGAGGGAAAGTCTAGTGGGAGGAACAAGGCAGGACAACGACCACAGACCCCGACAAGTAACAACAAAACAGGCATGAGGGGCTCCACCTTGCTCCCCAGTCACTGCGTGCCTTGCCTGTACTCTAGTCTTTTGGGGGAACTGATTTCTCTCAGTGACTGAGCTTTCAGTGACTTTTAGGATTTCTGAATCCTTATCAACTTTCTGTCCTCATCACTGCCATTGGCTTGATGATTGAACCACCTCCTAGCTCTGCATCTGGAGCATAATATATATTAACAAGTATCATTTCCACTGAATGACTGCATGCTCCCACCTGGTTTTTATGGACGCTGGACATTGCATTTGTGGCTTGGGCTAGGATTCCTTGATTCCATTCTGCCCTTCTTCCCCGCCTGTTTTTGCACTGTATGTTCCCCACATTCTTGGCCCCTTTGCTCCCCACATTATCCCCCTGCATGGACCCATCTTTATAATTTTTACATGCAAATCCCAAGAATGACCAATGCCTGGCCTTGCATGCATGCTCCAAAAATCTCATTCTGCCCAGGTTTGCATGATGCCTGACCTGGACATCGGGAGTCTGGAAACCCTCTCCCCTGTTCTTTTTAAAAATTAAAAAAAAATTGTATTGAAGTACAGTTGATTTACAATGTTGTATTAATTTCTCCTGCATAGCAAAGTGGCCCCCTCCCCTGTTCTGATGTTGCATGGCTGAGGAAGAGAATGCTTTTTTGAAATATTTAGGTGGAAGAAACATTACTCTTATCATGCAGCTATATTTCACAACAGTATGACATTTGGAATTATTTTCTTGTAGGTTTTTGGTTTGTTTTCAGTTGAATAGGTTGAAAACTAATGGGACAAGTGGGGATGCTTTTAAGTTTTGCTGCAGTCTGGAGGGAATTAATTTATCCCTTTGTAATTGAAGATTAGATCCAAAGATTATTTTTAGATGGAGGCTTTCGTTTTTTTTTTTTTTCCTGTTATTACTCCTGTTTTATTGGTAGTTTTTGATACAGCAAGTCATCGCAGCTCATTTCTAACACACACTCACATAGCTTGTCATTGCTAATACTGTGTGAGGGTAGGACAAAACATGATTTTGCATGGCAACATCACCTTATTCACAATAGCTGAGTTATTAACTCTATTATTTTTCTCCCTCCAAACAATGACACTATGGTGAAGCAAGAGATGTATCCAGTCCCCAGTGTGGTAAAAAGTACCAAGAAATCTTAAGTGGCTCATTCCTAAGGGCAAAGTTCAATCCATTATGACCCCACTTGTTCCTTGGACACATTTGCTTTAAGTTAGAAACAAGACACTGGGTCTCAGAGTAAAGAACCATTCAAGGGAACAATTCAAATAGATGAGGTTAAAGTAGTCTTCTATTTACTCTAAACCACATTATTAAAGAACAATAAACCTAGCGAAAATAGGGCTTTGTGCCTGTATGTACAAACACACAGAATTCATAGAGACATGGAAACATGCTTGATTGCTTTCTAGGTACCAGGCACTATTTTCCAAGTACCATCTCCTCACAAAAGGTTTATGAAGTAAATGTTGTCACTGTCGCCCGTGATAAACAACAGGGAAACAGGCACAGAATGGTTAATTGTCAAGGGCTTGAACTCTGTCCACCCCAGAGCTCAAACTCCTAACCACCATGCTATGCTGCCTTCCCATGTCAACAATGATTAGAATTTAAGACATGACGACAGAGCAAAGTACACTTTTTTCAAGTTTTGGTATCTTAAAATGAAAAATGCCAAATACTCTCACCAGGGGGAGGGGGGTAAGGGCAAGTGGAATAAAAGCCAGACTTACTTTTTCTAAAACAGAATGTGGCTGGACAGTTATTTGTTTCTTAAAATCCTGTTGAACTTGTCCTGAACACACAAAATTGCCTGGAGGCCAAAGAACCATCTGTCTTCTTCCTTTTTAATGACTTTGACAGCACGAGATTTTCCAACGTTTGTGCAGAACTCCTGAGAGCCTTACAGACACATGCTAAGAAATCCCATGGGTTACATTTGGAACACCAGGTAATATTTCATGTTCTGATTACTTCTTCAGAAGCTTCCCCACGCTACATAGTAGCCGGCTGGCGTCCTTCTTCTCTGTCCTCTCAGGTCCTCCTCCTGCTCTGAAATTCCAATCCTCTCAATGTTTTCTCTTCTGGACTCCCCGATTCAGTGACTTAGGGATGTCAGCCTTCTTAGGTAACTATAAAAGTTTCAGCTTTCTTCTTTGCCAACCATTTTATAATTATGATTTGGGTGTGAGTAAGTGTAACAACATTGGGGAGAATATGAAGGTTTCTGGTTCATCATAGAATTAACAGGCACTTGTATGTAGGTCTATTGTACGGGACAATACAGATATGACATATTTCCATCATCTCAGGAAGTTCCATTGGACAACCCTTAGGTAGCCTCTCCAAGAAATGACGTGAGCTCATACCAAACCGCAAGAACGTGGCTTCCCTGTGTCCTGGTTCTTATTTCTGGGCCTTTGAGATGAAAGCCAGGGCAAGTGTCCTACACGCACGAAGTCTGAACTCACAACCGGCGTCCTGAGGGGTCACCGCTTTTCTCCGGAACCCGACTTCCCCCTGCGGAGGTCCAGCCCGCGGCCCCGGGCGCCGGCGCTCCCAGCGGCCCCAGCGGCCCCTCACTTCACGCGGCTCCCAGAATGCAGCGCGGCAGCAGGAAGCGGCGGGAAACGCCGGAGGAGGCTTGTGCCCTGAGGCGCGGGCTCCACCTCAGCGAAGGCCAGGTGCGCCCACTGCCTCCCGGGGGAAGGAGCCGGGAGGAGGGGCGATGGCTTCCAGTGCCTTCTGGGTCCCCACGGTGGCCTCTGGAGACCTGGGGCCCGAGGTCGGCCTCCACCCTCCCGGACAGCCGGCGTTCCGGCGAGCAGCGAGGGAGGCCTCGGTGGGAAGGACGCGCGGGGCCGACGCAGGTGAGAGCCCGGGGGGGGGGGGGGGAGGGGGTGGGGATGCGCCGGGGGAGGCCCGCGGGCCGGGCGCCCTCCCTGGGTGCGGCCGGGGCCCTGAGCTTGGGCTCCCTCGTCAGCGCTGGGCCGCGGGCTGGATGGAGGCTTTCTTAAGCCGTGTAGAATTCTTGACAATCAAACATTCTGTGTTTTTTCCCTCCCTTTCTTGAGTTTCTTTTTGTTATTTCCTGACTGGATTGAGGCACAAACGGAGTGTTTTCTAATGGTCTGGCTGATGCCTGAAAATAATATGACGCTGTTTTCTTCTCCTGAGTAATTAAAAAAAAAAATCAAAATGTCTTTTACGAGTGGGATAATTTAACAGTCAGATCAATCCGAGTCAATAACCAAAGTCACAGTTATTTAGAGGAGGGGCAGTAGATGGTGGCCAAGAGCAGACTCCGTGGCCAGACTGTCTGGGTTGGAGTCTTTGCTGCTTATGAGCTGTGTGACCTTGGACAGGTTATTGAATTTCTCTGTTCTCAGGTTCCCCCATCTGTAAAGTGAGGATAACAGTGAGACTTATCTCCTGGGCTTGTTTTGAAGATTAAAAATAATATTTATAACTCACTTAGAACAATGTGCTGGAACTTTGTAAACAGAATAATAATTCTTGTTTTGAGCATGTTATTTCTTTTCTGGGAAAGAGTACAGTAACTTGGAGTAAGAGTCAAGTGGCCATTTGGAACATTCCTGATGACTGAAGATGTGCGGGAGAGCAGGCCCCTCACTTTCTCAACTTTTAGGTTGTGCATTTTTTTTCCAGTCGACAGATGTAAGTGAATTTCCCAAGATGACAAACAGGGAAATGGCAGAGCTGGGATCAAACCCAGACTTGCGTGACCTCAGCGTATTTGCTGGTGGCAACGATCCCTGCTGCCCCCTCTGTGTAGTCAACCGCAAATGATCGACCGTTGAATTTAGAAATCAAAATAAAAACAATTCCCAACCTGACTTGCTCTCCAAGTTATGCCCTGTTCTCAGTCTGGTTAGGTTTAATTAAGGAAACTGCAAAAAGGGGATCCCATTTTTTCCCATTGGAATAATAAATGGTACAATCGGTGAGAAAATGGTGGCCTATTTATGTAGCATCCATTTATTCATTTATTTAGTAAACATTGACTCAGCACCTGCTGAGGGTGAGCTCTGGCCTCAGGTCTGCAGGTGCAGGCAGAGAAGGATGAGCGTTGTCCCTCCTGTGGGACCTGCCACGTGGTCAAAAGTATCTGCAATAGAGGCCAGATTCTGGTGAACTTGGGGAATAGGATTTTGCTCATATCTTTCTGAAGTACCACAACCTCAGCCAAGTTTCCCCAGAATTGCTCTCAACGTAGTAGCCAGCTAACCGATTTCCCACTGGGCCTCTAAGTACAGAATTTCCTTTCCTTTCAATTTTTTAGGTTTGGGACTGAATAGCATTTCCTGATGATTGGGCGTGTTCCCTAAAGCAGAACCGTTTAAGGCTGCCTGAAGGCACTTACGCTGAAATAGTCCACACAGGAGCACCTTTTCCCTCTGAGAGAAGGTTTAACTGAGACCCCTAAGTCCTTAAGCTCAGAGCATAGAGAAAGATTCCCTCGTGCGTTAGTTGTGGTTTTTTTTTTTTTTTTTTTAATTATTTATTTATTTATTTATTTATTTTCAGCTGTGTTGGGTCTTCATTTCTGTGCCAGGGCTTTCTCTAGTTGCGGCAAGCGGGGCCCGCTCTTCATCGCGGTGCGCGGGCCTCTCACTATCGCGGCCTCTCTTGTTGCGGAGCACAGGCTCCAGACGCGCAGGCTCAGTAGTTGTGGCTCACGGGCCCAGTTGCTCCGCGGCCTGTGGGATCTTCCCAGACCAGGGCTCGAACCCGTGTCCCCTACATTGGCAGGCGGATTCTCAACCACTGCGCCACCAGGGAAGCCCAGTTGTGGGTTTTAAAACAGATCTCCAGCTTCTGGAAATGCTAGAGCTTCTGGTTAGCTCACCCGTCCAGGCAGGACAAGGATGCTCCCAGGAGAGGTGGACGGCATTACGGGCTGGTCTGACCACCTTGAGAAGTGCTATCTACAGTAAGGGCTGGCCTCCAAATGGGATATATCACACCATCCTAGGCCTAATGCCGCTCAGTGTACAGGCTGTATTTAAAAATATTCCGTTTGCAGTTTTCTTATCAAGGCTGATCATTTCATAAAGTGTTGGGAAGCACCGTGGACCATCAGTTTGTGAAAGTGTCTGAGACCGAGGTCCCAGAGGAAATTTGTCTTCAAAAATTCATGTCAATTCAATGAACACAAGATGAGATGAAGCATTCTCAGCTGTTTTGATTTGACAGCGAGTGTAAGGCGGTCCTAAGTCATGAATTTGCTGAGAGGTGCTCCCAGTGAAGAGGGCACAAGCTCAAGTCAGATTCGGGGGAAACTTCCTTTATCTGATACTCTGTGGTCCAGCAGAGCCAAAGAGAAACTTCTGGAAAGTAAGCAAACGAAGATTCCAAGCCTGCAGTTTGAAAACATGCCGGTCAGATTTCACTTCCTTTGTCTCTTCCCTCCTTTCCTCCTATTTCCACCCAAACATACGCTTCCTATATTTTAGTCTCGGTGTTTCATTCATTCATTGGATAACAAGAGGGCAGAATTTATTTTCTGGTTGATGTGGCCTGAGCACTGTATTCCATCCCAGGTGATATTAATGGATGCCACACCAAAAAAAGTGTCCCACGGTCATATATATTTTAGAAACACCAGGTTAATTCCAGTTACACGAGTTTTTGTTGGAGGCTTCACGGAACCTTTAATATGCTGATGGCTAGTCTCTAAGAGGAGGATCTTTTTTAAAATTAATTTTTATTGGAGTATAGTTGATTTACAATGTTGTATTAGTTTCAGGTGTGCAGAAAAGTGAATCAGTTATACATATACATATATCCACTCTTTTTAAAATTATTTTCCCATGTAGGTCATTATAGAGTATTGAGTAGAGTTCCCTGTGCTATACAGTAGGTCCTTATTTGTTATCTATTTTATATATAGTTGTGTGTATACGTCGATCCTAATCTCCCAATTTATCCCTCCCCCCACCCCTTTCCCTCTGGAAACCATAAGTTTCTTTTCTACATCTGTGACTCTATTTCTGTTTTGTAAATAGGTTCATTTGTAACATTTTTTAAGATTCCACATATAAGTGATATCATATGATATTTGTTTTTCTCTGTCTGACTTACTTCACTCAGTATGACAATCTCTAGGTCCATCTGTGTTGCTGCAAATGACATTATTTCATTCTTTTTTATGGCTGAGTAATATTCCATTGTATATATATGCTGCATATATATCCATTCCTCTGTCAATGGATATTTAGGTTGCTTCCATGTCCTGGCTATTGTAAATAGTGCTGCTATGAACATTTGGGTGCATGTATCTTTTTGAATTATGGTTTTCTCCGGGTATATGCCCAGGAGTGGGATTGCAGGATCATATGGTAGTTAAGAGGAGGATTTTACACACCATTTTCCAAACCCCTGGGGGTTTTCCCAAATCACAGGCCCACCATGGTATACCCCACAGGGGTGCCGGTCACATTACAGTCTTGTGATCAGTGTTCCCTGGGGGCTCTGCTCATTTGTCCCTTATTTCTCAGCTTCTTTTGACTTGTTTTTTATTCTACCCGTATAACATGGACGTATATAACAAAAAGTGAAAGATCTGTTCACCTCGCTCCTTCAATTCATTCCCAGCATCCATACTGTCAATTCTGCTCTAATGTGATAGGCGTGTTCCTAAAAATTACCATGGTAGGCAAAATTATGCACTAAAAGCCACAGGGCTTATATGAAAAATGGGTTAGAGGACAAACACTCAAAAATTTCATCAGCAACCTATTAAAACAAATATTGGCATCTAATAAAGGCAGTAGCGCAGTTGTACACATGTTAAATGGTTAGAAAGTACATCAATACAACAACAAAAGTGGCACTTTACCTTGACAAAGATCTGAATTTTGCTTGCGGATATGAATGTCAGAAAGATTGCCGCTGGTTCTTTATTGGGAAGCAGTGAAAAGAGGGTTATCTGAAGTTGAAGGAAAGTTCACCAGATGTGAATGAGTGGAGCTTATCACACATGCGGTGACTGTAGGATCTGGTAGTCTTGAGGGCTGTGTGTGCGTGTGTGTGTGTTCCTACCGTGCTTGGCTAAGCCGGGGACAGACTTCTGCATTCACTTAATGTTTCTTGTGGACAAAAGTGCAAACAAACAAATGCAAAATTCTTATTATGCTCAAATTTCTCCCCAATATATTAAACACAGTTGGAACAAATATGTTTTTAAAACAAGCATTACATAGCAGAACTGACTATAATGTTAATATTGTATTTTCTAATGCATGTTTTTCTGTGCAGATAACAAATCGACATCCACACACATACACAGCATTCTTTTTTTCCCTTAAATAGGATTATACCACACTTCTTATGTGACTTTAGTTTATTTATTTATCTACTTGTGTAGAATGGTTTCTTCTTTCTCTGCCAATATATGTAGCTCTGTCTCAATTTTTTCTCTGAGGTTTAGTTTTCCAGTGTCTGGAGGTAACCTAGTTCATTAAAATTTTTCCCTTTTGATGGTCACTGAAGTTTTTCCATTTATTTCTTCTCCTATTACAAGTTGTGATGAGGACTGTATTGTCTTCAGTGAAGACTATCCCAGCTTTCATTCAGGATGTAGAAAGTTGAAGAGAACATTACTCCCACCTTTACAACAAAAAAGTTAATTGCTGGACAATTCCCAGACTCACAATGTTTCTTTTTTTTTTTTTAATTTCTTTATTTTATTTATTTATTTTTGGCTGTGTTGGGTCTTCGTTGCTGCGCATGAGCTTCTTCTAGTTGCGGCAAGTGGGGGCTACTCTTCGTTGCGGTGCGTGGGCTTCTCATTGCAGTGTCTTCTCTTGTTGCAGAGCATGGGCTTTAGGCATGTGGGCTTCAGTAGTTGTGGCTCACGTGCTCTAGAGCACAGGCTCAGTAGTTGTGGCGCACGGGCTTAGTTGCTTCGCAGCATGTGGGATCTTCCCGGACCAGGGCCCGAACCTGTGTCCCCTGCATTGGCAGGCAGACTCTTAACCACTGCACCACCAGGGTAAGCCCTCACAATGTTTCTTGAATTCATTAGAGAGCTAAAATCACAGGGCAACCAACTAACCTGAAGCCTGAGGAAATACTTGAGTGTCTTAAGAGGTGTAGGACGTGAACACTTGCTTACCTTGGGCAGATGCAACCAGACACCATACAAGCCAGTTAAAGGAAGTTAACTAATTTCTAATGAATCATTAAGGCCTAGTGTGGTCTAGCATGAGAATATACCCCCTGGGAGCTGCAAGGACTTGCTTCCTCTCATGGACTCGGCTCCAGAGTCTTGTTCCCAAGACAGACTGGAGACACAGAGAGAATCTCCAGAAAGCCCCCCTCGCAGTGCAGACCTGGAGGAGGAGGAGAAGGTGCAGCAAAGGCGTGGAGCCCTGCCTGGACCCTCCTCTGCTGTCTCCCCTGTGGACAAGAAGCCTTCAGCTGTTGAGGGACACGTGGGGAACCCTGTCACCCCTGGAACACTGGCAAAGGCCCGCATCTGGTGGAAGCGAATAGAAAGAAACCCTCATCCCCCGAGGGAGCGGCAGGAAGACAAGGTGAGCTGAGACCATGGGAGACCTCCTGCTTCTGGGAGCAGGGCCACTGAGAAGACCCACCCCCCAGACCTAAGGACACAGTGCTCACCTAGGATTTAGGCTGAATCAGAGCCACAGAGATGTGCGCCTCTGCCTTCCCCTCCCCCGCCAGCCACGCAACCACTGAGTAATAAGCAAAGCCATCCAGTGCTGGGGAGGGGACAGAGGGTGGAGGAGGCCAGTGGGCAAAAGAAGACCCAGAGATGGGAGTGGGCACACATCAAAAAACCCCTCTGCTAACCCAGCCCCGACCCCAAACACAAGGTAGCACTAGAGGAATTTGAAGCCTGTGCTGCACCGAGGGTAACCATAGTAACAAGAAAACCCCAACCCAGCTAAACCCCTAACTAGAGACTTTCTGTGTAAGGTGTTCCTAAAATTGTGTTGCTATCGTCTCTCATTTTTTTTAAAGAAACACTTTGAAGTACTAAGGTTTCTAAGAAACTTGTTTTGAGACAAGTTGATTTCGAATATTTTTTGTTTGAAAAATGGGTTTTCTTTATGTTTTTATTTTTTATTTTTTAAATTTTTATTGGGGTATAGTTGATTTACAATGTTGTGTTAGTTTCAGGTGTACAGCAAAGTGAATCTGTTCTACATATACATATATCCAGTCTTTTTTAGATTCTTTTCCCATATAGGCCATTACAGAGTATTGAGTAGAGTTCCCTGTGCTATACAGTAGGTCCTTATTAGTTATCTATTTTTATATATAGTTGTGTGTATACATCAGTCCCAATCTCCCAATTTATCCTCCCCCCACCCTTATCCCTGGTAACTATAAGTTTGCTTTCTACATCTGTAACTCTGTTTCTGTTTTGTAGATAAGTTCATTTGTAGCCTTTTTTAAGATTCCACATATTAGTGATATTGTATGGTATTTGTCTTCCTCTGTCTGACTTACTTCACTCAGTATGATAATCTCTAGGTCCATCCATGTTGCTGCAAATGAAGCAAATATGATTTAAGGGAATAAGGCAGTGGCGGATGACTCTGATCTAGGCATTAGCATCATGTCATTTAAATGCTATTGAGTGGGCGCCTGCTGTGTCCACTGAACTGGGATATTTGGACAATAAGGTGTGAGAAAGTGCAGTTTTTGTAAATTGAATCAATTAAAATGCATGGGGAGGCATCACTATTAAAAACAGTTCTTTTTAAAAGTAAAATATATTCTTCTGATAAAATAATCATTCTTTTGGGGGGCAAGTTATCTAGTTATAACATTGAAACCTGGTTTCTTAAAGAGGTCGTTATGGACTGAATGTGTCCTGCCAAAATTCATATGTTGAAACACTGACTCCCAGTGTGATGATGTTAGGAGGTGGGGCCTTTGGGAGGGGCTTAGGTCATGAGGGTGGAAACTTCATGAATGGGATTGGTGCCCTTGTGACAAGAGACAGGAGAGAGCTTGCTTCCTCTCTCTGCTCTCTGCCATGTGAGGACACAGTGAGAAGGTGGCCATCTACTCTCTCCAGAATCCTACCAAGCTGGCACCTTGAGCCCAGACTTTCAGTTTCCAGAACTGTGAGAAATGAATTTCTGTCCGCCCAGCCCATGGTACTTTGTTATATAACAGCCCTAGTAGACTAAGACAGAGGGGTACTACTTTCTTAGATAGTATCTATCTTAGAGTTGTATCTATCTTACCAACTCCAGCCCTTGTGGAGGTGACAAAATGATGACATTATTATCCAGAGTAACCTTTCTTCTGAAAAGACATTGGTTCAGTTTTCTACTGTTGACCGTGTCTAGAGCCGGAGTAGGTAAGAATCAGGGCCGTTATCCCTGTTTTCCAGGCTGAGAAGCAAAAGCCCAGGACGGGCAAGTGGAGACACTGGGATTGAATCCAAATTTCCTCTCCATCCAGCTGAGAGAGTTTCCCCACGAGGTTGACAAGGTCTGGGAATTCTTGATTCCGTTGGAGTCTGGAGCAGCCAGCCTAGCAGATTGAGTTGAGAAGACAATGCCAGGACATCTCTTCCTGATACCTCTAGAAAAGTGGCCCAAGGAGGGCTTCAGCAATTCAGCACGCTTAGCTGGGACAGCGGATGCTGACGACGCAGCAGCTGTCTGCTGCACAGAGGGTCCTTGTGCCCCTTGCCGGCCTCTCTGCTCCTTATTCCAGATGCTTATTAACCTGACACGCCGCCCCTAGCTGGGCGGAAGAACTGCTCTGGACAGTGCAGACTCAGCATCCATCCACGCGGGGCAAACTCCTAGGCAGTGTTTGGAACATCTGCAAAGATGGAAGACAAGCGAAATCTTGGCCTCTGAAGTCACCTGGGGTGATGGTGATGGGGTTTGTCGTCTGGAAGAGGCTCCTGGGTGGGAAAGATTTCTGAGCAGTCATTTAGTTAGTTCACCTCCTGCTCCCACTGCAATTACAGTTCAAGTCATCAGCCACAAAGCAGGCTTTGCTGTGAAACTGGCTGCTATTCCCGCATCACGGGGGTGAGTTAGCATCTTTTTGCTCTTCTTCTTGCAAAATATATTGGCCACCAGAATATGCGGAAATGAGGTCATTTTCTGTGGAATCGGGTGATACAGTTACAAATTGCAATTTTTTTCTCTTTAAGATGCTCTCCTTACTAAGCAATTTAATTTAGTGTAGAGCAGCTGACCACAGTAGCTTTTGAACTCTAGCTCATATTTTAAATATTTCTAAACCAGAGAGCACAGATCTTGGTAGTGTGTGTTGTATTCTTAAGGGTCCCTAAATTTTAGAAAATAATTTAAAAATTTTTTTGTGTGTGGTTTCAATTGCAGTCTTAAAAAATGTGAGCATGTTCTGTATCATCTAGGTTACACTTTATAATCGCATCCAATTGTGCAATTTTGGGACCTAGATTTGCCTAAATTTGAGTTTGTGTTAATACTAAGCCCAAGTGATTTAAGTTTTAAAAATTTATATTGAGATATAACATACATATAGGGAAGGGCACAAATCTTAAGTGGACAAGTTGATGAATTTTTACATTGTTTTACAAGATCAAGATAGAGAATGCTTCCAGAAGGCTCTCTAGGGCTGCTTTCCTAAGTCAATACTGTTCCTTCCTGCACATCCCTCAACCAGAGGTAACCAGCTTTCTGACTTCCACCGCCATTGATTAGTTTTACCTGTTGTTGAAGCTCCTGTAAGTTGTGTCACTATGTGTGCAACTTTGTGCATTGCCATCTTTTGCTCATCATCATGTCTGTGAGATTCGTCCACGTTGTGCTTGGAGGAATTGTTCATTTTTTTCCAATGCTGTGTGCTGTCCCAGTGAATAATTATACCACAGTACTTTAAATCCACTCTACGGTTAATGGGCAGTTGGATTGTTTCCAGGTTTTGAATTTTAATATTAAGTCTGTGATACATTTTTAAAAAATTATTTATTTATTTTTACTTTTGACTACATTGGGTCTTCGTTGCTGCACACGGGGTTTCTCTAGTTGCGATGAGCAGGGTTTACTCTTCGTTGCGGTGCGCGGGCTTCTCATTGCAGTGGCTTGTCTTGTTGCGGAGCTTGGGCTCTAGGCACGTGGGCTTCAGTAGTTGTGGCTCACAGGCTTTAGAGCACAGGCTTAGGTGTAGCACACGGGCTTAGTTGCTCCGCGGCATGTGGGATCTTCCCGGACCAGGGCTTGAACCCGTGTCCCCTGCATTGGCAGGCGGATTCTTAACCACTTTGCCACCCGGGAAGCCCTGTGATACATTTTTGGATGTATCTTTTGGTAGAAATATGTGCCAATGTTGGGTGCTTACGTATTTACCATTTTATATCCTTTTGACAAATTGACCCCTTTGTCATTAAATAATGACCATCTTGATTCTTGTGACAGTTTTTGACTATTTTGTCTGATATAAGTATAGCCACCCCTACTCTCTTGTGATTACCATTTGCCTGGAATGTCTTTTTCCATCCCTTTATTTTCATGCATGTCCTTAGTATTAAAGTGAGTCTCTTATGGGCAGCATATAGCTGGATCTTGTTTTTCTGAATCCATTCAGCCACTCTATGTCTTTTGATTAAGAATTAATCCATTTATGTTTAAAGTAATTATTTATACATAAGGCCTTACTATTGCCATTTTGTTGTTTTCTGATTATTTTGTAGTATTAAATTTCATCCTTTCATTCTTGATATCTACCTTTGTGATTTGATGATGATTTTTTTGTAGTGGTATGCTCTGATTCCTTTCTCTTTTGGGTCTGCTAGTTTTGTGATCAGCATGAGGCTTACAGAAGTGTTTATAACAGTTGCAGAGGTAAGAAGATGAACTTGTTCTTACATGTTGAATTTGAGGTACCTGTGGATAAGTAGATGGAGATGTCATTGGGAACTTAGGAGAGAGAACTGTGGTACAATGATGGCCTAATATTGTAATCTTGACATTCAGGGTAACCTTAATATTTAATCCTTAAAATAAGAGCTTAACACTGGAGACTTACAATATTCTTGACCAGAGTAGAAGCAGTCGTTGATTATGAAAATGGATTTCCATCATGAGAGTGATTTTTCCTATAGCTGCAGAAATAGAAGAGACTTCTTGACCTCATGAATTTTCAAAATCGGTGTTGGCTTTAGCACTCTGCTTCATAACTGGCTTTGCCTGCCAGCTTGTTCTGTGTGGTCCCTTGGTCCTGCCCATTTGTGTCGCTTTGACCCATCTCAGTCTCTGGCTTCCATCTTGTTCCATTTACTCTGGGCTTGGAAACTACCCCAGACCATCTTGTTCCATTTACTCTGGGCTTGGAAACTACCCCAGAACTTAGGGGTTTCAAAAATGAACATATATTTTGCTCATGAATCTTCAGTTTGTGCAGGACTTGGTGGGGATAGCTGATGTTTACCCCACACAACATCAGCTGGTGTGGCTTGAACCCTAGGGGCTAGGATTTTCTGAAGTTTTACTCACTCACTCACTCACTCACTCACATATCTGGTAGTTGATGCTGGATTTTGGCTCAAATCCTGAGTTGGATTCTTGGCTGGAACACCCTCCATGTGGCCTCTCCATGTGGTCTGGGCTTCCTACAAATATTGTGGCTGGGTTCCCAGGGCAAGGAGGAAGGGAGGGAGGGGGAAAGAGAGAGAGAGAGAGGGAGGGAGAATTTTATGATGTCGTCTTTTACAATAGCTTGGCAGGCATGTAGCATCACTTGCCCTGGCTTCTATTCATTGAGGGAGTCACAAAGTCCCTCCCAGGTTCAAGATACATAGACTTCCCCACTTGATGGGGCGTGGCAAGGTTGTGGAGGAGCAGGTGGGACTGGAAGTATTGCTGTCGGGGTTTTGGAGGATGCATTCTGCCACACGCGTATCTGTGGTTCCCGTCACTCCTGAACCTGCTCCCAATCCTTCATCTCACCTCTCCTGGCACCTGCTGCCCTGCTCCTTCATACACTGCTGACTATGGCTCAGACTCACAGGAAGAATGGGGCGTACGTTGTCCTTTTTTACATTCTCATGTCCAAACAAAGTGATCAAAGTGACAACATCAACTTGACAGCCACTGGCGGGGAATGCCAAAGCCAAGAAAAATGTCTGCAAAGTCTGGGGCTTCCAGATTTTCTTCTCTTGTCAGCAAAAACAGTTAGATTTAGGGACTTGTAGTTAGCAGTGAGATTTAAGATGTTTGGTCACACAAATCAAAACCCACAGGTCTTCTTGGGTTAACCAGGACAAATTTATGATGGAGAATTATGTTTTTTAAAAAAACACTCTGTGAAATGAGCTAAGATTCCTTTGCCTGCAGGGCAATTTTTCCTTTTGAAATTTAAAATTTCTCATCAAGGTGAAAGGCACTGTTGATGACCTTGTTTATGACTGAGAAAGCAATATATATGCAAAGGGAAGGTCTTCCCAGGAAGTTAGTCTGTCCCTGACTTTTGTTGCAAAGCTGCTTTGATTCATCCACAAGCCAAACTTTCCCAACAGTAGGGATGATTAAATTGGACAGCAATTGAAATATGATACAGGGTAATCTTGATTGGGAGAAGCCACATGACTGGGACAGATATTCTCTACCAGCATCTGGTGACCCTGGGCAAGGTGTTTTCAGAAAGTTTAAAATGGAATGAATGGAAAAACAAAGAAGATGGATGGAAATGGAAAAAATAAGTCCCTGTTCTGAAACCACAGAAAGCCAGATAGTTTGAAGGAAACTCTGAGATAAAAATGATTGCCTCACCAGCATTTTTCTAAGTGATTATGCAACACATGGTATAAAGCAAGTGACATATTTGTATAAAAATGTGACCAAGCACTAGCCATGGGAACTCAAGAGTAATGGTCATGATTGTAGAAGTATAGGTGTGTCAGTTAATGCATTCATTTAGCAAACTTTGTCGAGCACTATTTATGTTATGAGGCACTGTACAAGGGTCCTGAAAATAGAGTCTAAAAGGCTATGCTTTCCCCTTAGGAGTTCATAGTCCATTAATATTGTTGTACAACCATCACCACCATCCATCTCCATAACTCTTCTTATCTTGCAAAACTGAAACTCTGTATCCATTAAACAATAACTCTCCATTCCCATTTCCCCTGCCCCTAGAATTTTCTTTTAGATCAGCTTTAGGTTTACAGAAAAATTGGGCAGAAAGGCCAGCAAGGTCCTATGAACTTCCCCTTGTCCTGCATGTCATCTTTTTGAAGACATTGTAACTAGCAATTAAACTCAACACGTGTTGGGTGGATGATGCGTGCTACTCAGTGGAGGTGAGGATAGGTGAGCAGTCAAGATGGGCTCTGCAAACTCACAGGCGGTGGCAACTATGCTGGGACCATCACTTGGCAGATAGTGATTGTAGGATCATACGCTGTACAGTAGGAGACTGTAGAACAGTGACATTGTAGGACTATAAGCCATCTCGATTTCAGAGAGGTTGAGATGTTAAAAAAGCATGCTTGGGCTTCCCTGGTGGCGCAGTGATTGAGAGTCTGCCTGCCAGTGCAGGGGACACGGGTTCGAGCCCTGGTCTGGGAAGATCCCACATGCCGCGGAGCAACTGGGCCCGTGAGCCACAATTACTAAGCCTGTGCGTCTGGAGCCTGTGCTCCGCAACAAGAGAGGCCGCGATAGTGAGAGGCCCGCGCACCGCGATGAAGAGTGGCCCCCGCTTGCCGCAACTAGAGAAAGCCCTCGCGCAGAAACGAAGACCCAACACAGCCGTAAATAAATAAATAAATAAATAAATAAATAAAAGAACGTGAATTTCTTAAAAAAAAAAAAAGCATGCTTGTTGGTATCACTAGAATTTATTGCCTTTGCTTAAGATGGTACAGTTTAAAATCCAAGTATATCATCTTTGTGAGCTGCCGACTGCAGGCATTATGACTTACCATATTATGAATAAATGACAGCCTAGAAAGAATTGACCCTTGGCCCAGAGGCAGTAGGGCAATCATTCTGATTTTGTTTTCTTTCTTTTTGTGGAGATAGGATGCCTTGCAGCATGCCACTTGTAATAGTTTTTGAGAAACAGAAGTCTGTGAGGACACATTTCACACAGGAAGACACACATTTCACTCTTGCTCTTCATGTTGGCTGTGCATGGTTGATGATAACTGCCTAGCAAGTATTTACAGATGTAAAAGTTCAGTGGAACAGAAGAGGGTCTTTATGTGTTCAGTTTAGCATTTTCAAATGGTAATTGACTTTTTAGGCAGCTAAAGACAATGCTGTTTCCTTCCTTTACTCTCTCCTACTTGTTACTTTATCCTCAAATGTTATCCCCAGTAGGAATGGATCCCAGTTTTTTTTTTAAAGGCCTTTAAAACACTTTCATTTAAAAATCTCATTTGCTGGAATGGCTGCAAATGTAAACACAGATATTCTTTTTTGAGGTCACAGAAATGTTCTAAAATTGTGTTTTTTTGTGGTTTACACTAAACTACATATTTACTAAAAGTTATTGAATCATGCACTCGAAAAAGATTGGATTTTATTTAAAATTTTATGTCACTAAAGTGGTTTTAAAAAAAAACCAAACCAAAAACCCCTTCATTTGCAAGGACTATTGATTTAATTAGCCTGAGGTCATTTGTTGGATTACTAACATCTCCGTGTTCTCTTCTGGAAGTGGAGAAGTGGAAATTTTGGTAGAAGGAGAGTTTATTAGCTCAGCTCCGGTGAACAGTTAAGGTCTCCCAGTGATGTCTACCCTGCTTTTCCATCCTTATTTAACTACTTAATTTGCTTGACGCCTATAAAAGGCACTTAAATTATTGGTAAGCACTGAAATATATGAAGTTCAGAAGAGATGGTGTCACAGGATACTACTGCTGTTCTTCCAGCTCATGGAGAAGTTGACTTTGGAGGCTTCATCCTGAATTAGCTGCAGCTTATTAAGAGGACTTGCATTCTCTAAAGATTTGAGTTGCTAAGTATATTAGTTTCCTAGGGCAGCCATGGCAAAGCACCACAAAGTGGGTGGCTTGAAACAACAGACATTTATTCTCTCACAGTTCTTGAGGCCAGAAGTCTGAGTTCAAGGTGTTGGCAGGGCCATGCTCTCTCTGAAGGCTCTGGGGGAGGATCCTTTCTGGTCGCTTGTAGCTTCTGGTGGTGGCCATTCATCCTTGGTGTTCTTTGGCTCACAGCTGCATCACTCCAGTCTCAGCCTCCATTGTCACATGGCCCTTCCCCTGTGTGTGTATGTTTCTGTCTCCAAATCTCCCTTTCCTTATGAGGTCACCAGTCATAGGATTTAGGGCCCACCCTAATCCAGTATGACCCCGTCTTAACTTGGTTACATCTGCAAAGCCCCTTGGCTATGCAAGGTAACACGTTCACAGGTTCTGGGGATCAGGATGTGGATATCTTTGTGTGTGGGGACATTGTTTTGCTTACTGCACCATCTAATACCAAAGTGGAGAAATACGTAAGGGCAGCAACATGGTGGCCATCGTGGTGCCTTACCCATAGCGGACACTGGATGCATGTTTTTGAATTGAACTGGAGTTTATACAGATCTGTTGCTCTCAATTTCCCATCAGTAGGAGGAAAGTTTGGTTGACCTTACTCCTGGGAAACGGTTGAGTGTGAGGCCATGTGGGTGTGGCCCATGGGCTGTGAGGTGGGAGCTGAGATTCCTAATGGAACAATGATGGAGGGCTTTGGGGAGAAAACCCAAGAATAGGTACAAAGCAGAGGGACAGCAGCTAAGGCAGCAATACAGAACAAGTGAGGGCGGGAGCCCAGAGAAGGGCAGAGTCTGGAGAGGTTAATAATAATGTTAGTAATAATAATTTATTATTTAAACAATCATTCCATGCAAGTACTATGTTAACTACTATAAATTATGATATTGAATTCTCACAATAACTTTATGGGGTAGGTATGTTAATATCCTCATTATACAGTTGAGGAAACTGAGGCAGATAAAAATAAAATAATGCCAAAGATCAAGAGCTAGCAAGTGGGATGATTTAAACTGAGGTCAGTTCAACTCCGAGTGCATAAGATCAACCCACTTTCACATGCGTCAGTCACATTTCTGATGTCCCGAGTCTTTGTATACAGTACCTGCAGCTTTTCCCATAGGCCAGGGCCCCAGAAAAGCAAGCCTGAGGGGGCTCAACCCAAAATGCTGGTTCTATCTGCACCAAATTCTAAACAACTGAGCTGACTACACTCAGCTCATTGAGAATAATAACTCATAACAATCAGTTCTTTTATTATTATTGTTATTGTTATTTTCCACTGGCAAAATATCTCTTATAGTGTTATTTGCAGCCCTGATAAATCGATGGCTTCTAAATTAAGTCCAGTCCAGGCTGGCTGTTATGAATTCTCCTGGAGCTGCCCATTGCATTTTGTCAAGAGCACCCAACTGGGGTGAGCCCTGTATTAGCATTTTAATTGCTGGCTGATTGCTTTCCTGTTGCAAGACTCGGCCCACAAAGGTATAGCAAGCAAGTTTCAATTAGTTCTTATCCTTGATTTACTGGGCCTATAAAGAAGATCTCCCTGTAGCACTGGGTAGTAATACTCTTAATGTACTGAAAACAATACAGAACATTAAAGAAAAAGAATTGCCTTTACCAAAGTATGGGCATCCAAGGTCCCAAGGAAAATTCCTGTTTGAATGATAGTAAATTTTCTTGGGTGGGTTCTCACTGAAACAAAACAAAACAAGCAAAAAACCAGAGCTCCTCTAAATTCCAGGCTGGATATTATCTCCTTAAGGCTAACACAGAGACATCACTACTGAGATTCCCCGCCTGGCCTGCTTTATTTCATAGGGGAGCTAGTTCATCAAAATGACATTTGTTAAGCTCAGCAAATTTATACACAAGGTTTCTAGTTAACTGGAGTATTAGATCTAAGACTTGGAAGTTTGGTACCTTTTGGAAACATTGTATAACTTGTTAAAAAGAGATTCCTGGGCCCAGTCCACACAGATCTGGTTCAGGAGGTCTGGGGTGTGACCCAAGATGGCCTTCATGTTCCCTTCGGCTTGACTAAACTTTAGACAGATCTCTTCCTGACTCTTGGCCCCTGACTGCCCTTTCCTTACAGCATTTACTTTAGAAAACTTATAATCATAAATTATTTCTTTTCCCCTTGAGATGGAAATCTTCTTCCAGCCCCTTGCTAGTTTCACAATCCAAGAAAGTCCTTCTTGAGGACGGGGGAGCCATCCCTTTGAAATGTCATCATCTAGAAAGATATTTCCCTATTTCTCAGTCTCCCTGGGAAGGCAGGAGCCTAAGCACAGCAAGTGCAAATTAGCAAACACAGAGGTCTCATCACATTGACCACCCTCCTTCTAACTTCCTCCAGCACTTTCCCATTAGTTCATCCCAGGGCTTAAAAACTCTCCTGCCATGTTTCAGCTAAATTGGTTCAATCTCTCTCCTCTACTGCAATAGTCTTGAATAAACTCTTCTTTGCTCATTTAGCTCTGTCCAGTGCAATTTTTCTTTGACTGTTTAGCCTTAATGTCTGCGTTTCTGATAAGCTTCCAGGTGGTGGTGATGATGCTGGTCTATGGGCAACACTTTAAATAGCAGGAGTCCAGAGACAACACAGAATGGGGGGGGGGGGGGAACCGCGTAGTGTCCTGGATTGAGGGTCTTAGTGCATGTGTCCTGCCTTCTGCTCTTAGGGCTTGGGTAGAACTGTATCAGCCACTCCAGTCAAAGAGAGGATGCATCTCTGGGAGGGGTGGGTGAGAAGCTAAATACATCACCTGTGCCATGATTTCCACACTGGTACATTTTGGAGACATACAGACCACCCTGTATGTCACTTGGCATTGCTAAGGTGTCTCATTGGCTAGATGCCCTCTGTGCCACCTAGATTTTTGGGTCCTGGATTTTTCACTCTTGCTGAGGAGGATATAACTGCAGTTACTACTTTAGTAACTGAAGCTCTTTTATTTTTAAAACTATGAAGAGACCAGTATTCCAGAGTCTCCTTTATGCAGACTTCTTAAATTTCAATGCTTCCTGGAACAACTAGAATATCTCCTGGTCTGGATGGGAAACAGGCGCTTGCTAATGGCTTGGTCTCAATGTAAACTGTTATTGCCTCTCTCCACGTATATATTGACCCCTTAGAGACCCTGTCTGCAATGTCAGCCCATGACTTGGTGTTCATGCTAAAGTGAAATGGAAGGGGAAGAGAAGATTCTGCATTAAACAATGTTTAGATAAATTTTAAAAAAGGAATTGTGCTTAAAATGATATAATCAAGTTTATTTTTTTGTTTCCAGTTCTCTATTTGTCTTTGAGTGGAGAACACAAGTGTCTACTTAACCACTGAGAGGTTAAAAGACATGAACAAAAATGGTGATAGTGATTTTGTAAAAGTCAATCTTCTAAATTTAGAATTTTCTTCAAATTACAAATAATAATTTAATAATATACTATTGGTTCTTATTGACACTGTATTCAGATTTGTGAATCTGAATACGGGCCTCTGGGATCAGGTCAACTGTAATGTGCAAATAAGTTATTTCTAGATCATTTTCTTCATAATAGGCAGGTCTCTGGCTGTGTTCATATATGAGTGGCTGAAGAGAACCATAAATGGTTGAATGAGGACTAGTCATAAGAGTAAAAACTATAGCTCTTGTAGGAGAAAATTTTTGTTACATTGAAGTTAGGCAAAGATTTCTTAAATAGGATACAGAAAACCCAAAGTCAGTAGACGGAAAGAAATCATAAAGATCAGAGCAGAAGTAAATGAAATAGAAACAAAGAAAACAATAGCAAAGATCAGTAAAACTAAAAGTTGGTTCTTTGAGAAGATAAACAAAATTGATAAACCTTTTGCCAGACTCATCAAGAAAAAAAGGGAGAGGAAGCAAATCAATAAAATTAGAAATGAAAAAGGAGAAATCACAACTGACACCGCAGAAATACAAAGGATTATAAGAGACTACTACAAAGAACTATATGCCAATAAAATGGACAGCCAGGAAGAAATGGACAAATTCTTGGAAAGGTACAATTTTCCAAGGTTGAACCAGGAAGAATTAGAAAATATAAACAGACCTATCACAAGTAATGAAATTGAAACTGTAATTAAAAATCTTCCAACAAAAGTCCAGGACCAGATGGCTTCACAGGCAAATTCTATCAAATATTTAGAGAAGAGCTAACACCTGTCCTTCTCAAACTCTTCAAAAAATTGCAGAGGGAGGAACACTCCCAAATTCGTTCCATGAGGCCACAATCATGCTGATACCAAAACCAGACAAAGATAGCACAGAAAAAGAAAATTACACACCAGTATCACTGATGAACATAGATGCAAAACTTCTCAACAAAATACTAGCAAACAGAATCCAACAACACATTAAAAGGATTATACACCATGATCAAGAGGGGTTTATCCCAGGAATGCAAGGATTCTTCAATACATGCAAATCAATCAATGTGATACACCATATTAACAAATTAAGGAATAAAAACCATATGATCATCTCAATAGATGCACAAAAAGCTTTTGACAAAATTCAACACCTATTTATGATTAAAAACTCTCCAGAAAATGGGCATACAGGGAACCTACCTCAATATAATAAAAGCCATATATGACAAACCCACAGCAAACATCATTCTCAATGGTGAAAAACTGAAAGAATTTTCAGTAAGATCAGGAAGAAGACAAGGATTTCCACTCTCACCACTCTTATTCAACATAGTTTTGGAAGTCCTAGCCATGGCAATCAGGGAAGAAAAAGAAATAAAAGGAATAAAAATTGGAAAAGAAGAAGTAAAACTATCACTCCTTGCAGATGACATGATACAATACATAGAAAATCCTAAAGATGCCACCAGGAAACTACTAGAACTAATCAATGAATTTGGTAATGTTGCAGGATACAAAATTAATGCACAGAAATCCCTTACATTCCTATGAACTAACAATGAAAAATCAGAGAAATTAAGGAAACAATCCCATTTACCATTGCAAGCAAAAAAAACAAAACAAAACAAAACCTAGGAATAAACCTACTTGAGTGAAAACACTTGTACTCAGAAAACTATAAAACACTGATGAAAGAAATCAAAGATGACATAAACAGATGGAGAGATATACCATGTTCTTGGATTGGAAGAATCAATATTGTGAAAATGACTATACTACCCAAAGCCATCTACTGATTCAGTGCAATCCCTATCAAACTACCAATGGCATTCTTCACAGAATTAGGACAAAAAAATTTTACAATTCATATGGAAACACAAAAGACCCCGAACAGCCAAAGCAATCTTGAGAAAGAAAAACAGAGCTGGAGGAATCAAGCTTCCCAACTTCAAATTATATACAAAGCTACAGTAGTCAAGACAGTATGGTAGTGACACAAAAACAGAAATATAGATCAATGGTACAGGACAGAAAGTCCAGAGATAAACCCACACACATATGGTCAACTAATTTATGACAAAGGAAGCAAGAACATACAATGGAGAAAAGATAGCCTCTTCAATAAGTGGTGGTGGGAAAACTGGACAGCTACATGTAAAAGAATGAAATTAGAATGCTACCTAACACCATACACAAAAATAAACTCAAAATGGATTAAAGACCTAAATGAAAGAGCAGACACTATAAAACAGAGAAAAACATAGGAAAAACACTCTTTGACATAAACCTCAGCAAGATCTTTTTTGACCCACCTCCTAGAGTAATGAAAATAAAACCAAAAATAAACAAATGAGACCTAATTAAACTTAAAAGCTTTTGCACAGCAAAGGAAACCATAAACAAGACGAAAAGACAACCCTCAGAATGGGAGAAAATATTTGCCAACGAAGCAACAGACAAAGGATTAAGCTCCAAAATATACAAACAGCTCATGGAGCTCAATATCAAGAAAACAAACAACCCAATTAAAAAATGGATGGGGGACCTAAATAGATATTTCACCAAAGAAGACATACAGGTGGCCATGAGGCACATGAAAAGCTGCTCAACATCACTAATTATTAGAGAAATGCAAATCAAAACTACAATGAGGTATCGCCTCACACCATCATCAAAAAATCTACAAACAATGAATGGTGGAAAGGGTGTGGAGAAAAGGGAACCCTCTTGCACTGTTGGTGGGAATGTAAATTGATACAGCCACTATGGAGAACAGTATGGAGGTTCCTTAAAAAACTAAAAATAGAACTACCATATGACACAGCAATCCCATTACTGGGCATATATCCTGAGAAAACTATAATTCAAAAGGACACATGTACCCCAATGTTCATTGCAGCACTGTTTACAATAGCTGGGACATGGAAACTACCTAAATGTCCAACGATAGATGAATGGATAAAGAAGATGTGGTACATATATACAATGGAATATTACTCATCCATAAAAAGGAACAAAATCAGGTCATTTGTAGAGATGTGGTTAGACCGAAAGTCTGTCATACAGAGTGAAGTAAGCCAGAAAGAGAAAAGCAAATATCGTATATTAACACATATATGTGGAATCTAGAAAAATGGTAGAGATGAACCTATTTGGCAGGAATAGAGACGCAGACGTAGAGAATGGACATGTGGACACAGTGGGGGAAGGGGAGGGTGGGACGAATTGTGAGATTAGTTTGACATAAATACACTACCATGTGTAAAATAGATAGCTAGTGGGAACCTGCTGTATAACACAGGGAGCTCAGCTCGGTGCTCTGTGATGACCTAGATGGATGGGAAGGGGGGATGGGGTGGGAGGGAGGTCCAAGAGGGAGGGTATATAGGTATACATATAGCTGATTCACATCGTACAGCAGAAACTAACACAACATTGTAAAGCAATTATACTCTAATAAAAAAAATGAAATAGATAAGCAACAAGGATTTACTGCATAGCACAGGGAACAATATTCACTAGCTTGTAATAACCTATAATGGAAAAGCATCTGAAAAAGAATATATATACATATATGTATAAAACTGAATCACTTTGATGTACATCTGAAATTATTACAACATTGTTAATCAACTATATTTCAGTAAAAACAAAACTTAAACTAAAAAAAAAAAATAAAGGAAGCAGTTGTCAAAAGCAACTCAGTGGGCAGGGCGCAGGCTGGGAAGCCAGGCTGGCTGAGGTCTGATCATTTCATGCAGGTGTGCCTTTGGGCAAGTTACTCACCGCTCTAGGCCTTAGACTTCCAATCTGCAAAATGAAGATGATAGTATATACCTTCCAGGGTTTCCTGAGGATTAAATGGATTAATATATGCAAAGCACTGAGAATGGTGCTTGGCCCCTCTCTGCTGAATAAGGTATTATCTCTGTCATTGCATCCTGTGGCCAGTTTCCTGACAGTCTGGAGGTGGAGGTGAGCCACTCTGGGAGCTGGGAGGAGACAGAGTTGAATGGGTGTCCTGCTTAAAAGCATTCCGTCTGAAAGCAGGTTGTTGGTCTAGAGAGATGGGAGAAGCTGCCTGTAATCTGTGGCAAGAGACAAATTTTATAATGTGCAGGTTAGTCTCTCTTCTTCTAGAGAAATACTTACCAGAGTTTTGGGAGGGAGATAACCAGTGATGCTGGGGTTTATAAAACCTTGGCCATACTTGCTCTAGAGTGGAGTTTCCCAAAGAGGCATCCTTTGAATCATCGTTTCATAGAACCTTTTGAGAAAGGGTTTGTTGCCCAGAAAAAGTTGGAGATCATTAGATTAAGTGGAATTTAAAAGGATTTCTTTATTGCTGGATTCTACAGTCCTTATTTTGCTGATGTACATTGTAAATCTGCAAAAGGAGGATGAGATAAGCGGCACTTTCCAAACTTATTTGAGTTTGCAATCTCTTTTTTAATAGAAAATCTCCCACAGAACACAGTCTGGGAGAACACGGTGCTCTGGAGAAGTGTAGATTACCTACACCTACCTATCTGCATTTTGTAGTGTCAGCAGGGATCCTGGGACATCAGAAATGCCCTGGTTCCATCAAGATGGAACAATTTACCACAAAATTCAGAGAGAATAGACTTCCCTAAAGAGAAGAATCCACATGGCAAATAACTGCAAGAAGTGTCCTTTTTTGGTAAAAGGAATTTTCACCCATTTACAAAATCACCAAACGGCACTTCTGGACCTGGGCGAGTGTATCTATGGGAGTGCCAGGGTGGGTGACATTTCAGTGAGCATGTATTGTTTGTTGGAGTTCTCTATTGTTTTCATCAGTACTTTCATTGTTGACACAACCTCTTTTTACGTTGTGTAATAATTCTTCCATGTTTGGGAGTCGTCTATACACCTTGACTTTAATGGATACTAAAAAGTTTCCTGCCACCAAATCTCTCTCTTGCTACAACGTCTTCCATCAAGCTCTTCTTGGGTTATCATTTCTAGAAGGCGTGTGGGAGGAGGCACCCTTTTGGGCACCATTTAATATGAATGATTGACCAGGTTAGGCCAGGCAGCAGGCAGGGTCTCCCGTCATGCAAGACTCCTCCATGGAACAGAAAGGGATATTGGGCAGGTGGACCACGCCCCCCCGAGAAGCCTAGGACAGCAGCAGGGCTCCTGGTCCTTGAGGGAGGGGTCGGGCACGTCATCATCCATCTCCACCATCTTGCTCATCTCCAGACTCAGGCTCCCCCAGCTCCATGCTTCCCCTATGTCATCCCGTGTGCAGAGGTCACCCTTTTTCCACGTCCTACAAGAAATCTATTTGTGGCTTGTCATGCTTAAGCTTTGGGTCACTGAAGACCCATGGGTTGGGGAAGAGATACCAACTTCCTACTCCTCTGCATCTCTTCTTCCACCAGCACCTGCCTCTCTAAAGAAGTGACTCAGCCCACACGCCTGGCCTTGGCCATCTCACCTTCTCCTCTAAGTACTTGTCAAGAATTTTTTTTCCCTCCAAGCAAATATTGTTCCTTTCCTACAAGCGTTTCCAGAGCCAGCTATTAAAAATGTGAATATTTCCTCCACTGTATCAGTTAGGATCAGGCAGAGGACAGAAGCAGTTTAGATATTTAAAGTGGGAAGAGTCTTCGTGTAGAGAGAATTATAGGATTAAACTTCCATTAGAAGGCTGACGAGGTGAAGATTGGAGAGGTTATTTTCAGGAAATCTCCAAGTGCAGAGATTGCCAGAATTCTCACCTCCAATGGCATTAAAGTGGAGATTGCTGGGAAACACAGACACAGACATAGAGAACAGACGTAGGGGTACTGGGGGGGGAGGAGGGGGGTGGGATGAACTGGGAGATTGGGATTGACATATATACACTGCTATGTATAACACAGATAGCTAATGAGAACCTACGGTACAGCACAGGGAACTCTACTCAGTGCTCTTCAGTGACCTAGATGGGAAGGAAATCCAAAAAAGAGGGGATACATGTATACGCATAGCTGATTCACTTTGCTGTACAGCAGGAACTAACAGAACATTGTAAAGCAACTATACTCCAATAAAAATTACTAAAAGATAAGAAAATAAAAGACCTAGCATCACTGTAAAAAAAAAAGTGGACACTCCTGGGAGGACGCCCAGAGCTGCTACCTGTGACCTCAGTATAGCACCAAAGAAAGGTGACCTCAAGACCCCACTATTGTTAATCTGACAAAGTACAAGCCACCGAGAATAATGGCTTTCTTTGCTTATTCTGCCTGTAAATTCTGCATGAGTGCACCTCCTTGGAGGAATCAAATTGGAATCCATCTGGAAAGGGAGTCTGGGAAGTGTAGTTTCCAGTATAGGGGGTGGCTTAGAAGGGGAGGGGGTGCCGTGGATTCATACACAATAGCCAACACACCTACCATTTACCCATGGTTTCCGTCAGTGAAGGGAAGCGTGGGCAGGATCCGGGCAGGTAGAGTCAGGAGCACAGGAAAGCAGGGTGCGTCAGGGACCATGTTAATCTGATGGAAGCTGAGGGTGCCTGTCTCAGGGGAGGGGGCTGAACTTCAGAGGGTGATCCGGTTATGGGGGCTGTTGAATGCCACCCACTGGGTCCCGTGGAGACCCCGCAAAAGGAACCCATGTGATTGGAAAGGTCGTGGGAAGATGCACCGCTGCAGCCTCTGACGGCTCCCTTCTCCAAGACTTGGCTTCTGGATCTGGAATATTCCCCCGTCACAGTCACTGAGGAGGTGACAACTTGAAGGAAACAATGTCATCCTGGAGGGAGCAGTCAGGGCTGCTGTGAAGCCCTATGCGTTAATATTTGTGGACTTGTCACCAATTCCACAGGGTCCTGAACAAGGTCAAAGGAAATAGTATCTCCCCCGCCCGCCTCCGATGAACTGCTGATGCACAATATCTGTTATTGTCATTGGCAAAATAAACCTGCTTTTATGAGCTATTTGCTTTCGAATGTGAAAGCTCTTGGAAATTACTTTTGGGTCAATTTTTCTGTTGCTCTTTAAACAGTGACTTTGAGTGTTTTGGGGATTGTTGCTTTCCCCATCGGGTCTCTGATTCTAACCCAACCAATCACCAATCAGTCAACCAGCCCGTCCCACAAAGCTCAGAAGGGCGATGTTGTCTTTTGGGATAAAGTGGGAGGAATCAAAACCTGGAAGGTTTTGAGTTTCTCGGCAATGAGGTTGGGCTGAATTCTGATGTAGTGCTGAGACTGAGGCTGCGGGCGTGGAGTGGGTGCGGGACACAGCTGTGTTAGATGCTGTGTTAGAGTCGTCCGTGAATTCTCAGGAAAGACCCTTAACCGGCTGAGTGGCAGGAACCCAGCATCTGGCCCCCTGCATGACCTCCCTAAGTCTAATGAAGAAATGAAACAGGGCAGAAGTTCATGTGCAAACAGTGATCGTACTTTCCTTGATTGTTTTTTTAAAATTGATATTGAGGTTGAAATTAGGAGACTTGAATTTGTTCTCAAAATATGTACCCCTCTGCACATGTGTGCACTCAGTGGATTACTGATTGAATCTAAATTGTGGGTGATGAGTGTTATCTTAGAAACTATGGCTAAACATCCCCCCACTGTGAATGGTAGGTTTAAAAAGCCTTTGCCTATTGCTCACAGGTACAATGGGCTTATTAGTGAGACTGAGGTGTTGCCTTTAAGTTGATTAAATAAAAAGCCTATCGGCAACAATTAACCAAATGCTTACAAGGAGAATATTACCATGCTGGACATGCGTTCAACACCTACGCTGTGGCCTCAGTAACAGCAACTGTGCTCGCATGATGCTTGTTCGTTTACTAAGCACTTGCACACACATCATTAAAGCCTGAGACAACCTGCCGGATGAGAAGAGGGGGCGTTGGCTCTTCAATTTTGTCCAAAGATGACAAAACTAACTTTAAGCAAGGTTAGGGACAGCGAGGGATCACAGAGCTACTCCACGGTAGCAAAATTTGTGGCAACACTGAGCTGCCACATAGTTAACTTTTAAACATGTTTTATCAAAATTTTGAGATTTAAAAAATCATCGTTGAAGGCATTTATTGAACACTGTGACTCAGGAGGGGATGGTCTAGTCTGTTTTTGTGAGCAGGCTGTCTGCTCTCCCAGGTTCTCTTACACGTGCTCTGTGTTTGTGAAGATTTCCTGCCCTCCCTCCCCCTCCCCCTCCCCTCCCCTCCCTCTCCCCTCCCCTCCCTCCCCTCCCTCTCCCCTCCCCTCCCTCCCCTCCCTCCCCTCCCTCCCTCCCCCTCCTTCCTCCTCCCCCTCCCTCCCCCTCCCTTCCCCCACTCCCTCTGACTCTCACTAACTCACTCCCTTACTCACACTCCCTCCATCCTTCCATCATTTACCTGCCCCCTCCCTCCCTCTCTCAGTACTCTCTCTGTCTGTCTCACTCCCTCACCCAGTCGGTAAACTCATCTCTAGCTTCTGCTGATGTCACTAGAAGATGACTCAGTGTCTGTCCTCTCTGAGGGCTGCTGACTCTTTGCTAAACAACATCCCACTGTGTCTTTGTGGTCCAGGAGCCCGCAAGATTCAGCTGCTGTTGGGTTTTTTTTTTTTGGCTGTGCCTTGCAACATGCAGGATCTTAGTTTTCTGACCAGGGATTGAACCTGCACCCCCTGCCTTGGAAGTGCGGAGTCCTAACCACTGGACCGTCAGGGAGGTACCGGTTTTGGTTTTTAAAGTGTTTGTTTTCCTACATACTTCAAAGGATTTAGTTCTCCACTATTCCGAGAGTAGGTTTCAGTTTTTGAAGGCCACTGCCTGCAGGTCCTTTGCTTTTCCTTGGGGTCTTTCAAACAGCCACAGTCAGCAGCCCAGAAGCTCAGTTATTGGTGGGTACCTGCCCTGTGCTAGGCACTGTCCTCAGAGCTGGATGAGACCAGCAGAAACCCCGGCCATTATGGAGCTAATGCTGTATTGAGACAGATGAGAGACTAATAAACAGAGAAGTACTTGGTGTAAATAATTAAGTATATAAATAATTAGAAGTAGTTATATGGCAATAAACCCTATGGATAAGCAGGAGGCAGAGAAGAGGGCTAAGTAGTGCCTGTGGTGAGTGGTGTGCAATTCAAAATAGGAAAATAGGATGATCAAGGCCTCTGAGTGGAGACCCAGAGGAGTGTAGATAGATGGCCACATGGATAGATGGGAAGGACCATCCCAGCAGAGTGAAGAGCAAGTGCAAAGGTCCTGAGGCAGGGCATGCTGGTCTGCTGCTCTAGGGATGGAAAGGGGGCCTGGGAGTTGGGGTGGACCAGGAGGGGTAGAGGATTGGCAATGAGGTCAGAGAGAAGGAGAATTGATCATTTAGGGGTTTACAGGGCTTTGTGAGAACGTGGGTGTTTCTCCTACATGGGAAGCCATGCAGGTTTCTGCCTGACTGACGCTGGAGCTCCTCCCCGGATGAGGAGGACTCTGTCTACGGGACACTGAATAACTCAGACTCTGACCTGACCCAGTGGACAGGTCAGGCCATGTTGTCTAGAGTCAGCAGTCCCAGTTTAAAATGTTGAGTCTGCCCCTTAGTAACTGTGTGATTTTGGGCAGATTCTTTTCCTCTCTGAGCCTGTTCCCTCACCTGTAAAGCAGGGATCATAATAGTATCTACTTGCAGGGTCATTCTTTCTGGCTGTTCAGCCTTCCTGAGTTTGGGAAATTCTCTCAGGATTTCTTAGGATTCTCTTAGAGTTTTTTTAGGATTCTTGAAAAAGAATCGAGCCTGCTTCCCCTTGTAGAAGAAAAATACCAGATGTTTGCTTTCAAGTCTTGCAGTCAGGATGCAGGGAAGGGAGAGGTGTTCCATTGATGGGACACGGCAGCTGTGATGCAGAGAAGGGGGTGTGTGTGCATGTGTTTACGGGGTGTGTCCCTTTGTATGCATGTGTTTACGGGGTGTGTCCCTTTGAATGTGGTGTATCTGTTTATGTGTTGGTGTGCATGTGTTCATGTGCATATGTGTTTGTGTGTCTTCGTATGTGTGCACACCTGTGTGTGTCTGTGGTGTGTGCGCATGTGTTTGTTTGTGTGTGAGCCTGTGTCTTCCCCAGCCCAGTCTCCACACTAGGTGCTGCCAGACTTCCCTTCAGGAACATTGATCTGAATGTACCATTCTGCTTAAGAAGACATTAATGAAAGTATGTAAACAATTTGAGGTGAAGATGGTCCCTGATCCGTGTTGTTCTTCAGCATGGCTCTCTCCTTACTTGACTTTTCGATCTCTGCAATGCTCTGTATTGTGGTTGTTTCTAGGTTGGGGTTTATAAATTGCTAAGGGAATTTCAAGTAAATGTTAGAATATGTGGGTTGAATTTAGTGAAATATACTCATTGCAGGCACATTTTGAAGTGCCCTGAGAATCCTCTCTACCCTCAAGTAATTTTAGCACACAATTTTCCCCATAAAATGCACTTGTGACAATAAATAGAGAGCAGAGAGCAGCAGCCAATCAGCCACTGGTGAGTGTGGGTGCTGGGCAGCTGGACAGGCTCACCCGCCAGCTCAGTGCCTCAGTCTCTTCCCCAGCTTCTCAGTGTGAAAGATCCAAGTTGCCACCTCAGCAAAACCACAATTGAGTATTCCACGGATTCTAGGGGTCTTCCTTTAATATTGGAAACCGGAATATCTAATCAGTGACTGCCACGGGGTCTATTGTATGGACATCCTCTGACTTGGGTGATTTGTTTCAAAAATGCTTCTGCAACTTAACTTTTGTTGAGGTTGAAAACTCTTGGAGGTGTATTTGTGCTGTTTCATCTCCACATAGAGGACTCATCCTCTCCCTCACATCACAAGGCTATCGACCCTTCCAGGAAAACCATTTCCATTTCTGTCTTGGGACAACTTCTAGCCTTTGCTTGATTCAGCCCATCATCCTTTAAAAGAAATAAAAATGCTGGAATTACACAAGTGGATGCAGCCGGAAATTTAGTAAAAATAGAAACAATTCAAGAGTAAAAGATAAACTCCTTCACCTTGTGGTAGCTGTCATTTCTTCCTGTTATTTGTCTATATGAGTGGTCACTTTGGGTTTCCTCACAAAAATATAATCCTTTCTGCCTCTAAAACTTAGCTGCATACTTGTTCATCTTCGCCATGTGGCTCTCAAGGGAGTGTTTTCAGCCAGTGGGGCAGTTTTACTCCAAATAAAGATGAAGGCTATAAAGGTTATCTTGTACCGTATATGTTACCTCTATACAATCCCCAAGTCTTCAAGGAAAGAAATGCAAGTAGTAAGAATTTATTGAAAGACTTTTTAAGGCCCTAATGGAAGACAAACACTATTAGGAAGATATTTGCTATCCTAGCCCTAAGTCAAAGAACTGAAACTGAAAGGAAGTAATTCCAGACGTTCACAGCAGGTATCTGGAGGATAGAGCATCTTTCCTCTAAATCACCCCATTGCCTCTAAAATCACCCCAGGAGGAGGCTTACAGAGTCAGAAGGCCAGGGTGAGGCAGAGGAGCAAAGTAGTAATTAGAAGGGAACGTCATCTGATTAGCTGCCATGGGTTCATGTCCTATAAGCTGGGCTGGGCTCAGGACTGGGGGGAGGTTTATAATCAGTGTTGGCTACAGTAGCTCCGGCACAAATATCACCCTTGCCCTCAGGGTCTTGTGAGTGTGGTCATCCAATATCTTACCACAGATTAGGAGCCTGGAGGATCGGGGGTTGCTTATCCCAATACAAAGCTCTCCTGCTGAAGGGGCCTGGGGCTCCAGAGACCCCACCCTGGAGAGGTGCCCCTCACAAGTTGGCCAGGACCACTTTCGGCACTTAGCACAGGGCTTCGCAGAAGGGCCAGCTGCCCCATTCCTTGGAAAGACTTGGCACGGGATATAAATGTCTCCTGTTCTAAAGTCAGAACTCTCTCCTTACTGCCCACTGTCCAACACAGGATAGGGCCCAGCTTAGAGGTGGTGAAGATGGTCAGAGACACCTTTAACCTTGAACTGTGGGTCTCCACCCATTTCACGGATGAGCTTTACTTTGTGCCAGGCTCTGGGTCCTGATGCTAAGTCATGATTCCTGCCCTTTCTCTGTCTGCAAACCAGGACACACATCGGCTCTCAGGCCTGGCCGCCTGCGAGAGACATGGGAGGAGCTTAAAAAATGGGTGCCTGGATCCTACTCCAGAACAGGGAGATCAGAGCCTCTGGGGTTGGGGGGGTGGAGCCCAGGGTTAGTCTCTGGCTAAAGAAAGTCTGGAAATGACTGAATGCATTTGCACACAACATGCAGCTTAGTTTATGTATTTGCCCAGTGAAGCTGGAGTGTGAGGGGCTGGGGCTGGGGATAGTTAACGTTTCCATGTGGGGATGGATAGAGCCGGGCAGGGAGCAGCAAGTCCCTGACGTGAGGGGAAGAAGCTGTCCTGGAACAGGGGTGGACGAGCCGAGGGGCAGAGGGGGCGCCCCGTGGACCAGGTGTGTCTGGATCACAATTTTCCCAGGGGAGGAGACCTGACCATGTGATGCACCAGCTAGCGTCTGAGCTAAAGGCGCTTCTCAACTATAGTCCAATAAAAATTATACAAAAATCATTAGGGAAATGCAAAATAAAACCATAACAAGATGTCACTATACACCCACTAAAATGTCTAAAATTAGAAAGATTGCCAATACCTGGTGTTGGTAAAGACGTGGAAAAATTGGAACCCTCACACTGCTGATGGGAATGTAAACTATGCCAACTGCTTTGAAAAAAAAAAAGAGGTGCTTCTCCTTCTGTCCCTGCTGTCGGCCACGGTGCCCTGACTCAGTCGCTGCTGGTCAGTAAAGGGACAGAATAGGATGGAGTCACTCACCCAAGGATGGCTTTTTATAGAAAAGGAAATGCCTGTCATGGTTACAGGACACTGGGATGTACCCTGGATCAGAATATCCATGTTCCTAGGCTCTTGACGTATGAGATCCTTTAATAGGGAGACAGCTATTTCTTTCTTAATGAAAAATAAGGTGTAACTGGCAAATGTCCTTGGGAGGGGGGAATTATGGCTTCAGTTCACATACAGGACAGAGTGGCTAGTCTCAGATTCCCTCCTGAGCGTGGGCTTGGCTGCAAGGTGAGGAGGCCCAGGACAGCCCCTCCTTCCCAGGGACATATTTGTAATTAACAGCAGCTCCCTGGGATCCCAGTGTCTTCAGCAGTTCCGAGACTCGTGGGGACCAGGGGCCAAGGTGGATCTGGCCTTTGTGCTGTGTCACATGTCTCCTGTGCATATCGATGGAGGATTACAAACTCAATTAATTCTATCGGTGCTTTACTACCATCAAGTGAGACAGAACTGCTGATGGAAAAGCACAGACTCCCTAGCGTGGTCTTGATGTCCGGATGGTGGGAAACAGATCTAAACAGCAGGCCCCGAGAGACGTCGATACAATATTTTTAAGGTGAAAAGAAGTCTGGGCTTTTCCCACTACCAGGACAAGGTTCTGCAGAAACTGGGACTCTGAAAGCATTAACATTTAATGCGTTGTATCAGCAACTTAAAAAATATCCATCCATGACACGAGGAAGTGGGGGTTAAGAGTAGGGAAGGAGCCAATGACCTTTCGGAAGAGACTGCTCTGTGGTCTCCGGGCTGTATTTTGAGCAGGCCTCGGGAGCAGTGGACATGTGAGGTAGCAGGTTTTAGCATAAAACTCAAACAAGACATATTTTGGCATGTACTCGTTACACTGCAGATCGGAGGCCAGATAGCTGGTGTGTGTGTTTGTGTGTGTGTGTGTGTGTGTGTGTGTGTGTGTGTGTGGTCTGTAGGCAACGACTCCACTCATTCTTTTGTTCATTTTTGCAGTAACACTGGAGATTTTTATTATCCCTGTAGGGACATCAGGTCACTGGCAATGCCACGTCTCAAGCATATCCAAGACGTCTGTGGGCAACCAAATCCCCTTCTCTCATTGCAACATTTCTCCACATTTCGGTGTCCCCCCAGTACCTCCACAGACCCCGTTGCATGGTGGGCACGGAGAGAGTATCCCCAGGAGAGACGTGAGGATGGAGGCACCCATGTCACCCCGTTTGCAGGTGTCCGTCCATCTTCCTGCAAGGCCTTGGCATGTGCTTATCAGCCTGCAAGGACGCAGGCTGTGTCACATGTCCTCACACCAAGGCCTGGCATGGAGCTCTTCCATCAGTGGCTCTAATGACCATCAAACATGTCCAGGCCCTAGACACTAACTAAGGGAGGGGAGGGTGCAGACGGTCTAATCAAGAAGAGAGAGTGATGTGGGCGGATGGAGCCCGGGGCGGCGCTCCCTCCAGGGTCACAGGGGCTGCCCCACTGCCCCATTCGTCCTTTTATTCATTCATCCAGCCGGTGCAGGTCATTCGAGGCTCTCCTGTGAGGTGGGTGCCGTGTCGATGAGGAAATAGAGGCCCAGCGAGGCTGACTTGGATAAAATGAATTAAGCTGGGCTTTGAGACTCAACTGTCGTGCTGGGCATCTCTGCCTGTCCCTCTAGACTCATTCTTCTTCTTTTTTTTTTTAATTGAAGTACAGTTGATTTACAGTGTTGTGTTAATTACTGCTATACAGCAAAGTGATTCAGCTATACATATATATACAGTCTTTTTTCTTTACATTCTCTTCCATTATGGTTTATCATAGGATATTGAATATAGTTCCCTGTGCTATACGTTAGGACCTTGCTGTTTATCCATCCTGTATATAAAAGCTTACATCTGCCCACCCTAACCTCCCACTCCACCCTCCTCCAACCGCCTCCCCCTTGGCAACCACAAGTCTGTTCTCTATGTCCGTGAGTCTGTTTCTGTTTCATAGATAGATTCATTTGGATCATATTTTAGATTCCACATATAAGTGATATCATGTAGTATTTGTTTTTCTCTTTCTGACTTACTTCCCTCAGTATGATAATCTCTAGTTGCATCCATGTTGCTGTAACGGCATTATTTTGTTCTTTTTTTTAATGGCTGAGTAGTATTCCATTGTATATATATACCACATCTTTTTTTTAAAAAAAAATTATTTATTTATTGAGGGCTGCGTTGGGTCTTAGTTGCAGCACGCGGGATCTTTCGCTGTGGCACGTGGGCTTCTCTCTAGTTGTGGAGCATGGGTTCCAGAGTGCATGGGCTCTGTAGTTAGTGGCACATGGGCTCAGTTTTGCAGCGTGTGGGCTTAGTTGCACCGCGGCACGTGGGATCTTAGTTCCTTGACCAGGGATCAAACTTGTGTCCCCTGCATTGGAAGGCGGATTCTCAACCATTGGGCCACCAGGGAAGTCCCCACATCTTCTTTATCCATTCCTCTGTTGATGGACATTCAGGTTGCTTCCATGTCTTGGCTGTTGTGAAGAGTGCTGCTTTGCCTGTAGGGGTGCATGTATTGTTTTGAATTACAGTTTTGTCTGGATATATGTCCAGGAGTGGGATTGCTGGATCATATGGTAATTCTATTTTTAGTTTTCTGAGGAACCCCCATACTGTTTTCCACAGTGGCTGCACCAACTTACATTCCCACCCACAGTATAGGAAGGTTCCCTTTTCTCCACACCCTCTCCAGCATTTAGAATTTGTAGACTTTAAATGATGGCCATTCTGACTGGTGTGAGGTGGTACCTAATTGTAATTTTGATTTGCATTTCTTTAATAATTAGAGATGATGAGCATCTTTTTATGTACCTATTGGCCATCTGTATTTCTTCCTTGGACCTGCACAAGTGTCCTAGAAGCCTGGCCTCTTTGGGTGGCCTCACAGGCTTTTTATCCTGTGGCTTCCAGGAGTATCCTGCCCATGGGAGGCACAGACAGGACATGGAAGGTGGGAGGAGAGGTCTGGCTAGTTCTTGCCCTGGGATATTCTCTGGTGTGTTTGCATTTCTCCACTTGAGATTACAGCCCTTTCCTCCAGTGACAGCTCTCACTAGATTCAGATAACCAGCACCCCCTTTCCACTCTGGCTGAGTGCCAGTAACCTCTGATGAAGTCAGTCCTGGGCTAATTCATCTTCTTTTGTTGATTTCTCTCAGTCTTGCGGTCAACTTTGGGAATACCAATTCATGATACATCCTTCCTTTAATTTTTTTGGGGGGTGTGCTGTTTCCATCAGCATCCTGACTGGTACAGTCATAGGTACCCAAAGTCTGGGGGGCAAGTAGAATCTCAAAAGGGGACCCTGGGATTGTGTGCTCATGCCTGGCTTGAATGCATAGATTATTATCTCCTCATGGTGAGAAAATGGCTTTGAACAGAAGTGGGACTACAGCTGAGCCCATGAGAAGGGCACACCAGACACCAATAGGGCTGTTGCGTCAATTTATAATATTTTCAATGAGGATGTAGAAAACATGACAAAATCAAGGGAGGGATATAAAAAGAGCTTGTTTCGTTCATTCTCAATGAGCCGTCTTAGCAATTCCATAGGGGGCATCTGGTCTCGAGGAAGGACCGCAGTACTTTGGGTCAGAAAAAGAGAGTTCTGGTTCCATTTCATCTAATAATTTACTCTGTGACCTTGGGAAATTACTCCATTCTAGCACTTTGAATGATACATGATTCTATATGAATGGAAATTATTTCTATTCTTACATTTCTCTCTCTCTTTTTAACTACTGCCTAACTTAAAAAGTAGCTCTTTCTCAATATTTCCTTAGACATATTTCAAAAGCTTTTTATGACTTATCAGAAACAATGCTATTACAGAATGAGAAACTGGAAAAGCCGCTGGCTTTCTCTGCTGGAGATGGTCATACTTGGCACTTGGTGGTGATAGAATTAGGTCTGAGACGCCAACAAAACTCTGCACTCTGGACAAAACCAATTAGGTCCAGCCTCAGGCACACTGCCCACTGACACTAAGAGACGGTCCTCGTCAGCTCAAAGAGAGAAATGCCCCAGGGGCAGGTGTGGCCGTGTGGTGTTCTGGCACCCTCTGGTACCCTATATATTTGTATTATATATATACCCACTATATATATAGTGAGTATATATGCAGTAAGTATACATAGTAAATATATATAGTAAATATATATATAATATGTATAATAAATATACTTAGTAAATATATATAGTGGGTATATATATATAGTAAATATATATACTGGGTATATATAGAGTAAATATACATAGAAATATATATAGTAAATATATAATAAATATAGAATATATAGTAAATATAAATATATAGAAAAAATATAGTAAATATATATATATATAGAGGGTATATATATATAATACATATATAGAGAGCAAATATACATAAGAAATACATATAGTAAGTATACATAGTAAATATATGTAGTAAATGTATATAGTACATATATATAGTAAATATATATATAGTAGAGATATATATATTATATATATGTATTTGCTTTGGTTTGTGAGAGTCACTTTCTGTCACTTGGATTGATGGGGAGGAAGCCAGCAAGCTTCCGATGGCCTGCAAGTCCTCCCGCAAATCTGGCCTCATCCCTCCTGCCCCATCTGTTTACATACATCCCCTCCTCCGGAGTGAGACCATTCTTCTCACCGCCCCTCAGCAATCGAAGGTCATGTGCATCTCTCTGCCTCTTCAGAATCGCCTTCACATCATTCCGTTTCCTCTTGCCCAACCTCACCCGAACTTCATGGTCCAGCTCAGCCTCCCCACCAGCCCCACCTGGGCGCTTGCTTGGGCCACAGAGAGCGCCCTCCCGGTCCACTTCCCGGTCACTCCACGCAGGGCTTCGCGTTCTGTCTGCTGCCTGGCTTAGTTCATTCGCCACATCTTTCAAATTTCAATTCAAATTTCAGGCGTCATACACCTGTTCTTTATGCTTATCACAACTTCAGTCTCATATTTATTTGCATGATTATTGGGTAGCAGTTGTCTCCCCACTGCCCTGACACACACAGACACACGCACACGCACACACATGACACATAGTAGGCACGTAGCTATTTGCTGATGAACAGAAGTTTGAATGAACAAATGCTTGAATGATGAATCAATGAGTGGATTGTGAATGTGACAATTTTGGCTTAAATATTCAAATCCCTCATAAGGGGTCAAAATGGATGCTGTGAAGAAATGGTGTTTGTATTTTGGACTCATTACCTCTTTATTTTCTACTCTGGTCTCTGAAAACTCCCTGCCCCTTTTCTTTTTCCAAAGCTGCCTTTGGGTCATTTTTTAAAAAACAGATAACTTGAGATCTACCCTCTTAACACATTTTTAAGTGTCCAGTGCAGTGCTGTCAACAACAAGCACAAAGTCGTACAGCAGATCTCTAGACTTTTCCATCTTCCATAACTGAAACTGTATGCGTGGAACAGCAACTGCCTGCTTCCCCCTCACCCAGCCCCTGGCAGCCACATTTCTACTTTCTGCTTTGGTGAGTTTGACTGGGACCATTTTTATGTTGGGAAGGACCTCATGAACTCTGTCTTGCTAAGATGCAAATGACTGTGGCTTTTGGTGCTTTTCCTCTTGCAGGAAGAGTTTAACCATTTAACTGAAAACAATTCCCTAACCAGAGGCTGGAGTTCTAAAGGTGATATTTAATACAGGGCGACTGGGTTGGGAAATATAGTCCTCATATCATGCAACTTACACCAAAAGAGGTCTACAGTTTTTGCAAATGTTTACATCCATGAAATCCACAATCCTCTCATGATGTAAATCCTTTCTCCCTCCTCAGAAAGTTCTGGCCTTTCACAGTCAATGCCTAATCTCTCCAACAACAACACTTTTTCTTCTTCCTCTTAGATGAGTCATGTCTGCTCTAGAACTTCATATATGATGTAGAATCAGAACGTGTCTGTTAGTCTAGGTTTCTCCTATGAACGTAGCATGTGAGAATCATCCATTTGTTACATACATCCGCAGTTTTTTCCTTGGTATCACCAAGAACATTCTACTGTAGGACTGACTATACCATTTCCTGTTGATGGACATTGTGTTGCCTATCTTTATACATTAAAAAAAAAGTCTTCTACTATATCTTCTATATTTTGTTTTATATTTTCTGAAGATTTTTATTTGTTCTAATAGTTATCTTTATAATAGATTCATAAAATACCCTTAATCTTTCACTTCTTTGTCTTTCATTTGCCATAATGAAATGATCATGCTTGTTATTCCTCCTCTACCCCTCTACCACCAAATGATAGCTGAGGTTACCTTTCTTAGAATTTATCTATGTTCTTTTATTACTTGATTTGTTAACTTTATGTTCTTTGAATTGCAGCTATGAGAGATGAGGCAGTCAGTGTATTTTTTCTATCTCCTGCTTTCTTTCCCCTTCTTTGCCCATATTTTGGTTAGTGGCATCATTTCTACATCATGGGGCACATAGCCTTTGTGTTCTGTTCTGTCAATAATCCTCATATTTGTTAAATGTCACCAATGCTCTTCTTAGTCTTTAGTTTCCCTAATCCATCTGAAGTAGCTGAAATTCGTACTCTTGCAGTTTCCTCAAGGAAGACTCATAAAAGAAATATTATTTGAAGTCCTTCCTGTTAACAACTTTTGTTTGTGGTCTTCATCCATGAAGGACTATTTGTCTGGATATAGAATACTTGACTTACACTCTACTTGAGGACCTTGTCTTCTGACTTTGAATTTTGCTGAGACAAGTCTGACTTCTTCCCCTTATAAGTGACTATCTTTTTGTCTGGCAGCCCAAAGCATTTTTTAAATCTTTGAAGTTTTTTTTTTTTGGCTGCGTTGGGTCTTCATTGCTGCGTGTGGGCTTTCTCTAGTTGCAGCGAGCGGCGGCTACTCTTTGTTGTGGTGTGCAGGCTTCTCCTTGCGGTGGCTTCTCTTGTTGCGGAGCACGGGCTCTAGGCATGCAGGCTTCAGTAGTTGTGGCTCGTGGGCTCTAGAGCACAGGCTCAGTAGTTGTGGCGCACAGGCTTAGTTGCTCTGCGGCATGTGGGATCTTCCCGGACCAGGGATCGAACCCGTGTCCCCTGCATTGGCAGGTGGATTCTCAACCACTGTGCCACCAGGGAAGCCCTGAAGTTTGGTAACTTTAATAGCATATGTCATAGGGCCAACAATTCTGGATTAATTATCTCTGGTATATTGGACTTCTTTAAAATGTGTATATGTAAGTATTTATTTCTGCAACGATTTCTTAAATTATAAATTTAATTTGTTCTATCATTTTAATTTTCTTTTCTTTTAAAAAAAAAAACCCAATTATGCCTTTGTTGGCTCTCCTTTTCTTGTTTTCTACATGCATTGTGTTCTCTTCATCATTTAAAAATCCAGTCTTTGTTTTCATTTTATTTTATTTACTTATCCCCTATGTCACTTAGCGGTTATGCCAGTATTTTTTTTGCTCCTATTCTTATTCCAATTTCCCCTTAATTTCTGTGACTGTTTTATTTTTTCTCCAATTTATTTCCCAAATGTGCTCACTGATGCTTTATTTTTTTCTTACTTTCTCATTCTCTCTTTCCTGAATTATTACATATTTGCCTGATGCTCTCCCTTAATAGAGGCAATTCTTAAGATTTAAAAAAATGCATGTGCAATGTTAGGTCACTGTTTTCAACTCTTCTATGGCGACATTTTTCTAGTTAGTGTTTTTTTTGTTGTTAACACATTTGGTTGCTATTTTCCTGCCTTTTTCTTACAACACCTTTGTTTAAATTATCTTGCATTACTAATCCTACATGAGTTAAGCTTTCCTAGAGACATAAGGGGTCTTCTAGACTCTTCTTTCCTACCACAGAAGCAAATTATTTCCTGAAAATATGACTCATCTACCTAGTGAAAGTTTGGTCTTAATAATAGGTGGTCAATACATAGCTGTGCATTGAATAAGAGATTCTAGCAAAGTATCTGATAAAATGCCTCAAGCTCAGTAGAATGCAAATTTGCGCTGATGTTCAGGATCTGGGCTGGAGTCTTCTTTTCAATTAGGCTGATTAAACCTCTGAGAATAAATAATACTTTAAGAATATTTCTATAATATATATGGCTTATTTTATATGTAAAAATAACTTGAAAGTGTATTTAAAAAGACAAATTTAAACATTTTATTCTCTGTTTATAATGTTAAAAATGGCAGAGATAAAATTCAGCGGACAAATAATTAAAATCAGCCTTTGTATCTATACTGTGACTAGTTAATAGAAACAGAAGGACCAGAGGGGAATGGAAGAGGATGGGAGATGTGTTAGTTTCCTGGGGCTGCTGACAAAGCACCACAGACTGAGTGGCTTAAACAACAGGAATGTGTTTTCTCACAGTTCTGAGGCTAGAAGTTCGAGGTCAAGGCGTGGGCAGGTTGGTTTCCTCTAAGCCTCTCTCCTTGACCTGTAGACGCCGTCTTCTTCCCGTGTCCTCGTGTGGTCGTCCCTCTGTGCATGTCTGTGTCCTCATCTCCTCTTCTTATAAGGACATCAGTCATGTTGAATTAGGGTCACCCCAGTGACATCATTTTACTTTAATGACCCCACCTCTTTAAAGACCCCCATCTCCATGGACCTAGAGATTATCATACTAAGTGAAGTAAATCAGAGAAAGATAAATATCACATGATACCACTTACATGTGGAATCTAAAAAAAATGATACAAATGAAGTTATTTACAAAACAGAAACAGACACAGACATACAAAACGAACTTATGGTTACCAATGAGGAAAAGTGGCGGGGGAGGGTATAAATTAGGCGCACGTCTCCTGACATCCAGCCCGACACCGTCAGTACCACTGGACGCGTCTTTTCAGAGAGAGGCTGTGCCCTGGGGACGCCAGCCTTGCCTGGCAGTCGTGCCGAGTGGGGCGGTGACACCAGGAAGGCCACAGGAAGGGACAGGGCCTGCCTCTCGGGGCTCGAGTCTGCTCTGCCAGGCCTGCGGGGACATGATGCCTGAAGCCTCATTCTTTCCTCCTGCCAGCGCTCTGGCAGGTGGCCTTGGCCTGGTGACAGGAATGGGAGTCTCAAGAACCACAAAAAGAGGAGACTGCTGTAGCTACACGTTGTCAACCCAAACGCTCTTTCTAAAACCCAGCATGCCACCCCCCCAGTGTCTGCAGACAGGCGTGTCTTGGCGTGTCGTCTGTACTTTGGGCCCCTCAAGGGTGGACGCTGGGTCTTATTAACCTGCACGTTCTTGGCACTGAGAGCAGGGCCTCCCACCAGGTGGGGGCCAGAGCCTTGAAGGTGGAGGCCTGGGCTGTCTCCATCCTCACCGCCAGGCCCATCCTGCTCGTGGATCTCTGGGCCTTGAACCCAGGGGTTGAATGGAGGGACTTGGGGAGAGGGTGGGACACGACAGAGTGAACGCATTTTGAATCTGCAGGTTAGTTTTCTTCTGGGCCATCAGTGATTTAAGTTAAAATCAGTAGACCGGTTTCAACTCTGGGATTCCCATGATGGAAGCTGGGGTGGGCGCCCTGTCTCCTGGTACTCACATCTTGAATGGGGAAAACTGGGACTTACTCCCCACCAATAGAATGATGGGATGTCACTTTGGTGACAACGTGACAGAAGACTGTAACTGCTGTCTCGCTGGTAGACTCTCTGTAGACTGTCCCCTGGCTGCCTCGGGTGGATCAGGCCATGTGGGGAGGCCGGCAGAACAAGGAGCCGGGGGCAGCCTCCAGCCAAAAGCCAGTGAGGCGCTGAGGCTTCTGTCCTGACCCTGCCACAAGCCGGGTGCGCTTGGGAACCTGGTGGAGCCTCAGTGGTGGCCCAGCCTGGCCGACACCTTGACTGGACCTGGTGGGATCTCTGGTGGAGGAGCCCAGTAAGCCTGGCCTGGCCTCCTGCCCAACGGAAGCCGCGAGACAGTCAGTGTGTGTTGTTTAAGCCACTAAGTTTGTGGTCACCTGTTTTGCAGCAAAGGATAATTAATGAAGAAGGCAGCGGGTGGGCCCTACTTGAGGAGAAGGACACAGCCTTGAAGGCTGCCGCGCCTGCCAACACTCTGACCCCAGCCTCGAGTCCGGGGGTCCCCAGGGCCAACCTAACTCTAGGCCAGCTGGCTACAAATCTGGGGGCTCCTACAACCACTAGAATGATGCCCAGAACTCAGGAAAACGCTATACTTACAATTATAGTTCGGTTGTAGTGCAAGGTTACAAATTAGAACCAGACCAAGGGAGAGATGCAAGAGGACCAAGTCTGGGAGGGTCCAGACTGGAAGCTTCCACGTCCTCAGGGACACACCCCCCCTCCCGGCGTTGGCGGGTGACAATGCACAGAGCACGGCAGCTGGGAGCTCATCCATCCGAGCTTGGAGTCCAGAGGTTTCACTGGGGCTTCATTATGTGGGGAAGATTGGCTGAACTGGTTAAGCAAAACCCCCAGCCCCCCTCCCCTCCCAGAGGTTGGGCTGATATCATGCATCTCAAAGCCCTAACCCTCCAATCACTCACTGGTCTTTCTGCAAGGCCAGCTCCCACCCTAAGACTGTCAGCAGACCCCACCTGAGCCCCTCCTGAGCATAAACTATCAGATGTGGTCTGAGAAGCCCACCGTGACTGACAAAGACCAGATCTCTCTTTGGATAAAATGAATTCTTCTCTACACAGAAGGGATTCTTTCCCCGGGCTGTAAAGGAGTCTAGAAGCAGAAGATGGGTTCTGCCCTGAGGACGAGGACCTGGATCCCAGGTTGAGTACAACTCTGGTTGAACTTGCTATGGTGTTAGACTCAGTGAAGACACCAGATTTTTAATTTTATTATTATTATTTTGGCTGCCCGGTGCGGCATGAGGGATCTTACTTCCCTGACCAGGGATCGAACCCATGCCCCCTGCAGTGGAACTGCGGTGTCTTAATCACTGGACTGCCAGGGAAGTCCCCAAGGCATCAGATTTTAATTAGGGGGATCTTCAGAAAAAATAGTCTAAAACTTGAAAATAGGCAAAAACATGGTTTCGTGACCTTTGAATCTCACACCCAAGCACTTAATAAGCCCACCTGACGGCCATCCTCCTGTCCTGGGGAGTATAATTGTGTTGGACTCACAATTGATTGAGACCCAGATGTTTTACAGACCTGTAAACTGAGAGGTTAACTTGTAGAAAACTGATGAAGCGGGCTGATTTTTTCCTAACTAGTAGCAAAGATAACCTCAAAGGTTATAGTTTTATTGACTTACAAGATATTAACCGGTTTAAAAAATATATATATGTATAACTCAACAAACTTATTTCAGCATTTCCTTTTCCCACTGATGGTATAAATCCCATTTTTTCATACCCTCATTCAACCAGCTCTTTGATTCTGCAGCTTTTTTCTCACTAATGAGTTAAATAAAACTTTGACGCAATCTCACGATCCGTTGTGAATTGGGTTTTTTCCAGGAGCTTAGGGAAGGCAATCAGGCTAGAACTGGGGTGCAAGCTATGCTTTCTCAGCAGGTACACTGGCTTAGCTGGGTTTGCACGTGGTTTAGGACTGGTTTGGGGAGGGAGGAATGATAGGGATGGGGGAGGGGAAGGCCCCTCCCCCTGTGCCTCTCACCGCCTGGACCTGGGGCGCTGGTGTTTGCTTTGCTCCCCGTTCACCCTCTTCCCCGTCCTCTCTTCCTATTACCCCCTTCCTCTTTCCATCATTTTTAAAATTTTTAAAAAATTTTTTTAGGCATCTCTGTGCAGCATGTGGGATCTTAGTTCCCTGACCAGGGCAGGGAGCACGAAGTCTTAACCACTGGACCACCAGGGAAGTCCCCCTCCTGCATCTTTTGTTCTCTTCTGCTTTCCACTTTCTCTCCCATTCTTTGCCCTCTCCCCTCTCCTCCTCCCCTTGACCCCTCACCTGCCATTCTGGCTCTGCTTCTCACAGCGCATGCCCTCCCACTGACAGCCACAGCAGCCTGAAAACTCTGATTCCTCCTTTACCTTGCCACAGTGGAGGTGGTGTGTTTCCAATCCCAGAAGGTCAAGGGTGTACATAAGTAGTAATCTTTGATTTCTGTAAGTACAGCCAAGACTAATGCCCAGTTTCAAACTGGTTCACGGAGTTCACATGTATTGTTCCCTGGCAGAAAGAGTGATATATCTATGTGTCCTTAACTGTTTCCCCAGGTCAGGGCACAATAAAAGTAGGGCAGCAGGGAATAAATTACAGCATGGATGAAAATATATATAGGACCTCTGTGATTTTGTTGAATCAAATGCTAGCTTCTAATCAATATAATGTATTTTTTATTATTAAATAGCCCATTATAATATAATAGAGCCATAAATACTGATAAAAGTGTTCCCAGTGAGTAATTCCTTTTGGAATAATGACTCTTTGATTATAGAATGACTTGGCTTTTAATTTACACCCGCACTTAAAGTGTTCCTCTTAGCTTAATATTCTCCCAGTGCTGAGTGCAGCCCAAAGACAGAGATGAATGTGCACCACTGGGGAACTTCATTAAGGAGCAGCTCTTTTGCGGGGGCCCCTCTGAGTCCCGTGGTCCGCAGGCTGCCAGATGGGTCCAGAGTGAGCCTTGCTGCTGGGCTCCGGCCAGGGCCCAGGGGCTGAAGTACCACGTGCTTCTGTGCCCCTTCAACTTTTTTTTTTTGGCCGCATCTCGCGGCATGTGGGATCTTAGTTCCCCAACTGGGGATCGAACCCGTGTCCCCTGTGTTGCAGACCCAGAGTCTTAACTACTGGACCACCAGGGAAGTCCCAAACCTTTAACTTTCTTCATCTGTGGACTCCGGATAACATAATTCCTGGGCATTCGGTCATTCAAAAGACCTTCTTTAAGAGCCTACTATGTGATAAGCGTGCACTAAACACTATTTAAAGGCAGTGTTGAAAGAAAATAAACAAAGAAACCAAGTACAAAACAAGAATCCTAAAGGTGAATGGGATCTTGGAGAGGACAGCCATTCCCACTGGCATGTAGTATGCTTCATCTACAACCCACCCTTCTCCCTTTCCCTCCTACCCAGCTGCCCCCAGAGACCCCTTCCAGTTCCAAGGGTAGAGCAGGGGCTGGACCTCCTGTACCCAGTGTTCCAAGTGTTGGCCCAAGGCAGTCACTCCATTCTCTAGGACAGAAGAAAATGAAAATCGTCTAGCTAGAACTACGCTGTTTTCCTAAGTGAATCGTAGACTAACTAGGCATTAAACATCGTCATTCTCAAACTCAAGATGCCGAAAGCTGAATTCACCATCTTCTCCTAAAACATTCTCTTCCTCTTCTCTTACCCATTTGTAGTAAAGTCTGCACCCAGGGGTGTGTGGGTAAATGTTTAACAATGGGCTCTCGGGAATTCCCTGGAGGTCCAGTGGTTAGGACTTGGAGCTTTCACTGACGAGGGCCTGGGTTCAATCCCCGGTCAGGGAACTAAGATCCTGCAAGCTGTGCAGCACGGTCAAAAAAACAAAACAAAACAAAACAACAACAACAAGAAAACAACCAAAAAAAGGGCTCTCAAAAAAAGAGTTCTGATATCACTGGTGTAAATACTTACGCTAGGTCTGATTCCCAGCTTCCCATGTGGTGTCCTGATGGGGGGACGAGAGAGATGCTCCCATGGGCTCTTGGGTGCTGGCGCGAGCTGACCTCAGCTGACTGCTGACTGCACCACTATCCACGCCCTTCAAGCTGAAAATCTAACCTGCAACTTTGAGGCTCTTTATTTCCCTTTGCTTCCAACGTCCAGCCTCGGGAGAAAAGGCTGGCTTTCCCCTCTGTCCCAAGCCCTTTGATGGCCCTGGCACTCTCATGCAAGCTTGTTGCCTGGAGGGTGGGGTATCCGTCTCTCTGGTGTTGGTTTGGATTAGGGATTCACGATGGGGCTATTTTGGAATTTGGGGGAGCATTCCTGGTTGTCATCAGGAAGGGACCACCACCAGCATTCAGAGGATGAGATCCAGGGATGTTCTTTGGTGTCCTAGAAAGGACTGTCCAAGAAAGAGCTGTCTTGATCAGCATGGCTCTCAAAGTTCGTTCAAAAAGGTGGAAATTTTGTTTATAACTGCTGAGCCTAGAACCTAATTCCATTTTACTTATAAACATAGATTATTTATTATTCTTTAATTTTTAATATATACTGATTTTATTTTTATTTTTAATATATTCTGGTGTCCTGTCTCTCCCTTTGTTTTCTCTGTACTTGTCAGAATGGCTTCTGATCTTATTTTTCTCCAGTCCAAACTTATTTATTATATGCATGTCCAGGACAATATAATTTATTATTATTTTTGAGGATAGTTGTGACCAAGCATGAAACATGTATCATTGTATTAGAAATTGTTTTCTTTTTATATCTCCTCTAATAAATTAAGGCAGTGTATATATTTTTGGAATTATATATGTATCTTATCTTTAAAATTCTCCAAGAGGACAGAAGATAGGACCTTGGGAATGTCAAATGTCATGGGACCAGCAGTCAATCATCATCCAGCTCTTCTACAAAAGTCACAGTCTGAAGCCATTCTGATTCTAGAAACATAAAGAAAACCATGCACATTTGTTCAAAACATATATTTCTGGACTTGATAAATTGACTTTTCTAAGGTGTGGAAAGAAAAGTTTTGTATAAACATACTTACATGTCAGAATTAACTTTTCCTGCTCCACTCTGCATCTTTTTAGGCTGGGCTGCTCTCATCTGTGTGATATAAATTAAAGCAGCACAGATGGCAGTGATACTAAAAACATTTAAGTATCAGGGCAGCAAGGCATCCACCCATCGGAAAGGGCTCCACCACAGCAGGAGGGCAGGTTCCCCGCTGGGCCAGGGCTAACCTTTTACTTGTTTGGTGGTGGTGAGGTTTACCAGGTCACAGATGAGGTCACAGGGTTGGGGGGCGGCAGGAAGGTCATTTGGGACCTTGGGGCTGTGGATATTTATCATCTGGTGTCTTAGTCTGTTCAGGCTGCTATAACAGGTACCACAGACTGTGGGGCTTAAACAGTAGACATCTATTTCTCATGGTCTGGAGGCTGGGAGTCCAAGATCAAGGTGCTGGCAGATTGGGTGTCTGGTGGTGAGGGCTCTCTTCCTAGTTGACAGACGGCTGTCTTCTTGGAGAGACAGTGCTCTGGTCTCTCCAACCCATTATGAGGGCATGAATCCCATTCCTGAGGGCTCCACCCTATGACCTAATCACCCCTAAAGCCCCCACCTTCAAACACCATCACATTAGGAGTTAGTTTCCACATGCAGATTTTGGGGGGGGGACACAAACATTCAGTCCATAGCATCTGGTAGGGAACCATTTCAATATTCTATCAACATGTATGGCTGTGCAGGTGCTTATGGGCTGAATATAACCCTAAACCTGGCTCCTAACCCCAGATCTAGGACTGAGCTCTCGGGAGAGGCCCTGGGTTAGGCTTGGCTGTTGCCATAGATTCTAGGTGCTCACTCCCCACAGGGCCTTGCCCGCTGGGCACTACCAATGCCCAGGTGACCCCGAATCCTCCATGCCACCTGGTTTGGCTCTTGTTCCTATGGCACTGCCGTGCCTTCTGGGGATTTATCTTACTGTGAGGTGCTGACTTATGGTTTTATTAAAATGTGATTAAGAGGTGCCAGGCGACGATGAATCACTCCCGCCACTTGCCATCTAAACCCACAGAGCAGCTAGCTGCCCACCGTATGGAAAAGACACATGGAGCAGCGCTAAGCAGGCCTGGGCAGCAGGGGCCTCGGTGACGGGGCAGCTCTGTGGTCCCTCGAGGAGGTTCAGCCCTCCATCCGGCCCTGACTTACAGGCTTCAACCTGACACACAGCTTCCGTGTGTGTCAATCACATCATCTACACAAAGATACTAGGATGTCATGCTAATCATCCGCGATGCTTTTCCTTTTATGAAAATATAATTTAAAAAACCAAAAAGCTCAAGATAGCAAATGGTAGACATTTTTAAAAGGAGTATCTTTTTTTTTTTTTTAACATCTTTATTGGAGTATAATTGCTTTACAATGGCGTGTTAGTTTCTGCTTTATAACAAAGTGAATCAGTTATACATATACATATGTTCCCATATCTCCTCCCTCTTGCGTCTCCCTCCCTCCCACCCTCCCTATCCCGCCCCTCTAGGTGGTCGCAAAGCACCGAGCTGATCTCCCTGTGCTACGCGGCTGCTTCCCACTAGCTATCTATTTTACATTTGGTAGTGTATATATGTCCATGCCTCTCTCTCACTTTGTCACAGCTTACCTAAAAGGAGTATTTCTTTAGATAAATATCCAAAGACATCTATTTCTTGGGTTCAGTTTTGTGTCTTTATTTTAAAATTTTTAAAATTAATTAATTAATTAGTTAATTAATTATTTCAGGCAAGGCTTTATTGGGGCCCCTGCTGCAGCAGGAGGGAGTGAGAACACACAATAGGTTCCCTTGCTCTCTCGCTCCCTGTGTGTGTGGGTGAGCTTGTTCCTTATACGGGGTGAGGGTAGGGGTGTGTCCAAGGGTCGGGCCAGAGGGGTGGCTTAGGTGTTTTGCCCACCCCTGAAGTGGCGTTGTGTGCAGGGGGCATGCGCAGTACCCCGCTTCTGCTCCTGACACCCAGTTTTTGCTCCAGCCTCTTCAAAATTGGCAGTTGGGTTTTTTTTGGTCTCTTTGTATCTTTTGTCCAGAATTTGCCCCAACTGTGCACTTAAATTTATTTTATTGAAGTATAGTTGATTTACAAATGTTGTGTTAGTTTCTGCTGGACAGCAAAGTGACTCAGTTACACATATATATATATATTCTTTTTCATATTCTTTTCCGTTATGTTTTATCATGGGATATTGAATATAGTTCCCTGTGCTATACAGTAGGACCTTGCTGTTTGTCCATTCTCTAAATAATAGTTTGCATCTGCTAATCCCAAACTCCCAATCCATCCCTCCCCCAGTTTGGTGCCTTTCCTGCTACATGTGAACGTTCACCAGCCGACTCTGAATTCTAGCCTGTGTTCTGCGCTGTGATCCTGGCATCACCGCGGCTGTAATTAGAACTGGGACGGGAGCTGCAGAGATGGGGCTGCAGTAGGAACTAGCCAGACTTACCTGCGGATGAGGAGGGAGCACGTGGTCCATTGGGCATGGCCGGCCTGCTGGCCCTTCTTGTCTGTCCCCAGGTGTCGGGCCCCTCAGCCTCCTGTGTCCTTGTCTGTGCCCATCGTCCGCTTAAACCCGGCGCCCCAGGGAACAACTTTGAAATGGTTTTGCCTCCTGTTGTCTCCTCCCTCAACGTCCCAACCTTCTTCTCGATTTCTTATTGTGGTAAGATGCACACACCATACAATGCTGAATGCACGTTTGAGTAGAGTTACGTACACCGACGTTGCTGTGCAACCATCAGCACCATCCAGCTCCAGAACGTTTTCACCTTCCCGAAGGGAAATTCTACCCCTATTGAACATAACCCCCCATTTCCCTCTCCCCCAGGCCCTCGTAACCTCTGTTCTACTTTCTCGTCATGAATGTGCCTATTCCGGGACCTCATATAAATGGAATCACACTGGATTTGTCCTTTTATGTCTGGCTTATTTCACTTAGTGTATTGTCCTCAAGATTCATCCATGTTGTAGCAGGTGTCAGGATTTCCCCCTTCCTTTTTAAGGCTGAACAGTATTTCCTTGTATGGACGGACCACATCTTGTTTATCCATTCATGGCTCAATGGGCATTTGGGTTGTTTCTACCTTTTGCCTGTTGTGAATAGTGCTTCTATGAACATTCGTGTATTTTCTCCAGTTTTGATCATTGAAAGGTACACCTGCCATATCCAAACCTTTTAAAATGCACTGAGTTTGTCCCATGGATCCAATATCATCTTCAGATCCTTAAATATGTACCTGCATACCAGGTGCCCCAGCTATATCAGCCCCAGTTCATCTGCACTTGCTCCTAGCCTATGCTTGGTGTGGAGCAGTCTCCGTCCTGCTTCTGCCTTTTCTCCAGCCCCCTCTCTGTTCTGTGCCCACCTGCTTTCTGAAGGTGGCTGTGTTCTCTGTCTCCAGAACTGCTCTTAACCCCTTGGTTTTTCAATACATTCCATTTGGCCGCATTGTTTCCCGGCAGGTGATCCTTGGTTGTGACTCTGCCCACGTTTCAGCCCTTCCTTATCCTTCCAGTAACCACGTCCTCCAGACCATGAAGGCTGAGCTCACAGAACAGAGTTCAGCATCGATAGCAAATAAAACTTACAACAAAGCTAATCAAACATGTAATTAATTACATGTGTCATGGTTATTATGCGACTTCGTAATTAGGCATAAGTTATAAGGAGCTCAGAAGTGGCTATGGTTAATTTTCCTCTGATGTAAGCCACCCAAGCATTTCTGGAGTCGGGAGGGAGTGTGTGCGTGTGTTGATGCAAGAAGGGAGGATGGGGGAAGGTCGTTTGGAGAGGTGGTGAGTCAAGGGATAAATGGAGATGGAGGCTATGACCCCTGCCCAAACCCCTAACAGTGGGTGGGACAGGAAGTGTTCCCCTGAAGACTAGGCTCTGTCTCTGTCCTCTTTCTCCCGCCTTCTGCCTGCCTCCGCCTTGATTGTACAGCCCCAAAGCAATTTCCTGTTCCCTTTCTTTTACTTTTCTTGTTCCCTCACCTCACCTGGACAGAAGGAAGAGGGGACTGTAAATGCTGGCAGTTAATGCCGGATTTTTTATTTTTTTAATTTTGTGTAACATTTAATGTTATTGAAGTACAGTTGGTTTGCAATGTTGTGTTAGTTTCAGGTGTACAGTGAAATGATTAAAGTGATTCATATATATATATATATATATTCTTTTTCAAAATTTTTTTCCTTATAGGATATTATTGACTATAGTTCCTTGTGTTATACAGTAGGTCCTTGTTGTTCATCTGTTTTATATATAGTAGTGTATATATGTTAATCCCAAATTCCTAATTTATCCCTCACCCCCCTTTCCCCTTTGGGAACCATAAGTTTGTTTTCTATGTCTGTAAATCTATTTCTGTTCTGTAAATAAGTTCATTTGTATTATTTTTTTAGATTCCACATATAAGCAATGTCGTATGGTATTTGTCTGACTTACTTCACTTAGTATGATAATCTCTAGGTCCATCCATGTTGCTGCAAATGGCATTATTTCATTCTTTTTCATGGCTGAGTAAGATTCCACTGTATACATGTACCACATCTTCTTTATCCACTCATCTGTCTATGGACACTTAGGTTGCTTCCATGGCTTGGCTATTGTAAATAGTGTTGCTATGAACATAGGGGTGCATGTATCTTTTTGAATTAAAGTTTTCTCTGGATATATGCCCAGGAGTGGGATTGCAGAATCATATGGTAGCTCTATTTTTAGTTTTTTAAGGAACCTCCATACTGTTTTCCATAGTGGCTGCACCAATTTACATTCCCACCAACAGTGTAGGAGGGTTCCCTTTTCTCCACACCCTCTCCCATGCTGGATATTATAGTAAAAGAAACTCCATGCTTAAAAATTTCACTGTGCAGCTGCCTGAAATTCTAGCCACTGATTTAGCTGGCCAACTCCAATGACAGGCATCGACAGGGCTATTGGAACCTCGAGGTAGATTATGGGACATCCTAAAATAACATTCTCAACCTGCAGGCAGAGGAGTTATTGCATGGGGTCCAAACATTGTCTAATTTGAATAGCTGTCTTGCCCATATTTACCGAAATTAAAAAAAAAATGCCCAAGGACACATGGTGATCAGTAAACTATCAATCTAAAGTATTTATTGAGTCCATAGTTGACACTTGGGACAACTAGTCAAGAGCAAGTTATTCCTTGCCACAGCCAAGGGGTCCAGCTGGTAGCGTCACATCATTTTTGGCTGCTGTGTGGACACCTGTGCAGTTTCCCCCTTAGCTCCTACAGGAGGAGGTGGGGGTCAGCTTCCTCTAAGGTGTCACTAGGTGGCTTCTTGGGCATCCCTGTGGCCAGTTCTGAGGGATAGGGTTAGATAGATGTGAGAATGATGGTGTAAGCATCATTCTCATAGCCACTCTTGGCACCGGGGTGGGGATAGCAACTTTTCTAAGGGAGCCCAGGCTGCAGCTCCCATGGGTCACAGTGAGTCTGTACCCATCTCTTGTGGTGCTGGACTGAAGCCCAAAGAACAAGACACCTGACAGGTGCCCAGTCACGAGCTGTTTCTTCTGTTCAGGTTTAATTGAAACCCTCTTGCTGTAACAGCCTATCACCAGAAGTGATGGCAAACAGCTGGTTATCCCGTCATATTCTTCATGATGCTAAATCACATTCAAGCCAACATTTTTCTTCATTGTCTACCTGTTACTTAGCGTGAGAGATGGAGCCGCACATGGGAAGGGACTGGGAACAACTTGGGTGTGGATTCTAAGCCAGCAGCCTGCTTGCTGAGAAGTCAGTGTGTAGCAGGGAAAACAAAAGGGAAGAACAAACCTGACTCAGTATTGGATCTGTTTCTCTTACTTTAACCTTTGTATTCTACTGCTTTCGCTACCAGTTAAGAATGTTGCCTATAGTCTGAAATATACAGGAGAGCCCATATCCAAGGCTCTGACCTTGAAAGGTGTTAACACTTTTCCATTCGTATAGAGATAAAAAGTTGCAGAACGGAGAATAACATTTATCTTCTCAGAGGTTTACAAGAACTTCATGACCTGATGGACATGGGCAGCTGCAAGAATAAAGGATTCTACCATAAAAGAAGCCTCAATTCTAACTTGGGTAAGACGGCTCTTTGGGACACGAATCCACCATCTTCTCAGTCTGCTGGCTTTCTGAATAAAGGCTCTATTTCTTGCCCCAACAACTTGTCTCTTGATTTACTGGCCTGTCATGTGACGAGCAGTGGGAGCTTGGACTCAGTAACAACTAGCTGTGTGTGACCTCGGACAGGTCCCTCACCTTGCTGGACCCCAGTTTCCTCATCTATAAAATAACCTAAAATTCGATGGCAATATCCTGGCTTTAGATCGTATCCTTTGTGATACAGTACTCTGGGCTGACTATTGTCAGCCTCATTCAAAAAATTAGCAGAAAGTGAGCAGAAAGGATCATGGCAAACAGTGGTTGTATTTAGAGAACCCGCAGGAAGTCATTAGCTATGCTTTCTCTCTCCTCAACCCCTCAGTCAGCCACCTCGCTGCACATTCTGTAATAACAGCTAGCACATTCCATACCTGCTGCCCCTCTTCTAATATATGCTTCATTCATTCAATGCTCACAACAACCTGCGAGGCTGGTACTATTATTATTTCCAGTTTTTAACTTCAGGAAACGAAATGTAAGGAGGCTTATGTGCTCGGGGTCACAAAGTTAGAAGTAGCAGAGCAGGGATTTGAACTAAGGAAATATGGCCTTAGAATCCAACCATTAATCACGATGAGCAGGTAGTGATGGGAATCCCTTTGGCCCTTGGGAATCCCTTTCCCATTGGAAGGGGAAGGGGAGCTTCAAGAAGGCACCACAGAAGCAAGAAAGAAGGAACATGGAGGCGTGGGGAGGATGATTTCACTCTCCTTGGTGCTTGGCTGGGAACTGGTCTTGCATAACTAGCCTTGGATATTTTCAGGGAGGAAAATGTGCGTTTCATTTTGTTCTGTCTTTGAACATAGGATGAAAGTCTCCCGGGGGAACTGAGTCCTTGTCTGCCTTTGTTCCTTCTCCTCTTCTTCTTTTGCTGAAAGTGACTAGATTGACGCCAGGTGAATAGCAATGGCTGTCCTCCATCACCCAGAGAGTCGCTCATAGTTTCTACACATATTACAACTCTATCCTTTTAGGAGCAGCAGTGGGCGGAAAGGAGAAGGTGGGAGAGTAGAGGCTTGTGTAAGACAGGCCTGGTGTAGAAGCAGGTTCTGCCTCTTTGAGGTGTGTGGTCTTCAGCCTTCTTTTGTTTGCTTGTAAAGGAGGAAAGATCTATCTGCCTTGCAGTGGTGTAGTGAGGATTGAACAAGAAAACCTGTGCCCAGCACAACACCCAGTGCATCATAGGCATTCGGGTAATATGAGTTCCCCTTTCCCTTTTGTCACGTTTTCGTATTTCTTATATGCCTTTCTTCCATTTGCCTCTGGTCTCCCTTTCGCCTCCTGAGCTGTTCAGCACAGTCTGCTCAGCCTTGCATCTGAGATCCTTTGTGCGTCAAACGCTTTCCCTTCCAACTCTGTGTGTGTGTCTCCTTGTGACAGTCCGTCCCTCCTGCCAGCCAGACGACCTTCTTCCCCTTCTCCGCATACACCCGGGGAGCATCCCCCTTCCTGCTGGCAGACGGCTGCTTCTTACTGTGTACTCATGTGGCAGAGAGAGCAGGCCCTTCAATGTCTCCTCTGAGGACACTAATCCCATCATGAGGGCCTCATCCTCATGACCTCAGCGAATCCTAATCATCTCCCAAAGGCTTCATCTCCAAATACTGTTACCTCGAGGGTTAGGACTTCAACATATGAATTCACGGGGATACAAACATTCAGTTCACAACAGAGCAAAACCTGAGGTTTCCCTGAGAAGAAGGAATTCTGCCTCAAGACTGCAGCCTCAACTCCTGCCTGGGTTTCCAGCCCTACAGATTTCAGACTGGGCAGCTCCCCACAGTCACATGTGCCAGCTACTCGAAACCTCTCCCTCCAGCTGGCTAACTGGTAGAGAGATCTCCGACTGGTTCTGTTTCTCTGGAGACACCTGACTAATATAAACTTAGAGGCAGCTGTTGAGTTAATAATTTTCTGCCTTTCACGTTTGGGCCAGGAGTGACTTAAATCAGCCCAAATCAAGAAATTGAAAATCTGACACTTCTTTGGGAAAATAGTGACCCTGTTTGCCAAAGCTGATTTTCCGACTATGGGATCAAACTCCAGATCCGCCGCCAACCACTCTTCCTGCTGCCTCAGGAGTTTTATTGATTGAGTTTTCATTGGCAAGTTTCATCAAGAGCTGCTCTGGTCAACAGTGGCTGCCACTTGAGAGCCTAGAGACAATTTAACACCTGTAGTCATCGCTTTATTAAGCCCATTTCTTTATTCTCAATCCTTGCATTGTTTTAGAGATTTAGAAAAAGACGAGTTAGAAAAATGAGATAAAGCGTAACTGGGAGGGTGTGGTACATCCCCCGGAGACTCATTCTTCTTTCATTTCACCCAGTTTTTATCTGTTCCTTTAGACATTAATTCTCATCAATCATCTTCACGTCAGGGTGGATTGTTTGATTGAAGTTTCATTGTCCACAATGTGTGTGTGTGTGTGTGTGTGTGTGTGTGTGTGTGTGTGTTTGCAGCACCGTGAGGGTTGCGGGATCTTAGTTTCCTGACCAGGGATTGAACAGGCGCCCCCGGCAGTGAAAGCGCTGAGTCCTAACCACTGGACAGCCAGGGAATTCCCCACAATGTGTATAGATATCATTTTTGAAGACATGAAGGACCAATTATTATTAATAATATTAATGATGCATTACAGTTGTACAGCTTTGTACCAGAGAAAGCACTTTAATAAATCTTATTTCAGTTCATGCTTTAAATATTCCTGCACCAGAGCAAAGGCTTTATAGAAAAATCCCTTAACATTTATGAGCCATCTTTTTTCCAGGAGCCTTGTCAAGTCTTCAAAATCAATTTGTCACTTCCTCCCTAAAATAGAATAAAATGTAATGGAAGCGTTTGAAGAATACCTTCAGACACGATAGGCAGAGAACAATACCGCTATACGGTGAGAAAGAAGCCAGATCCCCATGCGCTGAGTTTGGGACTGTGCTTCTAGACCCCAAGGCCTTGGCGACCTTCCTGCCTGTGACCATTGACCTCACTCAGCTTCTCAACCCATCTCAACCCCTGTATTTTCCTTGATGTATCTTGGGTCATCAATCACCTGTGATGGTTAAAACTGGAAAAGTTGAATTTTTAAGGGTTTACTGCAGGGATGGCAAATATGGAGCTTATTGTCAACATTTTCATACTCCAGACCTTTTGGCAGTAATATTCAATTATTTATGGAAATACCTCCCACTTCTCTTTGGACTTGGCCTCAGATCCTTCTTTGATGTAGTATTCTAAGCAACCACTACCAACCAATTAGAATTGGTGCTAGATTTGATCCCTCTTTGCCGCTCTGGCATCTTATTATTATTTTGCCTCCCTAAAGTGATTGGAAAGATCCCATATGACTCACCCAGGCTCCGAGAATTGTGGAATATCAGAATAAGACACTTGGGAAATGGAGACAATCCCTCTACTTAATATTAACAGATGAGAAACTCTAGAGAAATGACATGCGTCACCCAAGGACACATATGGCGTCAGGACCAGAACCTAGATTTCCCTGCCCGGTAATCTAGTAACATTCTTAATATCTTTCCAGAGAAGAGGAGAATCCTCTTGTTCTCTCTATTCTGAGTTAATGATAACATTACAGGACATCTGTGTCAGAAGGAACCTGGTGCCCTCCTGCTCCAGCTTCCTATCCAGTGTAGGTAGAGGACCATCTGGCTGTTATTTGAATATGTCCCATGGTCGAGACCTCTTTGTCAGGAACCCTTTCCATGTTGCGTGCTAGTGGGATTAAAATCTTCTTCCCTAGAGCTCTCGACAGTTGGCACCAGTTTTTCCTTCTAAATGAGCCCTACAAACTGTGACTGTATTATCTTTCCCTGGGAAGATAGACATTTAACTTGGTTAAATGCATCTATTGCCACATGGCTCTTAAAAAGTAAGTCTAATGGTGAACATTTGAGCACAATATTGTGTGGTTAGAGAGATGCTTTCAGGCAGATGTTCTTTGGGGAAATTTCAAGCACTGCTTTCTCCTCTGCCTGCACGGCGAGGCCTGGTGCTCTCGGGGAGCACGAGGGCTTAGTAGGGTGTCTGTGGCCAGGGACCCACAGAGCAGGCTGTTGTCACAGGCTCCATGGAGGTCCTTTATCTGAATGCGTCACTTTATAGGTATTTTCTGAGGGTTAAAACGGTTTCCTCTAGGTATGTGAGCTTCATCCCACGTGCCATTTTGACTGATGGTAATTTTTTCTGCAATGTGAGCTGTTTTGAAAAGAAGAGTGTGCTTTTCCAAGGCACTTTTGAACTGCTCGTTTGCCATCAGCCTTTGACAAAGCTACAGCTTATGGGAAATACCAAAGGAACAGCCCCACGCTCTGCTATAACTCAGGGAGCATATTAGGCGCTGATATTCTAATACCTCATTTTCAAGACAAACGATGCAGCAAGAGCCCCAAACGGCGCCCGTGAATCTCCCGTCCCGCCTGCAGTCACCCTGGGAGAAGGAACGTGCCCAACACTTAACCTCTCTGCTCTGGCACGTGGTTGCAGGAAGCGTACAGGGAAAGTTGACCACAGGCTAGAGATGCCGTTCACGTGGCTCCGGTGCCCTAATAACTTGGAGTGGACTCAGTCTTCAAGCACGGGAACATGTCAAGAGACCAGGATTATAGTAGTTACACTTGACATTTCCTTGAATACAGAGGCATTGGCAAAGGGGCGATTGACAGCCACAGGCGTGAAAACACCCCATCCAAGAGAGCACATTAATTGTGGTTAAAGTTAGCTCTCCAGGGACTCTGTAAGAGGACCAGAAGGTTTCCAAGCAGCTTGTAAGCCTTCGTTTCATTCACCTGATATGCAGATGGGAGCAGGACTCAATGTTTGTATCAACCCTGGATGTCCCCAAGCGCATTCAGGCTTAGTTATGACAATTTTCACCACAGAGCAGAATTCAGAAGTAGAAAACAGGCGAACTTGACCTTCATATAGAAGACTCTAGCAATTAAAATACAAGGGGCTAATATTAGGGCTCTCCAGAGAAACAAAACTAAAAGGATGTGTGTGCATGTGTGTGGACGCGGATGCGGTATATGTGTACGTATGTACATAAAATACGGGATTGGCTCACGTGATTATGGAAGCTAAGTTCCCAAATCTGCAGTCAGCAAGCTGGAGCCCCAGGAAAGCTGATGGTGTATTTCAGTCTGACAGCCAGCAAGCTTAAGACTCAGGGAGAGCTGATATTTCAGTTCGAGTCCAAAGGTAGGGAAAAAAGAATGATGTCCCAGCTTGATGGCAGCCAGGCAGGAGAAATTCCCTCTTGCTCAGCCTTTTTGTTCTATTCAGAGCTTCCTCTGATTGAAGGAGGCCCATCACATTAGGGAGAGCAATCTGCTTTGTTCAGTGTATGGATTCAAATGTTAACCTCATCCAGAAACGCCCTCACAGAAACACCCAGAATAATGTCTAGCCAATATCTGGGACTCCCACCATGACCCAGTCAAGCTGACACATAAAATTAACCATCACAAGTCCACCCCTTGTCAGCTTGGCACCCATACACATCTCCTCAAACCATCCTTAATCTCCAAATAAAGACAATAATTCTGGTCGTAATTCTGCCTCACATGATAAAACTGTTCTGATTACAACCCCCAAACGCACTAACACCTACTACAGAAGAGGGGGTAAAACCCTTGAGGTATGTTTACTCTTCTTGATACCCTGTAATTTAAACACTGTGATGTAAAATAACAACACTTAAACACTGTGCTATAAAGTCAATACATCTTATGTTACAAGATAAGGGAAAAAGAGAGGGAACAAAGCAAACATATTTGTGTAACACACACATATTCATGACAAAATGAGGAAATATTCATAACCATTACCTCCTTATTTCTGTAACTGGTCACCTGGTCATAGCTGGTATTTATAACTACCCTCTTCCACTTCCCATTCTGTATTACCTTCGCTTTCAGCAAGCACCTCAGCTGCTCATGACTCTTTACCTGGTGGGGTGACTCAAACCTTCATTCCTCAAGGGTCTGGGTCATTCATAATCCTGCCTAGATTGAGCTGTCATAGTTTTGCATTGACCTTAATCACAGGACATGGAAATACTAAGACACGCCCTAAGGGATCTCCTGTATTCCAACATACTCTTATTTACCTCCATTGTGGCCTTGTAATCCAATACCCCCTGGTAGTCAGGATCAGTAACTCCCTTCAGCCGGCACAGTAACTCCCTTCTTTGCCTGTTGATTCAAAGGAATGAGGAACCCAAAGTTGCTGGGTGTGGGGGGCAGTCTTAGCTTCTAGTTCAGTGGAATCATTGTGTGTCTCCTGGTAGAAGCATTCGTCTCTCTCTACCCAAGACCTCTAGACCAGCAGAGCATAAGTCATGGGGACATGAAGTAAACATTTTGCGAGTGGGTCATTAGGGATGATAATCATTTCTACCCCTTGATTCCTGGACCCTTGAATCCAGGCCATGGGAGAATAGACAGTAATTCAGAGCGTATACAGCCTTCTGGAGAACCTTGCTCCAGCCCTGCAAGGTATTGCCACCCAGCTGGGGCTATAATTGAGTCTTCCAATGGCTGTTCCATCATTCTATCAAGCCAGTTGCTTCAGGATGGTGGGAAACATGTATGATCAGAGAAGTCTATGAGCATGGGCCCATTGCTGCACTTCTTTTGCTGTGCAGTGAGTTCCTTGTTCAGAAGCAATGCTGTGTGGAGTGCCACGATGGTGGAAAAGTCACTTTGGAAGTCTACAGATGGTAGTTTTGTCAGGAAAAGTAACTCTATATCTGGAGTATCTGTTCTAGTGAGGACCAATGGCTGCCTTTTCCATGATGGAAGTGGTCTAATACCTTTAACCTTCCATCAGGTAACTGGCTGATCACCCTGGGGAATGGTGCCATATTGGGAGCTCAGTGTTGGTCTCTGTGCTGGCAGGTTGGGCACTCAGGGTGGCCGTGGCCAGGTCAGCTTTGGTGGATGGAAGTCCATGTTGCTGAGCCCATGCGTGATCTCCATCCCTGCCACCATGGCCACTTTGTTCGCGAGCCCACTGGGCAAAATAGGGGTGGCTGGGGAAAGAGGCTGACTGGCATTGACAGCTCATCTAACCACTTGATTATTAAAAGTCCTTCTCTACCCAAATGGCTTGGGTAGTTAGGGCCCTGGAAAAAGCTACAGTGGAGAGTCAGTAGCAAGGAGCTCTGAGTAAGAGGTGTGTAGATGGACCCATGGTAGTGGACGTGAAGTGTGAAGACTTTTATCACGTGACAGTGCTCACCAGGGAGAAGCTACTTCAGAAGACTCACTATCAACTGACTATACAGAGAGACTTGGCTGGTTGAAGTCGGCCAGGCTCTGTCACTAGCCACCAGGGCTGGCGTCATGCACACATGTATAACGTGGCCACGGTGGCTGGGATGGAGACCAGGCAGCGTGGATTCCTACTCGCCAAGGCTGATCTAGCTACCGCCTCTGCTGGTGTCCAGCCTATTAGCAGCAAAGACAAACACTAAACCCCAATATGGGTCTATCCCTTGAAGAGACCACACAGATTTTTGGTAGCAAAAATGACTGCACTGGACCACTTCCATCCTTGAGAAGGGAACCTTAGTCTTCCTAGAATTGATGCGTATTCTGGGTATGTGTTTTTCTTTCCTGCCTGCAGGGTCTTAGCCAGTACCATTGACCAAGGGCTTACAGGGTAATTGACCCACTGCATAACATTTTTCCGGACCAAAGGACTCACTTCCCAGCAAGGGAGGTGTAGTAGTGCATACACTGCATACACTGGAATAGGTATCCCGAGAAACTGGATGCATTTTCCAGGTCAAGGGAGACTCTTTGTAAATGCACCAAAGTATGAAAAAAAATCATGGACGCTGACTATGGGATAATAAGAGTTGGGCTGTGGGAGCCAGCTCTGATGCCCTACCTGCCCACACCTAGGGTGGCGTCTGTCTCGATCCTCCCTCTTAATCCTCAATGAGATCAGCTCTCATCCCGGGAAGGGTGAGGACGGTATTCTTTGCTAAAGGCACTCAAGTGTCTTCCACACCCTCAGTACTCCTCATGGTACATATTTGCTTTTCTCCATCACTTTTCCCGGCATCACCTGGGAGCACATTTATAAAGGAGACCGTGTGAATAAATCTGGATAGAAAACACATTAGCTATTTCTTAGTCCCATTCCAAAGCTTAGCTGAGTTTATTCGATTTGATTAAAGGATTTTATGTCTGGCCTGTTGGAGAGATAGGGATTAAGCAATAAGGAGCTTTTCCCTTCCTGGGATCTCCAAACCCATCACCAGAGAATAGTGATGCTCTGGCTTCTTGGCCACTTTTCTTAAAATGCCAGATTCTTTTCCTTCATTTGTATTAATGAGATCAGTCAAAAATGATGAAGCCTTCTGCGGTTTTGCAAGCCGTAAATTATCGAACAGAAAAGCTGGAGGGGAGATTAGAAAGAATGATAGCCCCAAACTTCATTCTATAGATAAGGGAACCAGAGAGGTTAACTGACTTGCTTGAGGTCACACGGCGAGTTCCAGGTAGAGCAGTGAGTAGAGCCCAGGTCCTTGTCTCCTGAATGATCACTGCTTTTATCCTCTTTTGCCCCCAGAAATGGAGACTGAACCACACAGGGACTGGATGGTGAGAGGAGGGGACAAAGGGGAGGTTCTTCCCGTGCTTTTTCTGCTTGAAGCAAGATACACAATTTCAAGCAGCAGGCAGCTCTGACATTTTACAAGAGACACCAGCAGAGTGATGTGTGGGGAAAGCTGCGGGGTGATGAGACGGGGGAAAAGGGAAAAGGGCAATGTGAACCTGTGACGAGAAACTGCTCCTTGGTGATCTACACTCTGGTGACACCGACCAGGTGTCCTATGTTTCTGGCCAACATCCACCACCGCCAGGACAGACTCTCCCGTGAGGAGGTGGCCTCTGCCCAGCTCGAGGGAGTCTTTCCTCCGGAGAGTAGAGGACGAGGCATCAGAGACCCTCAGAGCTGGGAGGCTCTGCCCTCGGTCCAGGCAGAACTGGGATGTGGGCCGCCTGCTCCTCAGGGCTCTTTCTCAGCCTCGGCTCTGCCCTCAGCTGAGGCTCCATCTAGACAGAGGCAGGTGCCAGCAGCCTGGATATTTATGAGATCAGAGAGGCCCTATGTCCTTGGCTTATTTCTTGAGAAGGTGCCAGTCTTCCTCTGTTTTGGCTCATTGGTAGATCGTGACTGTTGGGCATGGACATAAAAAGATACTGAATGTTTAACTGGAAGCGGGTTGACTCTTGGCTGTCGGAGGTGAGCCTGAGCATGCCTCTGCGGGGTGGTGTGGGTCCAGTTGCAGGAGATGGAGGTGTCCTGCAGGCAGGAGAAGTTCAGCACTCAAGAGATGATGGCCATCCTCGGTAAGGCAGGACGGGAGAGCCCAGGAGGAATGGGCGGCCCGGGGCAGAAGGAACGGGGCTGTTTGGGACTAGAAGCATGCGTTAGTGAATATCAGCAATGTCTGTGCACGGGCAGCAGTGGGCCAGGCACCGGAGGGGTGCAGGAGGTGTAGGGGAGCGTGGGGCGGGGGTGAGACGGCGTAGGAGACTGAGGCGGGTGCCGGGACCAGGCATGGTGGTCACGGCCAATCACCGGGGGACAGGGGGTCACTGGTTATAACCAGGGCCCTTGCTCCTGGGCTGTGTCCTTCCAAGCCGGACAGCCTCTGGTCTGGCTCTGTGTGTCTTGCCCAGTGGCCACCAGCCGTGGACCTCAGACTGGTGCCCTGGTGCTTCCTCCTGTAGCTCTACTTGGACGTATTCACTCTTTTCCAGGCGTTTAGTCACTCAGCATATTTCTCGAATGTATTTACTGTGGTGCAGTGACCCTGGGGTGCCTGGACCATGAGCCCGCTGGACCAGGGCTCCCTGATTTCCCACTGGGGGCATCGCACTCCACTCAGCTTCCCACAACACTGGGGGTCTCGTTCCCTGGGAAGAGGGTCTGCAGTTTCTCTGAGCCCCAGTATTCTTGGGTGTTTCCAAAAGAGCTCCTGTATCGGACAGCTCTGCATCCCAGACTGCCTGCTCCCAGGCTGTCTGCTCGTAACCCCGCCAACAAAACTGCCCCTACGGTTGCCCTATGGGACAGACTCCCAGCCCCCAAAACCTGCGCAGTGCATTTGCACAACTCCCTGGACTGCTTTCCCAGTCAAGTCTGTTACCCCACACACTGGGTGAGGCTGCCCCTGGCTCTGCTGCCTTCTGGTTGGCGACATCAAAGGCACGGCAGTGAAACGGTGGGGAGATCAGAGAGCACGTTGGGGAAGCATCACTACCTCTGCCAGGTAAGGATAGGGACTTGAATTGGATCGTAAAGAATGGATGGGAAATTTGCACATGGCAATTACACAGTAGGCCTAGATCCACCTGCCTTGTCTACCAAGGACAAATTTCCATCCAATTTACATTACCTTAATGATCTTCAGACGATGCATAATTGTAAGCAAATCCAAGCCGAGTGAAGCAGGTGAAGGCTGAGCAGGTGGTGAAGGAAGAAGAGGAAGCTAATGACAAAAGCAGATGGCTCTTCGGCTGAAACATCCCCATGTTTCTTCCCCCTTCAGAACATTATCTTGATCGGCCAATTACATGCTATAAGATCAGATTGAATTCCACAAAGAAACACTCGGTTGGAAATAATTGTAGGTAGAGTCATTTTATTAGTATTCCTAAAGACCTCTGATGAGTAATAATGATGGGAAATCATTAATATATATTTTCAGCTGCTTTAAAAATTAAATCTGTTCCACAATGTGTTTCACAATTTTATAGCCATTATACAGAACCTTTTGGATCATCTCACAAAAGGCATTGCACAAATTTGATCTGTTCTTGTATTGCATTACATTTTACAGCAATAATCTGGCATTTGCTGTAAGTCATCATCTCTTTCAGAAGCAGCGATGAAGGGAAGTGCAGGAGAAGGGAAAGAGTGGGTTCTGGGGAAGGAGTCGCCAGCCTCTTTTCAGAGCGGTACAAGGAAAGGGGTCAGATGTGATCAATGTTTTTTGGAGAGATTTATTCCACTCTTCCCTGAGGCTTCCTGTTAAACGTTACCAGATATGTCTCTTCTTCAATTGTCCTTCAAAAAATAATCCACGCAGGGATTCCTTTATAAGACAGTGTATAACATGGGTCACTCTTGCCTCATTGCAGTGGGGCCAAAGGACACAGTACAGATGAGCCCAGCCCAGAGTGGAGAGAGTAGTTCATCCCCTCTGCTTCCTCAGCCTGCTGTTTCCATAGTGACCGTGATGCTCGGCAAACCTCTCCAGGCGTTTGAAAATTCAGATACAAAATTTACAGAGTAAATTTACAGGGAAGGCAAGGGATGTCCTAATCTATGGCAGTATTGTATTTTTTCACTTGTCTAAGTACTGTTTTAATTTTAGTTTGGAAAACCTAAAAGGTGTCCTTTAGTGGTATTGAGGCATCATACAGTTCTGAATGGAAGGGCCCTGACAACAGGGCCTAGAAGACTGAGCATTGACATAAGTTAAATTCAGAGTTGATTAGACATCAGGTCTTGGGGCTACAGTGGCTGCAGAAGGAGCTCCGTTTCTACCCCGAGACCTGAGTGACAATCCTCAGGCTGAAATGAATAGAATAATGAATTACAGAAAATGGGAAAAGGAAGAAATTCATGGGAGGAGAGGTTCACTTCAAGAATCTTAAATGCTTCATGGGAGGAATTCCCTGGCAGTCCAGTGGTTAAGACTCCACGCTTTCACTGCCGAGGGCCTGGGTTCAATCCCTGGTTGGGGAGAAAAGATCCTGCAAGCTGCTGCTAAAAAAAAATAAAATAAATTTTACACACACAAAAAGGTTCTTCGTGAGAACAAGACCCGGGCTTTATAGTGGGAGGGTTGCACCTTGTTAAATGTTACTGGCGGTAGCAGACTGGGGGTATTGTATTAACTGGTGTGCATTTTGGGGGCTGTATCCATGTGTGAGCTTGGCGGGGCAACATGGCTGTCGTAGCCAATACTAATGCTCACCAATATCCAATGCTGTCCTTCTTGAGCTCATGGAAGATGCTACTTCCCAGACCCCCTGCAGTTAGGCAGGGCCATGTGACTAGTTCTAGCCAATGAACGGTCACTTGCGGTGATGCATGTCATTTCCAGGGTGACACAGTGACCCTTAAGCTTTCCTGTTGTGCCCTCATGCAGGACTGTGAGGGTCTTGTGCTGAGTTGGATGGAAGCAGCTGAGACTGCTGGGTCCCTGCTTGGAGGACAGCTCTTTGGACTGTGGCCCGCACTCACAGAGGATTTTATATAGAAGCAAATACATTTTTGTGTGTTAAGCTAATGAGAGTTTAGATTTTATTTTGTTACTTCAGCATAGCCTAGCCTACCTTGACTAACACCTGTGTATAATTTGATTTGGAATAAAGAAGGGTAAATTCCTAACCTAATATATAAAGTAACCGTGTGAAAACTTAATTAATATCTGGTTCTTGTTCATTTCAAAGGCTTCTGAGGGCAACAAGAAAGAGACCTTAAATCCCTGAAGGGTGAGATACCGTCTGGTGTGCCCCTGGAATTCACAGTAGTAAGGACCAGGGAGACATCTTCAGGACACTCCTGATTTCCCACCAGAGGGAGGACAGCCCTAGTGGGCCTGGCCCTGGCTTTTAGTCGCACTGGTTAATGGAGTGAAGGACACAAATTAGGGAATTACCTGCTTTAAGGTCAGCTCAAGGCACCATCAAAACAAGGTGGCGCATGTAAAGGCAGGTGGTCTGGGAGCTCTGGGAGCCCAAAGAAGAGGCTCTCACCCCATTAAGAACCTCTCGGCAGCCTGTTCTCACAGTGGACCCCTCTGAGGCTCTCACCACGTTTGTGGATCCTGTGTCTGGCACATCATGGCACTGAAACAAATGACAGATGCACAAAACTAAAGGACAGTCTTGGAGAAAGTTTCTGTAGGACAGACTTTCCAGGTGAGTAGAGTCACTGATGGGTAGTTTCAGCCAGGCTGTGAGTGGGAGGTGAAGTAGTGCAGGTGTGGAAAAGTGAGCATCTCCTGGTGACACCCATGTCAGGTCCTGGTGGCCCCTGTCAAGCTGGGCAGTGACTCTGTCCTGCCATCAAAGCGATGCTCAACATGTGCTTGTCTTTTGTACCCGGCAGCTTTTATTCTTGGAACAAATCCTGTTCTCCTTCATTTTCTTCCCCATGTCCTAAGGTTGTGTTGGATTTCATTAGAAGCAGCCGGAAATTCTTAGGGAAAAAAATTCTCTTTATTTATGATAATATTAATCAATTCTGGGGACCCAGTGGAAATCACAGTCAATAGAATGTTTTCCCTAAATGCCATGATTTCTACTGGAATTGCTGTACCATGATTATCATTCAGTGGTGTGTCCTTGAGTTAACAATACTTCCATGATATTGTTGGAAAGAATAGATCCCAGTGAGACACTAGCTCTCTCTGACTTTGTTTCCAGAGAAATCAATAAGATAAGAAGCTTGCAGATGCTTCTGCAACATATGTTTATTCATTGGTATAATTTTGTGGTTTTGTCTCCCTACCTGCCCTCAGGTGTTACAGGCTGTGGATCCTTAGTCCTCTTGACTTTCATTGCAGACTCCTGGTTACCTTCATATGAACTTCTCCATCCCCATCCCTTTTGATCTCTGGGAAGAAGAGACCCAGTGCTATCAGACAGAGCACCTGCCACGTGCTAGTACAGAATCTGGGGTCTAGACAGATGCCCTTGGGTGGGATAGGTGAGCCTGGGAGACTCCATAGGAAACAGCAGGCAGAAGTCAGAGCAGAAAGGGGAGGTGTGGGTGGGGCCTGGAAGCAGGCAGTAAACAGAGGACTGGATTCCAGACCCAGAGGAGTTAACCTATGAGTAGGATGTGGAGACTGCCAACCAGTGTCCTGAAAATTTTAAAAATAATGGGAAGATTAAAATCCATTGCTTTTGATTTTTACTTGCTTTCTTGTACAACCTGAGTTTTGGGGAATGTCTATTTAATAAAACTCTTTACATTGGAATTTAACTGGCTATAAAATATGGTCTTCTCCCCAGTTTGAACTTCGGCACAGAGCTAGCAGCCAGTGGATAAAATCAGTGCTTACTGGGTTGGCTAAATTGTAATCTTGGAGCATCTATGAGCTCAGTTTTTGTCTTTATAGAATAAAGGGTAGTCTTTCTCTACTTCTAAGTGATCAGATGCAAAGGATATGTTTTTCTTTCCATCAGCTCTCTTTGCTTCTGAAATGCCCTTATTAATATGAAAAAATTCTAGACCCTGGAGACCTTTTAGGATTGAATGGGAGGCTACTTCTCTTAGAGTATGTGCAGTGGGAATTTTCTCCAAGGCACCCGATTGAGAACAGTATTTCTGAAAGCCTCACATATAGTTACTCTATGACCCAGCAATTCCAGTCCTGGGCATATACTCAAAAGAAATGATTGCATATATACTAAAAGACATGTACAAGAAAGTTGGTAGTTATATCTCTAACAGCCAAAAAGTAGAAACTCCCCAGATGCCTACCAACAGCAGAAAGGATGAAAAGTTATGATATACACATGCAACAGACAACTACAATAAGAAAGAATGAACTAGCAATATGTACAATAACCTGGATGTATCTCAAAGACGTAGTGATGAGACAAAGACGCCAGACACAAAAGAGGACATGCTCTGTGATTCCATTTATACCTGTTAAACTACGGTATGGGGATGGAATTCAGAATAATGTTTAACTTGGTGGGAGGATATTAACTGGGTAGGAGCATGAAGGAGCTTTTGAGGTGTTGGAAATGTCTTTGAATCTTGATCAGGATGGTGAATACACACACACACACACACACACACACACACACACACACACACACACTTATGCAAAATTCACCAAGCTGCCTACCATAGATAGGTTATATCTCATACATAATAATCCTACTAATAAAAAGACTGATAAAAGATACTTGCTTTTTCAATCTAGTTTTATGTTCACATTCCTAATTCTTGTTAGGTTATACTGAAAGGAAAGACAATATTTCATTAGAGTAAGAACATATTTAGCTAAATTAGTAGATAAGATGTAAGTCCATGATTTAGGGCAAAGAATGGGGAAAATAAGACAACACAAGGAGGTGATATATTTATATGTATTATATTTAGTTTATATTCAGAATGAAATGTGACCAGATGGGCCAGAATGTCCCTGAGACTCAACTGAGCAAACCTTCTCCTGGTCACTCAGTCACTGGGCACCGTCTACACACTAAGAATTTGAGATGAGCAACACTGTGAGACCCTCCTAAAGCTCCTTGAGAAGATGAAATGACCATCTCATGGGTCCCACGTGGACATTCATGAGAGGTTAGCAGGTTTAGATAAGTTCCTCCATTGTCAGAGGAGACTTGGGAGGGGTATGTATGGTGGAAAGTGGATGAGAACCCACATAGCGTCTTGTGCTGCAAATAAAAGAGATTATTCAGGTGCTGCCAGCTCGGGAACTTCTTAGGACATGCAGATACCTTTCTTCTGCTATTATTATATTCATAGTTATTTATTTATATTTTAAATCGAAGTATAGTTGATGTACAATACTGTGTTAGTTTCAGATGTACAATATAGGGATTCGAAATGATCACCACAATAAATCTAGAAAGCATCTGTCACCATAAAAAATTATTACACTACTATTGACTATATTCCCTCTGCTATACATGACATACCTCTGACTTACTTATTTTATAGCTGGAAGTTTGTACCTCTACCCTTCACCTACTTCTCCCATCTCCTCATCCCTCTGTGCTCTGGCAACCACCCATTTGTTCTCTGTATCTATGAGTCTGTTTTCATTTTGTTTGTTTTGTTTTTAGATATAAGTGAGATCATATGGTATTTGTCTTTCTCTGTTTGACTTATTTCACTTAGCATAATACCTTCTAGGTCCATCAAGTTGTTGCAGATTGCAAGATTTTATTCTTTTTATGGCTGAGTAATATTTCATTGTATATATACATACCACATCTTCTTTGTCCATTCATCTGTTGATGGACACTTAGGTTGCCTCCACATTTTGGCTACTGTAAATAATGCTGCAGTGAACATGGGGATGCAATCTTTTCAAATTAGTGTGTTTGTTTACATCCAGTAAATACCCAGGAGTGGAAATGCTGGGTCATATGGTAGTTCTATTTTTTGTTGTTGTTGTTGTCTACATCACTTTTGATTGGCTGATTTTATAAGATAACAGTACATTTTAATAAGGAAAAAGTTCAACATTGAAGGCTCAGACATTCTTGGGGTACTGGGACGGAGATTTTCCCACTTCCTCCTCCCACCTCCCCAGCATCATTTGTGGCGGGGTGACAAGTTTCTGATCTTGGAAGGAATTGGGGGACAGGGAGACTTTTCCTCTGTCTGAATGTCTCTCCCCAGGGGCTGCCTGGCTGCCAGTTGGTTTGTCTCTGTGTGCCTCTCGCCTACCTTCAGCGCCCTTGCCCGAGTCCCCTGTGGGATGGAGGGATGGTGCTGTGCAGGGGGCAACAGGGCATGTCAGCTGGCGAAGAGGCAGGTGATGATGGTGGTGGCAGCGATGAGAGGGTGCACAGGGGTGGGCTAGCCAGAGGGAAGTGGGGAGGAGTGAAAGGAGGGGAGAGAGGGAAGAAGGAAGACGGCAAGAGGGAAGAAAGCCAAAGAAGGTGGGGTGGCACCAGAGGGCAGGGGTGTGAGGGTTGGGAGATGGTCTCCAGTCTCTGGGTCTCCATCAACTCTTGTCTGGGGGTGGGTCTCGGTGCACTTTGTTTTTCTTCATACTGTCTAGGTATTCCTGTTGGGACACTGCCAGCACCGACGCTAGGATCTCATCGTCATCCCAGTCGTTCAGGCCAAAGGCAGAGGGGGACATCTGCTGAATGAGGGTCCGGCACTCCAGAGCAGGGTAGAGGGACACGAGGGGAGAAGTAGCCCGGTCGGCCCCGGTCGAGAACTGGCTGCTTGTACCTGGTGCACAGGGTGAAGGAGGTTTGGCAAGAGCTAAGACAGTGCCTGGGGAAGGGGGCTTGAGGGCCAGCTCGGCATGCAGCTCAGGGTGCTCGGGTGACGAGGCTGAACTCCGCTGCCTTGGGGACCGGCTGGTCCACTCCTCCAGACCACTGGAGGCTGCTGCCGTGGCAGAGCTGCACGTGGCGCTGGCCTTCCAGGGCTGGCTGGGGCCGCGGGCTTGGCGAGCCTGTCTCTGCTGATCGCTCAGCCACTGCAGGTAGGACTCCCGAGCCACTTGCTCCTCGATGGCCTCCTCTGTGGCCTCCCAGTCTGTGGCCCGCTTCTTGTCCTCCAGCATCTGCTGTTCAATCCACGACTCCTCCGAGGTTTTGATGGCCTTCTTCATCAGGGACTGCTCTGCAGAGCCCGGCTTGAATGATGGCAGCCCCAGCCCCACGCCAATGGTGGCCTTGTTAGGATTCACCACTGAATTGTAGTGGATATTCCGATGGTAGCTGACACGGATGGGTGCGTCCTCATTTTGATGGATCCCATGGAATGTGTTGATGGGTTCTGTGCTGTACTGGTACACCTCCACGGGCCGGTTGTACATCTCTGCCATGGCCTGCATCTCGACGTGGTTGCCATGGCAGTTGTTTTTCCGCTTCCGGTGGATGTAGATGGTAAAGTCCTCTGTGACATAGTTAGAGAAGTAGTCGGCATTCTTCATCAGATAGTCCATGCAATGCCTTCGCACGACCTCGTGCATGTCCTGGTCTCCGTACACCTGGTCAGCCACAGCCCGGAAGAGGCAGGCGCCGTCCTCCTTCATCTGCTTGATGATGAAGCCCTTCTTGTCTCGCAGGGCCTTTTCAAACCAGTGCTCTTGCTGCTCGACGGTGGCGGGGTCCATGGCCTCTATGAGAGCCGCAGCCGCTTCATACTCATCCTCACTGTTGTAACCGGCGCCGACCTCCTCACGCTCAGGACTCGCCCCGCCAACCGCGCCGACCCCGGGGGCTTGACGCCGCCGCTTGCTGTGACCCGGCCCAGGGCAGCCGCCGCCCACGCCCACGGCACTGCCCACGCCCACCGCCACGCCCACGCCCGTTGCCGTGGCACCCAACGCGTCCCCGGGACCGCCGGGGCCCCCGCAAGGAGGAGGAGAGGCCTGCTGTGGCCGGGGGCCTGCCACGGCGCCGGGCGGCACGGCCAGCGCCCAGCGATGGAGGGCACCCGGTGGCCCCGGGGGCGGGCCCTGAGGCGGTGGCGAGGCTCGAGGACCGGCGCCAACGACGCCCGAGTCACGGTCGCGATCGCCGCCGCCCACGCCTACACCCCCGCCGCGGCGAGGCGCCGGGGGCAGCGGCCCGGGCGGCGGCGGCGGCTCGTTGGTGGGGTCGGCGTCGGGAGGCGGCGGTTTCTTTTTGGGGAGAATAGTCATGGCGGCACCGCCGAGTACCGCCCCCCCCCCCCCCCACGCCCCGAGCTCGGCGCGGGGCACGCCGGGAGAGGCAGTTCTATTTTTAACTGTTTGAGGACCCTCCATCCTGTTTTCCATAGTGGCTGTACCAATTTACATTCCCACCAACAGCGCACGAGGGTTCTCTTTTCTCCACATCCTGGATAGCACTTGTTATTTGTTGCCTTTTTGATGATGGCCATTCTGACGGCTGATTGTGAGGTGATTTTGTGGTTTTGATACGCATTTCCCTGATGATGAGTGATGTTGAGCATTTTTTCATGTGTCTGTTGGCCGTTTGTCCATCTTCTTGGGAGAAATATCCATTTTTAAATCAAATTGTTTTTGATATTGACTTGTATGATTTCTTTATATAATTAAAGGCAGAAGGAAATGATCATGAAGATGAAGAGAATGACCATGAAAAAGATGAAGGAAGGTGAAGAGGAGGAACAGAATGAGGGGAAGGAGGAGACAGTAACATTTCAACTTGGGCAAGTCGCTACAGCTTTGGACCTCAGTTCCCTGATCTGTCAAAGGCTACTGCACTTGCCTCTCTTTTTGTGACGATGAAGCGAAACAACAGATAAGAAAAGATCTCAACAACTGTGAATTGCTATATAGATGGAGGCGTGAAGATTCAGTAAAGATATTATGTATCAATAAGTCATGTGACCTTTCACAGCGGGGCAAATGCTGTGTGCATGTGAGTGGTGCGTGCCCGGGGGGCGATGGTGCTCACCCTGTAAAGTGATGCAGGTCTGGCTCCGTAATGTCTCACCTGTGGGGTTTGGCTCTCCAGTTCCATAGACTCACACCTGCCCTGCAATAAACCAGTTGATATCCATATTGTTTGCCATGTTTCACCCCGTGAAGCAGAACTTCCCATCCTTGTCAGCAGTTTGAATGAGTGATGAAGCCAGATGAAAACTGTTTAAATATGCTAATGGGCTGACAGGAGATTAAATGGAGCCCTTAACAAATGACTCTCCATCCAGCCCCCAGTGTCCCCACCCGACACAGCGGCACGTTCATAGCACTGATATTCCTGCCCATCGGGAGTAAAGACCATACATATCCCGGCCTTTGCTCTTGCTGGCCACCGTGAGCCTGTGACAGCCAGAGAATTATCACACCTTCTTTGCACATTATCCCTCTCTCTCGGTGGCCGTGGAGGTGGCTTTGTGAGACTGCCCTGAGAATTACTGCCTTGCTGATCTATCTGTTCCTGGGCCACTCTCCTGGGCTAGTGACAAAAAGGAAAAACCAGTTAGAGCACTTAGATAGCAGTGACAAATTTCTCATATTTTGGGTTCATTTGAAACATGGTAAGAATGAAAGTTTCCTGCAAAGGCTTGAAATGTATGAGAACTTGAATACTGAAACTTAAAAGGTACATTTGGGGTGATTCTCGACTCATGCTTGATGTTTGGGGAAAGATGTTTCGGTGGAGTAAATTAATTAACACATCAGCTGCTTATTTTGTTTTGGTTGGTGATAAAACCTGATTGACTTCGTGCTCCAGGACAGTGTTCCCCCAGGTCTGAATGATGTGGGTCTCCTGTAAAGGACCCTCTGCTCCTCATGTAGCTCCCACTTCCTCTTCCACTTTGAACTCCTAGGTCCTCCTGAAGCCTCCAGGCAGGAAAAAGCAGTATAGCCCCTCTTACCAGAGGGTGCTTCTACCACGACCTGGAGACCATGCCGAGAGCTTAGCTAGGCTGATGCCTCGAAGATGATGCTTTCCCTCAAAATCTGTTCCTGTCTCCCTCATTGTCTCCAGACCAATAGCTGAATCAGGGTTCAGTATAGTCCAACTGGAGAAATACAGTTTCTGCTATGGGAAAAATGCCTGCTCAGTGGAAAAGTTGTAGGACTGAATGATATGAACTGATAGGAAGCAAGAGAATGCGTGGGGATGGATATTGAAGGTGATGGCGGGAGGGATCGAATACAAGGTGAAAAGTGGCAAGTTGATGAATGTGGGAGCATCCTTTTGTGATTCACAACTGAGATTACTGGCAGGAACTCTTGGAGCCGGTCCTAATATACAGTTGAGATGACTCCTTGAAGTTTGAATATGAGGAGGAACACAGTAAATGAGAGATTCCAGAAGTCTTTTGTCAGGGATTCTCAGAACAGCTCAGGCGGCTCAGGGAAGTGTGCGATTGGAGTGGATTTATTGCGTGAGAAGGAAATCTGATTCGTGTTCCCTAAACAAGCGCAGAGGACACTCATTCACCGTGGTGATAAAGACAGCATGAGCGAGGGAGCCCCCAGCATCTTTGAGAAGCCAGAGGTGGCTGTCCTCTGTAGGCCAACATCGACAGTAGAAAATATTGCCGAGGAGCTGGGCTGCCTGTGGTCAATAGGGTGATAGGATTCCGAAAAAACAGACGGCAAGAGGCAGTTCTTAAGTGTTAGAGGCTAGTGGATGTAAATAGCATAATGGGCAACAAGGCTGAACAGGTGACCAAAGATCCCAACCCCCAGGGGGCTCTGGTGATGAAAAAAAGCTGGACTTTTTCAAGATTCTCTGACCCAAAGAAATCTGCGGTGATGGCCAGTAACTCATGATTATCTTAGGATAAGACGTGTAGGTGCTGAGTATCCTGCCTGACTTTTGTGATCAGAAAAAAATCAAAGTGTTGATGAAATACTTTGATCCCTCACCGAGTTTCTGTATCTGAGCCAACTCTCATGCTTAGATTGAATGGAAAGCTGAGTTCCTTTGAAGAAGGACTCTGTCATTTCTCTGCCCATATTTAAAATAATATTCCCTGACCCCTTCCTAAAGGGACGTGTGGCCATTTTCTAGAAGAGCCGTACACTGAGGTAAGAGGAATATGCAGAACTCGGGCTGACGCTGATATCAGGACCTCTAACTAGTGTGGAGGTGTGTGAAGCCAGGTGACAGATGAGGTTGTGGCCAAGTCTATCCATCTCACAGCTCACACCTCAGACTCACAGCATTTATCTCTGCACTTTACACAGTGGCCACCTGCTGAAGCAGCTCAACCTCCCACTGTTAGACACTGTCAGATGGCTGTAACCTCTTGGTTCCCTCCTTTGGTTAATTGCAGATCTCTCAAGGGCATGTCCATGTGTGTAAGCGTGAGGGGGGAGCAGGTGCAGGCGAGGTGGGGAGAGATTTTGTCTTTTACCGAGATTTCACTTACCCTATCGTAAAAAAATAATAATCCATTGCAAGGAAGCTGTCCCTCGTATCCATCAAATCATGGCAGGAACAAAGTTTATTCATACATTAAGCTTTTATTCTTGGAGTTCTTGAATTCATAAGAAGATAATAATATCTGGCTCCAGGCTATCAAGAGAACTCTTTACAACTGATTCTCAACCGTGGCATTAGTCACTAGGAATATCACTAAATCTCATTTGTCATTCTTCTATGACATGACAAGCTCTAATATATTTACAGTGTAGTCATGCCGATGGGAGGTTACCTTGTTCCTTCTGAGGGTGTGTAAACAAAGCGCTTCCCAGCATACTTCTGTACCAATGCAGTTTTTTTTGCATGTGTGCAAGGAAGGTGGTGGACCCATGTTGGCTAGACAAGTGGTAGCGTCCGACTGAATGCCCTTCAGGGAGATGGAGTAAATAACTTTTGACAGTCTTGTCTAGAGGTTTCGGGATTTTTCTTCACAGTGAATTTTGGTCTACAGTCATAATACCAAGTTGGTCACTGTGATTGTGATTTTATACAGCTTGATTTCTGACTTAACTTTGCTATACTTTCCATTGCTCAGAAGGTGGAGGAGACAGTGAGAGGAATGTTATTCTGAGGAAAGATTATGAGCAGAGAGAACCTGGGGCAAAGTGCCTGTGTCTTGGAGAAATTCATAAAAAGCATAGTACGGGCATTTACAGACAGCTGCCCTGGAGCTTAGCAAAGCAACTTCATATGATTCCAGGTCAGAGACTTAACACTAAAATATTCCTTAAGAGGGAAGAAAGATTAGAGAAAGCTGAAATTCTGGCAAAATAGTTGTGGGAGGAAACATAGGATAATGCAAAGGGTGTGGGTTAGGGGGTTATTTTCATCTTAAATCCTATCTCTGTGACTTTCTAGTTTTCCCCTTTCTGGGGCATCTAGAGGCTGGCTCCTTCCTTATCCCCCCACCTCAGAATGTGACCTTATTTAAAAATAGGGTCTTTGCCGATGTCATCAAGTTAAGACAAGGTCATTAGGATGGGCTGGAATCCACTATGACTGGTGTCCTTATAAAAAGGGTAGATTATGGACAAAGAGACAGACAAGCACAGAAGGAGGACGATGTGAAGAGATGCAGGGGGAGGGAACGCCATGTGACCATGAAGGCAGAGACGGCGGTGATGTGTTTACATCCTTGTGGGAGCCCTTGAATGAGATGCTTCCCCACAGCAGTTCTCAGTCACATGCTCTGCTGGAGCACCACCTTCCCTGGGTCTGTGGGGTACAACGCCCTCAGTAGTGCTAGAGTAGCTCGGGGCTGGTATGGGATGGGCTGGGAGCCTGGCTCTGGCGTTGGGTGTTCTGCGGGGACAGCATGGCTTTTGCCTGGCGTCTCAGAGTCACCTTTTTTCACTGCTTCCCCTCTTTCCTCAGGTGATCTTTACCCCACCCCCCTCCAACTTTACAAAAATCCTCCCAGCTCCTTCTTTAGTTCTCAAAATACCATGCATATTCACTCGCTTATTCAATAACTATTGATTGATCACTAGCTAAATTTCAGGCATAGCTTTAGGCATATTTCAATTAAACATGACATGGGGTGGTCTCTGACACCACTCATCAGAAATATCCGAGCCCAGGGAACTATATTTAATATGCTGTGATAAACCATACTGGAAAATAAGATGAAAAAGAATATATATATGAACAACTGAGTCACTTTGCTGCACAGCAGAAATTAAACACAACATTGTAAATAAAAAATATTTCATTTTCAGAAGACGTGAATGGATATTTTGCAATGGCAATAAAATAATTTTTGCTTGTTGAAAAAAAAAGAAATATCCGAGCCCAGACCCCTGTTGACAACAGTTGGGGTCCTTGTCTGGGTAAGTCATACGGTGGTGATTGGACTTTGAGAGGAAGTCGCTGGTCCAGGATTGCGCTCTGGGTGTGCTGTAGGGCGAGGAGACTTGTGTCGGGAAGGTGGCCACACTCAGTGTGTTCACACCTGCCTTCCATGGGTAGCAGCCCCGAGCTTGTTCTGCACACACACGGAAGAATTGTTAGACACTTCTGTTCTTTCTTGCTCTTAAAGATACTTAAATCTGTTCATCTTTCTAGCTGTCTACCCTCCTCACAATAGTCAGTGAAGAATCCTGTCAGGTATTTGGTTAAGTTGAATATTTCTTTATTAATATTAAAATTCATTCCCAGAACTGATGTTAATATTCACAGCGTCAGAAGTAGTGACCAAAACCACAGTCTATAGTACAAAGTATATTAATTGTTCTAGGGTACTCAACTTTTTTTTTCTTCATCTTCAAAATCTTAACAGGAAATGCATTTTCTCTATTTTAAAGAATCTTATTTTTCTGTTTCACCAAAAGGTGGCAGCAGATTTTAGTTTTGGGGTGTATGTCTTTCCCAGGAACTAGGCCTGAAGACCTTAAAAGTACCACCTTCTCATCCCCTTGACACTCCTCACCCCAAAATTCCCCCCCCCACACACACACACAGCTCGAGGGAGAGAGGAAGGAGCCGTTTTTTTGTTTTGTTTTTTAAAATATTTTTAATTAATTAATTTACGGCTGCATTGGGTCTTCGTTGCTGCACGCGGGCTTTCATTGCAGTGGCTTCTTTCTTCGCGGAGCACGGGCTCCAGGTGTGCGGGCTTCAGTAGTTGTGGCTCGCAGGCTCAGTAGTTGTGGCTCACGGGCTCTAGAGCGCAGGCTCGGTAGTTGTGGCACACGGGCTTAGTTGCTCCGCGGCATGTGGGATCTTCCCGGACCAGGGCTCGAACCCGTGTCCCCTGCATTGGCAGGCGGATTTTTAACCACTGCGCCACCAAGGAAGCCCAAAAGGAGCTGTTTTATAAATGGTTTGAGACTTGGTGCAGGAAAGAGTGCTTGGGAGCGGATGATGGAGTCTGACAGCAGAAGAGGGAAATCCTGGTCTAGAATAACTGCTGGAGATTCTCTTAGCCATGAGTCGTGAGCAGCTAATACTCCATCCAGACAGAGGAGTAAATGCCTCGTCCCGGAAAGGAGAGCAGGACAGCAAATCACAGCCTCCACTACAGGGAGGCCAGGGATCGCTCCACCAAGAGCAAGGACTTCCCGTCCTTGATGGGATCAGGAGTTTGCATCAAAGGATAAAGCAATGCAGTGCTTCTCGCCAGGAAAAAAAAAGTTAGCTGAACTTTTAGTGCATTTAGTGATGTAGTTGACATATTCTGGCACAAACTCCTTATCTCCTCACGAACTGGAAGATTTTGCAAACTGGCACTGTCAACAAGCCGCTTTGAGTAGCGCTGCAATGGACCAGCTCTGTTCCCAACAAACAGGAATTCACTCTGGGTCATTTCCTTACCAGCTCTATTTGTGAAGTTAATGTTCCTTTGACTTCCAGAGTCTGGGGACATAAGCTTTGCCCACTCTCTGCTTTCCTAACACTGTTTTTCTTTTTTTCCCCAGGGTGGGGAGGTTGATTCATCTTAGCAGATCTTGTCAGATTGTGTCTGACTACATCTATTTTGTCTTCCCAAATGTCCAGTCTTTGTCAACTGAGAAATATTTGAAGTGCTGACAAGGCTCTTACGGACAACACACCTATTGCTGCCGAGTCTAGAGGATTAATTCTTCTTAATTATGTTAGTGCTGGGCCATCATTCAAGTTTATTGATGCTGTCTGGTCATGTCTAGGAGATTTATAGGTATCTAAATCCATCTTACATAGACGAGACCTCAAACAACTTGGCTATCTTTTCAGAGTCTTTGTGCATGAGGCAAAAGTTATGCAATTATTACAGAAAACTCCTTCATAAATAAGCACTTGCTTCTCTAAGTTTCCTCTCTGGGCCTGAAGGGGAATTTGGGAATTGGGAATTTGTTTGCAATTCCTGTTTCTTTTTTCCCCAGCGGCTGAGTTAAAACCCACTCTCTCCAGTCAAAGTGTTTCATTTCTAGTCCAGGGAATATTCTTGAGAATTATATCCAAGTTCATTAGGCAGAATTTAATTATTTTTGTGTACAGGGCCACTGGCTTTCATATCATCAAGTATGAAATGACTGGATTTCAGACAGTCAGAAGGAAATAGAGAGAATATAGGATAACAGACTCATGGACGTTGGTGCTGAAATGAACCTGGGTCAGCCCAGGGTACCTTCATCCTGGCTGCAAATCGCTATCCTTGGAGACTGAGTGATGCTGAGTCAGGAGTGATCTTCCAGCATCTGTACATCTCTAAAGACTGACAGATGATTCTTACGTTCATGTAGGTTTAAAAACCATGGATGAGATCCTCTCTCAATCTAGAGAGGGGAAGGACACCGGAGGTGCAGAGCTGTGTATGTGCAGTGAGTGTATGTCTCCAGGTTTTCATCAGTGGGGATTTGAACCCAGGCCTTGGGAAAGGACCATGAAGCTAGGGCGATGGGGCTGTCCAGTTCAAACATTCTAGCAGTAAGCATTTGAATGAAAACTCTGTGCCAAGTCCTGTGCTAAGCTCGTAATGCATTATCTTTTAAAATATCACTATAACTCTATGCAGTGAGTATTATTATCATCATTTTGTCTGTGGGAAAACTGAGACCCAGAGAGGTTTAATAACTTGACCAAGATGACATAAATAGTAAGCAGAAGTCAGGGGATGAACCCAAGCCTTCTGGCTGAACATTTTCTGTTCTTACCCTCCCTGCTAGAGGAAAAAAAAGACCAATTAGGAGACCTGCGGGGGACCACCTGTAGTTTCCTTCGGAGGACAGATTATATAACATATGTGTGTCAGCATCCATAAAAATTGAAGTATGGTGGTTGGCAAATTTATTATAATTATCATTGTGCAAGAAAAGAAAACCATAGATAATGGAATGGGGAGAAAAAGAAGGATTAGAGGAAGAAGAGTGGGGGAAGTGACGAATGGTCGATGGTCACCAAGAAGAGACTGATCAGTGGGGCACTTTCCTGGTCCCATAGACTCAGAGCTGGGGGTAGTGGGCGGGGAGGACAGCATACACCACGCAGGGCCACAGGGGGGTGGCACTTGGGAACAGACTGAATGCACAGGGGCTGTGAGAGGCAGGCTTTGTCGTGACAGGAGGGTGGAGTGACCCTGGTTCCCATGAAGTGATGAAATTGGTTTGTCTGATAGGGAACCGAAACCCACTACTCACGGATAAGCAGGCACTCTGCCTGGTCCCGGCAACAGGAGAGTTATTCGGCTGGAGGGGGTAGGGGACTCAGAGCGCTCAGGCCATTTGAGGGCTCCCACTTTTACCAGATGTCAAGTCAGCATCTAACACTGAGCGTGAATTTCCGGCCTCAGCCCACAGCCATTCCCCCTTCAGAAGGCTGTGTAATGACAAAGCTGGGATCACAGTGTAAAACCTGAAAACACGCCATCAATGTAGAATGCTCTTAAGAGGAGAGCTGGAAGCTTGCTCACTGCTAATTTGTTTTCTTTCCATAGCCATGCAGAGTTATTCAAATCTGACATTTTAATTTAGCTTTACAGCCACGTATTAGTTTTTCCAAGTCTACCTGAGTGTGAGCCACACAGCTCACACCTACTCATTCACAACTCCTCTGGGAGTCACCTCGTCCTCCTGCCCTTCTGCCAAGTGGGACCCAAGACTGGGCCCGATCCTATGAAAGAATTTCACACTTAGATCTTCTTGGAAAAAGTCCTACCCAAAGACCTGGAGGGAAAAGTCATGTTAGAACCAGAGGTAAAAAATAAGGGCCAAATACAATTTCAGATTTTCCTTAAAATATCATTTTTATGTTCAGCTGGCATGACTCTTTCCCTTATTTGAACTCATAAAATAAAAACTAAAGTGTAACTCTATTCCCCAAATACGAGGGCGCTCGTGATCCTCTGGGGGGTAATAGCTGCTTACAGATCATGTGGTCACCTTGAATGGGACGGGAGGTGTGTACTCGGGGGTGGACCACGGTGAATTCGAAATGTAAGTGCCAGTGAAGCATTTTATTCAGGCTGAAATGGACGTGATTCAGAGCTTTGCGTGGAATCTTTACTCTTGATTTACAAAGGGAGATTAAAGCAAGAAGCAGTGAAGTAATGGTTTATGGATTCGTAGATGAGGGGATAAAGTGGAATATAAAATGGAAAAAAATTGTAGTCCGAAGTAACAGGCCTAGATTTGAGTCCCAACTCCATCCATCACTCACGGTGTGGATTGAAAGGCAAATCATTTCTCCTCCTTCTGCCCCAGCGTCCTTATTTATAAAATGGGTACCTCACCAGCTGCCCAGTAATCTCACTGGATGTGGGGAATCAAAGGATGAATGATTTAAAAAAATTACTGTTTTAGAAACTGTATGCACATCTTTTATTTTTTGTTTTATTATCCTCAGTAGCAGCAGTGGCAGTTTGGGAGATGGGGGTTCCATTCGTGTGGGAGCTAGGGGGTCAGGAGGCATGATGTGTATTTCAGGTTTCTTCTCAACCCAAAGGGCATCAAGCATGGCTGCATCGTGGAGTTTTGTTCCTTTGCTAAGCAAACGTGGAATGAATGCAGTGGGGGAGGCTTCTGGAGAACAGTGAACACGACCATGCAGCAGAGGTCCCCGGGGATTTACCAGACTGCGGTTAGGAGACAGAAGGTGTGCTGTCCCCATTGCCTGTCCCCGTGAGAGGCGTCCCTGGGCCGGGATGCTCTGGATGTGATGGGAGCAACGTTCCAGAAAGGGAGCTTGCTCTCTGGTTTTCCATCTGGTGGGCAGCGCTAGAGCAACCTCATGGTGGGAGGGCAGAGGATGGCTTGGGGGGTGGCAGGCTGGCATCAGAGACAGCGTTCATGGGAGAAACCTGAGAAAACCAGCACCCAAGGCCCAAGCAGCTGGAGTCTGGAGTCCTGGGGAGACCTGTTTAGAAAATAACGGAACAGTTCAAGACTTGCTTTGCCTTTGTCCACGTGCTAAACCCTGGGGAGGGGGTGTGGGTGGTGATACTTAAATGCACAGAGGGTAGGGCGTGGTGTTTTACATAAATCCACATGCGATCTTCACAAAACGCTTGGAGGTGGATATTCATCTTTGAGCCTGGGATTTTTCATCTGTAAAATGAAGGTACGTGCCTTGCTCAAGGTGACAGATCTCGTAAGTGGCAAAGTATACATTCAAATGCAGATAAAGCCTGTCCAGATCATTCAATTGTATTCAAGGGGTTGAGTTCCAGAAGTTGAATATAAGCTGGGGCAGGGCCCTAAGCAATGAAAACAAATGTGTCGAAGTTCCGATTTTTAGTTTCTGTGCTCACACGTGGTTGCCTGCCGACTGGGTAATCCCAAACGGCCCATGGGTGGGATTTACATGGTATGTGGAATGTGGGTCTGCGCCACACCACAGATGAGAGGGGGGCTGTGAAAGGATAGGGTTGGGGGGAAGCATTAGGGGCATGTAGGTTTGGATGAGAAGGGGGAGGGGACAGGTCATGGGCATGGGGCAGGTGGCACATTGCTATTTTTTCTGGTCCAAAGACTATTTCTTTGGTGGATAATTCAGGTCAGAGTGGTAGCAGGGGTACACCTCTGTTTAATTGGATAAGGATGCCCTAGGAAGGCATGCACACCCCAGTTGGCCACAGTCCTCACCATTCCTTTTGCAGGGCATCAGCCTGTCCATTTGTTACCCTCCTGGGCCTTGCTTTCATTTGGCTTGGGACCTGGTCTAGCCATTTGTTTATAGAGCTCTGGAAGAGTCCCTTCTGCAATATGTTTTTTCTATCTTTCTTTTTTTTTTGCAGTAGAGTTGATTTACAATGTTTCAGGTGTACTGCAAAGTGATTCAGTTATATATATGTTCTTTTTCAGATTCTTTTCCATTATAGGTTATAACAAGATATTGAATATAGCTCCCTGTGCTATACAGTAGGTCCTTGTTGTTTATCTATTTTATATATAGTAGTGTGTATCTGTTAAACCCAAATTCCTAATTTATCCCTCCCCACCTTTCCCCTTTGGTAACCATAAGTTTGTTTTCTGTCTGTCAGGCTGTTTCTGTTTTGTAAGTAAGTTCATCTGCATCATTTTTTTTTTTAGATTCCACATATAAGTGATACCATATGATATTTGTCTTTCTCTGTCTGACTTCACTTAGTATGATCATCTCTAAGTCCATCCATGTTGCTGCAAATGGCATTATTTCATTCTTTTTTATGGCTGAGGAATAGTCCATCGTATATATGTACCACATCTTCTTTGTCCATTCATCTGTCTATGGATACTTAGGTTGCTTCCATGTCTTGGCTATTGCGAATAGTGCTGCTATGAACATAGGGGTGCATGTGTCTTTTCGAATTAGAAGCAATAACGTTATTTCTGCCTCAGCACCTGGAGAGGTGTTGTTGGCTGGTCCCTGGCAAAGATTTTCCCTTTTCCTTTCCTAAAAGGAACTCAGTTTATTTTATTTATTCCTTCGTCTCATAGCCCAAGTGCTACAGGGAAAGGACACCGCACTCGAGGGGTGGCCTGATTTTTCTCTCCTTCTCTTTTCCCCATGATTGGTTGAGGAAGGACTAATGTAATTCTGGCCAGTGGGATGTGAGGAAGGGTTTTCTAGAGCCTTCTGGAGAAGGAGGTTCCTCACTCTGGGAAAACTACCAGAAGCTACTGAGGTCTCTTCACAGGCATTCTGAGGAAGCATGTAGCTGCACACAGATGAGGGAAGCAGCATCTTCCTTGTGAACAGGTGAGAGAGAAGAACCTGTGCTTCTGGTGACAGCAGTGAGCTGCGATTAACCAGCTGTCAGATCTACCCCACCTGCAGACATTCAGTTACAGAGCCAAATAACTTCCTTCTCAGGTTCATTCAGATTGGTTCCATTCGGTCCCCTTTGCAGCCAAAAGTATTGTAACATTCATCACCCTTGATATAGATCATTAGTTTTTTGTGCTTCATGCCCTGGATAGTCCCAAACATTTTTCCTCTGTGCCATATGCAAGGTAGAAAAACAAAGGATGGCTTAACGGTTGCCGGCTCGCCTCTAACAACCTGGCACAGAATTGGATGTGATATAAATGACCAGCCATGGGAAAGCACAAGATCTCTCCAAGTACTAGATGTCCTTCCTTAGAAGAACAGGAAAAGAAAATTTAAAACCCTCTGAATTTGGAAAAAAGGAGATATAATTGTATTTTTCATGATGTTATTGGAAATCCCATAAACACTAGTTTAAAGTATTAACAGCCCTGACTTTTACAACGCCACCAGTAATATCTCAAGCAACATTAAAACCTCTAAATCAAAACTAGGTTTAATTCTGTAAAATAAGTGTATATGTATAAGTGTGTTTGTCTGGGTAGACAGTGAGAAAGAGAAAGAGAGATTTAGGTGTCATCTCAAAAAATTAATGCAACTGAAATTAGGGCGTTTGTAAACCATAAAAGTTTGGGAATGTCTAACAATTATTTGAAAAATAGCTAATTACCTGGTTAATTAAAAATAATCCCTTTGCCTACCCATAGCCTTCTTAGTCGAATATACTAATTTATAGGCTAAAAAGCAGATTGAAAGAATTCGAAGCTGCACATAGCCATTCTTTCTAGTCCAAAGACTTTTCTCCAGTAGATAATTCAGGTCAAAGTGGCAGCAGGACTATGTCTTTGCAAAGATAAAATTAGATTTTCTTGTTACTGCTCCCCCAGAATGGGGAGATCGTATTGTATTTCTTTTTTTCCATCACAAAGTCCAGGAGTAGACAGCTGCATTAGTGATCCCGAGAAATGCCAACAAGCAGTTTTATTACTTTAAAAGAAAATGCTTCTGAAACAGCAGGTGAGGATGTTGACAGGCAGGTGCCGAGCAAGGGGGGCGATGACATGAGTCTGCTCGTCATTCCTCTTACAATTTGCTGCCGATGCAGGTTCTGACTCCCAGCTAAGCTGGGCGGAAGCAGGAGAAGAATCGATCGCGGCGGTAGTTTCAGTCGCGGAGCGTGCGTGTCAGTGACACACGCATGCAGATGGACGTGCCTCCCGTGAACACAGAAAGGAGAAAGGGCAGGAGCCTCTCTGACTTCCATGAAGCACCATGTCCAGGAAGCGAACACAGCCCGTGGGGTTGGGGCGATGGCTTGTGGCCAGTGGTCCACAGGGAAAGTAAAACCAAACCTGGACCTCCGTGGTCGGTACCTGTGCCCCACGCGCTGCTCTCTCCTCACTCCTCCCCCAGACTTAGAGCAAATCCCAACTTGAAAAATTTTCTATGGATATTGACCTCTGTCAAAAACATGTCGAAAAGGGGCTTCACACTTGGTTTTCTTTTGTTTTATTTCTTATTATATACAAACACAAAGAACTGCTAAGTTCAATTCTGGTAGAGTTTATTTCCAGTTCCACATCAGAAGCCCTTTACATTTGGAATGACTGTTTCATCTTGAATCCTTCAAGTATGCTTTAATCCAAAAATTTAATCGCACTGAGAAAGTTCCCTGTGCAACGTGGCCTTTTATGTCAATCCCTTCTTATGTGTCCGTCATCCAGTGAATGAAATGAACATGAGATCTATCGTACATGGCATCAAGGATGTGGGTAATCCAGGATGAGGGATGGCTGAGGCCATTTCTCCATCAGATGCAAAAATGGATTTTACATGAAAACCAGAGGTGCTCCAGAGCTCCCTGATCATTTTTGCACCTCGGTTTCAGCTGAGAATAGGTGATTTGTGCTTTCTCTTCCCTGGGAGATGGAAACGTGTATTTAACTTTTAATAGTAAATACAAAGGATTTGGCTTTTTAGTATATGAACCTAAAACAAGGCATTGGAAGGGAAGGTGGAAGAGATGGAGTTAGGATTCATTGGGGGTAATCATATTCTAAAGACAGAGGGAAATTTCAGATTGAGACAGAGGATTTCACCCAGGAAATACATTTTGCGTTGCACTCATACCTCAGATCCAAGGCACCTGGGAATAGAATGGCCCTTTAGATCCTTCCAACTGTTTTCACGATCAAGGGGATCATCGAACATCTTGATATTCCACACAATACCATACTGGTCCATAATATTGGTGACAAAATGCTAATTGGATCTGACCAACAGCAAGTACCCTAAATGCCCTAGTAGTTCACACAGGAGCCAGGGGATGAGAGAGGAAACTCCATGAATATTTGGGAGCCTGTCACATCAAGAAGTTTATGGGGTCTGATGACCTGGGGCATGGCAGGATATCTCCTATAAGGTGAATGAGAAAAGATTGCACCTTGGCGTGCTTACTGCTAAGAAAGAGGCACTGTGCCTGGTGTGCCTCTTCAGGTTCTGGCGGTAGCATATACCACTCTGGGAATATCACCTGAACCCACTCATTGGGTGAGTGGGAAGACTGTCAGTTTCAAAAGAGGCCGAGCAAGAAGGCTCAGCAGAGAGTCCAGGCTGGAGTTCAAGTTATCCTGCCACTGGAGCCACTGAACCTAGAAGGTCTGGCGGTGCTAGGAGTATCCATACAGGATAAGGATGCTTGTCGAAGCCTTCCAAGCACAGTAGAGGAGCAGTGACCAAGAACCCTGGGGCTCTAGAGCAAGGCCATGCCTTGCTCAGCAGAGAGCTACTCTCCACTGGAGAGACAGCTCCCCAAGGGTAAACTTGGTGTGAAGTTGCCTGTCTCCTGCCCTTTGTGTCATGCCTTGGAGTCAACTGATGGATGGGTTCTGTACCTAAGCTAGAGACAAACATGCCTGGACTGGACACGAGGGGCTCAGAAGCCCTGCAGGAGGCTTATCCAGACCTCTGTCCAGTGGGAGTGCTGCGTATTGGACCAGCCAGATACTTCTTAATAGAGAAGATGATTCTGGAAACAAATACAGGTGTATCCCACTAGCTTATGTTGCTGAACTGTATCACTAGGTCTCCATGAGGCAGGATGCACGTCCCAGGTTTCAAAATGACTGTACAGGGACTTCCCTGGTGGTGCAGTGGGTAAGACTGCACGCTCCCAATGCAGGGGGCCCGGGTTTGATCCCTGGTTGGGGAATTAGATCCAGCATGCATGCTGCAACTAAGAAGTCTGCATGCCGCAACTAAAAGATCCTGCATGCCACAACTAAGACCTAGGGCAGCCAAAATAAATAAATAAATATTTTTAAAATTCTCATTAAAAAAATGTCTGTACAGCTAAGGAGGAGACAATATCCCATCCTGCATCACGTTCCTTTGTGTCTTTGCCTTGAAACACCACTCTTGGCGGTCAGCTGGGCACGTCTCCTTACTCACTTAGAGATAAATTGTCTGTGTGACCCTGGAAGGAAGTCTCTGCAGGCATTTTACCGGCCTTGAACTATGTGCGAGATACAAATGCTACTCATTTCCTAGGAAGAAGTCTAAGCAGACGTTCAATTGAGTCCTTATTTGTGTGGTGTTGGTTTCAATTTGCACAGAGTGGACTGCAAATTACAATTGTACCATGGTCAAAAGGTTGACTCTTTTTGGAAAGTGAAGAAGTAGTATTGGCTGGGACTCTTTCGTTTACAAATAACTCCAATTTTAATTGCTTTAATTAAGAAAGGCAATTTATTGGGTGACCTAGGATAGATCCAAGCATGGCTGGATCCAGGAACTCACATAATTAATCCATTCAAGGTGTTTCACTCCCGTCTCCCTTTCCCTTTGAAGACTTTGGTTTTTTTAGGCTTTGGTTGTTCCACTTAGCAAAATGTGGCAGGCTTATTGCTAGCCCTCTCACTGTTAACAATTCCAGCAGAAAGAAGATCTTGTCACTGAACGTGCTAACATTATGTCCCTGAATTGGAACTGTTGGATCTTGTGTCATCCGGCCTCGAGAGCTGAGTGGTTTGGCCAGGCCTGGGTCACATGTCCACCCTTGGAGCAGAAGTTGGAGACAGCCCAACCCAAACAAGGGACAGAGAATGAGGAGACTGCAGTGTCCAGGGGGGTCGACTCTTTGTCTATCAGAAAAAGGGGAAATGGATCCTGAGCTGGTGAAACATCAGTGCCCACTCAAAGCAGCCCCATGTCAGCTGTAGGTTGGGAAGGCCTATCTTTAAGTCTAAGTGAATTAATAACGATCATTATTCCCTGGGGGGAATGCTCATCTTACTTGGGAGAAACTGCTTTCAAGCAGTAGCTTCTGACTCTGATCAGTTTGCTAATTACAATTATTTTCATTAAAGCAGGTGCTCAAAAGCCTTCCACCTGGCAACACATTGTTCATGGTTTGAGTTATTGGACGTGGTTGGGAGCTTTTAAAGTTGTACTTCTTGCTGAGTATTTGATCAATAATTTGAAGCAGTCAGGGGCAAGATCCACCTTAATGGAGTTTTGCTCTATCGCCATCACTCTTTGTTCTTTTATTCTGGGAACGTGCAGCTGATCAGTGGCTACCTTGGGGAAGCTGCGTGGGGCTGGGATCCCAGAGCGGCCCCTTAATAGCTTGCTCTTAGGGGATTCAGAATCTCCGAATCTCCATCTACTTATTAGGGAAGTGGAGGTACCCCCTGCCCCCCAGGGATACTGTGAAGCATGAGGGTGGGAAGGCCCTGCCCAGTGTCGCGGGCACGGTGGGAACTCAATTTATGGAACTGGCCTGAACCTGGCCGCTGCGAGCCCAGCGTGGGAGAGCTGGTGGGGCTTGGTGCCCTGCCCGCTGGTAGATGTTACAACCTGAGCATTGTGAATCGTGATGAGTCTGATGCTCCAGGGAAAGTGTATGTGTACCTGAGTGTAAGACAGTTGTTTTCAGGAGGAGAATTCAGTTGTGCGGTGAGGTTTGATTTTCAGCTTAGTCTTTGTGCACTGGGTGCACGCAGCCTCCGCCTTGGTATTTAGCAGGAAGAGGAAGCAACGGCTTCCCAGGCGGTGAGCCTTCTTCACGTTGCCGCAGTCTCCATTTCCAAACAGGAAGCGAGTAAAGTGAGCGCAGCCGGGAGGAGCTCGGATGCACCTCCCCGGCAGGATCCAGGGCTGTCTATCCACCGCAGTCCTCACCTTTCAAGGAACCGGGGGCTCAGATGAGGTCTCCAGCCTTCTGAGTGCGTGGTCACCAGGGATGCGGACTGGGGGCGTGGTGTATGAGTAGGAACCACGTCGTTTTGTTGTCCGAGGACACCCAGAGCCCTCAGCATGGTGTTGGGCGTGTCCAGTACTCCAGTATTTGCCACCGAAGCTGAGGATACCCACTATACCTGGCGGTGGTGCAGCCACTATGGAAAACGATATGGAGGTTCCTTACAGAACTAAAATAGTGTTACCGTGTGATCCAGCAATCCCACTCCTAGGCATTGATCTGGGCAAAACTATAAATTCAAAAAGATACATGCACCCCAATGTTCAAAGCAGCACTATTTACAATAGTCAAGAAATGGAAGCAACCTAAATGTCCATCGACAGATGAATGGATAGAGAAGATGTGGTACGTATACACAGTGGAATATTAGCCATAAAAAAGAATGGAATAATGCCATTTGCAGCAACATGGATGGACCTAGAGATGATCAGACTGAGGGAAGTAAGTTAGACAGAGAAAGACAAATATTATATGATATGACTTATATGTGGAATCTAAAAATTATACAAATGAATCTATTTACAAAACAGAAACAGACTCACAGACATAGAGAACAAATTTATGATTACCAAAGAGGAAAGCGGGGGAGAGATAAATTAGGAGTATGGGATTAACACATACAAACTACTATACATAAAATAGATAAGCAACAAGGATTTACTGTATAGCACAGAGAACATATTCAATATTTTGTAATAACCTACAATGGAAAAGAACCTGAAAATATATGTATATAACTGAACCACTTTGCTGTACACCTGAAACTAATACAATATTGTAAATCAACTATATTTCAATAAAAAAGAAGGGATGCTATCGTTCCTCAGATTCAGAGATATTAATTTGTCCAAATTCAAGTTTATTCAGTGCCTGAGATCACACTACTCCCATTTCCAGTATTTTGGCCTCAGAGAGTCCCCTGATGTGAATACTGGCTCTAAACTCACTTCCTCAAAGATAGGAGAGAAACCCACAGTGTGTGACCCCCTCCTTCTAGCTTGACCCCCTCCTGTGGCAGTTGAACCAGGAGAAGGGGGTCTGTCACCAGAGGATGGGGAGCTCTCTTGGCCTAGAGATACTGAAAACAGGGGGATTCAGGAGGACTGAGCTAGGGTACTTTTTGTTTCAGAGAGTGTAAACTTTAAAAAAATGATATAAAATCTCGTAACATAAAATTAACTATTTTAAGCGTACAGTTCACTGGCATTCAGTACATTCACAATGTTGTGACACCACCACCCCATCTAGTTCCAAACCATTTCCATCACCCCAAAAGAAAACCCTGTACCCCTGAATCAATGAGTTCCCATTCTCCCTCTCTCCAGACCCTGGAAAACAACAATCTGCTTTTTTTTTTTTTTATAATGACTTATTAGAAACCTGGTAATTCTTTTTTTTAATTTATTTTATTTTATTTATTTATGGCTGTGTTGGGTCTTCGTTTCTGTGCGAGGGCTTTCTCTAGTTGTGGCAAGCGGGGGCCACTCTTCATCGCGGTGCACGGGCCTCTCACTATCGCGGCCTCTCTTGTTGCGGAGCACAAGCTCCAGACGCGCAGGCTCAGTAATTGTGGCTCATGGGCCCAGTTGCTCCACGGCATGTGGGATCCTCCCAGACCAGGGCTTGAACCCGTGTCCCCTGCATTGGCAGGCAGATTCTCAACCACTGCGCCACCAGGGAAACCCCAACAATCTGGTTTTTGTCTCTATGATTTATCGATTCTGGAAACTTCATGTAAGTGGTCTCATATAACAAATGGTCTTTCATGACTGGTTGCCTTTACTTAGCATAGTGTTTTTGAAGTTCATTCATGTTATGGTGTATATCTGCACTTCCTTCCCTTTTATGGCTGAATTTTATTCCATTGTGTATATACCACATTTTGTTTACCTGTACATCTGTGAATGAGTATTTAGGTTGTTTCTAGCTTTTGGCTATTGTGAACAGTGCTGCTGTGATCATGTGTATACATGTATTTGAGTCTCTGTCTTCAATTTTTTTGGTATATACTTAGGAGTGGAATTGCTGGGGCATATGGTAGTTCTACATTTAACTTTTTGAGGAACGTCCAATCTGTTTCCTACAGCAGCTACACCATGTTCAGTTCCCACCAACTATGTATGAGGGCTCCAACTTTTCCACATCCTCACCAACACTTGTTATTTTCCATTTAAAAATTATCATTGTAGCCATCCTAGTGGGTATAAAGTAGTATCTCAGTATGATTTTGATTTGCACTTCTCTAATGATGAATGATGTGGAACATCTTTCTATATGCTGTCGGCTGTTCGCATATCTTCTGAAGGTGAACTTTTAAAGAAAAGTATTTTGTTTTCATCTAACCATTTTGGGAAGCATTCTTAGGACGTAAGAAACTCAACAAAACCTTGATAATGTGCTCTCTCTCCCCTGTGACTGTAAGTAGATGCAGGGTAGGGCTGAGAGTGGTGGTTGTGAAATAGAAGAGCTGAGTCTTCATACTCTCTCTGCTTCAGCCCTGCTTTCTCTTCCTGGACATGCTGCATTGGAAACGTTATTCTGTGCTGGGCAGGACATCTCAGCTTTTCCAACGCCCAGACATTGTTTTCTCGATTAGTTGGCTATCTGGTATCCTTCCAATAGGATATACGTAGGACAGAGCTGTGTACAGCTGTGCCGTGTAATAAAGTCTGGGTCCCTGGAGCTGCCCGAGATATTGCTTCAGTAAAGAGATCGTCCGAAGCTGGGCTGCAGCTTTATGCTGTGTCCTCTTTCATCCCCTCATGGGAGACCTCAGTGCTATTTGGCTTTCCCTGAGTCTCGAGCTAGCAATTTTAGACAAACTGCACATTTTTGGTAGGGCAGGAGATGGTCTATTCTCAGGCTCAGATGGATAGTAGATGTAAAATCAAAAGTTAACCACCAACAATATCGCAATTAAAACTTTTTTGAAAGACCAAAAGTTAGCTACCACCTTCATCTCCATAGTCACTTGGAGCATGACACGCCCCTACTTGAAAACCTTCCCTGGCTACTGCTTTCAAAGAAACGAAGCCCATGAAGAGTCCTGCAAGGCCTGCGTGAGGTGGCCCCTGCCCTCGTCTTCGGTTTCTGTCCCTCAAGCCCTCACCCCTGAGGCCCCTGTCACACGGACCCCCTTTCCCGTTGAACCTGCCCAGCTGTTCTGCCGCAGCCCTGAATGTGAAGCTGTCAGGACCATGGTCAGCGCCATGACCATGGTCATGTTCTCAGCATGGACACGCTGCGCTCACTTTTCCTGCATCTGTCTCCCTCTCATCCTTCAGGCCTGAGCTCACTAGGGAGGCCTTCCGCACCCACCTTGTAAAAGATAACACACCTCTTCCCTTGGTTCTTGCTAAAGAAGAAATTATTCTGATACTTGTTAAAATGGTGAGGAAGACTTTATTAGAGCTATTGTGTTAGGTGTCAACGCAATAGGGGAGAGAAATGGGGCTCAACTCCGAATACAACATGGACTCGTGGGGATTTATGGCCAAGGAGCAGGGTGGGGGGGGCCTGTGGACGGGAAAGGATTAGGAGGAGGCATCAAGGGTGGCGGGTGGTGGCTCTTCAAACTGGTCTAGCAGGATTCGGCTGAAGGCAGGCCAGGTGATCAGATATCACCTGTGGGACGGTGGGAGTGAGGCATTTGGTCAGATGCCAAGGGTAAGGGATTCTTTCTAAGTGGACTTAACAGGATTCTTGCTAAAACTGGGTTCTGCTGGCCCAGCAAGGATGGGAGCCAAGGTTAGTCTAGAGGAGGGCTCAGAGGAGCCCGAATAAAGTTTGCATAAGGAGAGAGGCTTTGTCCTTACTCACAGTTCTATGACCCTGTTTATTTCTTTTATTGCATTTATCCTGATCTGTAGATAGAACACTTACTATGATCATGTCTCTATTATTTCCTGTTTTGTCTTCCCCAGTAAAGCAGACACTCCTGAAGGCAGAGGTTTTTCACCCTTTTCAGCCCCATCCTTGGTGTCCGGAGTGGTGCTTGCTATAGCAGGCTTTCAGGAGGTGTGTTATCAGGCCGTGCTTGGGCCTTGGGAAGTTTTCCAGAAGTAACACGCGTGTGGAACGCGAGCCCTTTACTGTAGACAGCATACATGAGCAGAAAGGACAGCAGGGCTCTGGAGGGCTCTGCAAAAAGCAGACCCACCTGTCAGTCTTGACAGCTTACCTGCCCGATACCTGAAGACATGATTGTGGTCCACATTCCAACACCCACGGTTTAGGGAATTCCCTGGCAGGGCAGGACTTCTGCTGTGACTTATGGATCCCGGGAGTGGCATAAGCTGTTAGTTTTTCCATCTCTGACTTTGTCCTGACATTTCCTATCTCCCTCGTTTTTTCAGTGGCAGCCTTGGTACTTCACAGAAATTCAAGGAAACTCACCAGGGAAACTTCGGGGACCCCACCGTGGTGCAGAGTGGATGTATACAATAGCATTGAAGCCAGTGCATATGGGCAGCTGTGTTTTATTCACAACACTGGCCATTGTTATGTTTGTATAGCTTGATATGCAAGGCTTCTTATAGGAAATTAGTTTTCAACACTGTTAAGAGTTGGATTCCAACAAGCTTGGATAATATATTCCACAGTTGTTCTTGGCATCCGGAACTCTGCAGATGCTTCTGGCAGCTCTGTATGGGGACAGACACACGATGCTAGCTGCAGTGCAAAGGCTTTCTGTACTTTGTTGAGAACAAGGCCAACAATCTCAGCAGCGTTTTTGAGATATTGGCTCCTTTTATAAAACCCTACAGCAGCCTACAGATTTATTTATTTTTATTTTTTATTTTTTTTAATTCTTGAATTTTATTTTATTTATTTACAGATTTATTTTTGATGTTAGCATATGGCTGGCAAAAAATTCACAACCATCAAAAGGTTTTTGGCAGTGTAGATGTATACAGTGTGTGGCATTTGATTTTAAACTCGTTTACAAAACTTTTATTTTGGTCTTCACAATGCCAAACACCTGTTTCACCCAATACTCACTTTTCAAGTGGCTGTTTTAGTGTCATTGAGAGAACTTGGGTGTGCACATCAATCTTTATTGTAACAGGGGAGAATTGAGCATTGCAGTTGACCGTGGCCATTGCTGGGCTCGTCAAACAATATGCAGACACTTGTGGAGAAGTCTATGAGGGAGGGATTTCTAACACAGCCACTCACTGTGTAAACTAGGGAAGTTAATCAACTTCTGTCTCAGTATTTTATCTGTCAAATGAGCCAGTTTCTGTCTAACTACCTTGCGAGATTTTTATGAAGTCCCTACTCGATAAAATCCAGAGAGGCTAGCTGGGTAGCAACAAAAGCAACATCTGAGCTGAGATCTGTCTGGTGCAAGGTCACCCTTGCTCACACCGGCATGTTGGTGCCCTGCACATAGACGTTGGACTTCATTTAACGAGTAGAATGGAAGACCAAGTGACTTAGCATTTTCCAAGACGGCAGACCCAAGGCAAGTTTTCATCACCGGTGGGCTGCAGAGGTGCTATCCCAGGGCAGAGAGAGATGGAAAACGGTGGTGAGGGGCGGGTGGGGGGGAAGAGCAGGTCACATGGGACTGCCCTGCCCCTGCTTCACATGGGGCTGCTAGAAGACACCCTGGCACATCCTGGGGCACCTGGATGGCGTTGGACAGGCCATTCAGAGAATCGTGCTTGGGAACAGTCCATCTGAGGGAAGGGAGAGTAAGTTTTCTGCCGCTGGTCAAAGTTGGCTTCATGGAGGTTTACTTGCCCTTCCCCCTGGGTTGTCATCTGCCCCCCACAGCTGCCACGATGATGTGGCATTTCACCCCAGAGGCTCTGAGTGTCCTGCTGGAGTCTGGGCAGATGCGCAGGTTCTCACCGCAGCCCTGGCCCCTCGGAGGAGTGCACTGTACCAGAAGGAGGAAGGAGGTACAGGCTGGCCAGGCTCTGAGTCATGAGGCCACCGCATAAGCTGAAACAGAGAAGCCACTTGGATCCTGGAGTCGGAGGGGGGCTGAGGGAATTGGGGGAGCCGCACAAGGCTGACCTTCAAGCCATCTGAGGGACAGGGCTTGCATTTCTGAGGGTCAGACACATCATATCCCGAGGTTGCCTGATAGGGTCTTGACCAGTGGGTAAAAATCCTGTACTTGTAGCAGCGTGGGGAGGGCTAGCTTTCTCAAGTCGTAGGAGCCCAGTGCCTGTATTTTAGTAACCTTAGCTGGAAAGATGTCTTCTGGCACTTTTATTTTATGGGAAAGGGGCCTTAAAAGTCCAGTGCAGTCTACATCAGGCCATGAGCATAATCAGGGTTGGTGACTGTTCATATCGTTGATGAGAACTTTGGCCCCAAACATACCCTTTATTGAACAGCTTCTTCCCCCACTTATTGGATTTCCAGAAATACCATCTTGGTCACATTGAGTCAAGGCAATGCGCTACCTGGAGCAGTGGTCACTCCAGGTAGTCTGCACTGCTTGTTTGTTTTAAAGACGCAGCATCTTACCCTTGAAGCACTGTGCTAGATGCTAGATGTGGGGAGAAAAGTACAAGGGAGCTTGGTGTGTGGTCTGTGAAATTTACACCTGGTTAGCAGCAGTTCTAGTAGGTTGTCAGGTGAACTTCAGCCTCCAGGAGTCCTTGTGGGTCAGGTTAGGAAAGTTTGATGGGAAAAGAGATGACAGGTGACCACCATTTTATTCTTTGTTCGTATGCACTCGACTTTTTTAGGTGCCTCATATAAGAAGGATGAGTCACTCAATATTCTTCCTTCTCTGTCTAAATCATTTCATTTAGCATAACGCCCTCCAGGTTCATCCATGTTGTCATAAATGGCAGAACTTCCTTCTTCTTAAAGGCTGAATAATATTCTACTGTATGCATGTACCACATTTTCTTAATCCATTTATCCATCAACGGACACTTAGGTTGTTTCTATATCTTGACACCTGTGAATAATGCTGCAATGAACATAGGAGTGCTGATATCTCTTTGAGATTCTGATTTCAACTCTTCTATATAAATACCCAGAAATAGGATTTCTGAAAAATATGGTAGTTTGATTTTTAATTTCTTGAGAACCTCCATACTGTTTTCCACAATGGATGCACCATTTTGCATTCCCACCAACAGTGCACAGGGTAGGTACCATCATTTACCAACTCCCTTTTGTCAACTTCTAGAAGATTCTCATGGGCTTGGGATATTGTGTATATGTTTTTTTTTTTTTTTTTTTTCAGGATCCGAGCTTGGCAGCTTTTTTGAGATATGTGTGTGACTCCCACCTCCCTGTGCCCTTTTTATTTTTCAATGTTTCCTGGGTCACTAAATTTGTCTTAAGGTTGTAAGTGATACGGAAATGCTTTCCATCATTCAGAGTTAGAAATTATTGAATCTTGGACTTTAAATCTTGAGACACCTGTCATTTTACTATTTATTGGTGATTTTCCCCAACCAAACATCTGCCTCACACTTGCTTTTAATTTCAGTGGTCCTGAAAGATTCAGAAATCCCTGAGGGCAGAAATTTTTCATTTGTGATGCCAACATCAACTTAAGACATTTTGTAAATATTAGTGCCTTCAAAATAATGAAGTCTTGAATTTTCTCACTTTCATTAAAAACAACCACTGAAACAGAGCTTAATGCCTCCCAACTTTGCCCTTCTGTCAGGTTATAGCAGCTCAATAATACTGACTATGTAATTTATTTGTGGGAGGCATGTAAAGAAATTTCTATGTTCCTACTTTCATGTCTTTCATTAATTTGCTAACTTGTTGTCACTTTCTCATCACTCTTGGAATCACTCTGAGATGAAGTAACTTACAGAAGGTCACACATTTATATTAATGCTGGTAGGCTTGTCCTCTGGCAGCTAGGTGATTCTTGGAGAATTAGAGAATTCTTTTCTTCTTGTAGCTTGGAGAATAGCTAGCCCATCACCAGGTCCACTGGAGAAGTACACCAGGAATATTGTATAACTTACCCAATTGAAAATATTCAGCTGCTTCCCTGAGGGTACAACTCACCCCACAAGATGTAATTCAGACCAACATTTCTAAATACAAGGGGTGCGTGTAAGACCAATTAGCTCCAATTTCTGAGCCTTTGTTTATACTACTCTTCTTGCCTGGGATGCCCTTGCTTCTTTCTTCTTTCTTCTTTCTTCTTATTCAAAACATTTCCTACTCCTATTGCAAGGTCTGACATAAACTGTGCTTCTGCCATTAAACCCCATCTAGTTATGACACCCATTAATGAGCTGTTTTACTGAGTGTATTTACCACACTTCATGTTTTGCCATCCACTCAAGCCCTGAAAACAGCGTGTCTCACAAGACAGCATCACCTAAACAACTGGAGGGAGGAATGGCTTTCAAGTTCCTTGTTGAACTTGGCCATGGAGACACTGAGGAAGTACTCATCTGCGGATATTGTGAAAAAGTCCAGAAAGAATTTTTTGCCTTCCTATGCCAAAATTCAAGTTTGCTTACTTTACATTTTTAACCCAACTCCCTAATCTGCATTTGTGGCATTGTCTCCTGAAGTGCACTGGGCAGGAGTTGCCATAATGCACGTGAAGGGCAGTGCTGCGTGCCCCCAAGCCGGGGAGCGTTTCTGCCTGTGTGTTGTCACAGATGCCTTTGCCTGCCTCCCTTTTTTCTGGGGTCTTCATTTTAATTTGTTTTTAATTGCCTATTTAACACACCTAGCAATTAAGGTGAAATGGCTCTTTGACAAATGTGAGAGCATTTTAATTAGTGCTAATTGCTTTTGTTAATTAAAAATAATGCTTTATATTGTGTTATTGGTATTCTTTTTTCTTTTTTGAAGTTACCATGCCATATGTTGTATCTTTATAGGAGCTTATCAACATAGACTCTGTCACATTGTATACAGTTATATATATATATTTTTTTCACACACACACACTGTATTTTATTTTTACAAGAGATAAATAGACTGACACCAAGCATTGTAAATGGATGACCACAACAAAAGCAACAATGATTGCAATTACCAAACACGAAACACACTCATACTATGTCATAATATTGACATTCAGTCCAGTAATCCTCCACTGTAACAGCTCCTTTACTTTGCAGTGAAAATTGATTTGTACATTTTTTGCCTCTGAGTCCTTGTGGGATTTTTTTTTTATTCAAACAGAAAGTCACAAAAATTATAATCATCCTCATCAATTCACTCAGTCCCATGTAATTAATTTTTTTTCATCTTGATCTTTTGTTAGCACTTTTATGAATTCATCAGTTTTCCATTAGAGTTCTGAAAATGCTTATTCATTCAGTTCAGCAGTATAGTCAGTTACCAGAAACCTGTACTTGTCAGAGTCTTTTCCATGAATTCCTTGAAGATGAAACCCTTTTATAGGAACATTTTTGCAAAAGCATCAGAGTACACACAGAACTATCTGTAAATGACAAAAGACATAAAAATGACCACGGTTAAAGATTTGATGAAAGTTCATAATAATGCAATTGACAAGGAAATTTAGTTATTTCTGAGATATACATTTTAAAGTAATAACTAGAATTATGACTTATAACATTATACCAGAACATATAAGATTTTTAGAAATTTCATGTAATGTCTGAAACATTTATATTAACATATTTTCATACAAATAACCCAAAGAAAGTTTAGTATTAGTTGTTTGTTTGTTTGTTTGTTTATACTGCAGGCTCTTATTAGTCATCAGTTTTATACACATCAGTGTATACATGTCAATCCCAACCGCCCAATTCAGCATGGTATTCTCTTATAGAAAACTGGATTAATGAGTTCCAATCAATCCTGCTACAAAGGGACTTTGCTTTGTAATCATTGGGACTTTAGGGCATGCACTTCATGGAGAATGAAAACATACAGCAAGGACTTGAGGATAAGGTAAGAGGAGAGGTGGGTGATTTGGTTGCTGGCTTGGCCCACTCCCCCGAGTTTGGAAGTTCCCTGAAAGTCCTTGGTGAGGGGTGGTCTGGGCTGCTGCATCAGTAGGTTTTCAGCAAGGAAGAGGGACATCCTTAAATTAGGATAATTTCTAGAGGATTTAATAATGGGACTATTTATAAGGGTCTGGGCTGGGTAAAGGGGGTCACAATGGACAGAGCTGTTACCACCCTTAGGTCAGAGGGACGGGGGTGGGGGAAAGGTTACCAGAACCTGGAACCTGAAATGATAGATTCATTTAGGGAAGGCTGCTTTTAGAAAATCAATGACCATTGGGTGGGGGGTATGTTCAAATTGAAGCAACTTTGCCAGGATGGGTTCAAGGACTCATAGCCTGTCCTCACCTGCCTTTTCCCCTCTGAATTCCTGCTAGGGCACCCCAGTGGCTGAAACACCTGGGAGTCAGTGATGAGATTTCTATGAGTCAGACTTCTGGGGCAGAGAGCAGAGGGAGAGTGGATCTGTATAACTAAACACATATACCCAGCACCGCTATAGCAGAGATTCCTCGACCTCTAGACAAACCTGGGCTGCATGGACCAGAGGGCTGAAGGTCTGTATGGGAAAGGACTGGGGGAATCATTCCCGGGTGCACCTGCCAGAGCGTTGCAGGGTCCTTTCCCCTGGGGACACAGCCTCCGCTCAGCCAGTGTGTTTCAGGTTTGAGAAGTGGGTCAGTGAGGACACTGGGCGAGGTGTCATGATGTTTTCCTGGGCAGTTGCTCCCAGCCTCCTGTCAACCACATTGATGTCTTGTGGTTGCACAGACTGAAGAATACTGTATGTAGGAGTCAGTTATATGCCTGCTGGGCGTGTCCTAATCTGTCAACTCTTCCCATAGCGCTCAGGGCCATGCCCTTGTGTACCACCCTGATCTTGATACTTACCGCTACTGTCCTGCATCCACATTGCTAACAGGGAGCCTGATTCCATTAGGGCATCTGTGACAATCGGCCCCATCTGTAGAGTCAGACTTCACGTACCGGGTGCCCTTGTACCATTTATTATTATTACGTTTTTAATTGTAAATGAAATGTCTTCCAGGCCCTCCCATGCGGCATAGATATCTGGCGGGGGTGGGGAGTGTTGCCTACAACAGCAACCACCCTCACAGGCTCATGCCTCTGAGTCTCTCCATCCTTTGGGCCACCATCTACCTTGGCAGTTCAGGTCATTGTCCTTTGCCAGGAGCTTGGAGGAAGCAGTGGCCCTCATGAAGCTCTGCACTAGCAACAAGTCAGCGCCGGCTCCTGGGGCCTTGCTAGGACCCTTGGTCCTCGGCCATGGGAAGGGTTCCCATCCTGGTAAACCTGTGTCCCACTCCCTCCACCCAGAACCCTCAGGTCCCACGCGTGTTCTCCCGGCTCCTGTCAGTACTGATGGCCTTGGCCGATTCTAGAGGGACCTCTGGTTCTGGGATGACCCTTCAGAGTAACCCTGGAATGGGGGGGGGCAAGGTGGGCCTTGATTGACACTCATCAGTCAGTCTCTGGGTGCAGCCTGACCCTGCCTCCACCCCAGGATGGGGCAGGGCTTGAAGGTCTCAGTTTGGCCACCAAAACTCCCTGCGGCCTTGGGAGTGAGAGCTTCAGTCAAGGAGGAGGGAATCGACCGTGCACGCTCCATACATGTCTCATGTTTATATAGATGATTTGGCAAACGTAGACAAGAAAACACTTTCATCCGTTATGTCAACAACCAGAGAGAAGCATATTTCATTTCTATTCCTTTTGTCTGTTATGTCTTGACGTGCATACATTTTTTATGAATGAAATCATTCCACACAAACCTGGCTTGTCCACCAAGCTAGCCATTTTCCCATTTGTTCTCACGTTCATCCCTACTCTTACCTTGCTCTGCTCTGTGTCATGGAGACTCCATTTTCCAGGGTGTCTCGGATCCTGGCTGGGCCACTGGGAGACTGAATGGAAGCATGGGGGTTGGCAGGAGACAAAGTATTCTTCCCCCGCTCTCTTGCTCAAGGGGGTGGCCCCAGCACTCACAGACTGACGATCCCAGCCCCTGGTCTCCGAGAGCAGCCCCGTGCTCCCCGCCTAGCCAGGCAGCGGTAACATCTGCCTGCCTTGCTAATCTTCGGGTTGGCTCGCCATTCCCTGCTTAATTACCGACGAGATGGAATTGCTGAAAACCAATATCTTGTATTAAATATCCTTTGTCTAAAATACTTAGAATAGTTTTAATTAATCCCCAATTTTTGGACTTCGAGGCTGTTTCTTGTTTGTTCATAGCAGCGTTGAGCCACAACCCTCTGTTACTAAATCTTTGTGCGCACTCATGATTATTTTATAAAGCTAAATTCCCAGAGGCGGAGGAATTACTGGCTCGAAAGATTTAAAGCTCTTGTTCAGCTATTGCTAACTTTCCTTCCAGAAGGTTTTACTAATTGCTAATCTTTTCTTGGTCACTATGACTTAAGCCCTCACCTGGGCCCTCCGAGCCCTGGATTTCCAGTTTGCAGCGTGTGGCTACAGACAGAGCACCATGATGTAAATGATAACCATAGCACTGTGCTATGTAGGACCTGCACAACTGTCCCTAGCAGTTCCGCTGACCTGAACACATGGAACAGAATGGGAACAGGCCTTGTCTAGAGTGAAAGCGTGGCTGAAAATTAAAGGCGCTGAAAGGGTGGAAATTGTGATACCATGTTGCCTCTCACTGCCCAGGTGTGTATACTTATTCTGTCATTTCTGATGCCTGGCACCAGTTCCTCCTCCTCCAAGAAGCCTTCCTGGATTTTACCTGGGCACTCACTCAAAAATGTATTGTACAGTTCTCATATTTTACTTGTATATGTCTTTCTATTCCTGTCTTCAGGTAAACTTTCTCATTTGGGGCAAGCCTACTTTCCCTGCTCTCCTGTCTCCTCTCTACCTCCCATAGTGCTTGTAATCATGCTGTAATGACAGGCTTAGTTTAATAACTTGTTTCTTTTGTTGGAATTCTGGTGATCATTCCTGCCCCACCCCCACCCTGGCGAGTCAATAACCTACTATTTTTCCAAGGCCTAACACTTTTTTCCTAAGCTGAAGATGCTAATTCCCACCCCCAACTCCTGGGCATTTCCCCTAGGATACTATTCACATCACAGTTGGAAGAGTATTAGGCTTGTTTATTACTCTCAAGGCTGCACCCCTGCTTTCTTTATCTCCTATGCTGAGGGCTGCGACCTCATATATAGCACAGACCCTCAAAATTGCCAGATTTAGCAAGTGAAAATACAGGACACCTAATTAAACATGAATTTCAGGTAAATAACAAATAAGTTTTTAGTATAAGGATGTCCCGTACCATTTTTTGATATACCTATGCTAAAAATTATTCATTGTTTATCCAGAATTCAAATTTAACTGGGCATCCTATATTTTTTCTGACAATCCTATGCTCAAAGAAACTGTATTGTTTTCATGTAGTATTGATAATGCCAAGGAACCGTGGGCTGTGCATATTTGCTTTATGTGAGTTTCTAAAGAACCACTGATATCTTAAAGTAATTTACCTATTTACTTTGGCTCCCCTTCCCCCCAACCCTTTGTCTCTAACCCTCATTTGTCCCTCTGTGTTTACTTTAATCCCTTCACTGCCTCTCTAAGGATTCTAAGGAAGTTCTCACAGCAACGTAAACCGTATACACAGTTAATCTAGAATAAACCTAGCAAAAAGCATAGATGTTCTACCCATTATTATAAGTGGGGCATTGAAATCTCCAATTATTATTGTTAAATTGTTCATTTCTTCTTTCAGTTGTCAGTTTTTGCTTTATGTATTTTTTCAGCCTTTTTGTTAGGTGTGTATATGTTTACAATGGTTATACATTCCTGATGAATAAGCTCTTTTATTATTATAAAATGTCTCTCTTTGATCCTAGTAATTTTTTTTTGTTAAAGTCCTTTAGTCTGATATTAATATAGCAATTCCACCTCTTTCAAGGATGCTGTTTGCATACATTTTTCTATCTTTTAATTTTCAACATTTTTGCCTCTGCTCTGAATCTAAAGTGTGTTTCCTGTCCACAGCATGTAATTGAGTCTCTTTTTTTTTAAAGCTAGTTTGGCAATCTCTGTCTTCTGATTGAATTGTTTAATCCATTCACATTCTGGTCTGCTTCTCCTGGAGTGACACACCTGCTGTACGAGCAGTGCTGGGTTGGGGTGGTAGCCCCTGGTCTTCTAGGCTTGTACTCCTGCTGTGGGGCCTCTGCTTATGAATCAGCTGGTATGGGGTCAATCGAGGCCTCGGTATTGTCAGCCCATCATACCTGGGGTAGACATTCTGCACCACAAGGTAGGAGTCTCATCTTTTTAGCCATGCCTGCCTGGAATTCTATTGATTGATTGATTGATTGATTGATTGATTGCTGCAGTGGGTCTTCATTGCTGTGCGCGGGCTTTCTCTAGTTGTGGCGAGTGGGGTCTACTCTTCGTTGCGGTGAGCAGGCTTCTCATTGCAGTGGCTTCTCTTGTTGTGGAGCATGGGCTCTAGGCACTCAGGCTTCAGTAGTTGTGGTGTGCAGGCTCAGTAGTTGTGGCACGTGGGCTCAGTAGTTGTGGCACATGGGCTTAGTTGCTCCACGGTGTGTGGATCTTCCCAGACCAAGGCTTGAACCCGTGTCCCCTGCATTGGCAGGCAGATTCTCAACCACTGCGCCACCAGGGAAGTCCCTGCCTGGAATTCTGAAGGCCTGAGAAGCACCCGTCACCTACCCTTTCAAAGTGAAAATGTAGCTCCACTGGGAGTGAGGTGGGGAGAGAGCCCCCGTCTTCTTAGCTGCATCTGCTCAGGTCAGAGCACCTGTGGTCGAGTTACCCAGGGCTGGGGGGCTGGGGGTGGGAGGGGGCTCAGATTCCATAGACTTTCCCTGTTTTTACAGAGATTTAGTAGATTTTCTTAAATGAATGTTTCTCCATTCATTTGCTAAATGCCCTTAGGACAATTTCCAGAGGCTGCAGATGGTTGTTTAAAAAAATAATTCTCACTAGTTAAGTGGTTGTTTTCCTGAGGAAGGTGGGTTGGCTGGACTCCCCAAGCTGCCATTCCAGAATTCCGCCTCTAACTGCGACTCTGAACTACATGAAATAAAACTTTTCTGTTTTTCAATTGCCTGCACTGGCATGTGGGCTGCAAACCACCATTTTTGTCTGATGGAAAGGTTTAGCACAAGTATTCTTATTTGCAATAAGTGGCACTGAGTCCCGTGATATTACTTATTAAATATTTGTAATCCTACATTTTTGACCCAGAGAAGAAAACTCACTGGTATAGCTTCAGTTCATGCTCCATGAATATTTAACCCAACAACTTGTGAATTTTTATTACCCAGTGCCTTTGGACCAGTAGTCTTATTATAGATTTAAATCCTTGACTTGGTCTTAGAGATAAATTTATTATTTTGTATTTGCTCCCTAGGGAGAGATTTAGTCTAGCTAGAGTTTTTATGGGGTTTTACGACAAGACGACAGTGCTCTATAAGTCCTTAAAATGTTTAGTCGTGTGCATTCTGTTCAAATACTTTGAGATTTTGATGTTTGCTGGAGAATTTATCTAACTCTCCTTTACCCTCACTGCTAATGGTAGACAAAGATGCCAAAGAAACCAAAGCAAGTAGCCAAGTTAGCTTTATGCTCTGCTCTGTTCCAGAGAACATTTCATCTTTGGTGAAATTCATTGGGGCAGGGGTGTATTTTCTCCCCTTTGCCTTTTTTTTTTTACTGGCAGTGCTGCGCAGCTTGAAGGATTTCAGCAGGGAGTGAACCCAGGCCCTCAGCAGTGAAAGCATGGAGTCCTAACCACTGGACTGTTAGGGAATTCCCTCCCCTTTGCCTTTTAAGGATTACTTACAAGGATTTGTTAGTATCCTTCATATATATCTAATGCAGTACGCTGTATGTGTGTATTTCCCATTTGACACTTGAATCATTGACATGTATGGAGGATCCATTTAAGCCACAGTTACTAAGTAAGTGACCTGTTGGAACATCACCATGTGGGTCATAGCTTTTAACCAGATATAGTTTTAATTTAACCCTTTAGGCTCATGGAAACTGGCTAGTCACCCTTCCCTTTCCTCTATCGACCAAAAGGTTATTGAAGACTTACTGTGGTTAATACTCCAAGTGATATCTCAGGGATACAAAGAAATATTAGCCTGACTCTCTTGCAAGGACCCCTAGTTCTCCCAATCAGGCAAACTCCATGTGGTAAATTATGAAACAGATAAAAGTTTGTTTTTGTCTTTTGGATTCTCCTTTAAAAAAAATTCTCCTATGTGTTCCTTTCTTCTCTCAGATATTATCTGGGCTTTTATCTTGCTCTTCCTTTCATGCTTTCAAACACTGCTTTGAAAGGACGTTCCCGCTACATGGATCTAAGGCGATGCTTTGGTCTTCTAAAGGAATTTGTGGGCCCAGCTCTTCTGGTTGTACAGACTGTGCCCTGTGCAAGGGAACCTGGCTCAGGGGGCACCATGATGGGCTGAATTCAGACCTTAGTCACTTTCCCATCCCCGGGTCCTTGTGGACTATTCCAGAAAAAGGGATCTCACTATAGCTTCTCTGCCCTAATCCTAAATGGACCACCTTTGACTAATGCCTATGAAGGTACTGTGTGTGTAAGCTGACAGCCTAAATACTGAATTGTAAGGAAAGGACCTGTCCTTTATTATGGGGTTTCAAAAAGTCAGGGAGAAGATAGACTATTTTAGGGGGCCTAGGGGCCACCCTGTGATTAAGAACTCCTAAGATGAAGCTTGAAGTCTGCCCTACTTCAATGCAGAGCAGACTCAATGGCTGTTACCCCTATATCCTATATATTTGTGAGAGAATTGTCCTCATATTGGTTAAGAGGTAAGACCGAAAACCCCTATTGGGCGTTTTGAGTTAAGGTTTGAGCTATAGATGTTCCTGGGAAAGAGAGGATGATGAATTAAAACAGTTATAAGAAACTGTAACTCAGACAGGTGCTCAATGTCAGTGATCTTGGCCAAGACAGGGTCAGGGAAACTGGGCTTGGGTCAATGGAAAGAGTGAACCCAGGTACGGATGATCACTAAGATCAAAACTGGGGACCTGGGGTCCAAAATTCAGATGAGAAGTCCAACTTAAGCATCCAGCTGAAACCTGATTGAGGAGAACAGTCATCTAAACCACCATCAGACTCCCCGACAGTGTCGGTCTACGCCTTTCACGTTTGAGGTGAACGCAGAACTAGAGAAAACTATTGATGAGCCAGGAAAGCACACGGCACACCCAGGCCTTTTATGGAAACTTTGAATGGGAATGGTGTCTGTCTTCTAGCTTAAGGAGAGAAGAGAGAGAAAGCAAGAGGACCTGGACTCTTAACCAGAGTCAAGGGCAAAGCCTGTTGGCAGAATTGAGGGAAAAACATGGCACTGGGGACATCTCTGATTGCATGTATGGGGGCCTTGGGTCTCTTCTTAGCTCTGGATTATATTCTTCTGGCCATAAAAATGGAGACTGTGCCTTCAGCACACACGTGGGCAACCTTTCCTCTTTCGGTTTAGCATTTCTTGGGAATCCAGGGCCAGAGGGTGTCACTGTGTCCCAGGTCTACCTGTGCCTTGATGGCAGAAACGAGATCGAGAGAGAGAGGGAGAGGGAGAGGGAAAGAGCAGGAGAATTAGTTAGTTCCATTACTGATTCTGTTTGAGTTTCTGTAGAGGGTTTGTACACAACTAGAAGCAAAGTTTGGAGAGAGCCAGTGCGTTTTATGACCTTGAAATATATAGTAGGATTTTTTTGTCTCTTATTTCTATAACTTTTGAAACAGTTAAAAGATGCTTACTGGGCCCCCATTTTGTTGGAGAGACCAAATATGCAAATTGAACCTAATATTATGAAAAAAATCTTTGTGATTAGAATTTGAAATGGTAATTTATTAATGGCTAGGTGTTGCAAAGATACATGGTTGCATTCAACAAGGAGGGCAGCTCATGTAGCCACTAATAATCCAATTATTATGCATGGAACTGGAGAACTGTTTCTCCTTAAGTGATGTGCTCTCCTATTTATTACAATAATTAAAATAGTTAACAATGACTCTATGAATTTTGTTTCGTAAATTTTGTTTACAAACCAGATAATGACTTCACTTTTGAGTCATTTTTTACTTCTGCAAGAGGGGATAGACGTTGATATTGCTGTGAGCTCCAATCATGCACTGAAATGTGTTTAATTCCACCTAACCCCAGTAGTACAATGACATACCTGCTGCATATAGTCTGGCATTCACGCTGAGACTTTCTCATTGGTAAAACTGTTCTCAGTACTGTCATCACGTGTGTAGTGTGTTTTGTTGGGCGGATGCATGTCTTGGGGTTGATTGGCATATGGTTTTAGCAATTGCCAATGTTCCCCCAGTGATACAAGCAGGCTTCGTGGAGGAAGTCAGATTTCCAGAGTTCTTAGGACAGGAAAAAGCTTCCTAAGATAAAGAGAACAAATGTCTGCCAGGATCAGTCCTAGGAATATGAAGTTGTCTTTTTTTTTTTTTTTTTTTTTTTTTTGGCTGCATTGGGTCTTAGTTGTGGCACTCGGAATCTTCGTTGTGGCATGTGGGATCTTTCCTTGCAGTGCGCGGGCTTCTCTCTAGTTGTGGCGTGTGGGTTTTTCTGTCTCTTGTTGTGGCACGCGTGCCGGCTCCAGGGCACGTGGGCTCTGTAGTTTGCCGCATGTGGGATCTTAGTTCCCTGACCAGGGATTGGAACCCACGTCCCCTGCATTGGAAGGTGGATTCTTTTTTTTTTTTTAATTAATTAATTTTATTTTTGGTTGCATTGGGTCTTCGTTGCTGCGCACGGGCTTTCTCTAGTTGTGGCGAGCGGGGGCTACTCTTCGTTGCGGTGCGCGGGCTTCTCATTGCGGTGGCTTCTCTTGTTGCGGAGCACGGGCTCTAGGCGTGTGGGCTTCGGTAGTTGTGGCGCGTGGGATTAGTTGCTCCATGGCATGTGGGATCTTCCTGGACCAGGGCTCAAACCCGTGTCCCCTACATTGGCAGGCGGATTCTTAACCACTGCGCCACCAGGGAAGCCCTGGAAGGTGGATTCTTTACCACTGGGCCACTGGGGAAGTCCCGATGTTGTCTGGTTTAATGGGGGTTCTCAAGCTTGGCTCTTCAACAGCTTCATCTGGAGAACTTATTAAAAAACAGATGCCTGTGTCTACCTCTGATGAGTCTATTGTGTATCTGTGGTGGGTTCAGGCATCTGTATTTTTTATAAGCTCCTCAGAAAATCCTGGTATATACACTATGTTTGCCCATAAACCTCATGTGTTCTATTCCAGTAATTTTCAAAGAGCCACATCCTGAATACTTTTATCATGAAAATTGGTAAGCTGTTGATGATCTTTCCTTGCTGGACTATTTCCTTTCATTGTAACTTACAATGGATAATAAATCATGATGTAACACACCAGAGCTTAAAATGCAAATGATTAATTCTGTTGAATAACTCAATTTATCAATTTCAGGCTTTAAATATAGTTAAATATTTTAATAAGTAAAATATTTTAATAAGCCTTTGTTTTGTTGGCTGAAAATTAGATATTCTATAGCATTGTTCAATAACCATTATTTGTAGGATTCTTGTTGGATCAATACTGCCCGGAGTTCCCCTCATGTGCTAACTCAACCCTGTGCTAAAAGTTTTCAGGCCCCAGGAAAAACGGTCTGAAAGAATGAGCATACTTGAGAAAATGTAATTAAGATAAGAGTTTTGAACTATATTCATTGATTTTGGAAACTTGGCTTTTCTTCGAGTAAAAATCAGTTTTAAGTATTTTTAAAAAAGGATTATGAAGGATTTGCATTTGTTTAATGTGAACTACAATTCTGCAAGTTGCCTGAAATGTCACCATTACGTATTTAATCCTTTAATTTAAATTATGGTCTCTGGTGTGTCTGTCACAGTAAAAGTGCTATTTGGTGTCAGTCTAATGATATTTTAGAGGTATTGCAATGGAGTGAAAAGGCCACTGCAGTTGAAACAGAAGATTTGCAGTTATTAACTCTGTGTTCTCAGCCAAGGCATCTGACTCTCTGAGCGCTGTGAGGGGTTGAGAACTAAGTAGGGTATAACAGTATCTAATAACCCCTCTTCTCAACTGTACCCTCTTCTTGCTCTGCAAAATGCAAATCCATTATCAGACATCAGAAGTGGAAATCTTCTCAAGAATGTGGACACCTGGTTTTTCCTGAGAGCGGTCCTTGATGGGAGAGGTGACTGGGCTGGTACAGTTGCTGCCCATGTAAAGGGTTGCTTTTCCCACCTTCTCTGCTTTCTCACCTTTCCTTTTCTCTCATCCTTTTTTGGGAGCTCAGGGCTGAATCAGAGACCATCGCTGCAATGCTCCTGCAGCACCTGCATCATTCTCAGAGAAGCAGAGAGAGTGATGGTTTTTCTTCTTCCACCAAAACTGGCTGTCATCTTTGTATGTTCGTTCCATCCTCATCTAGACCAACGTCCGAGGGACTCTGAGTCTTTCTTTATTGAGTTTATCATTCTTACGCTTAGCAGTTAATATTTAGGGTAAAAATTCCCCATGTTGGAGGAGAAAGAAAGGACACAGAAGCAGAAATGATGGTGGCATGAGTGGGGAAGAGTGAGAAGTCTGGCCTCATTAAACGTCTACGTTCGGAGAAGGTGGGGCTGAATTCTAGGGGCCTTGGAAGCCAGGGTGAGCAGTTTAAATTTGATGGAAAAGGGAAAATGGGGCCATGCATGCTCTGAGATGCAGGCTTGCCTACAGGAAGTTTACCAGGAGCAGTTCCCAGAGCAACACCCGTGGAAGGGAGGAGAGTGGGGATGGCTGAGGCAACCTTGGCATTGGGGTGTCAACAACAACCTCAGCTGATGGCCCGGGGAGCTCGGAAGCTGGAGCATTTTCAGGTGGTCCCATGGTGCACTGACCTTTTTCCTCCCACAGTGGTCAGTCATGAGGTGTGGCTTCCTCTGCCCCCAGTGGTGTGATCTGGGGTGAAGGAGCCTCTTCATTTGAGGGCAGTTTGCAGAGAGGGTGACAGCTGAGGGATGCCCATCATCTGGGGAGGGGGACAAATCCTTCATCCCTGAAGGAGGATCTGGGTGGCACATCATGATGTCCATTACGGGGCATCACTGCGCGTCTTAAGGACATCTATTGTCAGTGGCAAAATGGTTATTTGGAAGTGGTTAGGTGCCTTTGGCAGAATGACCAAGCGAGTCCTTCAAGCTGAAAGAGGAAACATCCCCGAAGGCTGTAGGTTTACAGCAAAGCTCTCTGGAGGAGTGAGTGGCATAAATACAAACCAGCATTATACCTAATGGCACTCGGTCCCGTACAGTTGGCACTTGACTGGCACTGTAGCCATGTTTAAACGTGCCATCTCACTTTGCATTCTAGAGAATGCAAAGCCTGTTGGTGGCAGGCTGTGTTTCATTACCATTCTGCTGGTTGTCAGCATTTTTGTGATAAATTAGAGGCATGTAATTCCCAGAACAAATGAGCCATTTTGAATATTGTGAGATGTGTAATTGAATGTAATACTAGCCTGTAGAATAATTGAGTTTAGAGAAACAAATATGCAAGAGTTTGGACTGAACAACCTGACAGAGGAGGAACCCGACAGTCCCCAGACCTCCTGATTCAGTCACTGCGTGGAAGTGACACACTAGGAGAGCAACCACACGCCACACGTGCCAAAGCCACACGCCTGTGGCTCCGTGGCTGCCTTGTTGAAGCTGCCCTTGCCTATTAAGAAGCAGGATCTCTTTTCCCCTTGAACCTCAGGACACTACAATTCAAGTAAGCGAGAACTGTAAATACAAGCTCTACTATGAATAAAGAACATCGTGGTAATGAAACTATTTTGTTTTCCTATTTTCCTATTATAGAGGTTCAACCAGAAGTGAATGTCTTTCAAGAAAACACACATGGCTTTGAATCTTGGATTTCCATATCTCAACTGAACTCATGAAACTGCTATTAATGCTTCTTTGGGTCACGTGCGAAGACAGAGGCAGCACCTAATGGTTGGGGGGAAACAGCAGCAGGGGTCAGTCAGCTATGGAAGATGTGCAAAAGTGGGAAGGGGCCTTGAGGACCCAACCCCCTTACTGAGCAAACAGAAAGCCATTTGCGGAGTTGCGTCCGTCTAGACAGAGGTCCCACGACAACCAGGCTTTGCAGTGTCCTGGTCACTGGGCCTCCTCCTGCACTGCTGTGAGGCCACGTGAAGTTGCTTCCCATGGGGCTGGTGAGTGGTCCCTATTGCTGCTACATCCCCTCCGGGGGCTGGGGGCTCACACCCTGCAGTTCCCCTCTAATCTTGTCTCACTTTGCCCACGCCTCTGTTTTTTTTTTTTTAATTTTTATTGGAGTATAGTTGATTTAAAATGCTGTGTTAGTTTCTGCTGTACAGCAAAGGGACTCAGTTATACATATACATATATCCACTCTTTTTTAGCTTCTTTTCCATATATGTATTGAGTAGAGTTCCCTGTGCTATACAGTAGGTCCTTATTAGTTATCCATTTTACATATAGTAGTGTGTATATGTCCATCCCAATCTCCCAATTTATCCCCCCCTCCCTGCTTTCTCCCCTGGTGACCATAAGTTTGTTTTCTACATCTGTGACTCTATTTCAGTTTTGTAAATAAGTTCATTTGCACCATTTTTTTAGATTCCACATATAAGTGATATCATATGATATTCGTCTTTCTCTGATTTACTTCACTCAGTATGACAATCTGTTCTTGATTCTTACCCACCACCTGTTTCATTTTTCCCTCAGTGAGTTAATCTAACAAGGAGCCTAATTTATAACGTATTTAAACATGTGTACCTATTTCATCTGCAGAGGGGAGGATGTGTTATAGGGTGAGTTCTAACACGTTCAGGCAGCCTGAAAGCTCTTTCTCCGTAATACTGCTTTTCCTGTAAAGCCCCACTTTAGACCATCCTCACCTCACATCTCTGGGGTGCAGAGGTAAAACATTTCTGTGTATTATCCCCATTTTTGCAGATGAGAATACTGAATTAGAAGGAATTAAGCAACTGAAATGTCCCAAGAGTAGGGGAATGGCTAACACGAGGCATGTCTATATAATGGGATATTTTAAACTCAACTCACTGAGTTGCCAGGTAAATATTTACTGACCATAATGACTGAGGGAAATGCTCATGATAAAACAGTAAGAGCTGAGCAGGATGTACTATTGTGGAATTTCAGTGTTTAGTATTCCATGAGTCATCCTGAGGGTCCAGCGCATGTTCTAAGGTTACTAAGGATGTATTTGAATCCTGCAGGCTCTGAGTCTGTTCCGCAAGGCGGGGAGCCCCTTAGCCAGAGGCGCAGCCGACCAGCTGCTGGCATCTACACATCCGTGGCCACGTCTCAAATCAGTTTGTTGGTTTATACTTTCCAGATATTCACTGACCTGCTCCCAGCGATCAATTCCATTTCTTTGTAAAACATGGTTCTCCAAAGAACATCAACTACCAGTGTTGCTGAAATAAAAAGAAAGTGAAACAGTCTAAAAAGGCAATGGTTCTTAGGAAATTTAACCAAAACTTCAAAAGTATAGAATGCCAAATTCAACCATAACTTACAGTTGTGATGTGAGACTAAGGCGGCCTTACATACTGTATATAAACAAAAAAAAAGCAACCTGAGAAATTGCGGTGAGGATTCTAGGCTGTGCGAAAATTGTTCAAGTGAAAAGGAACTTTGATTAAAGCTGCGAAACGTGGTTAATGTGAGGGCGGGGATATACGCACACAGCCAAGTCACTCTCACATGAAAAGTGGATGCTTTGCTAGGATCCCAAGAGTTTTTGCAAATGATCCCGTGATGCTACCGGTGGTGAAATTTCTAGCGTCACTATTAACCAGTGATATATCACCAGTCAGCAGGGGCAGGGACACTGGCAGTCCGTGCCAACGCACTTCCTCTGGGGCCCAGAGGTTGCTGGAGGAGCCGGGGACAGGGTGCGCATGTTGAGTAGAGACCAAACCTTATACTTAGGAAAGCCTGACATAGAAAACAAACTTATGGCTACCAAAGGGGGAAGGGGGGGGGGGGGATAAGCGAGGAGTTTGGGATTAACAGACACACCCTCCTGTATATATTGGCTTGGCCAAAAAGTTCGTTCGGCTTTTCCATAAGTCTGACGGCAAATCCCGAACGAACTTTTTGGCCACCCCGATAAAATAAACAAGTTCCCTACTGTATGGCACAGGGAACTATATTCAGTATCTTGCAATAACCTATAATGGAAAAGAATCTGAAAAAGAAAACGTACGTGTGTGTGTGTGCATATATATATATATAACTGTACCACTGCTCTACACCCGAAACATTATAAATCAACTATATTCCAATAAAAAAAAATTTTTTTTTAAGCCTTTGCAATTGAGAGTTCTGACTGGCCAGGGCTGGGAGCTTGTCCAGTTTTGGGTGACAAGGCAGGATCCATAACTGAGGGCCTACTTTTTTATGAAGTCCAAAATATTAAGGGAAAAGAGTAAAACATTTCTGATGAGTTTCTTAAGTTTATTTGTCAGAGTGCTATTGATGAATTTGGGGACTGGTGACTTTAATGACGAGTAAATTTTTAATGGTCGTGGGAGATTTATCGATGTTTGTTTACAGAAAACACCTGCACACCGTGAACACACGGGCACTGAAGGGACGGTGGAGCTGGGGGAAGCAAGAGAGAGAAAGAAGAAGGGAATTCTTCACAACCTACTTGGGAGACTTTTGCTGCTGGTCGTGATGCAGTGTCAGGTACTGCACTAACCTTTCCTCTTATTGCTGTGAAGCTGGACACATTAAATAAAGCAACTGCTTTCAAATGTTCACAGCAGCAGCACTGGCCTGTGATCCAAAAGAGAAGGAAAAACCCAGGCGAGCCCTGTAACCACTGTGCCTTCTGTCTGAGGCAGCTTTGAACCAGGATGTAAGGCAGGCATCCACGTGGAGCATGTGAGTCTTCCCGAATGGGGAAGACAGACTGGGGGTTTGGGGCAGCTGGGGTTGGTGCACCGTACCAGCTAGGGTCCCAGTGGGGAAGGATCTACGTAGAAAGAGAGCTCCAGAAATCTGCAAAGAGGTCCCCTGTCTGAATACTAAGCTGCATTTTCACTGGGGGAGACTCCATGTGGCCACGCAATATAAATGACTCCTAAGGAGCTGTGAGCTCCACGGAGCTTCTGGCTCTCTGATTGGGGAGGAGGATATTTAAGTCTGTCCAGGCAGAGTGGAAAGGCCATGCTGAATGCTTTGGGTACCCTGCTGACTCCCCAGGAAGGCCAGGATTTGGGAGTAAGTCTCCTTTAGCCATAGAGTAAAGCCTGCTGCTGATGGGAATTCCTCAGCCTTGGTGCCATTGACATTTTGGGCTGAGAATTCTTTGCTGGGGAGGGGTCCGTCCCGTGCATTATAAGATGTGCAGCAGCATTCCTGGACTATACCCACTAAATGCCAGTAGCAGCCCACAGGTGTGACAATCAAAAAGTTGCCCCCAGTTGATAACCACTGCTGTAGACCCGTCATAATGAAATTTTAAAATAAGCTTCCAAGGGACTAGGGTGATTTGCAAGTAAGTTAATTGCCTGGTGAAACAAACCTCAATATTCTTGAAAGAAAGACAACAAAATCCATACAGTAAACAAGGTTGCATTTGTAACGTTCAGCGTACACTCCGTGGTGAACACAGCTGCACAGATCACCTGATAGGAATAAGGGCCTTGCTTCCCCTGCTGCTACCATTGATCTGGCAGGCAACCTAGTCGTCATCTGCCTTCAGGACCTGCCTCTGTTGTGGAGGCAGCTTGCTCCAGGTCACACCCTTTTCCTGGGGGATTGATATGGGGGTATAAAGGCCTGGCCCCCTTGTGTCAAGTTGGGAAATCTCTGAAGAAGTTAAAAAAAAATTAATAAAGGTGATAACATGGATTTAAGAGTACTAAAAACTCAGCTAATCAAGAAAATCTAACAGAAGGAAGGAATGTGGAAAAAAGGAAACAACAGATAAGGCTAATAAAAAACACATCGCAGTGTGATAGACTTATCCCAACCGTATCAAAAATTATCTTAAATAGAAATGTACTAAGCAATCCAGCTAAAAGGCAGCAATGATACACAAAGAAAAGCAGCAAGATCATATAAATGTTATTTACAAGAGTTGCATTTTAAACATGAACAAAAGATGAGTTAAAAGGAGAAGGATAAAGAGGCTTATCATGCAAACTTTAATCTTAGAAAGAAAGCTGGTGTCATAGACTGAATGGTGTTCCCCCCAATTCATATGCTGAAGCTCTAACCCCCAACGTGACTACATTTGGACATGAGGCCTTTAAGGAGGTAATTAAGGTTAAATGAGGTCATAAGGATGGGGCCTGAATCCTATAGGACTAGTGTCCTTATAAGAAGAGGAAGAGACACAAGAGGTCTCTCTCCCACTTTGCACCCGTGCCCAGAGGAAAGGCCATTGAGGACACAGCAGGATGACGGCCGTCTGCAGCCAAGGAGAGAGTTTTCACCAGAATCCAACCCAGCTGGCACCGTGATCTTGGACTTCCAGCCTCTGGAACTGCGATAAAATAAGTTTCTGTTTTTAAGCCACCCAGCCTGGGTTCTTTTGTTGTGGTAGCCCAAGCAGACTCCTACAGCTACAATGGGTATGTTAATATCCAACAAATTAGACTATGGGAGAAATAAGTCATATTATCAAAGATAAAGACATTTCACAGTGATAAAGGAATCGATTCATTAAGAGGAGAATCCTAGATGTGGAGATTCTCACCCAGATCCCCCTTCAAAAAAAAGAGCCTGCTGCCCCACTGAGGGTAGTGTGCTCAGGGCTGCAGAGAGCTGCCTCATGTCACCTTTCCTGGGGCAGCCGGCATGCCGAGTGAGGCAGGCTGGAAAGACTCGGACACTCTGGCCCAATACGGGATCACGTGCTGGGCAACACTCACTCCAAGGCTCCCCACTAATGGTCAAGGACTTAATCTCTGCTGCAATCCGGGCACTGCTTTCCAAGTCAGGAAGCTCTTTGCAGCAGAAGGCAGAGTTTTATTCCGGAACTCTCCCGCTGGGGTTTGCCAGAGACTTATCTACTCCTGGAAGCCTGGCACCTGGATCTGCCGGGCATGTGGCCCACCTGGGCGGGTCACTGGATTTGCTGCAGAACTCTTTTCTGCCCTGGTACACACCTGAACCTGGATTTTGGAAATAGCATATGTCAGACTTAAGAATCTTGCTCTAACCTATTACCAGTTTAATTGAAAGGCTGCAGAAAAGGTCACTATGCCTTTTTTTTTTCTGGTGGCAGGTGATACAAGTTGCAACAACCTGTCCTTGATGGTAGAGGGGCATTTTGACTTGCCCTGGACCACTGGATATATAAAACTTCACTATTGGGGCAAATTGGCGAGACTCTGAATCCCCATAGAATTTTCTCCCAATAACTGTCAAGAATAGATCTCACTGGGACGTGTAGACATGACATATAACACATAACAGTTTATGTTTTCTGATTCTGGGTAGTGATTTGGAAACACCATGGGAATTCATGGCTTAGAATTCTAGATCTATGTTCAAGCTACTGATATGTTTCCTTTTCATTTGAACTGTTGTCCTGGAAACCTTTGAAGCAACCAGAGGTGAAGCAAACGCCTATGTAGCATTGAGCTGCAGAGTCTCTCTTTTCTACGTCTGAACGTGGGTCTCTAGAGGGAATCAGAACTGTTCACAGACCCTCAATCTCTGCAAAAAGAATATCTGTGGGAAATTTCATGAAGGAAGCACACTTGTGCTACATCTGTGGTCTGTCTTTTCTGTGGTGACTCTGTGATAATAAATGTGTTTAAAAATCCATTACAGTGGGGCATCTATAGATGGTAGATTGTTTTGAATTTTTGTCAGCATCATAAACAATTTCACATTTCAAAAGAAATTTCTACTGAAACACTCATGCACAATGTAAATTTACATGCACAATGTAAAACACAGACTGGTTTGAACAAATAGCACAGTGCTGCTTGGTTGTTTTAAATATTGGCATAGATAAAAATGTATTATTCATCTCAACTCTTTCCATTGCTTTGAAACAGAAAATTATTTCTATGGCCAGCTCTGAATAGATATGTGAGATGATGCCTTAGCAATCATGATATGTTCATCTAGCTTGATGTGAAATGTAGAAATCCCACCTCATACTCCAGTTTTAACTTCTCTTCTTCAGGTCTAATTGCCCTTTTACCTGCTCTTCTTTACATAGCTCTTTGAGGGGATGGGGTGCTGTCTCAGTTCAGAAGGGTCTTCTTTGTGTCCTCCAGAGAATCTTGTGGGTCTGGTCTGGGTTGAGGGATGGGCCTGAGGCTGGGCTGGTAGCGCTCTAAGTCAAAATGTCCAAAGATCCAATTCAAAGAGTTTCAGCCAAGGCCTTGTGGCCCCAGAAACTCTGATTCCAGAGTGTAGGAGGTCAGATAACAATGCCAGCTAGGAGACAGAGCAATAAAAGTTCAAGAATCCCTGCTAACCTGTCAGAAGACTCAGAGGCCAGAATTAAGGCAAGACACATGACAAAGCCTGCCTGGGGAGTGAGGGCATTCCTAGGGAAGGAATCTGTTCTTCAGGTCATTATACCTGAAGGTAACACTGGTGCTTGTTGCTACCACTGGCAACCAACATAGTTGGGCACAGGGAACTAGATTGTACTTACACTGTGAAGTATAATTTGTGGTTTAAAATCAGAGACTTTTATAGTAAATAAGAGTCTCAGACCACAGATTTTTAAACGTCTGAACTTAATTTGTATTCAGGCCCTCATTCTACCAGTCACAGTAATTAATGGTTTCCCCTTTTCTGTTTCCCTGGGATGATGTCCAATTTCTGAGGGCAAGCACTGATTAGATTTGGGGTCCTGTGTCATCAATCCAGGAAGACAGGTGAAGAGTCATGCCCCAGTGTCACCCTCAATGCCCCTCCAGAGCCAGGGTCTCCTGCTGCTTCTGGCCCACTCCAGACCACAGGAGAGTTAGGCCATCCTACACCAACAGCTCTTAGAAATCCTATATACTCTTCCTAACTGCGATGGAGTACGGCCTTCTCCAAGCAAGACCTCTCCATGCATCCCCTAAGCCTTCAGTGTTCATGGCCGATGAAGGGGCATACCATTTGGTGGGAAAATGGCATTTCAGTGGCTGGATCTGTTGGTGCTGGAGCCACTTCTCTCTGCAGAAAGAGGTTCGATACTTAGAGGACCCCTTAGTCCCAATCAGAGGTTGTAAGTCTCATTCTTTGCTTTTCAGGTGTTCTTCTGGTATCCAGAGAATTGAATCTACAAGAAGCTGCAACAAGCCTGCATTCTTTCTCTTTCCCTCTTTTTTTGGGTGACCAATCTTACAGAATTTTGGTGCAGTTTTTCAGTCACAGCTTCATCCTTGTCCGTGATTTTGCAAGCTGGCCATGATGTCTGAATCTGATCATTCCATCCTGGGTTACAGCCACTGCTTCCAGGGCACTTGGCTCTATTTGTAGGACTTTTTATCAATTCATGACTGTATGAGTATTCCTGGAGATTCTAGATAAGCCTTCCCGTATTCTGGGCTCAAATTTTGACTTACAAATCGGGTGCCTAAAAAATGTAACTTATGTTCCAAAATTTCATGTCTAATTTGAGGCACCATTCCTTCAGGGTGATAGACATTTCATATGAATTTGGAGTTCTTCCTTCCCCACTTTCCTAGGGCAGCATTTAAGCTCTGTGGGCACATGGCAACAAGGCACAGAGGGAAGGATGCTGCAGGAGTGGGTCTCAGCGTCATTGGCAGCCGGCTGAGAGGTCCAGAGACCTCTGGTCTTTGGTCAAGTCTGTAGTTGGACATGTGGGCTGTTTCCATTCCATGTATGTCTGTGACGATCTAAGGAGGTTTCCACTTACAAATGAACATTTATGGCTCTAATGTTCTAAGAACACGGATTACAAATACAGAAGAAAATCATTAAAGAGGTTGCTTAGGTTAGTGGATCAGACTTGGAATAGGAAAAGAAGTATTGTTCCTGAAGCTTCTGCCATAGCGTAGTAATATGCTCCGAGGAGCCCTGTGTGAGCTTATTTTTTGCTCCCAAGATGAGGAAGATTGTAGATATAAATAGTTTATTTTCAGGAAAGGACCCTCAAAGGAAACTTTCATCATTTAACCACTCTTCTATTGCTCCAAGAAGATAAGTACAACCTCCAAACCTTGAAAATCAGGTCAAATCTTCCTAAACCCTGGAGTTGTGGGGATTCACAAGAAGTAGGAAGCCCATGAGACAGGTGTTATTATTCCTGCTTTCAGATCACCAACTGCTGGTCCGAGGTGGGATTTCCATGGAAAACGTGATGAAAATATGACTCCTCCTCCTACCTCATTCTTCCCTGGTCTCAGAGTCGGGGGGGGAGGCTGTACAGAGTTTAAGATGAAGAATTTCTGTTTTCACTAAGAAAAATGATGTGATTAAGGAACAATTATTTGAAAGTCTCAGTCATTTTAAGGAAAAAAGATTTCTTAAAAAGGGGCACCCCTCCCAGTATAGAGAATAAAAGCAAACAACTTAGAAATGGGTGATGACCGTATGCAGAGGACAGTTCTGTTGAAGTCCCATGTCACTTGGACATGGTTTCATGTAGCAGGTGCTCTAAATCATTCGTGATGAAAGGATTTTTCAGCATTATTACAATGTTACCTTAGGAACTATTCATCGGGAGGTGTTGGTCATTCCATTGTGTAGCAGTGGTAATGATCGCTGCTCAAGAATGGCTCGATCACGCATTTTTGTCTTCGTTCTGTCCAGTGTGTCACTTTGAACCGAAATTAATTTTCTAGACAGAAGAGCCAGAAGATAAATCCTTTTGGAAATCTTTAGAGATTTAGATTCACTCCCAACCCCCCATCTCTTAATGATGTGCCAGGCATCTGCTTAGCACTGAGTGCAGGACAGGTGGGTGGTGTCCATGCATTTGACAGATTTGAGCATCTATTAAGCACCAGACAGTGTGCTCGGCTCCAGAGATGCCAGAGATAGGAGAATGTCCCTGGTCTTAAGGACATACAAAGATAAGTGGAGAAGAGATGCTGATTGGCAATTAAAAGACAGCATTGTAACCTCTAGTCATGGAAATCTCCTCTAAGATATGAACATCTGGCTGTATTTTTAAGAATGATGATCAAGACGTGCCTCTTCTAGAAACTGGGAAATAACTACTTTGTGTGATCCAGACAAACACGAATCAAAATTAGGAAATGTACTATTGGCTACTTAACAATTTTTCTTTTCAAATTAGCAAGACCAAGTTTATAGATAAAAAGGACAAAGGATATAATATTTCTTCTGTTTAGTCATTTAAAAAATTAACTATTCAAAAATAATTTTTGTAATACTTGTGCTGAGCTGTGTTGCTGCTGAGGTATTGTTTGATTCTTTCTGCTTATTGATTTACAAAGCTTCTTAAAAGGCAAACTTCAGTTTTCCTTTTGAACGGACAAAAATTCAGAATGTATTAAACCTGACCACACGTACAATTTCCTATGTTGTTCTCCCTTAAGAATGGCTGCAAAAGCTCCATCTAGTAAGATGTGGGATATCATTTTCCTTGCCTTGAAGACAGAATTTCCTTGAGGATTGTAAATATCTGATATGGTTTTTATTTCACTTAGTGGATAGTTTGTAGTTTAATTTTCTCATCTCTAAAAATGAGGGGTTTTGGTTAGATGATTTCTAAGACTCCCAAGAACATACTATAACTCTATGACTCTAAATATGGTAAAGCAAAATATTTAAATGAAATCATTATTCTGGTAATGCAGGTGCCAACAGGGCTCAAATTCTTGCGTGTTCCTGATGCAGATATTAGTCAATTTTAAAATGCAGGTATTAGTCCTGAGTCATTGAGAAAGCATTAAATGGCCATTCGTCTGAACTGGTTTACTTCAGGTTTAAAGGAATAGAGGTGTTATAACTTGGTCCTCTGGTTTTTTATGTGTGGTCCTGACATTTGGAACTGCTAATACTATACTATCTTATATCTTTGACTTCCCATAGATTTTCTGAAAATATAGCCTCTACTTCCAAGCTTTGAAATCTGACTCTGTCCTCATGGACTCCATCCAGGAACATCCTTGCCCACAAGATTTGTGGGCTGTGGGGAAGACTCTACTCTTGGACCATATCACATCCCAGGGAACCCAGGGATCCTCCGGACAGCCTTCATTGCTTCGTGTGACTACACCTTTCTGTGGTTCTATGGGGTCCCAGCACCCACTCGGTGAAATGTCACCGCAGCATGGTGAGATGTCCCATCTTTCACAAAATAACTTCAGGCTTAACTATAAACTTGTGTAACAGTTCTCTCTTAATAAGGTCAAAAGCAAAAGCATGATCATTTGATATACATATATGTTGTAGAATGGTTACCAAGATCAAGATAACTGACAAATCTCTCCCTCACATGGTCAATATAGTTAACTCCTTTATTTGTGTGTGATGAGAACGCTTAAGATCTACTCTCAGCAACTTTCAAGTGTCTAATACTGTATTATTAACTATACGTGGTCACCATGCTGTATATTAGATCCTCAGAACTCATTCTCCTTATAACTAAAAGTTTGTACCCTTTGACCTACATCACCCCATTTCCCTCTCCCCCAGCCCCCGGAACCATCATTCTATTTTCTGTTTCTATGAAGTTGGCTTTTTATTTATTTCTTTGTTTCGTTTCTACATATAAGTAATACAAATATAGTATTTGTCTTTCTCTGTCTGGCTTATTTCACTTAGCCTAACTCCCCCCAGATTCATCCATGTTGTCAGAGATGGGAGGATTATCTTCTTTTTTAATTATAAAAAAGGCAAGAGATAACAAATGTCGGTGAGGATGTGGAGAAAAGGGAACTCTTATACAATGTTGGTGGGAATGTAAATTGGTGCAGCCATTATGGAAAACAGTACGGTGGTTCCTCAAAAAGTTAGAAATTGAACTACCATATGATCCAGCAATCACACTTCTGGGTCTATAACCATAGGCATTGAAATCAGTTACTTAAAGAGATACTTGCACTGCTACGTTCATTGCTGCTTACTCACAATTGCCGAGATATGGAAACAACCTAAATGTCCTTTGGCAGATAAATGGATAAAGAAAAAGTGAGTGTATAATATATATATACACACACACCACGGAATATTACTTTTATATTTTTCTGTTATGAAATAAATTATAATCAAATCAACAGATTGGTACTTATAAGTTTATAACAGCTTATTTCTATTTGTTTCTTTTCCATTCTTTATCAAATAATTCGTTCTTTTCCCTATTGCACAGTGTGGGTAGTGACAGGTGGGCTCTGGGATCTTTTGCTTATTTTCAGTGCTCTGATGTCCAAGAAGTGGATGACAATTCTTTAAAGATCTGTTTATGTCTCTCCTCCTCATGAACCCTGCCATGAGTGTTCTGGCCTCCATCTCCCCTTCTTAGGGTTAATGTCTTACTTTTGAGTTATGCACATGCTGTTGAGTCCCCAGTGGAATTTTCAGTTCTTTATACTTAGGACCATTATATCATAAACTTTGCTTATCTTTCCCATAGTTACCAAACTTTTGAGGGCACACACTGGACAATCCATAAATAAATTGTGGCTAAATGATTGGACTTCCTGGCATCCTTTCTGTCAGCAGTAGCAGACAGGTGAGAAATGGGGGGATCACTCTGAGAACCAGAAATACTCAGATTTAAGGGAAAAGAGATAAATGAATGATGTCTGTGACAGAGGCCGTGTTTGAGTGAAGTCACATAAAGAGCAGGCGTGACGGTGGGTCAGGATTAGATAAGGCAGGGGATGATGTTTGTCTCACTCCCCACCTGGTGCTGTAGTGCACCCACCTCTCACCCGATCTCCTTGCTCTCCGCCAGTGCCCACACGCAAGCCATTCTCCTCTCTGCAGTCAAGGATGACCTTTTAAAAATGCAAATCAGACCGCACTGCTCCCTGAACAACCCTCTCATGGCTTCCTGTGTGGTTAGAATAGAACGCAATGGCTGTGGCCTCCGGAGCCCAGCCCGTCTGGCCCCATCTCCCGCTGCCCTGTCCGCACTCACTGCTCCAGCCACAGTGGCCCATTCCCTCCTCTGAGATGAGCGGACCTTCCTTTGTCTGCTGTGCTCCCCCGACCCCGTCTTTGTGTGGCTGGCACTTTCTTGCGATTCTGCGCTCCTCTCCAATATCAACTTCTCAGGGAGGACTTTGCTGCTCTCCATCCTGAATTGATGCACCTCCTGCTGCATACTATTAATCATGTTTTTTATTTTCTGTATTTTAAGATGCTTTGACATCTTGGGGCCTTTCTGCTCCTGGAGAGTCTCCCCTTCCCAGGGCCAGTTAATTCCTAAAGAAAGTAAAACACTTGCTTTTGAGCATGTCTTTCATGTCCAAACCAGAACCCACAACCTCAAGTACCTCCTTAGTCTAACTCTCACACACCAAGCCGATATTCCCCTCTCCCAAATCCCCCCAGGGCCAGGTACTGGTTGACTAGGGACCCCTATAGCCTAGAGACCACTAAAATTATTCACACCAGCCAATCCTAAACTTGCTCAGCTTGTCTACCTTGCCCCTTCCTTGCAGTGAAACCACAATGAAGGCTCCCGCCTGTGTTTTCTCCTTGCTCCTTCCGCCTCTTGCTGAACCTGGTGCTTCCCCGTGTGGCCTTGCACAGCATGACTGCTCTCTCCTCTTGGGAACAGTGAGTAATAAAGGCTTCTTTCAGGGAAGTCAGTTGCCTGTCACCTTACCTGCCTGTCATCCCACCGCACCTGATTAAACAAATCCCAGGGATATTTTAAAATGCCCGTTCCCCCACGCAAGCTCCCCCTCTATCACACTGCCCTGCTTTTGCTCTTTGGGGTCTTATCATCTGATAGTACCTTGTATATTGTTAATTTACTTTTTACTTATAACTACAAGCCACTGTTCCTCACAAGGATGTAAGCATGGTGCAAGTAGGAAATCTACTGCCTGTTCAGCGTCCCTGGTGCCCGGACCAGAGCCTGGGAGAATGGGCAATCAGTCAATAATTCTTGTCCAAATGAAATTTGTAGACACTGGGAGAAGAGCAATGAGAAAATCAAATGAAAGAGTATTTGAGAAGTCATTTTGGAAGTTCTAAAATATTATACAATTAAAATGGTGAGTTTATTGCTGGATGCCTCTAGTCTCAAAAATTAAGCATTTCATATAGCATCACAGGCAGGTCTCGGAGGGCTTTAAGGAAGTATACTTTTATCCATTTTCCTGCACAGAAGGACAAGATATCTCTAGTGGTCTCAGAAAAATTTCTTATTAGGGAAAATCATGTCAAGGTACACCTGTGGCTCTGGTGCTGAGATCTGTGTATTTTCCCATCTTCCTGGACAGTTGGACTACAGTTCCCAGCACCCCTTGCAGTGAGGTCTGGTCATCTGATAGAATTCTAGCCATTAGTGTGTGAGTGAAATTGATGGGCGCCACTTCCAGTCCTGGCCCCTACAAGTGTCTGTGGGCAACCTCCAGACTCCTTCACCTTCCTGGGTGACCTTGGAAACCATGGCGGGGGTGGGAAGTGGAGGTGACACAGAATGGAAGGAGTCTTGGTTCCTACCTTATCACTTGGAGAGTCACTCAAGATCAGCAACATTCACTTTGGACTTAACCTGAGTGAGAAAGTTTTGTTTTGTTTTTTAAGTTTTATCAAAAAATAGCTGATTTGCAATGTTGTGTTAGTTTCAGGTGTACAGCAAAGTGATTCTGTTATACATACGTATATATCTATTCTTTTTTAGATTATTTTCCATTATAGACGATTACAAGGTACTGAGTAGAGTTCCCTGTGCTACACAGTAGGTCCCTGTTGTTTATCTATTTTACATATAGTAGTGTGCATCTGTTAAACTCATTTATCCCTCCCCCTCCCTTTCCCCTTTGGTACCCATCAGTTTGTTTTCTATGTCTGTGGGGAGAGTTTTATTGAGTGAAAACACTCAGGTTTTGTAGACAGCCGTTTTAGGAGCTATTGTCTTCATTAACATCGGTGCCTCGAGTGTCCGGGTAAGATCTAGTTGATGCCAAACATTGTGATGACAAGGGATTTAAAGCCCTCTTCTCGCCGGGAGATCAGAGGCTGTGGGAGTTGAATAACCCTGTTGCCAATGATTTACAGGGCTTCTGGGCTTCATGGTCTAGGTCCATGCCTCCTGTGCTCTTTCCTGTGTCTGCTGTGGCTTGGGTTCTGCCATGACTCAGCATCTTGCTTTGATTGGGTTAGGAAGGGCAATCCTGAAGAAGTGAAATTCATATCTGTCAGTTTGGCAGAGTTTGCAAAAATCTACTCAAATGCAATTGTCTGGTATTATTTCTCTGGGCTCTAGGCAAACGGCCAGAAGGTGGAGATCTGATTTCCTCCCTAAAATATAACTTTGCTCTCCCAGGCAAAGCTGTCAGCAAAGGGGAAGGACTAGACCTCAGTCGTCCCTTGACAGTGTCCTTCCCTTTCCTAACTGTCCTCTCTCCCTGTCCGGGAACCAGGGCTCTGGGGCTGTTGCCTGATGGCCCCAAGCCCCCAGCTGAAGCTGCCCTCCTTTGTGCCCCTCCTCCCTCTGGGTAGACAGTTCTCTCCTGCATCCTCAGAATCGCTCTCTGAGCCATTCCCTAGAGCCCTCATTTGCCCTCAGCGGCCTCAGCCTCTCTGCTGCCATCCAGCAAGGGTGGGAAACAGGGAGACGTGCAGCCTTCTCAGGCTTTTCTCCACGGCCTCAGCGAAGGAAAGACAAAACAGAGGGAATGTTTCTGGCTGGTCCTCTTTCTGTCCCTGGGAGGGTGGGCAGGGAGCCGCTAGGCTGCATTTCTGAGGTCCTCAGATAAAGACCCGCGGGCACTTTCCTGTATACGGAGACTTCTTCTTTTGTGATGTCCGCTTTTAACTTGCCAAGGCAGGGCGAGGTGATAATGCTTGTTTCATTCCCCATCAAATAACCCTTGACCTCTAGTGTGAGGAGTTCACGGAAGCAGGTATTGAGACTTCCCTAGTATTTAGAATGAGGATTTCATGAGGAACCAGGTAAGTAACTTGGCTTCCAATCCTGGTTCTGCATTAACTGGGTGTCTTCCAGCAGGTCCTCAGTTGCTGGGCATTTTTTTCCACTTGTACAACATGGTAGTAGGTTTCTCAGTGGTTCTTTTCCCTCCGAAGATGTAAAACATAATATATTTTTTCATATCCGATAAGTGAACTTTGTTGATCTGGTGATTCAGTGCCAAGGTGATATGACATCTTCTCCTCAATAGATTAGCTGTCCTTTAAGAACACTCCTAGCCAATTCAACAGTTTAGTCTGCTTGTTTTATTTTTTTATTTTACTTTTTCTATTGTGGTAAGGACACAACACGAGATCTACCGTCTTAGCAGATTTTTATGCGCACACTATGGTGCTGTTACCTACAGGTGGCCGATCTCCAGAACTTACTCATTTGGTGGAACTGAAACTCTACCCAGTTCTCCTTCCCTCAGCCCCTGGCGACACCTTCTACTGTTTCTGAGTTTATTTTAGATGCCTCATGGAAGTGGAACAAAGCAGTATTTGTCCTTTTGTGATAATGTGGCATATGCACACAATAAAGTACTCTTCAGCCTTTAAAAAGAAGGGCATCTCATTGTAAAGCAATTATACTCCAATAAAGTTGTTAAAAAAAAAACAAGACAAGGTACTTACCAAATTAAAAAAAAAACAAGACAAGGTACTTACCAAATTAAAAATAAATAAATAAATAAAAAGAAGGGCATCTCAGTGATTTTTGACTTGTGATCTGAAGTCCTAGGAAGTCTTAGGAGCCACCTTGGGGGCCTCGTGGGGATGGGCTAAGGAACCTGTGGGCTCCGCCTCTCCTCCTACCCCACCCCTGCCACCCACCGCATTCATGTCCCGTATGTAGTTGGGTTGCAAAGTAAGAAAGCATCCTGGACTAGATGATCTGAAGATAATGATGGTCCTCATTTCAGGTGTTTTGCTCTATTGGTTAAACATGTGTCAGAGAAAAATCTTTATTTTTCATTGAAAAAAATTGCAGCCACCATTTTCCTTGGTTCTGTCTGGGTTCTAACGTTCTCTGATTGTCTAAAATGGGACAGGGGATGAGGTCCGCCTTTCCCGGCACACGCTTGGGGAGCACACGCTGGTGACAATACCCAGGAGAAGTGGCTGTCGCCGCTCCGTCCTGGAAGCAGGGTCAGAGATAGGCTGCTGGGCCGCCTGCCCGACCCACTGCCTCACGGCGGATCATCTCCGCCTGTGGAGCAGCACCCCCGAGGGTGAGCGAGACAGCAAACTCACGAGGAAACTCGAGGCTCCTTGGTGAAGAGCTATGATGAGATTCCATTGCATTAACATGGGTCTCAGCCGTCTTGCATCCTTCTGGTGGTTTACCGGCCCCAAAGAACGAAGCAGAGAGTGCTACCTGAACTATATTTCCTCTTAGAATCAGCCGTGTGTGATGGGCGTCACGGTGGGTAGAAATAAATATCATGCGTCGCCAATTCCTCTAGAGAAGCTTGGGTGAGAACATGTATGTTTTGCAAATGTGAACTTGCACTTCACAGGACGCGGCCGTGTTTACAGAGCCCACTAGGGGGCGCGTGAGCTGCAGCGATCGTGATGGTCTGAGCTGGACCAGTCAGAGCCCGCCTCCCAGGAGCTCCCTCAGGCCAGGTGCCCGCCCCTCACGATTCTGCTCTCCAGTATCCCCGGTCCTGTATCCGCCTCTAGTTTCTTCCTCTGTGAAAGCAGGGCCCAGGCTTTCTTGCTGCTGCTTCTTTAATAAAGCACACAGTAAAAGTCTGAATTCTTGAAACCTTCATTTAATCCTTTAAACTCCAACAAGCATTGAATTTTAATTTTAAAGCTTTCACAGATTCAAAATATTAGAGAATGTTAATGGACAAATCACATATTCAATAAAGGGCTTGTATATAGAATAGATAAGGGACTCTCAAAACTCAAAAACAAACAATTCTATTAGAAAATGGACAAAAACATGAACCGACATTTCATCAAACAGGAGATATATAAATATATTTATATTTATATATTTATATATTTTTTTATTTATATTTATTTATATATATATTTATATATATATAATTTCTTTGTCTTTGGAATTCTAGATCTATGGTCTCAGAATTAAAGAAGCTTCCATACATCTAACAAGCAACTTTGCAGTCCAGGGCAGGGCAGAGGGAAGGAAGCTGTTAAGCTCATCACTACATCCTCACTGATGCACCAACCAAAGATGCTTTTTAACAGGGTCCTGTGAAGATGCTGATGTGGACACAAAGTCTGCTGCCATATGTGGGGACCCCTATTCTCGGTGTTCATTGTGGCAATCTAAACTAGACCAAGAACATGCTTGATGCTTGATAATTGCAACCATTCTCTCTCACTCATGATGTCGGTCACTACCTATAGTGGTTAAATTCCCTGTTTGCACACTTGCAGTGTGGTGGCCAGCCCAAGGTTTTCCTGGTGCCTTTGAATCCAATCTCCTCCCACACACTGATCTATTAAACTTCTTTCTTTTCTGCTGGAGCCATTTCCTGGTTTGTAAAAGGCATTCAGGTTCATAGATTCCAATCAAAACCAATTGATTTACACTTTGCTTTTCTTGAATCCCTTGCAATCCTTTCCCCCTCCTTTTTGTATCTTCATGCTCATTTGCACAACGGTTTTTACTTTTTGCACCTGACCCTGCCCTGCTCTCCAGTACTCTGCAGAAAGGTGCGACATAACTGTGCAGTGGATTGAATTTGCAGGACATTTACCCAGTGAGGCAACAAAGCCCATTCAGACAGAGCGCTCTACCCACTAATTATTCACATAATGTGAAAAATAAATGAGGCTTGTTAGCATCGATGCTATTAGCACGTTAACTTACTTTAAAACCATTTTAATGATGATTAACAACTGGATGCTGCATTATTAAGGGGTCTCTATGTTTTTGTGTATATTGGCTGGTTCTTAATTGGCTAATTTCTTTTTTTTCTTTTGAATTTTATTTTATTTTATTTTTATACAGCAGGTTGTTATTAGTTATCTATTTTATACATATCAGTGTATACATGTCAATCCCGATCTCCCAGTTCATCCCACCCACCCCCACCCCCCCTTTCCCCCCCTTGGTGTTCATATGTTTGTTCTCTACATCTGTGTCTCTATTTCTGCCCTGCAAACCGGTTCATCTGTACCATTTTTCTACATTCCACATATATGCATTAATATGCGATATTTGTTTTTCTCTTTCTGACTTACTTCACTCTGTATGACAGTCTCTAGATCCATCCCCGTCTCTACAAATGACCCAATTTCATTCCTTTTTATGGCTGAGTAATATTCCATTGTATATATGTGCCACATCTTCTTTATCCATTTGTCTGTTGATGGGCTTTTAGGTTGTTTCTATTACCTGGCTATTGTAAATAGTGCTGCAGTGAACATTGGGGTGCATGTGTCTTTTTGAATTATGGTTTTCTCTGGGTATACGCCCAGTAGTGGGATTGCTGGGTCATATGGTAATTCTATTTTTAGTTTTTTAAGGAACCTCCATACTCTTCTCCATAGTGGCTGTATCAATTTACATTCCCACCAACAGTGCAAGAGGGTTCCCTTTTCTCCACACCCTCTCCAGTATTTGTTGTTTGTAGATTTTCTGATGATGACCATTCTAACTGGTGCATGGTGATACCTCATTGTAGTGCTGATTTGCATTTCTGTAATAATTAGTGTTGTTGAGCAGCTTTTCATGTGCCTCTTGGCCATCTGTATGTCTTCTTTGGAGAAATGCCTGTTTAGATCTTCTGCCCATTTTTTGAATGGGTTGTTTGTGTTTTCAATATTGAGCTGCATGAGCTGTTTATATATTTTGGAGATTAATCTTTTGTCCGTTGATTTGTTTGCAAATATTTTCTCCCATTCTGAGGGTTCTCTTTTCATCTTGTCTATAGTTTCCTTTGCTGTGCAAAAGCTTTTAAGTTTCACTAGGTCCCATTCATTTATTTTTGTTTTTATTTCCATTACTTTAGGAGGTGGGTCAAAAAAGATCTTGCTGTGATTTATGTCAAAGAGCGTTCTTCCTATGTTTTCCTCTAAGAGTTTTATAGTGTCTGGTCTTACATTTAGGTCTTTAATCCATTTTGAGTTTATTTTTGTGTATGGCGTTAGGGAGTGTTCTAATTTCATTCTTTTACATGTAGCTGTCCAGTTTTCCCAGCACCACTTATTGAAGAGACTGTCTTTTCTCCATTGTATATTCTTGATAGTTGACCATAGGTGCATGGGTTTATCTCTGGGCTTTCTATCCTGTTCCATTGATCTATATTTCTGTTTTTGTGCCAGTACCATGTTGTCTTGATTACTGTAGCTTTGTAGTATATTCTGAAGTCAGGGAGTCTGATTCTTCCAGCTCCGTTTTTTTCCCTCAAGATTGCTTTGGCTATTTGGGGTCTTTTGTGTCTCCATAAAAATTTTAAGATTTTTTTGTTCTAGTTCTGTAAAAAATGCCATTGGTAGTTTGATAGGGATTGCATTGAATCTGTACATGGCTTTGGGTAGTATAGTCATTTTCACAATATTGATTCTTCCAATCCAAGAACATGGTATATCTCTCCATCTGTTTATGTCATCTTTGATTCCTTTCATCAGTGTTTCTATAGTTTTCTGAGTACAAGTCTTTCACCTCCTTAGGTAGGTTTCTTCCTAGGTATTGTATTCTTTTTGTTGCAATGGTAAATGGAATTGTTTCCTTAATTTCTCTTTCTGATTTTTCGTTGTTAGTGTATAGGAATGCAAGGGATTTCTGTGCATTAATTTTGTATCCTGCAACCATACCAAATTCATTGATTAGTTCTAGTAGTTTTCTGGTGGCATCTTTAGGATTTTCTATGTATAGTATCATGTCATCTGCAAACAGTGACAGTTTTACTTCTTTTCCAATTTGGATTCCTTTTATTTCATTTTCTTTTCTGATTGCTGTGGCTAGGAATTCCAAAACTATGTTGAATAAGAGTGGTGAGAGTGGACATCCTTGTCTTGTTCCTGATCTTAGTGGAAATGCTTTCAGTTTTTCACCATTGAGAATGATGTTTGCTGTGGGTTTGTCATATATGGCCTTTATTGTGTCGAGGTAGGTTCCCTGTATACCCATTTCCTGGAGAGTTTTTATCATAGATAGGTGTTGAATTTGTCAAAAGCTTTTTGTGCATCTATTGAGATGATCATATGGTTTTTATTCCTTAATTTGTTAATGTGGTGTATCACATGGATTGATTTGCGTATATTGAAGAATCCTTGCATCCCTGGGATAAATCTCACTTGATCATGGTGTATGATCCTTTTAATGTGTTGTTGGATTCTGTTTGCTAGTATTTTGTTGAGGATTTTTGCATCTATATTCATCAGTGATATTGGTCTGTAATTTTCTTTTTTTGTGGTATCTTTGTCTGGTTTTGGTATCAGGGCGATGGTGGCCTCATAGAATGAGTTTGGGAGTGTTCCTTCCTCTGCAAGTTTTTGGAAGAGTTTGAGAAAGATGGGTGTTAGTTCTTCTCTAAATGTTTGATAGAATTCACCTGTGAAGCCATCTGGTCCTGGACTTTTATTTGTTGGAAGATTTTTAATCACAGTTTCAATTTCATTACTTGTGATTGGTCTATTCATATTTTCTATTTCTTCCTGGTTCAGTCTTGGAAGGTTATACCTTTCTAAGAATTTGCCCATTTCTTCCAGGTTGTCCATTTTGTTGGCATAGAGTTGCTTGTAGTAGTCTCTTAGGATGCTTTGTATTTCTGTGGTGTCTGTTGTAACTTCTCCTTTTTCATTTCTAATTTTATTGATTTGAGTCCTCTCCCTCTTTTTCTTGATGAGTCTGGCTAAAGGTTGATCAATTTTGTTTAACTTCTCAAGGAACCAGCTTTTAGTTTTATTGATCTTTGCTATTGTTTTCTTTGTTTCTATTTCGTTTATTTCTGCTCTGATCTTTATGATTTCTTTCCTTCTACTAACTTTGGGGTTTTTTTGTTATTCTTTCTCTAGTTCCTTTATATGTAAGGTTAGCTTGTTTATTTGAGATTTTTCTTGTTTCTTGAGGTAGGATTGTATTGCTATAAACTTCCCTCTTAGAACTGCTTTTGCTGCATCCCATAGGTTTTGGATCATCGTGTTTTCGTTGTCATTTGTCTCTAGGTATTTTTAAATTTTCTCTTTGATTTCTTCAGTGATCTCTTGGTTATTTAATAACGTATTGTTTAGCCTCCATGTGTTTGTGTTTTTTACGGTTTTTTCCCCTGTAATTTATTTCTAAACTCATAGCGTTGTGGTCGGAAAGGATGCTTGATGTGATTTCAGTTTTCTTAAGTTTTCCGAGGCTTGATTTGTGACCCAAGATGTGATCTATCCTGGAGAATGTTCCGTGTGCACTTGAGAAGAAAGTGTAATCTGCTGTTTTCGAATGGAATGTCCTGTAAATATCAATTAAATCTATTTGGTCTATTGTGTCATTTAAAGCTTTCATTTCCTTATTAATTTTCTGTCTGGATGATCTGTCCATTGGTGTAAGTGAGGTACTAAAGTCCCCACTACGACTGTGTTACTGTTGATCTCCTCTTTTATAGCTGTTAGCATTTGCCTTATGTATTCAGATGCTCCAATGTTGGGTGCATATATATTTATAATTGTTATATCTTCTTCTTGGATTGATCCCTTGATCATTATGTAGTGTCCTTCCTTGTCTCTTGTAACATCCTTTACTAAGTCTGTTTTATCTGATATGAGTATTGCTACTCCAGCTTTCTTTCGATTTCCATTTGCATGGAATATCTTTTTCTATCCCCTCACTTTCAGTCTGTATGTGTCCCTAGGTCTGAAGTGGGTCTCTTGTAGACAGCATATAGATGGGTCTTGTTTTTGTATCCATTCAGCAAGCCTGTGTCTTTTGGTTGGAGCATTTAATCCATTCACATTTAAGGTAATTATAGATATGTATGCTCCTATTACCATTTTCTTAATTGTTTTGGGTTTGTATTTGAAGGTCCTTTTCTTCTCTTGTGTTTCTCACTTAGAGAAGTTCCTTTAGCATTTGTTGTAGAGCTGGTTTGGTGCTGCTGAATTCTTTTAGCTTTTGCTTGTCTGTAAAGCTTTTGATTTCTCTGTTGAATCTGAATGAGATCTTTGCCAGGTAGAGTAATCTTGGTTATAGGCTATTCCCTTTCATCACTTTAAATATATCGTGCTACTCCCTTCTGTCTTGTAGAGTTTCTGCTGAGAAATCAGCTGTTAACCTTATGGGAGTTCCCTTATATGTTGTCGTTTTCCCCTTGTTGCTTTCAATAATTTTTCTTTGTCTTTAATTTTTGTCAATTTGATTACTATGTGTCTTGGTGTGTTTCTCCTTGGGTTTATCCTGCCTGGGACTCTCTGCACTTCCTGGACTTGGGTGGCTATTTCCTTTCCCATGTTAGGGAAGTTTTTGACTATAATCTCTTCAAATATTTTCTCGGGTCCTTTCTCTCTCTCTTCTTCTTCTGGGACCCCTATAAAGTGAATGTTGATGTATTTAATGTTGTCCCAGAGGTCTCTTAGGCTGTCTTCATTTCTTTTCATTCTTTTTTCTTTATTCTTTTCTGTAGCAGTGATTTCCAGCATTCTGTCTTCCAGGTTACTTATCCATTCTTCTGCCTCAGTTATTCTGCTATGATTACTTCTAGTGTATTTTTCACTTCAGTTATTGTATTGTTCATCTCTGTTTGTTTGTTCTTTAATTCTTCTAGGTCTTTGTTAAACATTTCTTGCATCTTCTTAATCATTGCCTCCATTCTTTTTCTGAGGTCCCAGATCATCTTCACTATCATTATTCTGAATTCTTTTTCTGGAAGGTTGCCTATCTCCACTTCATTTAGTTGTTCTTCTGGGGTTTTATCTTGTTCCTTCATCTGGTATACAGTCCTCTGCCTTTTCATTTTGTCTATGTTTCTGTGAATGTGGTTTTCATTCCACTGGCTGCCGGATTGTAGTTCTTCTTGCTTCTGCTGTCTGCCCTCTTAATTGGCTAATTTCTGAGGTTGGGGCGTGAAGGCAGGAGATGACGAAGTTTAGTTTTCTAAGAATTGTCACTGAGCTTTTAACATTTTATAACTATCTTTATAAGAAGTAGCTTCTACAACATTATTGAGCCTTTAAGCTGACTCTCTTAACATAAGTAAACTAGTCTTAAGTATTCTAACTGAGTTTTGGGGCATTTTCTCTTCATTTAGTTTATTATCTCAGATCACAAAGTTAAGAACCATTAAAAATAAATTAAACTAGGATCTCCTGCCCATCAGATAGCTTTTAAAATTCTACTTGAAATAGAGATTTCCCAGTGAAAATTGATGTTGGCATTGGATTAACTATTTCTATTCCATGTCAGCTAAAGGAATTTGGGACACATACATAGTCTAGATATGAGTCACCAATATTGACACCTCAAAACATAAAAACATATTGTTAAACTAAAAAATCAAAGAAAGAATTTTGTCCTAAACACTCAGCAAAAATTAACTTGTAGGGTACATACAAACCCTTTTCCCTTTTGCCATCCTTGCCCCACATGGACCAGATATTTGCAGAGCCTTATTTAATCCTTGTGACATCTCTCTGAGGTCATGTTATCCACATGTGGCAGATGGGGAAACTGAGGCTGAGCATGTTTAAGTAGCCTCCTGGAGATCATTGATCAGACCTAGAGTTTCTCAACACAGAGTCCAGGATTACTTGTGTCAGAGTCACGGGGGATTCCAAAATGCAGATTCGGGGGTCTCACCCAAACCTTCTAAATTTTGGGGAATGGGACACATAAATTTTCATTTTTTAACTGCCTCCCTAGGTTGTTTGTATAAACACCAAACTTAGGTCACTACATCTATAGCATAGATATTCCTTGACATGTGTGAATTCTGCTTATGGACAAGAACTTCATTGCTTAAGTGGATCCATCAGGATAGGGTGTGGAGAAAAGGGAACCCTCCTTCACTGCTGGTGGGAATGTTGGAAATTATTGAGAGAACGGGAGCAGTGTGGTTTATCCTGAGAATTCAGACCTCAAAGGGCATTGATATCTTTTGCCTTTGATAATCTTTTAGAGTCTGAATTACTTAAGTTCCCTATTAATTTCTTACTTACTTTTGACTAATGACAGCTCTTTTGCTTATCAGGGCCCTAGTCCCTTACATTTGCATTTTCATTAAGGGATTTACTACTATGTATTAGTCCAAATCTAGTAAGAAAGCAGAAACCACCCCAGGCCTTTGAACAGAAAGCATTCAACACAGGGAACTGGTTACAATGACAAAGGCCAGAAAAGTCAAATGGGGGCAGGGAGGCAAGAGAAAGATTAGGGGCAGCAGGAAGATTAACAATAGGAGGTCCAGCCACTTCTGGGGGGACAACCGAGGGAAGTAGTGTCAGCAGAATCCAGAAGCTGGGGCCATGTGGCAGGTTCTAGGAGCATCCGGGTGGGGGAGGACTTCTGGAGAGGGCTCTAGTCAGCAAGGAGACACTGGCTGCAGCTTCCTCCCTTCTCCTGCTCCTCAGGGTCCATGGGAGCCTCCCATTGGCCAAAGTCACCAGAAGGCTGGTTGGCAAAGGAGGCTGGGAAGTTGAAATACAGAGCAGGTGGGGGAAACGGAGGGGATGGAGGCAAGTGATGGATGTACCATTCCTCCTCAGGGAGAAAGATGGTCCACTATCTCCCTCTCCTCTACCCATGTGATGGATCTGATTAACCAAACTGGTCCTTGCTGGCACCTGTTGGACCATAATTACGGGGGCAGGGCCCCCTGCTCCTCCCCTTCTCTCTTGCCTCTCAGGCTGTTTCATGTCCAGCATACAAGCTCCCAGCTCCCAGGCCCACGTAGGGTCCCCCTCATGACCTCATGCCATCAGAGCCAGGCTGACCCTAATTTCTAGCTTCAGAGAAAGATGTGAGAGATCCAACCATCACTCCATGGTGGGCAAGATAATTCTTACTCCTTGCTGGGAACCCATGGACATGTTAGGTCACGTGGTGTGGGATATTAAGGGTACAGGTGGAATTAAGGGTGATAATCAGCTGACCTTAGAATAGAGAGAATCCTGGATTATCCAGGTGGACCCCATGGCTTCATGAGGGTCCTTAAAAGTGGAAGAGGGAGACAGAGAAAGAGAGCCCAGTGAGCAATGAGACTACAGAGCTCAATACGTGATAGGGATGGCCATTCAGATCAATTGGGAAAAGAACACTACTAGTTGATCAATCTTATATAAGTAAGATTGATCTTACTTATATTATATAATCTTATCAATCTTTTTATCAGAAGAAGCTAGGCATCCTATGCCAATCATACTCAAAAATAAATTTCAAATATATTAAAGATATAAACATAAATGATCTTAAAAATACAAAATTTTGGGATAATATTTTTATAGTTTGGAGGAAGAAGGAGTATCTGCTTGAGTGGAACTAGAAACTCAATATTATGTAATAACCTGTAAGGGAAAAGAATCTGAAAGAGAATATATATATAACTGAACTGCTGTGCTGTACACCTAAAACTTACACAATATTGTAAATCAACTATACTTCAGTAAAAAGATTAAAAAAATAAACTAGAAACTCGAACACATGAAGAAAAGATGGACGGTCTTGGCCACCTAAAAATGTAAAGTCTCTGAACGTGCAAAGACACCACAAAACAAATCAAAACAGGTGTGAGAAACCAGAAGAACACAGGGCAGCTTGTGTGATAAAAGCTTCCCTTCTTCACAAACGGCTTCCACAAATAGATGAGAAGGCAGCCTGACAGAAGAGGGTAGGAAGAAATTAGCTGTTGGGTGAGTTACCGACGAAGAAACACAAACAGCCAGTGTAGGAGCTGTTGCTTCAGTTGTGGCCTGCCAGGTTCTTGGGGTTTTGTTTGTTTGTTTGAACAGTCGCTGAAAATAATTAATAAACAGTCAATAATAAGAATAGAAAAGAGTTTTATTTGAGCCAAACTGAGGACTAGCCCAGAAGCCCACTTCCCAGATGACTCTGAGAAACTGCTTTGGAGAAGCAGGGTTTTCAGTACAGTTTTATATCTTGTTGGGACAAAGAACATTAAACAAGTCAGGGATCCATTTCTTCAAGGTTCAAAAGAAAAATAAAAAAGAACAGACCAGCACGTACACAGCAAGTCAGGATGGCCTTGGCACCTGGGAAGGCAGTCTTATCACTAAAGGAGGACCAGCATTGGTGTCCCAAGAAGAGGGGCATTTAATCTTCATTTTTAACATGGACATTCTTTACTTCTGGTCAGTGAGCTCTTTTCTTTAATAATGAAAGCAGATGTTCAATGTATATTTGATAGACCACAAACAGGCCATTTTATTTAGCATCAAATTCAAGGGAACTCATGTATAAGCCACAAAGACTTCCCTATATTTCAATATGTGAACATTTCTTATATCAGAACCCATGGTTGGCAATTTTTACTTTCATTCTTCTTTAGCCCCAAAGTTATATTTGAGTGATTTATATTTTCTAAGTAGTTAGATTTATTTTGACAGTCCTCTTGTCCTTTCTAGTTTTCTTGAGCAATGGTAAGAAAGCATGTTCTTTTTTTTTTTTTTGAATTTTTGAATTTTATTTTATTTATTTTTTTATACAGCAGGTTCTTATTAGTTATCCATTTTATACATTAGTGTATATATGTCAATCCCAATCTCCCAATTCATCACACCACCACCCCTAAGAAAGCACGTTCTGAATCATCGCTGTCTTAGGGAGACCATATGTTTATCAGCTAATGAAATTTTTATTAAATGTTCCATTAGCACCCTAAAAGTGTGTGCTCTGGTTTCGGGTGTAAAAATTTTATACATAGTTATTAAATATTATATCAAGGTTGTTAGTCATGTTATTCAAATTCTTAAACCTCATTTTTATTATTTAATCCATTTCTGAGAAATGTGTTTCTAATTCTCCCAGTTTCTCCTTGAATTTACATATCTTTCACTGTAAGCATTTTAATGTTTTATTCTGTGCCCCCGGATACATGACTATTGTATTTTCTCAGTGAATTACCTCTGTAATCAATATAAAATTACTCCTTTGTCCTATTTAAGAAGGGTCAGCTTTGACATCTCGTGTTAACATTGCTACACCTGCTTTTTCTTGGCATTTTCCTCATGTGTCTCATCTCTTCCTTTATTTAGTAACGTTTCCTGTGTCATTTGGTTATGATGTGTTTCGTGTAAACAGCATGAACTTGTACTTAAACTGTCAGAGGGTGCCTTTTAATGGGGGAATTTAAACTATTAAGATGACGAATATGTCTCAAGTTATTCCAGTGACCATATTGTTAAGTCTTCTGTTTAAAACTTGAAGGAAAAGCGCTAGTCGATGGAAATAAGATGTAAAACTTCTAAATTACTAAAGGAAAGAAAGAGAAGGATTTCCACCAATCACGGCAGCATAAGGAAAGACAGAAATCTACGAGGAAGGCAGTCTATTCAACAAAACCGACAGCTACCTTCTTAGGACCTTCAGCATGTTTTCCCGTCTCTCCAGTCACCCTGGAAAGATGTCCTATGAACCACTTGGAATTTTAGCGACTGATCGTTTTTTCTTTTATTAACATTAATTTAGAAGTCCTTTCTTCAATTTGCATTAAAGGTAATGATGGCATTCACTTAACTAAAAATTTCCTGGCTCTGCCTAAAATTACAAGGCACCATGTGCAGCTGAGGAATTGCTTGCAGCAACCCACTGTTGTGAGGTTGCACCCTTCACACCTCCAGCATAATAGATTTTTATATATATGTGTGTTTTTATGTGGCTTTTTTTTTTTTTATTGAAGTATAGTTGATTTACAAAGTTGTGTTAGTTTCAGGTGTGTACAGAAAACGATTTAGATATGTATATATATATTCAGTTATATGTATATATATATATATTCTTTTTCAGATTCTTTTCCATTATGGGTTATTACAAGATACTGACTATATTTCCTTGTGCTATACAGTAGGTCCTTATTGATTATCTATTTTATATACAGTAGTGTGTATCTGTTAATCCCAAACTCCTAATTTATCCCTCCTCACCCCCTTTCCCTTTGGAAACCATAGGTTTGTTTTCTAGCTCTGTGAGTCTGTTTCCATTTTGTAAATAAGTTCATTTGCATCATTTTTTTGGTTCCACATATAAATGGTATCATATGGTATTTGTCTTTCCCTGTCTGACTTACTTCACTTAGTATGATAATCTCTAGGTCCATCCATGTTGCTGCAAATGACATTATTTCATTCTTTTTTGAAATAGTAATAGTAGTATTCCATTGTCTGTGTGTGTGTGTGTGTGTGTGTGTGTGTGTATCTTCTTTGTCGATTCTAGGTTTTTATATTTATCTCACAATTTCCTAGGAGATGTCAGTAAAATGTCTTGGTGATGGGGCATATTTCAGAATTGGTCCTCTGTGACCATTTTAATCTAATATCTGGTGATTCTTTGTTGCTTATTAATTTTTTATTACATATCCAGATTAATCTAGTGTGAACTATCTCAGGAACTGTAAAAGTCAGTACTTCATTTCCTCAGAGTAAACCCCACCCTGCAGGGGAAGATGCACCACCAATAGGAAGGCTTCCCTTCGAGGAGCTGGGCAGGGACAGAATCACAGCCCCTGCTGAGGGCTCCAGGGTCTCCTGCTCCTCCTGACTCCTCTTGGATCTTAGCTGGTACAGCACACATACAGAGAAACAGCTGGCAGAATAAAGAGAGCAAGCACCCACTTTGTCTAAAGTGACAAGGTTCTCTGATTAAAACGGTCTCAAAATGTGTATTTTTCTGAAGCGTTACACTTCCATTAAAAAATTAAGAAAAACTGGATTGAAGAATGAGGCTTAGTCCTGAAGGGAGCTGGGACCTCCCTCAAACTGAAGACCTAATTGATGAATCCACGTTGGATGTGATGAATCTTTTTTTTTTTTAATCTATTTTTTAAATTTATTTTTGGCTGCATTGGGTCTTTGTTGCTGAACGTAGGCTTTCTCTAGTTGTGGCGAGCAGGGGCTACTCTTTGTTGCAGTGCACGGGCTTCTCATTTCAGTGGCTTCTCTTGTTGCAGAGCACGGGCTCTAGGTGTGCGGGCTTCAGGAGTTGCGGCACGTGGGCTCAGTAGTTGTGGCACACGGGCTTAGCTGCTCCGTGGCATGTGGGATCTTCCTGGATCAGGACTTGAACCCGTGTCCCCTGCATTGGCAGGCAGATTCTTAACCACTGCGCCACCAGGGAAGCCCTGAGAAGGTCTCTTGAGGTCTGGTGAGCTGCACAATTTCTTTGGTGTAGAATAAAGTTCTTAATATCTTATTTTTGAGTGGAAGACATGAGCCCATTGAGAAATTGATAAAAGCTATGGCCCCTTTCACTAGAAAGATGTATTTGCACATAATTTTGCATATAGTCTCTCTTAAACCCACAGGTCCATGGGCCCCAGATCAGTAACTCCTGACAGAATACGCATGGCTAATGTGTGCTGAGATTTGTCCTGTGATGAAGTTCCATGCCCTGCTTTTGGCCTTTTGGGGCATAAATTCGACACATCCTCAAGAGTGGCAAAGGCTGCGAATTGACGGTCACCCCTGTGCCCAGGAGAAAGGCCTTGTCTTCTCTATGGTGCAGCTTTCTTCAGAGATGGCTGAAGTGGGTAACGTCTGGGGTCTATTTTATCACCAACATTTCCATGTGGTCTCTATCCCCATCACCACATAGAACCTGGTCTTGTCAAATTTACCAGCAAACTCAGTCTTTCCAAAACTGATGACATTTTTATTCATCTTTCATGACAGCTTAGCAGCGTCTGACCCAGCTGGTCACTCCTTCCTTGAAATCAGTTTCATCCTTGACTTCTGGTAGGTTTTCTCCTACTTCTCTGGCTTCTTCTCAGTCTCCTTTACTGGCTCCTTCTCAGTTGCCAGCATGATAAATGTTGGTGTATCCTACAGCGTCTTCCTGAGGTCTTACTTCTTCTCTGTCTGTATTTATTCTCTAGATAGCTTCATCCAGTTCTGTTGCCTTCAAATTCTCCTGGATGCTGGTGATTCCAGGCCTGAACACTACTCTGAGTTCTGACATATATATCCAACCACTTACTTGAATTCCCCACTTGGTGAAAAGCTTCTCAGAATTGATACCTGTGGGGACTTCCCTGGTAGCGCAGTGGTTAAGAATCTGCCTGCCAATGCAGGGGACACGGGTTCGAGCCCTGGTCCCGGAAGACCCCACGTGCCGCGGAGCAACTAAGCCCATGCACCACAACTACTGAGCCTGCGCTCTAGAGCCCGCGAGCCACAACTACTGAGCCCACGTGCCACAACTACTGAAGCCCGCACACGTAGAGCCCGTGCTCTGCAACAAGAGAAGCCACTGCAATGAGAAGCCCGCGCACTGCAACGAAGAGTAGCCCTCAGTCACCGCAACTAGAGAAAGCTTGCGCACAGCAACGAAGGCCCAACACAGTCAAAAATAAAAATAAATAAATAAATAAATTTATTTTTAAAAATTGATATGTGCAAGTGAAGTTCATGATTGCAATAAGGTGCCATTTTCCTGAGATGGGAGGGACTGAAGAGAGCCCGTTTGTGGTTCCAGTGGGGAGGTGACCAATTATCAACATTTACACAACACCCTTAACTTTTATTCTTTCCCCTTATTTTACCCATCCAATCCATCTGAAAATCCGGTCAGAGTTCCGCCTCCGAACAGATCACTATTGCACTGGAATTCTCCATTCTTGTTACTCTAGACCAAGCCGCCTTCCCCTCTCACCTGGAGTAACGCAGTACCTTCCTCCTTGCTTCCTTTCACTCCCCCAACCATTCTTCCACAAGCCACCCCAGTGACTCTTCATAGACATAAATCAGATCGTGTTACATCGTTTACATTCTCAAACATATCAGGGGCTTCTTGTTGTTAGGATGAAATAAACGCTCCTCACCACGGTCTCTGCAGCCTCCATCACCTGCCTGTCTCATACTCTCAAATGCTGTGCTCTGTTGGAGCCAGGCTCAGGGGTCTCTTTCTAACTCTTAAATGAAGAATTAGGGCCAAGGGAAGGATTCCAGAGGAAATATGATACAAATAAATTCATTTTAACGTGTATGCTAGCTTATCCCTCCAATCACATTACAAGCTCCTGTGAGCAGAGGCTCAGTTTTATGCTTTTTGTCTCCATCATCCCCACTTCTCCCTCCAATCTGCTCCCTTTGTCTTTACCTAGGATGTCATCTTTTTTTATATATGTATATATAATATTTATTTCTGTATCTATCACATTTTTTATCCACTCATCCATCAGTCAGGACTTAAGTTGTTACCGTATCTTGGCTATTGTAAATAATGCTGCAATAAACATGGGAGTGCATATATCTTCTGGAATTAGTGTTTTTATTTTCTTTGGATAAATACCCAGAAGTGGGGTTGCTGGTTCATGTGGTAGTCCTATTTTTAATTTTTTGAGGAAGCTCCATATTGTTTTCCATAGCGGCTGCACCAATTAACATTCCCACTCTCAGTGCACAAGGGTTCCCTTTGCTGCACATCCTCAACAACACTTGTTTCTTGTCCTTTCAAAAATAGCCATTATAACAGGTGTGAGGTGATACCTCACTGTGGGTCTGATTTACATTTCCCTGTTGGCCATCTACAGTCTTTGGGAAAATGCCTACTCAGACCCTCTGCCCATTTTTTTAAATTGGGCTGTTTGGTTTTTTGCTATTGAGTTGTAGGAGTTGTTTATATATTTTGGATATTAACCCTTCTCAGATATATGATTATTTTCTCCCATTCAGTCAGTTGCCTTTTCATTTTGTTGTTGGTTTCCTTTGCTGTGCAGAAACATTTTATTTTGATATAATCCCACTTGTTTATTTTTGCTTTTGTTGCCTTTGCTTTTGGTGTCAAATCAAGAAAATCATCGTTGGATGGTATCTTGCATAATCCATTTAACACACTGTTTTTTGAGCATCTACTACACATGGGGCTCTGGATTAAGTACTGGGAGTTTAGTAGACGTTAGATGTCGAGATGGTTTCTCTCCATCTAGAAATACGAGCCATTGCATGGTGAGGATGGGAGTGGGAGATATCTGCCATAAGAAATGTGCAACATGTCAAAGCAAATTTTCAGCTCTGGTAGAATTTTGCCATTCTAATGAATTTTGAAGACTATCTCAGGCTAACTTTATTGCTTTGGATTAGTAACTGACTAAATGGTGCCTTAGTTGCTTGCAAGAGTATGATTTCCCAACGTGCTGAATTCTCTCCTACACTGTAGCTAAGAGGATCAAACTTAATGGAAAATAATGATATTCCTCACTCAAAGAGACAACAAGCAAGGTAAACCCTTGCTCCTCTCCCTTCCCCCTTGATAAACATCTCCTACTTAGAGTTTCGCCTGAAACACAGCAGAACAATAAATCAAAGCATGTTAAGGGAGAAATGGTTCCTCTTTTAGCAACAGATTCTTCCCTCTTGACTTAAAGAGAACAACCGCAAATGTTAGACGCGAGGCTCTTTGTGGTCAGCTGTTCTATTTGGTGTGGAGAATCTACCTGACAGCTTTGCTTCAAAGCTTTGCTTTTTAAAAAATTAAAGAGAGTCTCATCCGGTTATAACCGCAGGCTTCCTGCTAATTCAAGTGGAATTAGGAAGCAGGTACCAACGTTGCATACACATTGCACGGTACAAACTTACTTTGCAGAGTTCAGTAAGCAAGAGGAAGCATGCCTTGTACGTTTTAAGCTATGAATTACAGAAGAGCAGGCAGTTTGGTTCATCTTAGATGAGCTGGGCTATTCTGTGCTGGTTAAAAATCAGAAAGGGGTTATGGAAATGAGTAGCATGGTGTCAGTTACTTCAAAAAAATAAGTATATATATATATATATATATTCTTTTTTTTTTTTTTTTCCTTTTCTACTCAAATAAAAAACAGAAGCAGGGAAGAGGAAATTTAGGCATTCGTGAGCTCTTTCTTGCTGTCCGGGGAGTGAAACCTGCTGTGGAAACCGGAAGTCAGCGCCTCTTGATGGAAAGTGCCCTAAACCCGAGAACTAGAGAGGGTGGAGCTTGGGCACCTGTGGAGGGCGTCGCGCCTAACGGTTGGTCGTGCTGAACTGCCGTAAAAGGAAGCAAAGCAACGGGCCTTCCAACAGCCTATCAGAATTACGCATTGAAATAAGTGATAATTATCAAACTGTCTTCTTGGTGGGGGGCGTTGGGGAGCTAACTTTCCGAAAACATGGCAAAGAATGGCTTTGTCTTTTGAAAAGCTCTAGATATTTTCTTAAAAAACAATTAAACCCAACTCAGTTTTACTAGTTAATTTTGACCAGATATGGTATTCGTTTATCTTAAAACAACTCAGAGTGACTTTTGGGTGCTTTTAAATATCCCATTTCCCCCTCAAAGCCCAAGGATTTGGCACCACAAAAGATGCTGAAGTGGATCGATGGCTGTTCCAACAGGGAAGTTGTAAAACAGACTGTGCTGTTGCAGCATCAGAGGGGGGTGTGTAGACGCTTCCAAGGGGTGTGCTCCAAAGCGACCAAAACTCAGACACATGAAGTCAAGTATCGGTCGAGCTACCTTGTAACCATACATCCCACACAGAGTCAGCCTGGAGTGAAAACGGGGTTGAATTGTAAAATCAACTTAAAAATTGGATAGACGAGTGTCTAAATATTTCTATGTGAGCTGTATATGTGTCGATTTAGTTCTCTGTATTATTAAATTATTTCATGAAGTCTTTAGATCAGACAGTGCAACTGGATGGAAGGTGTTCCAGTGTCCAGCCCTATTGATTTGCACTTAGTTTATCATTCTTTCCACGATGCCCAGCAAAGTATGAACGATACATCTCATAGGTAAGGCTGATCTTTAACCTGCATTAAATTCAACTTGAACATGTATTATTGAGCACCTTCCAAGGGCTGGAAGACCATGACTCTTATTTTAGGCTCTGCCACTTCCCGTTGTGGGTGATTACTTACACTTTGTGAGCTGTCAGCCTCTGTGGAATTGAATAATGTCCTAATTATGTCCTGACATCATTAGGATCAGTTGTTTATTAAAGTTCCTTGTCCATTTTAACAATCACGTGAGTAGGATATCATTATTGCTATTTTTGTTACGACTGCCACCTCCTCTTTCACTCATCTAGTGATATCCCAGTATAGGCACATCCTAAATGTTCAGGAAAACACCTCTTCTAGCTTTGCAAATCGTAAGATGATCCGAAAGTCACCCCAGTTCCTTCTGTGTTTCTCACTGTTACAGAAAACACGATGAGGGTGATCTAGGTTTTAAAATAAACAAAGCACAGCTGGGCTGACACTTCCTGTGTTGTTTTCCATTCCTCTCCTCTGATTGCATGAGGGGTGCATCACCCCTATTTCTTTCTATTACATCACAATCCCAGTATCTGGGCAGATCATCTAAATTGGTGGAATACTCAATCCACAAGCCAAATCCTGAGGATTTGCTTTCCTTCAACACCCTTCCAGCTCAGTAACTGCAGAAAGAGTATCAGGAAAGAGCACATTCTGGGGCACACCCTGCAATCTTGTCAACCGGGGGCCTTGAGAACTGGATGCCACCACTTGCTCCTAAATTTTGTTCTGGTGGTTCACTGTCTGGCCTCCTGAGTGAGCCCTGGTCCTCAGTAGTGACTGCGGGGGAGAGCTGTCATTTAAAACAGACAAGGCAGGTGAGCTGTCTGAGCTGGAGTCTCCCTCCTGCGTGTCCATCTGTCTGTCTTTCCCCTCCCCACGCCTCTCATCCCAGGACTCATAGTTCTTCATCTGGATGGGTGCCTGTAGAGCCAGCCTTCTGCATCACTGATAAAACATCCTAAGATTCCCATCAACAGACGTTCTTCTCTTCCTAATTGATCACAAGGGGACTGGCTTCCCAAGTCGATTTCCAGGTTTTGTTTTTTTTTTTTAAACCTCTAACTCATGGCTGGCTGCACAGTGAAAAATAGACAAATGGGGCCACATCAAACTGAAAAACTTCAGCATGTCAGGGCAAACAACCAATGAGTGAAAGCTGGCCTATGGGATGGGAGGAAGTAATTGCAATTCATAAATCTGATAAAGGGTTAACCTGCAGAATATATAAGGAACTTCTATAACTCAACAACAAAAAACCCAAATACTTGATTTAAAAATGGGCAAAGGATTAGAATAGATGTTTCTCCAAAAAATACATACAGATAGCCAATAAGCACATGAAAAGATACTCCACACAACTAACCATTAGAGAAATGCAAATCAAAACCACAGTGAGATATCACCTCACACCTGTCAGCATGGCCACTATCAAAAGTACAGAAATAACAAGTGTTGATGAGGATGGAGAGAAGTTGGAGCCTGTGCTCTGTTGGTGGGAATTTAGAATGGTGCGGTTGCTATGGAAATCAACATGGAAGTCCATAAAAAAAAAAAACTAAAGAATACTGCCATATGACCCAGCAATCCCACTTCTGGGTATTCATTCAAAAGAACTGAAATCAGGATCTCAAAGAGAGATTTGCACACCCATGTTTATTACAGCATTTTCACAATAATTAAGAGATGGAAGCAACCCAAATGAACACTGACAGATGAATGAATAAACAAAATGTGGTATATATGCACAAAGGAATACTATGTAGCCTTAAAAAGGAAGGAAATTCTGATACCTGCTACAACATGGAAGAACCTTGAGGACATTGTGATAAGTGAAATAAGCCAGACACAAAAGGACAAATACTTGTATGAGGTATTTAAAGTAGTCAAAATCATGGAAACAGAAAGTAGAATGGTTGCCAATGGCTGAGGGGGGAAGGAAGAGAGAAAATTAATGTTTAGTGGGTATGGTTTCTTTTTATTTTCCCAGGCAAATCTCTCGTTTATATTTTATTTTTATTTATTTTTTCCAGGCAAATCTCTTGCTTTTATTTTATTTAATTTATTTCTTTTTTAAAAATTTTATTGGAGTATAGATGATTTACAATGTTGTATTAGTTTCAGGCATACAGTGAAGTGAATCAGTTATACATATACATATATCCACTCTTTTTAAAATTCTTTTCCCATATAGGTCATTACAGAGTATTGAGTAGAGTTCCCTGTGCTATACATAGGTCCTTATTAGTTATCTATTTTATATATAATAGTGTGTATATGTCAATACCAATCTCCCAATTTATCCCTCCCCCCCTTACCCCCTAGTAACCATAAGTTTGTTTTCTACAGCTGTGACTCTATTTCTGTTTTGTAAATAAGTTCATTTGTACCATCTTTTAAAGATTCCACATATAAGCAATATCATATGATATTTGTCTTTCTCTGTCTGACTTACTTCACTCAGTATGACAATCTCTAGGTCCATCCATGTTGCTGCAAATGACATTATTTCATTCTTTTTTATGGCTGAGTAATATTCCACTGTATACATGTACCACATCTTCTTTATCTATTCCTCTGTCAGTGGACATTTAGGTTGCTTCTATGTCCTGGCTATTGTGAATAGTGCTGCAATGAACATTGGGGTGCATATATCTTTTTGAATTATGGTTTTCTCTGGATATGGGTGTAGAGTTTCAGTGTTGCAAGATGAAAATGTTCCAGATATCTGTTACACAACAATGTGAATATACTTAACACTATTGAACTGTACACTTAACAGTTGTTAAGATGGTACATTTAATATTGTGTGCTTTTTTTTACCTCAATAAAACACACACACACACACACACACACACACACACATACAGACACACACACATACAGACACACACAGCCTCTAAGTCATTGGCTTTTGCCTGCCCACAATGTCGGAAGTCACTTCTGACATGGTTGGAAAGTTTCAATATTGGTAATGATTTAAGATGCAAATGTTTGCAGATTGCAAGCAATAAAAGAATAAATTGGTACATGTAAATTGCTGAGAACTGTGCTTGGTCCATGTTCAGTATCAACAAACATACTTGTATAGTGGTCAAACATAACACTGATAGTTTACAGTCTTTAAAAGCAGGCTCATTCTTTTGAACACAATACCAGAAATACTCTTGGAGTATAGATAGAGATAACTCATCTTCTCAAAACCCCTACTGTAATCTCTGATGACACTGAGTTGGGAGAGGACTTCAGATTGCTCTGCAGACCCTGGGTAGATACAAAGTGTTTGACAGAAAAAAGAAAGGGTGGCGCAGCCTTGGCAAAGCTGGCTGATGACATTAAATTCTCTACAGATTTCATGGCTTGTAGTGATGTTGAAGACCATTCTATCAGACTTGGAATTTGTAAGAGACTCAAACCTCTTCCTAGAGAGAGAAAGTGATTCCTGTAGCTCCGACTAAGGCTTTGTTGGCCAGGACAGGCAAGGGCCATCCCACAAGTCTTAGTCAGGACTGACACATTGCAGGCTTTTGGGACGACAATGTGAGCTATTTCTGCAGGTTCGGAGAGCCACCTCTTAAGGCAAAAGAATACATGCCCTTCAACTAACAGAGATACAGATGTAGAAAAGTTGTGCCTTGGAAAATAGCAGAGTCTACAGACAACTGGGGGAGCTTTGCCCAGCCTTGGTTTGAAACCATTTCTAAAGCAGCCATTACAAGATTACACAAGCCGCAATGTTCATACTCTTGGTTTTTCTTTGACGAAATAGGAGTATTTCATGATAGACTCACCCATAAGGAAAACACACACCCAGAAATGCAGAAGCTCAGGCATGTTGGAGGCTTGGTAAGGTGTGTGTGTTGACGGGGCAGGTGCAGGTATCACAGAAGATGGAGGAATAAGAGAATGCACTCCATCTGGGGTCAGCATCCATCCCCCCGGGCAGGGTCCCAAGAATGCAGGGGCTATTCCTGCCTCCTAGAAGAGAGGTGTGACACAAAAGCGTGGAATGGTAACAGCAAGAAACTGCTGAAAGTGTGTGGACAGTGTGGACATGACCATCAAATACAAACCTGCATGGACCAACAATCAACGACAGTTATAGACAGGAGACAAGTTAACGGTTTCCTGTATCTCCAGAGCTCACCATGCAGGTATGGAGCAAGAGATAATGCCCCGAACATGGAAAGAGGATGAGCCAGGTCAAACAGTTCTGCCCTATAATGAGGTTTCATGTCTTCTTAGTCTCTCCATTCTCTCCTGCGTGAAGAGCAATGGTCAGTGCCCTAGTAACGTTCCTCAGCAGGCCCAGATTTCAGGCTGATGAGTTCTCTTTCTGCCCTACTCAAACTGGGATCTGAGCATTTTATTTTATTTTTATTAAAAGGGTCACAATATACTCAAATGTGAGAAATATTGCTCAATACTACGTCCTCATTTTGAAGATTCATAAGGCAAACCAATATATTAAAGCTCAGAGCATGTTTCTGACATGAGAAATGAGTTTAGTTTAGTTCAATCCAATTTTCCCAAATGTATATATACTCAGAACATGTTTTTTATCAGAGAACATTATTAACAGTATTTGGGTCAGCTTCTCCAGAAACATTGGATTAAGTAAAGCCCCAAGTCCTCAAACTCATTCAATTGCCTCCATAATCACGCCCTCAAATCAATCTAATCTTATGTACTACTGCTTTTCCATGTAAATCTTCAGATGGGGAGGAAAGGTTGTTTCATTTTTCTGAAATTCTACGTGTCACTTTCTTTTGCCAGTATTTCAAGCTCAAGGGTCATTCCTGCATCTTTGCTCATGTTATAATTCTCCCAGGAATCTCTCTCCACCATTACCACTTAAATTTTAACGTACAAATTAAGTACTTATCATCTGTAAAGACTTTCCTAATTTCTTCAGTTATTTTGTTAATAATAATGGTTAACACTTCACAAACATTTGCTATGCACCATAAACTCTAACTAGAGCCCCTTTTTATGCATTATTTTACTTAACTATTAGTATTCTATGAAGGTGGGTATGTGATTAACTCTCTAGGCCTCAGCTTTCTGATCTGTAAAACGAGCCTAAAAATCCTTACTTGCATCTGCACAGTTGATAAGTAGCAGGGATAGAATTCAAACTCACTTCTGTCTGACTTCAGAGCCTGCCCTCTTAACCACTGTGGTGTACCTTGTCTCACACAATGATTCTCTTATCCAAATCCCTACAAAGTTTTTGATTAGGCTGCTTTTGGAATTTTGCTATTTAATACCTTTTTAAAAATTAAAAAAAAATTTTTTCTGTGTAAGAATTTACATACATTTATTTATTTATTTATTCATTTATTTATTTATTACTGGAGGTTCGTTTCTGCTGCACAGCGAAGTGAATCAGCCATAAGCATATACACATCCCCTCCCTCCTGGGCTTCCCTCCCCTCATCCCACCCAAATAGGCCATCACAGAGCACTGGGCTGGGCTCTCTGTGCTATACAGCAGGTTCCCACTAGCCATCTATTTTACACACGGTAGTGTATTTATGTCAAACCTAATGTCCCAATTCATCCCACCCTCTCCTTTACCCCCCGGGGTCCACACGTCTGTTCTCTACATCTGCCTTTCTATTCCTGCCCTGTAAATAGGTTCATCTTTACCATTTTTCTAGATTCCACATATTCACTGCCTTGTAATTAATAAGTTGCAAATTCAGAGCTTAAGTCAAGATGACAGGTGGCTCTCAAAAAATACTTGTTGTTTCTTCCAGGTAGTTGGGGTCAATGACAGCTTCCTAAATCCACATCTCACCACAATACAAAAGAAGAGCCTATAAAATTACACAAAGTCCAGGACATTGGCACAACTAGAAGACAATGAATGTGCAAAATTTACGTTGTTTTTAAGTAAAAATAAAAGAAAATAAAATCTCGGTAAGCAATCTCTCAGACTCTTTGGCAAACTTTTGTTACAGACAAAGATAGTCTGATTTAAAAAACAAAATAAAACAAAACAAAAACATTGCACAGAAGAGAGAATAAGGGAATGAGCAGCAGGTCTAAAATTATTCTAAAACCACAACCAGAATGATAGTTAACATAATTGTGAAAATACTGAAAAAATTTACTAGTAGACCATAGCACTGATTATAGGGGAGAGACTTAAAATATATGTGATTTGAAGTGGCAGTCTTCAAAAAGCATAGTTTCTGGTGAGAAAAAGACAAAAAATAAGGGATAGGCACTTTCGGGGGTTGGGTGGTAAAAATAAAAGGAATGAAAGGAAAAATTAAAGTCCTGCAATACCAAAAGTAATATAAAAACTAGAGGGTGAAGAACCACTCCATGCATCAATTAGAAACTGATGCATTAAAGAAACCAGACTGTACAGACAGAAGAGGACATCATGCCACTAGATTAGAAATCCTGTAAACTACCACAAATATGCAAAATGAATAGTGTGGAACTGAATAAAGTTCCACACTATTCATACAAAGCTTTGTGTGAATACAAAGTATTCCACACATATTCTATACAAAGTTACCACAAAAATATAAAAAATGAGAGTTAACACATTTCAGTTGATAAAACTCCTTTCCTAGAGACAACCATGAAGCAAAACTATAAGATATGCTCCAAATGAATTAAATAATTTCAAACACCTATAATATGAAGAACCACTTTGAATCAGAAATCAAAAATTAAAAATAAAAATGGACAGAAAAACAGAAAGAAATAAAGAGAGTAATAAGAGGCATTGAAGAAATGCAAGAAAACAACACGAAAATAAGATAAAGGAAGAAGTAAAAAGGATCGAAGAGAAGAAGGTTGGTTGGGAAGATCAACAAAGAAGAAACAACATACACATAATTGAAGTCACAGATGTAGAAAACAAAAAATGGAACAGAGCTAATATGTAAATTGTAATCCCAGAAAACTTTACAGACATGAAAAAGACCTGAATTTATAATTGAAAGGGTCCACTGATTTCCTCAGAAAACAAAGAGGGAATGATTAGGTTTACGATATATCCCAGTAAATCTATTAGACTTAAAAGGTAAAGAAAAATATTTCAAGGTTTTCAGGTAAGAATGATTAAAGTAACTTTCAAGAGCAAAAGAATTAATCTGTAATTAGAATTCTCAAGACAACATAAAAAAACAAAGCAACAATGGAGCAGAATTTCAAAAAACTCAGTGAAAGAAAGTGTGAGAAAGGACCTTTATTATTTTTTTAAAATAAATTTATTTATTTATTTTTGGCTGCGTTGGGTCTTCTTTGCTGCGCGCAGGCTTTCTCTAGATGCGGCGAGCGGGTGCTACTCTTCATTGCAGTGCACGGGCTTCTCATTGCTGTGGCTTCTCTTTGTTGTGGAGCATGGGCTCTAGGTGCACGGGCTTCAGTAGTTGTGGCACGTGGGCTCAGGAGTTGTGGCACATGGGCTTAGTTGCTCCACGGCATGTGGGATCTTCTGGGACCAGGGCTCGAACCCGTGTCCCCTGCATTGGCAGGCGGATTCTTAACCACTGTGCCGCCAGGGAAGTCTAGGACCTTTATTTTTAATCAAACTGTCTGTGAATCATCAAGACTGTAGACAATGGTTTCAGACACTCAAAAACTTGGGGAGTTGTGTGCCATGTCCCGTTCTTGAGGAATTCAAGAGAGGATGAGCTTCATCTAAAAAAGAGATGACTAGAAAAACTCCAGCAAGAGAACACAAGGAAAATGGAAACAGTAAGAGAAACGAGGTTGCAATGCTAATGTCAAAGTAGAATTGACACCTAAAAGCATTAAATGTGACAAACAAGAACATTTTTAAATGCTACAAACATTAATGGATATATAACGGTAATGAATATATATATACACCAATTAACACAACAACCACTGTTATGAAGCAACAATTACAGGAGAAGCAAGGAGATAGAAATATTAATAGAAACAGGTAGGAGATGTTAACACATCACTTTCAGTACAGGACAGATCAAGCTGACAAACCAGCAAGGATATAGAAGACTTAAAATAAACAACAGGGGGGACCACTGATAGGGAGGTAAGGTATGCAGATTGGGCAGGGGGGAAAGTAGCTGCAATGCAGTTGCAAATGAGGCCTCAGACAGTCCTGCTGGGAGCTGGGCTACATCTTCAGGTTTCTCCCAGTTTGAGGCCAGGGGGCTCAGCCTTTGGATTCCGGAATCAACAAGTCCCTGACAGGTCATAACCTCGGGTAAGGCAGCTCCATGTGGCTGAGGGCAATTCCCAATGACCTTGAATCTCATCTGAAAGCTTCTGCCTGCATTCTAACAGGGACCAAGGAGCCACTGCATGTTCTTGAGCGGGAGAAGGGCAGTATGGAAGATTCTTAGAAGACATATTTTTGGTTGTCCTTCACACTTAGCAGAATAATTAGAAAGGATCTGTGAGTCCCATGCCTGCCGTCAGTATATGGGTTCATGTAGAAGCAGTCTTTCATGACTGAGCTGCCTTCTTTAAATCTGCAGTGTTAACATTTCCAATCAAACTTAGTTGTCTTCCATAAAAGGCCATTGTCATCTTCAAGACATTATCTATGACACTGTGTTTTTCTGCTGCTGGTTAGGCAAATGGCAAACCAAGGTGCCCGCTCAGGGAAATTACTGTCCTCGTTTGTCACCAGTCTGCACAGCAAAAGCACTGGTTCCCTTTCTGGCTCATTGAGTAATGGTTTTGAAGAGGAAAATTGATAGGTAGAATGCTACTCCTAGAAGGGAAAACTGATAAAAGGAATTGACTACCCAAATCTCTCTCATTTCAATGAGATGGTCTTTCTGCTCACATTAAATGAGCTTGTCAAAATAAATAAGGAGGCACGGTCACGGTGGATGATGGAAGCCAGGTCCTTAGTAGAGGGAATCAATTTGGAGGTGGAGGGTTTGTTTCTGCTCCAGGCAGGCGAGTCTCCAATCTCATTCACTTCTTATTCTTGCTTAGCGTGCAACCATTTCCTTCTGCCTTTGATACAAATCCTACACATCCTCTGAGGCCAACTTCAATCTCTTCTCTTGGAAGTCAGAGTATCCTTCTCTGAATTTCTGCCATTTGCTGTCTGTGCTGTGCAAGTTGGCACTTAGCGAACGTCTTCTTTTCTTCTTTCTTGTATAATTCTCACACTGTTCCATGTGCGTTAGCCTTACCGTTTAGACAATCTGACTTTTTGTGGCTGTTGGCCGTGTCTTATACAAGTCTGTATTCCCCTGCACAGAGCACCGTGCTGCGGACACTATAAGATGCCATATATAACTGATTAGTTAGACCTGGCACGAATAGCATGCATCTGCTTTTTGCTACCCAGCAGCCATTCTTTTCCTTTCTGGAAATAATAATATGGAATTATATCCCAAATTGTTTGAGAAGCCACTCAGTCCTCCATTATCAACCCTAAGTTTTTTGTAGGATTGATCTGATCGTTCTTCAGCAACAATCTGTTAATCTCATTCTGGTTGTCACAGTGATTGGTTCAGGAATGGGCAGGCAACCTAAGGCCCATCATGGTAAACCTCAGAGCCTTTTCCGGTATGTGAGTTCAGGGTTACACCCAGCTTATATCCTTGGAAACTAGTAGTAGCCATCATGTGACCACGAGGAGAACCAGTGTGTTAAAATGAAGGTAGAGTAGAGAGAGATTTGAGGACATCATTGAACCACTGGACCGAGGCCTGCCTGTAGACTTACCCACTGAAGAACAAGCAAAGTTCTCTTTACAATTTAAGCTAGTTTGAACCCTGTTTTTGTAATGAGTAACCAAATGAATACAGGAGATCCTTGGTTAATATTTCCATGCAACCCACAGTAATTTATGTGGGCATTTTGTATCTCCTTGGAGATCAGAATCGTGTTTGGACAGTTTTACTTTTCATAGTACTAATATTTAGTTACTTTCAGGAGGAGAATATTGCAACATTCCCGCAAGCTGTAGGGACAACTATGGGTAAAGAGAATGAAATGAAAAGCAAGTTTTCCCACTTCGATACTCTCTCCCTTTGCGGGAGGTTTCTTGGAAGTTTTGAGGAACACGGAGAAAGCAGCAGGGGGGAGGGGATCAGCCCAGAGTAGTTTTCACTGTTTCCAGGTTCTTCTATTCGCTACTCAGCTGCCCCATGGCTTGACTCAGACAAGGGGATTCTTTTTTTTGTTTTTAAATTTAATTTACTTTTTTATACAGCAGGTTCTTATTCATCATCCATTTTATACACATCAGTGTATACATGTCAATCCCAATCTCCCAACTCATCCCACCACCACCCACCCCCCGCCGCTTTCCCCAGACAAGGGGATTCTTTCCTCTTCTTTAGCAAAGATTCCCATCCTTTATGCCGCCCCCACTGTCCACCCACTTCACGAACCAAATACACAGCCTTCACGCCACCTCTCATTGCACTTCTGTCAGTCTCAGAGCTATTGGCATTTTTGGCTGGACAGTTCTTTTTTGTGGAGGCTGTTCTGTGCTGGAAGATGGTTAGCAGCAACCCTGGCATCCATTCATTAGGTGCTGGTAGCCCTCCCTCCTCTTCCAGAGTTTGACAACAAAAATGTTTACAGACATTGCCAAATGTCCCCTGGGGTCAAAATCACCCCCCTCCCCATCCTGTTGAGAATCTCTGCTCTACGGGGAATGGAAGTACATAATCTAGGAAAATGATGTTCCTCTGGTTGTCCCTCTTTGGAGATTCTGAGTTTTCCCATTAGCATTCTGAATCCATGCACTCGAGATCTCCATTCTGAAGTGATGGAAAAATCAAGATACTTGGGGCTCTCAGAAATCGGACCCAACTACACTAGTCTTGTGTAAGTGCTCTGAATCTGTGCTCACAGGCAGTGATTCAATGGTCTATCGACACTCTGTTACCAGCCACAAATCTTTGTCATAAAGCAAGAGAAGGTAATCCAATATTCCCAAGACAGTGCTTTTCCTTGCATTGTCTTAGGAAAAGAGCAGTAGAGTGCCAGCTACTATTTACTGAGCATCTCCTATGTCCTACTGTGTACATCACTGAATGCTTTGTATTTACCCAAACTAATCATCACGGAGGTGCTCCCAGGTCAGCATTATGACTCCCTCATATCAATTCAGAACGTAACCTTCCTGAGCTCAGCCCTAACTCCTAGCAGGTTACACCTTGGGTGTGTCTGATTCAAGGTGCACACCATTTACCTCGGCTGGCTCCCTGAGGGTGAGTATCGTCTTCTCCACCAGGAAAGTGCTCCCAGCAGGCTGAAGTCTAGGCTTGCTCTTGTTTTATAATAAATGCCTGGGAAATGTAGTTTCTCTTGCCCTGGACCCTCCCCCTCGATGCTTTGGGTCCCAGATAGTTGACCTTTACAGGCTGCAGCAACAAGGCTCCCTGACCTCCTGGATCCCAATTAGGTGTGGACAATAGGGCACCAGGAGCAGGAAAGGTTGGGCTCTCTCTGTCTCTCCATCTCTCCCTGCCTCTTCCAGGCTGCCTCTCAGCAGTGACTTTGTCTCTCTACCAAAGACCACAGCTCCTCTTGGGGGTGGGAGTGATTCTGGCAGTGGAACGCCTGGAAGAAGGACCTCGGTCTTTGAAGAAAGAATTCAGCAAAGAGACAGAGATTGTGAAGCAGATAAATTGTTTGTTAGCAGCAAAGCACGTGTGGAAGAGCACACGGACGTACTCAGAGTGAGTTGCACACCATAGGGGCGGCTTAGGTTACTTATATGGGGGCAGTTTTCTGGGTTGTCTCTGGCCAGTCATCTCGCTTGTGCTATCAAAGGGCAGCAGGAAACCAGTTGGAGCCGCTTAGCCTGGGGCCTGTCTATCTCCTGCCTCAGGAGGGGGTCCCCTTCTCCAGCTGCAGCTGCAGCTCCCCAGATCCTGGTTAACTACGCCTTCCCCTCCCTCCAGACCAAGGAACAACAAAGGTCACTCTTGGTGAGCCTCACGTGCTTCCTGGGTTCTTTCAACCCCAATCCTAGGCAACTGGTACCTGCTCAGATCAACTCACCCTCCAGCCTAAAATTAATTTGCTCTCAAATATAAACAAAAATCAAGGTACCCTGCACTTTAAGTCCTCAGTGAATCTGTCTTATGTTAGCATAACAGTAATCTGTCTTACGTCTTATGCCGTGGTGTCTATACTGTGTGATCTTGGCCCAGTGTGTTTTCATCACAAGAGTGTTCTGGTTATTCACTAGTGGATGCTTCAGTTAACTCCCCTCAATTCGATTATCCTTTCTGAGTGTGCAGACCGCATCCCGCGGGCACCTAACTGATAGTCTGAATTCACCTGGTTATCACGATGAGCACTCAGTGATGTGCTGAGGTTACTTCTGGTAACTTTCCCGGGGTTTGCAGGCAGACACCTAACCAGAGTCCCCAGAGGGTGGAAGGGAGGGAGTGGGGTCTAGATGGACCTGACATGCCAGCATCCAATCTGGTGGCTCTGTTGGTTGGTGGGCACTTTGTATGTATCGTGCTCCTCTCTCAGAAGGACACGTTCCTTTAAGGTGGGGAAAGGCCAGCACTTACCTGCACAGAGGTGGGACACGTCGGCATCTCGGTCCACAATCCCCATGGACCTCACCAGTTCCATCAGCCATCTCTGTCTTCGTAGACTTGCTGGCACTCGACACGTATTGGTGGATTACTGCTTTTAAAAAGTAACTTAAATCTTATCTTTCCAGGTTGTTGCAGTCTAATGGGAAAATCCACAATGCCAGCAGCTGCCGTAGGGGCCCCCAACCCTGGTACGTACCTCAATGGCTGGCACGTAGAGCAAGCTCTGTGCATGCACCATTTCTTCATTTATTGGAGAGAATATAATCATTTACTCAGTAAAAATCACCCAGCATAAAAACCATTGCAGGGCTGAGATAGGACAGATTAACAAAGGAATCAGAGTGCAAGGTCGCTTTTAAAAATGTATTTATTTAGTTTGTTTAGTTATTATACTTTCGTATTTGGAAGCAAATACATTTTAATCTGGGGAGTGAGACCTCATTTGACTAGGGGAGGGTATTACATAGGGCTTTATCCTAATGGTAATAATTTTCAGGGTCTTGATTGACTTTAAATTGTCCAAAACATAGCACGTAAGAAGATGGAAGAAAGTTCTCAAGTGGGGCTGTAATGAGCTGGATATCAAGAGATCTATATTCCTCTCTGCATCTTTTTTTTTCTTTCTTTCTTTTTTAATTTAATTTTTATTTTATATTGGAGTATACTTGATTTTCAATGTTGTATTAGTTTCAGGTGTACAGCAAAGTGAATCAGTTATACATATATCCATTCCTTTTCAGATTCTTTTCCTTTATAAGTTATTACAGAATATTAAGTAGAGTTCCCTGTGCTATATAGTAGGTCCTTGTTGATTATCTATTTTATATATAGTAGTGTGTATATGTTAATCCCAAACTCCGAATTTATCCACCCCCCCCCTCCATGTTTCCCCTTTGGTAAACATAAGTTTGATTTCAAAGTCTGTGAGTCTATTTCTGTTTTGTAAATAAGTTCATTTGTATCGTTTTTTTTCAGATTCCACATCTAAGTGATATTATATGATATTTGTCTTTCTCTGTCTGACTTACTTCACTTAGTATGATAATCTCTATGTCCATCCATGTTGCTGTAAATGGCATTATTTCATTCTTTTTTAAGGATGAGTCGTATATATGTACCACATCTTCTTTATCCATTCATCTGTTGATGGACACTTAGGTTGCCTCCTCTCTGCATCTTTCTAGTGGATGGCATTGGGAAAATCTCATCTTACGTTCCAAGTATCACTGTTTATCATCTATCTATCTATCTACCTATATCTATCTATCTATCTATCTATCTATCTATCTATCTATCTATCTATCTATCTATCATCTATCTATTAAATAAAGAAGGAGTTTGGACCACATAATTCAGACGGTTTCTGACCTTCTGTGATGTGATGATGGGATTCTGATCATCTGAGCGATGTATTTAAACTTTGCTTCTCTTCTTCCGGTCTCTTAGACCCACACGTCCAGGGCTGGTTGTCGGTAGGCAAATGGACCTTAAATTGCCTTTGATGTGCTCCTGGAGTCCTCTGAGTGTCCGCCCCTGTTCCCATTCGACGGTACCTGTGCTCCCCTCTCATCCCGCGTCACCACAGCTCACATGCCTCCGGCCTGTCCGCCCCTGTGATACTGGTGAGTAGGAGTGGACTTTACACGGAGAACGTGCCAGCAGCTGTAGGCTTCCATTCACTGCCGTTCCCTGGGAGGTGTCACAGCTCTGCCTGGGAGCCCCCGTGAATAGTTCTTCCCCCCGGCCTTGCTGTTGAGCCCCTTTGTGAAGATCCTCTGAGGATTTAGCAGCCGGCTCTGAGGGCATGCTCTGTCTTCTAATTGCATTTCTGGCTTCACCTTAGTTGTCTCTTCTTACCTTCATGTTTCTCTCCTCTCAATTTCCTCATTAAAAGCTCTTCTTTCTTCTTCTCAACGCCACGCCGATAATCACCTCCATCCCTCCTGCTCCCAGCTTCTATAAATGCCTGGGATTCGAATGTTTGAGTCACTCTCTGGGCTTGGGCAAGTAAATGCAGAGAGTAAATCTAAGTTTGTGCAGAAGGTTATCTGGGAGGAATAAGGTGAGTACATTGACCCCACCCATCATTAACATTCAGAAAGCAGGACTGAAGAGACAGGAAGCAGGTGACTCACCTGGGGCCTTTCGGTGGTGGGAAGTGGGGGATTGGGCGGTGGTACAGATGCAGGGCCGGACAGCATCCTGGAGGGGTGCTGCAGAAAGGATGTGAGGACAGGCCCCCGGCATGAGCAAGGGGAAGAAAAACACCTCTCACATCTAAGACACAACAGTAGTAAGATCACCACCTTCAGGACAGTGGAAAATTGACCCTGCCCCCCTGCCAATCCTTCTGTGGGAGCTCTTTCCACCAGGTCATTCATTGCAGATTAGACGCCTGTCCTCGAATGAATCCAGGCATCGTTAAAAATGCAGAGAGATCAGCCTCTTCAGTACCCAGGCCTAAAAAAACCCCCGAAAAACAGATTATGCCATTATGTTGACCTACTGCTATAGAGACAAGATGATTTGGGAAACAAAAATCCAGACTTTTAGCTTTCTAGCTTTATGATGAGTCATAAAGGATCCCACGTGGGTAACTGAGCTGCTCTTGGAACAAAACTTAATTATGTTCGGGCTGACCGTCAGCATCTCGGCACGGAAGACTCCACGCTGCAGGTAAACTGCTTTCTCATCACCTCTATTTTTGTTTTGTTCTCCTGACAACCTCCAGAGGCAGGTCTAACAGGTGGATCCTGCCCGTTTTACAGAGGACGAGAGTGGGTCCGAGGTCAGGACGGTCTGTGGCCACATGGCTCCTGACGTGAAGCTCAGTCAATGCAAAACAAGGGCAGGTGGGGACTGGGAAAGGGGGCTCCTACGATCGCCTGGATCCTGCCAGGATTCGTGTGGGACGGGAGACCTGCCGGGTGGAGGAGGGGTGGGAGTTGGTGGGCTATCTTCTCACCCAGCCACTGGTCGCTGTGAGGAAAGGAGTGTCTTTGAGGGTCGGAATGGCACTCAGGGAATGAAAACGGTTTTGACAGCCTGTGGGGGAGAAAAGGGTGGCTGTCGCCACCAGCTCATGCTTTTCTCCCTCACTGCCTGTCTTTCCTCCCACCCTGTTTCTTGGTTTGGAAGCTGAGGATAAAAGCATCCGTAGTTCTGTACCATGTGTTGAAATCTCAGAACTCTGCTGTCGAAGGCACATGAAGATGGGTGGCGGGAGGGACTTGATCTGCTGTGAAGAACGCGGGAGATTTGCGACGGCTCAGAGGGGTCAGAAGGATGTGCCTGGTGCACACCCGAGTGAGCACGTGCATGTGTGTGCAGGAGCGTGCATGCGCCCGTGTGCACGTGTATGTGGACACACGCATGTGCATGTGTTTGGCAGGATAGGAAAGCGGGCTGCGGTTAGTTATCAGGGCCAGCAGGTGACCGGCCTGAGGCCACGAGGTGACCAGACGGAGGACGGGAGTGTGCCGTCGGATTGTGGTGGCCGGTGCTTGCTGGGCAGAGGAGATGGGACACAGTCTAGCAGTAGGGTGACTCATGTCCAGATCGGCCCTGGACAGGTTTGGTTCTGGGGTAATTATTCATAGCATCCCCTTGTGCTTTCAGAAGTGCCTCCCATAAATTATTTGGGCGTCCTTTCTAAGAGGACACCCAAACCCTTGCAGGCTCAGCTGGACAGCTGAGCGGAGCTAGCGACCCCGGTCCTCTCTTCCTGATCCTGCCCAGGAGCTGCGACCTGGCCGCGACCTTTTGCTTTTGTCTCTGGGTCCAGTTCCTGATGTTGGCAGAGCAAGTCTTGTGTGTCTCCTTCCAGGGCCATCTGTTGAGGACACATATCCCCAAGTTTGTAGAAGATCCAGACTTTGCAGAGACCAGACACCAGCGCCATGGGTGTTTCCTCTGCCTTACCTGTTCGTTATCCTAACCACGTCCCCAAACCACGTGTCTCTCCTCCCTGAGAGTATGTGCCCTTCCCAGGGGAGAGGACGCTCGCAGACAGGAGGACAACGTTGGGTCACTTTCTAGTAAGTGTCTATTCACGGAGCATGAGGGCCCATTGTTGTTTTACATTCAGGATGAAAATAGCTCTGTCTTGACCGGCTTCAAGGAAAGCTTTGAAAACATCAAAACAGAACTCTCTCTGAAAATGCACTCACAGCAGTGTCTCCAAAACATCCTGACTATCTAATCATCTCTCAATCAGAACAGTTTTCTTTCCTCTCTTCCCTGTTATGCATGACAATGACACAGGGTGGGTTCGGATTTCTTCTTGGTACAGTGAGGACAATGCAGGGACCCCTCCTACTTCTCCAGACTCTGGGCAGGCTTGGAGCTGGCACTCGGGGGGCTGTCTTAGAACACCATGCAGACTCTGCAAGCTGAGGACATTGAATTAAGCCTCTGATGATGATGAGGGCGTTAGATCAGCCATCCGGGATCCTGGGCCTTGAGATGGAATCAGAGGAAGTTAAAGGTGATCCAAGTTAGGGCAGCCGAGAGGCATACCCACGACACAGCCATGCTCTTGGGGGTTTTCCGCACAACATACTATAAGAAAATAAAAACCGTGACTAACACGTGCATTGAAACCTGATTCAAAATAGAAAACTCAAGCTGGCATTCAACATCTGGCAAGTTCTGACCCAGAGCTTTCCCAGTCTTATCTTGCTCTGCACAAAAATTACACTGTGTCTGAATGAACCCACTGTCTTCTGTGCCTGCGTTGTGTCTCCTACCAGCTCCGGGCCACCCCGTCCTCCATCAGCAGTACCCCTCCCCCATCAGCAGTACCCCTCCCCCACTCTTCCTATCTGAATCTGACCTCCTTTTCTCTGGGTCCATGCAAGTCTGCCCCAGTTTCCGAGCACCCACCCCACTTGCCTGCGTCTGACTCAGTCATTGGCCAGTAGGGGCACCACTGCCCACTGCAATCAGAATTGGGTCTGAACACCCGCCCTCCACTGGGTAATTGGATAACCTTGGGTGAGAAGCATCACCTTTTGGAACCTGAGTTTCCTCACATGTAAACTGTTGGAGGGGAGGGGAGCACGTTAGTGCGGAGAGGACCCAGGGTGCCCTGGCTTATCACCAGCACCCACTGGCCAGGCCTAAGGGGCTGCCCAGGGGATCTGGCCCCTGAGACACATAGACCGGAGGAAGCACTCTGAATCTTAGCTTAAATAAAGCGGTCACCTTGAAAGGGGGCATGCTTCTAGTCCCAGCCCTCCCAACACACACACACACACACTGAGTCCACATCACCTTGGCCAAAGTCCACCGATGTAACCCATGATCAGGGCTCTGGGCTCCTCTGCTCTTTCAGGGACCCAGGGGTCCATAGTTTGCCCCCAAAGAGTCCATCCTGATTCTCTCCCAAGATCTCTTTATGATCCAGGTACTGTTTTCCAACAGTATTTCTGAAAAAACCAAAGACCTGCACTTGGTCATTTTGACTTTCTGTAAAATTATTACTAGCCCTTTCTTGATGAGTTGTGTGTGCTTTAATTTAGAGATTTTCTGCCCAACATCTAGACCTGGCCCATTCTGCAGATGAGGTATCCCAGTGAGGATTATGCTAGTTTAGGGGAGCTTGTGGAATCATTGATTTTAAGGAGGTGGGATTTCTTGAGGAGGGACATTGCATAATTGGGGGCAGTGACTGCTGTCCTACTGTAGGCTGGAGAGCGATGAGTCACATTTTTTGATTTCCGGCTGTGGAGCTGACCTTTCTAGGAGGTCATGGGTAAATGTTTCTTTGGCAAATATCAAGGCATATCCTGTATTTGATAGGACTCAATACCCAGCACCTGAAAACTAGATCATAGTCACTTTTTACTTCATAGACCTTCAACTTTTAAAAAATTAGGAAAGGGGTCATTCCTTTCTTTTAATTAAAAACGTTACAGTGTGAAATCCCTCACTCCCCACGCTCATCAATGTGAACAGTTTCCATGTGCTGGAAAAAGCATGGAAAGAAAGATGCATACCAAGACGGGGACGATCATTTTATAAATTTCTTTTTGAAATTTGCCTTTCCACCCACCCCGCAACACTACATCATAAATAAATGTACCTGATGCATTTAACATGACTTCTTGGACTCTCTGGTCCGCTTCCTGGACACACAGCTGCTTTCTACCTTCAACTGCTGGCAGATTCCCTTCGGACCCACACACTTCTGCTGCAGGGAGCTGACCATTCACCTTCCCCTTTGCTGCCCCCAGCCAACTGCACGCCCAGCCTTTATGCCTCCTCTTGTCACTTCTGTATCTTGAGTGGCTCAGAAGGGGCCGGATAAGACAATGAGGGTATATGCCAGAGGAGTTAACTCCCCACCAGATGGATGTTGACCAATTGCAAACAGAAGACGGGAGGAAGCCAGGAGGATGGGATACATTCATCCTCCTTCCTCTCCTGCTCTGAGGTGTGCTATTTCTGCACTGTCTGTCCCAGAAAGGTGACATCTCATGCTGTGACCTGCTGTGTCACTTCAGGACGCATTGGGAAACAGTGCCGGCCCCTAACAGCTCACTTTGCATTGCTCCATATTTCCACAAGGTGGCAGTGTCACACACACACAGCTTTATTTGGTGATGCTTTGATAGGTTTGTTTTGTAGGATTTCAAATTGCAGGGGCAGCTCAGAGGGGAGAAGATTTGGGGGTGACGACGTTCCTTCAGGCTTGAATCATGCCATCTTTGATCAAAGCAGAGCTGCGTGGTCACACAACTCCCACCTGGGAGGATCAGGCAGGAGATCATCAGCTCTTGCCAGGGGTTCCCCCCTTAGGTTTGTTTGTGGCTTTAAGACAAGTCTGATTCACACTTCACCTCTGAAAGAGACGGTATTGAGGCTCCCCTGTGGGTGCCCAGTGTGCAGTGCAGTTCTGATTCCTGTCTGGTCCCTTGTCTCCACCCATCACATATAAATCGACTAAGGATTTAATGTGGCACTGTTTAAAATTTTTGAAAAGAAAAAGTGCAATATCTTTTTGACCTTGATTAGGGTAAAGTTTTGTTTGTTTGTTTGTTTGTTTGAAACAAAACCCAGAAATGCTCACCATGAATTAGAGGAATGATAAATTTAATTATTTTAACATTAATGATTTCTATTCATGAAAAAGCATTATAAAAAGGAAAAAAAAGCCCACACAAACTGAGAAGATATTTGAAACACACATAATAAAGTATTATTATCAGAATATATTAAAACATTTTATAAAAGAAAAAGATAAAAATTGGGCAAAAGACATGAATGGACATTTTACTGTAAGGGGAAAACAAATGGCCAATAAATATATGAAGACATATTCCATTTCATTATTGATCAGATTGCCAAAATTAAGGAAGTTGGTACTATTAAATGGTAATAAGGATTTGGGCCAAGAACTTGTCATACTCATTGCTGGTGGGAACATTTCCTGGGACAATTACTTTAAAAAAAGATTCATGTTTTCTTGTAAGTTGAATATTTGCAGACCTTGAGGTCAGAAGCTATTCTATCCCTAGGTACATAATCAAGAAAAATTCTTTGACAATATGCACCAGGAGACATGTACAATAATGTTTATGGTAGCACGATTCATAATGTGAAAAAGCTGGAAGCAAATCAAATTCCCATTGACAAAGAAATGGACTATGGATTGACCTTAAGAGAGAAAATTCATACCTGAAGGGATGGTTTCACGAATAGGATCACACCCCTATGTCAGGTACAGGTTCGGTTTGCCATGTGTCGGAGGGAGGCATGGGCTGTCAGTTGCCAGTTCCCACCAAACACCATCTGTAAAATGTGTTGAACCAGAAGAGCTAAGTTTATTAGACGTGGGACAGAACCCCCTCACAGTCTTGTTAGTGTCTCAGAAGGAGAAAGTCAAGGGAAGGTACTCACAAGATTTTAGCACCCAGGCTGGGTGGGTTTAAGGTGGGTCAATGTGGTGGTTAATTTTATGTGTCAACTTGATTGACCATCGGGCACCCGGACTGAACATTATTTCTAGATGTGTCTGTGAGAGTGTTTCTGGATGAGATTAGCATTTGAATCGGTGGACTCGGTAAAGTAGATGGCCCTCCCCAGTGTGGGTGGCCCTCACCTGATTCATTGAGGGCCTGAATAGAAGTGAAGGAAGGAAGAATTCGCCCCCTTTTTTCCTGCCTCACTGGTTGAGAGGGGGTATCTCATTTTCTCCAGCCCTCAGATTGGAGCTGACACCATCATCTCCTCTGGTTCTCAGGCCTTTGGACTCAGACTGAATTACACCCCCAGTTTTCCTGGGGCTCCGGCTTGCAGACATCAGATCAAGGGACTTCTCAGCTTCCAGAATCATGTGAACAAATTTATTATAATAAATCTATATTATTATGAATATAATACATTTTATATATTATGAAATCTATCATCTATTTATCTATCTATCAATCATCTATCATCTATCTATCTATCTATCTCCTATTGGTTTCTGGAGAACCCTGACTAATACAATCTACTATACAAGATACTGATTGGTAATAGGACAAGTTTATATTAAAATAGCTTTGGATAGGTGGGCACAGAGAGGTGAAGGTCTTGAAGAGAGTATTAATGAATGAGATGTAAGTCTTGAGAAGCACGGTTTTACAGTTGGTTTACAGAGATATATTTCAGGAGAAATGATTCCTTGAGGCAAGTATCTGAGATAATTTTTGCCAGACTCCAGTATACTGTTTAGCAAGCAACTGGAAAGCATGTTTGTCCCAGAATTTTTAGCCCAGAGACAGTGAAACATGTTTGATCTCAGAATTGTTGGGCACAGCAATAAAATGTTGGTTTCAATTCTTGCCTCTCCCCCTCTGGCGATTCTTCACCCCAGGGAGAGGATAGACCATTATCTTCTGGGGACATGACCAATCCTGAGCTGTACATTGTTTGCTGTGTCATGGTCACAGGTAGACATGAGTTGTTCCAGCGTTTATGAGCGTCGGAGTTTCTTGTGCTTTTCGTTAGAGGACACTTGTTGGATCCTTTGATGGGACAGCGTCTGTACAGCAGCACTAACGAGCACACACTTGAGCACATGACACAAACCAACACTGTGAGAACGATCATGGTCAGAGCTTGTCGTCCACATCTAAACAGAATACCCAAATTAAACCAAAAGAAGAGATCTCATCCTCAATCTGAACAGCTCCATGAGGGTATTAACTAAATTACCTCATTTCACTATACCTTTCTTTTCCAGACCTTTTTGTCATATCAAAAATGCAAGAGATCTGCAGATGTGTAAGCACAATATTCTCCCCATAAGGCCTGATGTGTTCCACCTTGATAGGCCAGCCCATATCTAAACACCACATGTTCATTTTCACAGAATTCCTCTCGAGAGAGGATGATCCTGAAGACAGGAAGCAGTGTACAGAGAAAAGAGATTCTTATATAAGTTACAGGCCATAGCCAATAGGCTTTTGTGCTCTGAGTCCAAACCATTCATTAGGGACAATCTGTTGATATGTTTCAGCCAAAACAAATCTGAGGCCAAGTTACCATGTTATAGGATGGCAAAGTTTTAAAGCCACCCATCAAGTGTGATTCTTGCCAGGTGATGGATTTTGAGACTACAGGTCATCAGATAGAAGTGAAGCAAAAGAGGTCAGGGTAGAACCTGAGTAATGCCCTTTACCTAAGATCTGTGAAAATGAGCCAGCTTCCAAATAGACAGCAACTGTTCCCTCGCTCTTTTACAGGCTTTCATTTTTCGGAAGTTCAATCACAAAGGCATTGCCTGTGACAGGCACTTGAATGCTGATTCTGTGGAGACAGAAAACTCTTTTTCTGTGTACCGTATGATAGAGGAATTTAGATTTTGGGCTGGCCATCCTGTTGTGTTGCTGGCAATCTCAAAAGTGCTTCGTGTTTGAATCCAATTACCAAAGAACCCAATTGACTTATTAAAAGAAAGTAGTAGCAAAGGAAGCGGGTGACACAAAAAGAAAAGTGAATACAAACCAAATGGTTTGTTTGATTATACATTTTGACTAAATTATTAATAAATTTTATTTCCAAATTGGGTTCGTACCAAGGAGAAGCAAAGGATGCAAAATGATATATTAATGATAAGGATCTTACAAGAACCATAGTTAATAGACAAAAAGCATCTCCTAATGATCCAGAAACTTACAGCAAATAAAGAGAAAAGAAAAACAAAAGCATTAAAATTGAAGCATGAGAATGTGTGGTTCAAATTATCTGCATCTCGTTCAATGGATGTTGGTTGAACTTGTCTACTTCGTGCCGATGTCCCCTTGATCTGAGAGTTTTTGATGGAAGCTGCTTTCTTCTGATGAATACCTGCTTTTAGAGAATTCCAACTCATTTTCAGCTTGAGGTGTCCATACAGGACAGATTTTCAATGAATAGAAAATGTCTCGTCCAGTTGGTGAGCAGCAGTGTGTCAAGGGGAAGGGCTCTTTGAAGCTGCCCTCCTGTGTCGGGGGGCCCGGGTCTGCTGAGGAAGGAGAGGACCCCAGCTGGGCAGCTGCCAGCCTTCCACAGCACGACAGCCACTGGAAGCCCAGCCGGCGGCAGGATGCAGCACCCGGGGCCAAACGTGCCTCCCCGAAAAGGCTCAGAGGAGGGAGGCGCTCCTCGGCTGGTGCAGCCGGCCTGGCAGGGCCAAGGGGGAGGCCGTCCACGCTGGGCCTCTCCACCACCGGATGCCAAGGAGCACAGTGACGCAGGACAAGCTCGCAGGAGGGACCTACTCAGATTTGCCACCGAGCACAGAGGTGCTGAGGTCAGGAGTCTGGAAGCTGGGTACATCCGCCCTGTCTGAGGACACTCAGCTGTCTAAGGAGACTGATCCAGCACCTGGTCCCCTCTCTGGGCACCGTGTGGATACTGACCTTCTCCCCGTAGAACTGCGGCTGCAGATAATCCAGAGAGAAAGAAGCAGGAAAGAGCTGTTTCGCAGAAAGAACAAGGCAGCAGCGGTCATTCAGTGGGCCTGGAGAAGCTACCAGCTCGGGAAGCACCTGTCCCACCGTCTGCACATAAAGCAGCTTGGAACCAGAGATATGGACAGATGGAACCGAGAGTGCGTGGCTTTGATCCTCCAGGTCTGGAGGAAGGAACTGGAACTGAAACCCCCAAAGACCATGGCAGTAAGCAGGACCACCGAGAGTCCACCCAAGGGCAGCTCAGGCACCAAGCCCACCAGGCACTCAGAGCTCAAGCAAATCTCAAGAAGGAAAAGTACGTCAGCCCACAAGACCTTCAAAAGCCCATTCTGTGCTGGGTCTCAACTCAGTGAGCAACTTGCAGTGTATACACCTCCTTGAGAACAGTGGAAGATCAAAGAATTTTTTATAACCTGCAATCAGTTAACCCATCAAGAAACAAAACAAAGCTTCAACTGCCTATAGAGAAGACTGTGGCTGGAAGGGGGTTCTAATAGCTAGTGCAGAATTCTCTGATTAGCTTTTACACTTTGGGAAAACTTTAATATCCATGCCTGAAGGCTTATTAGCCTGAAATTGGTGTAACCACTGAAAGAAACATGTTTTCTTTGTGCTCTTACACAGCACTGTTTTGTAAATTCTTAGCCGGCGCTGGAAGGACCAGGGTAGATTATACCTGTGCAAAACTGCCTGTCTGCCTACACGTCCGTCAGTACGGCTGGAAAAGAGTATTTCTAATAACAGGTAAGTCTAAGTAAAACTAAGGAAGTGAGCACTAAAGATATTGCTGGGCTGGGATTTCTCCCTAGCTGGTGCAAGCCTGGTTTGTTGGCTCCAGTAAAGAACCTAAATGAGATGGGGCAGAGCCTGTCCCACAGCAGCTGCCTTCAGTTCGCTACTTTTCTGGAATCTAACGCAATGGCCTTCATTGCAGACGCCACATCCTGTTATTTCAACATCATCAGTTTTAACTTTTAGACCAGAGTCATGACCCAGTGTTTTGCTCTTAGAAATTTTCTGTAAGACTGTAACAGGAATACTCTGTTGATTGCTTACATTTGACAGTTCCCGTGTCAGCCTCTGAAGGTCAAAGGCTGCTGCCACGTCCTCTCTGTGAATGGCGTTCCTTCTGCTAAGCACCGGCGGCAGTATCACAGCACCAGGGCCTCAGTCGGGCAGGTCTACAGACCAGACATTCATGCACAGGGTGCCAATTCGGGCCATAACCTTCCACTTGTATTTTCTGCCTGACCTGCAGATGTGAGCAGTCTTGTCAAAATGCTGTTCCTTTGGCACGGGAAACTGTGCATTCTAGCTCTCTAAGAACACCTGGTTTAAATAAAATCCAGTGATTGTGGGCTTTTTCACATTTTTTAAGGGCAAAGCAACTAGGAATGTAGACAGGCAGAAACAGTGGCATATTAGGCTAACAAATATTTCTAGAACTGCTTGCATTTTAAGATTACTGCCACCCTTGTCCTGACAGTAAGAGATTGGAAGCAATAAAGTGTTATTTAATTACCTGGATTTTTTTACAGTTGGCTAACTAAATTACTTCATTATTATGAAAATGATTATAACATAAATTAAGAACTATGATAATGGATCACTAGTAGAAAATCATTTTGTAAGAGTTAACCCAGCTCAGACCAAGCACCATTTGGGTACAGGAAAATCCACAACAAAAGGGAGCACTGTCTTGAAATCTTGCTAGAAATCCTCTGGAAGCAATACAACTCCATAGTGAGAAGCAACCACTCCCAAACAAAACCAAACCAAAAACTAGTTTGTTGCTGTCTGAATGAGCTGGGGCTGAGAACCAAAAAATGAAATTTGCCTAGATGGGTCCACAAAGACTCAGCTGATTTCTTAGTATACAATAGAAGGTACCATATTATCGCTCTGTATTTTATATATACTTAGCTATGAAATACAGAATACCTGTAACCACATATCACATGCTACTCCAGGAAGCAAGCCTGTGCATCAGTGGGAACTCCCAAGCATTATTTCAGTGCAAAGGAAGGTTCGTAAACAACTTCTTTAAAAGTTCAAATATTTATTACATCAGTCTCTTCAAAATGAGCTGTGAATAAACAATTTCTAACAGAGGTGCCACAGTGCCTTTTCGATACACTGTACTCAACACACTGGGTCCCTGGGGATGCCCAGTGATGTACACGTTGAAACAATATGTAAGTCTGTGAGCCACTGCTCCTGAACACCTCCACTCTTCAATGTCTGCAGAGAAAAACAAGAGTAATATGAGAGTGGTACCAAAAACAAAAAACAAAAAGAAAATGTCTTGTCTGGGGAAAGGCAAGTGTGTATTCAAGGATTGAACCCTTGAGATTTTTCTGCTGTGCTACTTAACAGTATAAGATTGTGTCCATCAGGTTTTGAGGGCCATCTTTCTCAGACGCCTCTTAAGAAAAATCAATTTTCCAGGTTTTAGATTACGCAAGGGTTGTGTAGGACAATGGTGAGCAAAGGGTACTCATGCCTATGGATGATAAGACTGGATTTATTATGTGAGTCCTCTGCAGTATTTCTCCAAGTCTGCTTGCGAGAGGGCACAGTCTAGAACCAGAGATAAAATGACAGTTGACCCTTGAACAATGTGGAGGGTTAATCTGAGTATAACTTATAGCTGCCCCTCTGTATCCACAGTCCCTCTGCATCTGTGGATTCAACCAACCACGGACCGTGTAGCACTGTAGTATTTACTGTTGAAAAATATCCACATATAAGTGGACTCATGCTGTTCAAGCCCACATTGTTCAAGGGTCAACTCTACTGCAGTCCTGGGCTGACCCTCTACTAACTCATAGAAATCAGTAACAGAAGGAAATTCGGGAAATTCATATATATGTAGAAATGATAAAACACAGTCCTAAATAATCAATGAGTCAAAGAAGACATACAAAGGAAATTAGAAAATACTTTGAGATGAATGCAAGCGAGGCACAGCATGTCCAAACAAGGTACTAAGGTAGTCCTTAGAAAGTTATAGTTGTAAATTTTTATATTGAAAAAGAAAGATCTCACATTAATAACCTAGGTTTCCAACTTAAGACATGTAGAGAAGAAGAACAAACTAAGCCCAAGTAAGCAAAAGGAAGGAAATAATAACAATTAGAGTGGAGATTAATGAAATAGAGAAGAGAAAAACAGAAAATCAACAAAAGCAAAGTTGGTATTTTGAAAAGATCAACAAAACTGACAAATCTTTAGCTAGATTAACTGAGAAAAAAAGAGAGACGATTCAAACTAGTAAAATCAGGAATGAAGAGGGGACATCGCTACAGACCTTAGAGAAAGAAAAAGAATAATAGGGGAATAAATTGTATGTCAGTAAATTAGATAACTTAGATGAAATGGAAAAAATTCTAGAAAGACACAAACTGCCAAAACTGACTTGGAAGAATTTTAAAAATCTGAAAAGACCTATAACAAATAAAAAGATTAAATTAGTAATTAAAAACTTCCCACCCAAAAAAGTACAGTCCCAAAATTCTACAAAACATTATGAAATTCATGCCAATTCTTTACAAACTCTTCCAAAATTTAGAATAGGCGAGAACACTCCCCAACTCATTCTATGGTATGAAAACCAGACAAAGACATTACAGGAAAAGAAAACCTCAGACCAATACCTCTAATGAATATAGACCAGTATAAATAACCCTAGTCACCAAATCAAAGCCTTTCTGTAAGACTCTACCAGCCTTGGAACCAACAGCAAAGATAGACTTATCAGCCCTAGGCCTATTCTCTTCCCTATAAATTTCCTCTCACAGATTTCAAATAGAAAGTGACAAGAACAGAGGGAAAACAGAGATAAGAACAGAAAAAAAAAGACAGGATTCAACCAAAGATAAGAATTTTCAAATTGGACCAGATAATCAAAGGATTCCTAAACAGGGCTACTCATCCCTGGGGGACAAAGTAAACTTGGTGTTTGGGAGCTTGACAAAAAGAAATCATAGCTCAGACCCCTGTGTGTGCAGCTCTGGGGTCTCAGAGGAATATGCTGTTCTGAGTGTGGATTGTAGAGCCAGGGCAGGAAGAAGGTCTTGGTTGATCTTGGCAAAATCTGCAGGATTACCAGCTGTCAATTTCCCAAAAGCCCACCATAAAATGCGTCAAACAAGCAAAACAAAACTGCAGTTAGGGAGAACACTACGTTGACAGACAGAGTCTGGTAGTATCTCAGAAGAGGGAAGCTGGGGTATATTTATGGGGTTGGGGCCTGGGCTGAGTGACTTAAGTGGGTTCTTGCAAGGAGGGCACCTGGTATTGGAAAGAGTCTACGATAGGTTTGTGTGGGTGGGCCCAGTAGGATGGAATTCTTGACGTGGATATTGGTGAGCCAGCTGTTAGTTTTAACAAGTAAGCTATCTAGTTGGTTCAGTGTCTTAGCTATTTTTCCAGAAAATACTTGCTTCTGGAAGATAAGTTATTTTTGCCTCAACCAAGAATTACTTAACACAGAATGGGAAAATATGCCTTTTCCCAGAATCTTTTAAATCGTAATCATTCTCTGAGAATGATGACAGTGGTTGACAAATCAAACAGGGAGAAGATGAACTTCTACATTGTGGAAATAAACGAAGGACGCCCAAACGAGAATGAAAGGAGGCTATTCATTCAGAGATTGCTGTAGCAAGAGAGTCAACCATCGTCACCTGTTTGCCTGAGACTCAAAGGCCGGCACGAAAGAGGAAAAGTTTTCTAATACAAAGGAGGGAAGGCTTTGGGTATGTTCTGATTAGAGGTTGTTGGCCCAGGAGAGCTGGAAGTTGGCAAACTAGAAACATGGCATTTTATATTATCGGTCTGGGAGGCATATTTGGCTTTCTCTTGCTGGCCCAGGGTTGGAAGTGGGGCAGAAAGCAGGGAAGTTGGCCATCCTTCACCAATCCAGACCACCTGGCCTGATGGCTGCAGAGGCTGTGGTGTGGTTTCCCAGGCTGGTTGCCACAGAGGCTGTGAGTCAGAGTTCTGTTGTCATGGTGGTCTGGCCATTGTCCATTTGTAGATTCAGTGTTATGACACAGGCAGGAGAGTGTGTTGGCCTCAGTGCTCAATTGCAAATGGCCCCAAAAGGTATAGGTGTGATGAAAACGATGCTTTTAAATCGTCAAACTAGAGATGGTCCAAGAGCTCTGAATTTCTGAGAATCAATAGAGTTTTACAAGTCAAAGTAAGATGAACTTTTGAGGCAGCATTCTTGAAAAGTTTGTAGAATTTTTCATATAAAAGAGAGCAGCAAGTGAGTACGGAAGCTTAATTGTATGTGAGTGGGGGACTGCATTATTTCTAAGTGATGTTAGGTTAGCCATCGGCAAGCAAAGAGACCTTCAAACTCTCCTTAGAGTCTGAGATGGAAGTTTACGATGGAGAGTAACTTACAAAGGCCAAGTCTGCTTAAGAAACCTTGAACAGGTGTTTCCTGTATGTGTATATATATATATATATATATATATATTATATACACATATATAACTGAATCACTGTGCTGTATACTTGAAGCTAACACGACATCATAAATCAACTATACTTCAAAAAAAAAGAAATGAAATATTTCTTCAAAAGGTTGTTATGCTTTGTGGGATTTTGTTCAATATAAGTCATGGTTCAGTGAAAGTGCTACACATAGGAATGGTCATAACTGACAATTATAAAAATATCCCAAATCGTATTTCTACTTTGTGAGTCAGCTGAGCTCCCTAGGGTGGTCTTGGTATCCCTTCTACATACTAAGAATATTGTGTGATGCACAGAGAGCTAGTTTCTAGTCTGGTCTCCTTCTGTATTGTTTTGATATTCACTAACCTCAGTCCTGTACTACTCTTGGCTCGTAGAAAGCCTTCAACGGATGTTTGCAGAAGACATTCTACAACATGTGATGCTTCACATTACTCATGCATACCTCAACTCATACCATTTGGTTGTCATGTCAAGTGGGTCTTCTGAGTCTCCGATGGGTCTTTGCCATGACTCGCTGGCCTCTCCCCAGTACAGACGGCTTTGTACGTGAGAGACATGCTGGCTGTGCCCTTCAGTTCCAGGGTGTGTTACTTGTCGGGACCGTGTGTGGACGTGGGACGGTCATGTAGCTAAGACTGCTCTGTGTCATCCAGTCTGCTTGCCTGAGGCTGCTGTTCATCTATTTTCTCCCCGTTTTGTACAAACAAGGGAGCCTTTCTTTCTCAGTGAAATGCAGCCTCCTTAACTGTCTTTTAAAGCTCCTGGCATCCTTCTTTTTCTAGCTTGTCAGATGCCATGCACTTTCCACCGTGGTATTAATGCCTTTATTGAAACAGAATCTCTTCCAAAAACATGACCATTTGGATCACATGTGATGGGAGCTCTGTTGGTAGATATTGCCTTAGGTTTGTTTTTCAGAATAACAGTTCTTTGAAGAGTATGATAGTTAGATTAGGGTGGAAAAGAAAATCGTTTATAGACTTTTTTTCATCAAGTTGCTGCATTTTTTTTTTACTTTATTATTGAAACTCTTTACATTTCAGCCCAGAATTTTCTTTATGATGTAAAATGACAATAATTAACTAATAATGATAATAAAATTACAACAATAGGGACTTCCCTGGTGGTCCAGTGGTAAAGAATCCACCTTACAATGCAGGGGACGCTGGTTCGATCCCTGGTCAGGGAACTAAGATCCCACATGCAGCGGGGCAACTAAGCCCACGCACCACAACTAGAGAAGAGAAAACCTGCGTGCCACAACTAGAGAGAAGCCTGCGTGCCACAACGAAAGATCCCGCGTGCCTCAACGAAGATCCCGCATGCTGCAACTAAGACCTGACGCAGGCAAAAATAAATAAAATAAATAATAAACAAATCTTTTAAAAAATTGCAGTAAAAAACAACAGCTACCAACTTACATTTGCATGACTCCTGTACCTTTTGGGGGTGCCTTTTCAATTAATTAGATCATTGTAATAACAGCTTTCTGAGGAAGAAAGAGGGAGAGGTTGTCAGTATTTGAAGGTGAGGAAACCAAGGCCCAAGAAGGTTAAGTGTTTATCTCAAGGTCAATCAGTAAGATAATAAAAGGATGGTTGCTTCAGAATTCAAACATACTCAAATATCCTCCACGGGAAAAACTAATCGAAACTTTGATCTCTTTTTTCCAATCACTGTCTTTTCTATTTTCTCTATGTCTTCCTTTTCAAGGCAGATTCTCTGAACTATTAATCTGGGTAACTCAGAAAACACGCAGCTTAAACATTTTTCTCAGGGCAAACATTGTATTCTTCACAAATGGACACACACGCATTTCTGGAATGAGGTTATATCCTGATAACAATGACCAGTATACATTTTTACAATTCAGATAGATTGAGGTACCATTTCTTTACAGTAGAATTCACCTTTTTTAGGAGTTCAGTTCTATGAATTTTGAAAAATGTACACAGTTTGAAACCACCAATGTAATCAAGTTATAAAATATTTTCATTACCCCAGCCTCGAGGGTATTAGGCTAATCAGGCAGAGATAAATACTGTATGATATCGCTTGTAGGTGGAATATCTTAAAAATCTGAACTCAGAAACAGAGTAGAGTGATGGCAACCAGGTGCTGGAAGGTGGGGGAATAGGGTGATATTGGTCAAAGGGTACAAAGTTCCACTTGCAAGTGGGGGGAGTTCTAATATCCATTACGGTGATTACAGCTAATTATACTGTATCATATACTTGAAAGTTGCCAAGAGAGTAGACCTTAAATGTTCTCACCACAAAAAAGAAATGGTAATTATGTGACATGATGCAGGTGTTAGCTAATGCTATGTTGGTCATCAATTTTTAATAAATAAATGTATCAAATCACCACATCAGTATACCTTAAACTTACACAATGTTGTTTATCAATTGTGTCTCAACAAAGCTGGGGAAATTTTTAAAAAGATAGATGATTTAAAACTGTCCTGAGTTGCTTTCCTTGGTATTTTTTTTTTTTCCCATGGCTTATAATACATTTAGGTTTTTCAAATGATATCAGAACCCATTCTCTGGATAAAATGCTTTAAGATGACATGCTTCCTTGGCTTTGTATTAAGGGATTTGAATTCCCTTTGATTGTTATATATTTAACTTTGAATATATTCTGGGATAAATTTTTAAAAAAATGCTTACAGGTAAGGTTTTGTTTTGAGTAGCACTGCAGGTTATTATTATGTTATGACTTCAGAATTTGTTTTGTTCAAATAGAAAAACCACTTGGGCATTGGAAAAGAAGAGCATGATAAATTTTATGTAAGAATCTCTATCATTCGCTTCTGTGTGAATGCAAAGCAATTTGCTTTCGTACAAGAGCCTGTCCTTTCAAAATTCATGCTTCTCTTGCTCACCACTGGAGCTGCTCGGGAATGTCACTGCTGCTTATTTATTTTAGAAAATTTTCATTATGGCTTTATACATTTCTTAATACAATGATAAAGATTGTAGGTAACTTTAAAACGATATTTAATGTTATTTAACAGAATAAATGAAGTTTGGGACGATCACATTATGTAAATATACTGACTGAGTTCCTAATCTAGATCCTGAGACCCAAATCTCTATGGCTAACAAAAAGGAGTTTCATTTTAACAGAAGTGGTCTTTTCTTCTCTTACTTTTATGTGCCAGATTCTGGCTATTTCTATAATAAATGCAAAGCAGGTAATTCAAGTTAAAAGAAAAGGTTTGACAACTGTGCAAGGATTTTATGAAGCCTCTGTAGGAAGGGGCAAGACTTTTCCCTGTAAAGTTTGCATATTTTGACACTAGAGAAACCTTTCCAAATTTATAAATAATAAGTGTAAATTCATTTTAATCCTTCCATTTTTGTTTTAGTGAACACTTTGGGAGTCAGATTAAAATGACATTCTGCAAAATATTTCCCTGTAAGGACCATTGCTCGTTCTAAGAAACTCTCAACGTGGCGTTAAAGAAACATTGCCCTGGATGAGATGAGTAGACAAAGATTGACTTTATTTCCATGTGATTGGTAGCAATGCAGGAAGGACAGACCAAGTTTGGACACTCAGATCCACTGAAACAAACAGCAGAGGAGTTTTCCAGAGCTGGGGAGGATTGTAGGCCAGCTGTGTTGGTTAAGTGGTTCCCCAAGGAAAAGTAAACTTCCTCCTATCTTCCTGACAGAGGTAATTTTACAATTTGGAGCCTGGCACCCACGATAGTCCACAGAGACTGGAGAGGGGCCCCCTCTGCCCTGATGTTTGCACTTCAAAGGGATGGCTCCCAGGTCCTTGAGAAAGACATTCATGATTGTAAAACTGGTAAGAGGCTTCTAAAAAGATTTACATCTCAAAAGGGCAGAGGAAGGATTTTCAATTTTAAGTTTTCTAAAGTAAAGCCTCTAAGAAAAGGGAGGTCAGGAAGAAATCTGTCTGAATTTCAGTCCTGCTGAGCGGAATGTGAAGGCAGTCTAGGTCAGTGGTTTCACCTGTGAAAGTCCAGGTTGGTGCTTGAATTTCAGTGATGCAGATATGGGACAGGATACATGAGGTAGGTCAGGACTAGTGGTCCAGGACCTCTGCCTCGGGGAGAGGTTTCTTCTTTTTCTTTGTTTTTAAATAAATCTATATATTTATTTTTGGCTGTGTTGGGTCTTCGTTGCTGGGCGCGGGCTTTCTCTAGTTGCGGCCAGCAGTGGCTACTCTTCGTTGCAATGCATAGTCTTCTCATTGTGGTGGCTTCTCTTTTTGCAGAGCATGGGCTCTAGGCACGCAGGCTTCAGTAGTTGTGGCACCCGGGCTCGCTAGTTGTGGTTCGCGGCCTCAGTAGTTGTGGCTTGCAGCCTTCAGTAGTTGTGGCACATGGGCTCAGCAGTTGTGGCTCACGGGCTCCAGAGCGCAGGCTCAGTAGTTGTGGTACACGGGCTTAGTTGCTCCACGGCATGTGGGATCTTCCCGGACGAGGGCTCGAACCCGTGTCTCCTGCATTGGCAGGTGGCTTCTTAGGCACTGCGCCACCAGGGAAGCCCCAGGGAGAGGTTTCTTCACTGACCTTTTTAACCTATGTGGTCTGCAAAGAACAACTCCATTTACCTCCTACTGGTTTTTACATTGCTTTTTTTTCTCCCTGCTGTCATAGACTTCCTGCACTAGTTATTGAACTATCTCCTCTCAGCTCCAAGCCCTCCCTTCTGTGCTCTGTTTGGTGATGCTGGGTCTGGGGTTCTGTGAGTCATATTTCTGCTTTGTCAGTGAGTTCCCAGTGTCGACTGAAAAAATATGCACGACCTAAAAGTTGAGAATTATGTTTTATTTGGTGGACAAAATCAAGGACTTAAGCCTGGGACACAGCCTCTCAGCTAGCTCTGAGGCATTGCTCCAAAGAGGTAATGGAAGAGCCAGGATGTATGGGAGCTTTTGCAACAAAAACAAGGTAGTTGGAACATCAAAATATTACTGTTAATTAAAGAAAACCAGACATCTCAAATTAATGACTTTAGCACTTTTTTGGTTTTTTTGCGCTTTTCTACGTATGGGAAGATCCAAGAGTCTGGGCTCACTAAAATCATTCCTTTGAAAAGCACCTCAGCTGTCTAAGGCCAGGATCCTGCTTTTCTCCATCCTGGATCCCCTCAGGGTTCACTGTTGGCTGTGGCTGCAGCGGCTGAGGGCTTGATGGCTGCACCATCCTTTGTTTACTGATATGGCAGGCGACAGTTTTCATCCATGCCAGTAACTGGGAAGTATCTACAATGGGGAGAGCTGCAGGGGGACCGCAGCCTTGAGAAGGAGGAAGGGCCACCCGCATTCCAGTCTCCTCCTGGTGCTTCCTGACTGGTTCCCAGTCCCGTGAGCGGTCCATCACCCGTGCCTTCTCCCCTGGCAGCGCCAGGGGCACTGATTCAGCCCTCACCCTCCAGCTCAGCAGAAACAAGAAGCATCTGTGCAGGGGCTGTGCTGTCATCTTGGAAACTGGCTTTCATCTTTCTTATTATGTTCACTCCAAATCTCAGCTACAAAGCAGGGCAGTGTTTGTGAGATTCTGCCTCTTCCATAGTTTGTATCAATATGTAAAACATTCAATCAGATCTAAGGGTCAATTTGTCAACTGCAGGAAAAATGATATTCATTGAAAGTGTGAATATGTGCAGGAGGCTCTTCCTCATGACCCCTTAGGAAACCGTGTGTTTTGACACTTCTAACTTCAGCCTAATATATTGTTTATTAAGGGAAATTCATTATAGTGTCTTCATACACCAAAGAGATTTAAAATGAAGTATGCGAGTGCTGATAACATTTCTCACTTGGCCAATCTCAACATATGCCAATTTATTGTGCTAACAGCCCCTAAAGGGGAGGGCATTTGCCATCAGTAAATAAGCCTCAGAGTAGAATATAGAGTGACTGCAAATACATCCTTCCAACATATAGATCCTTGGTAGATAGCTTCTGACATCTCTGTCCCTCTCTACTTATATTTCTGTTTGTCTGTCCTTGGAGATGCTATTCTATTCTGACCAGTTGGTAGACATCTTAGCTTCTCTGTGTTTAAATACTTGGAATACTACATGTGAGTTAAAGTTTTAAAAAATATTGGTTTATATAAGATATAGCCTCCTTCCTGTTACATCAAAATGTGTGAGCTCAAATATATTTCTGTGATCTGTTTTTGTTTCCAATCTATCAAACCGAACTCCCAACTATGTTGCAGCACTATTCACAATAGCCAAGATGTGGAAACAACCTAAATGTCCATTGACAGGTGAATGGATAAAAAGTGATATATACATACAATGGAATATTATTCAGCCTTAAAAAATCGAAGGGTCATAGAAGAACCTTAGGACATTATGCTAAGAGAAATAAGCCAGTCACAGAAGGGCAAATACTGCATAATTCCGCTTATATGAGATATCTAAGAGTCAAACTCATAGAATTGAAGAATAGAAGGGTGGTTGCCAGGGGCTGAGGAAAGGGGGAAACGAGGTATTGCTAATTAACAGGTATAAAATTTCAGTTATGCAAGATGAATGAGTTCTAGAGACCTGCTTACAGGCCACGTTTTGCCTATAAATAACAATACCGTATTGCGCACTTAAAAACCTATCAAGTGGGTAGATCTTACGTTAAGTGTTGTTAGCGAAATTTAAAAAGAAGAGTTTGTCCTCTTTAAGAAATGGTTCCATATAACTTTCTAGAAATTTTTTTTTTTAATGTGAGACGATAATGATTTTCTGACATCTGAAAAGAACGATATGAGTTTGAGAGTGAAGGAAGTTGAGAATGAAAAATACAGTTTTCTAGTCCTAAGACAGAATAGTTATTGGAGACCATTCCCCTGTGAAGCATTTCTAAACTGGTGCTAAACCAAGAGGAATGTATATCAAACTTTAGAGCTAAAATGGGTGTTAAAGACTAATCCATGGCTTGGTAAGTTATGAAGACCCTCTTGGATGAAGTGACGATCTTGTGGTGGTGAAGCACCTATTGGACAGTGCCGTGTGCTGGAGCGATTCTCCAATATGGCAGGAAGAGCAAGAACCCTGAAGTCGGACAAACTGGATTTGAATCCTGGCCCTACCGGGTCCCAGGCGAGTTGCCTAACTTCTTGGGTCACACGCTCCTCATGTGCTAAGCAAGGGTGATGACACCTGCTGGATTTGGTGTGAGGATGAACGATAATATATGCAAAGTCCCTGGCACCATGTCTGATCCTAGGAGGTGCTTGATAAGTGGAGTTGGGTGGAGTAAAGAACTTGCTACCAAGAAATAGCTGCGAGGCTTCAAAATAGACACAGACAATAACTTAACATTTATCCAAGAATCAACTAGTAAAGGAGACGTCTGAAGGATAATTATGTCCGGAGACCTGAGCAGAGGAAAACTTACTGAAATGAGTGTTACTTTATGGACACAGAGTAAGAATGATTGATTTCAGACTAATAAAAAGTATAATATGACATCATCAAGAGAGTAAAAAAAAAAAAAAATCCCATCAAATATCAAAATGAGGAACAACTTTGAATTTTTACATAAGGCAATTGAAAATCCAAATCAAAGAATAGCAATGGAGAATGGAATGTAAAAATAAACCAAGGGCTGGACTCAAAATGAGTTTCCACCGTAAGGACTTGAATTTCTGCCTCCTGGCTAAGAAAAGAGTGGGAATAAAGAATGAAATCCCTTTCCACACACCTATTAGCTTCTGTTCACCTTTTCTTCCCAGATGTCATGGGATCTTAATGAAGGCAGTGATTTTAATTGTCTTACTGTCTACAGTGCTATTCTTCTCTGTGCTATGAACCATATCACAGAGCAGCTCATTCATTTAAGCTGTTTGCTTAACCTAATTATTCTATACTTAATCCTAAATCTTTTGAAAGGGCTATTTTTTTCTGAATGACATCCTCTGTAGTTTTCCAATGAGACAGAAACTTTATCATTTTAGTTAAAGGGACAGACTTAACAAAATGGACTTTGTGAAACATCTACAACTCTATTGTTGCTTTTAAAAACATTTGACATTCATAATCTCATTTTATTATCACATCCTGTCCATTTCATAGATAAGAGGTCTGAAAAGGAGATGTCACACAGATCAGTTCTATGACCTGAATTTCTGTTTAAATTCCATCTTGCCCCAAACTGATGCACTTCCTAGTCTTCTGTATTGAACCTGGTCTTAGGGTTTTCTTTGACTTTCTTTTTCTCCAAACACCACTGACTTCCTTTGTCCTCTCAGTTCCCAACCCCTAGAAGGGGTCCTGTCCTGTGTCCCTTTCATTACTGGCTCAGGTATTAACTAAGTTGCCAGCAGGAAAGAGCCACAAGTGGTTGTGACTCCAAGATAAATTTGCATTTTTGGTCAGAAGTTCTTGAAGATAAAAATATTCTTTAGTGTTTCCCGTTCAAGATGGTCACTGAGTTCAGATGTTTATCTCTCTTCCCTGTTCAAATCCCATTCAAGTTATTATAAGGAAATACAAAAGGAATTTCTTGTGAGAGCCGCATCAGTAGATCGGAGATTTGGGGAGAATTTCTGAAGGGTGGGAAGAAACTGGGACAATGCTGACAGGTAAACAAAGCAGAGGAACCTTCAGTGTGAATCAGCTGAGGGGAAATTATAGACAAGGAGGAAGCCGATCTCACTGGTGGGACTCCGGAAAAGCTCCAAGCAAGGAATCAACAGGTGTGTACAGGTGAGTGGGTGGGGATGCAATTCACATTGAAGTGTTGAACTTCTACCTGCAGAGCAGCTGTGCCATTGGTCTGCCTTGAACCTGTTGATACCCTGATACAAGCATTTAGACCCAGGCACAAACCAGTGACATAGTTGCTAATGATGCTGGACAACCTCCTGGTCCTTGGGGTTCCTGGGATCGGTGTTGGTGTCTCACTGCAAACTCTCCTCCTTTTGTCATTGAAAGTAACGTTTCCCTGATTGCCCGATGCCCTGAAGTGGAGCCCTTACACCTGTATATGAAATAAATGATAAATAAATGTTCATGTAACACAGAAAGCTCACGGTCACTCTCTCTTTAAGGCAGGAATCAGCAGCAGGTGAAACCCACCCCAGTTACCGGTGCTAACTAATCAAATCATTTGTTCATACATGCGAATAGATAACCAAGGACCACCACACATTTGTTTATCTTGGTTTCTTTTTGGTGATGTTATTTTACTTAAAGAGGAAAATTAACTGCAGAGGAAATGGATCTCTTGATGGATACTATTGGAAAAATAGTTTTATGTTTTCATTGCCTAAATTTACTTTGAGGCAATATTGCATTCAACACAAAGAACGCCCTGTGAACAAGCGTAAAGTTCTTATACTTTAAGAATATGATCGCTGAAATGAGCAGTTCAGTGCAAGGAGTGAAAGAAAATGTTATGGAAATATTCCCAAGCGTAGAGCAAAAAGGCAATGAGGTGGACCAGGCTGTGACAGAGAAGTAGATGAAGCCTGGAAGAATCAAAGTATGGGATCTATCACAAAAGAGAGATGAGAAAAAACAGAGGAGGGGAAATAAGAAAAGGTAGAGGAAGATTTCCCCGAGTTAAAAAAAAGATTGAATCCTTCCATTGAAAGGGTCCATGAATACTAACCAATATGAATGGAAAAAATCCAATAGCGAGACATAGCCTCATTAAAATGTAAACAACCAGGTATAAGGAAAAATTTCTAAAACTTCAGAGAGAATAAAACCAAGCAGCAACAGTTCTTCTACAAAGAATGAGAATATGACGGTATGAGTATTAGACTTCTCATCGTCAGCACTGTAGTGAGAAAACAATAGACAAATACTTTTAAGCTGGAGGGAAATGATTTAAAATATAAAATTTTTTACCAGTCAAAATAGCAAGTGATGAGGCAAAATAAGTACATTTCAAGTCACATAAAGTCTCAGAAAATTTTTTCTTGTGCACTCCTTCTGGACACACAAAAAAATGACCAAGAATGTGTTCCAGCAAAATGCAAGTAATTCACATAATAGTGACTCCAGCTCAGTGCAGAAGGGTGACTCCCAGGATTTAGGGGGCCGGTGGTCCTGGAGGACGTGGAGTCCAGGTTGGAGTTTGAAGACCGGGGGCTCTGAGGAGGTTGAGGAGTGAAGCAAGGAGGATGGTTAAGAAGTTGGTAATTTATAGAGGTGTGATATCATGTGTTCTGTACTTAGAAACTCCAGGAAAACTATACAGCTTTCTAAGGAAGTCACACCCTAGGTGAAGCAAAATTAAATGTGACCAGATTTTGGGCAGTCACGAGAGAAAGAAAAGAAAATTTGTTTGATCTAGATTCTTGGAACGGTTTATTTTGTGGGACACTCTTTTAATGGCACAAATTACATTTCATTCTCTCTAGAATGAAATACATATATATATTTATTTATTTATACCACATCTTCTTTATCCATTCATCTGTCGATGGACATTTAGGTTGTTTCCGTGTCTTGGCTATTGTGAATAGTGCTGCTACGAACACAGGGGTGCATGTATCCTTTCGAATTAGAGTTTTCTCTGGATATATACCCAGGAGTGGGATTGCTGGATCATATGGTAATTCTATTTTTAGTTTTCTGAGGACCCTCCATACTGTTCTCCATAGTGGCTGCACCAACTTAACATTCCCACCAACAGTGTTGGAGGGTTCCCTCTTCTCCACACCCTCTCCAGCATTTTTTTATTTATAGAGTTTTTGATGCTAGCCATTCTGACCAGTGCGAGGTGGTACCTCATTTTAGTTTTGATCTGCTTTTCTCTAATAATTAATGATGTTGAGCGTCTTTTCATGTGCCTATTGGCCATCTGTATTTATTCTTTGGAGAAATGTCTCTTTAGGTCTACATGCTATTCATTATCGTCAGTTGCTCATCTTTACACTTTAATTATGTATATATATTTGGTGGAAAAAAGAAGGAGGGGAAGCTAAAAGAAATCATAGAGGTATCAAGTTCCTTATTTTATAAAATAGAGAATCGGGAGGTAATAAAGTTGAGAGATCCAGAAACAGAGATTTCAGTGCTTTTAAGCTATAGAGTAATCAGTAGTAGAACTGAAACTTATAATACGATAAAAATTAGGAGAGGGCTTCCCTGGTGGCGCAGTGGTTGGGAATCCGCCTGCCAATGCAGAGGACACAGGTTTGAGCCCTGATCGGGGAAGATCCCACATGCCTCGGAGCAACTGGGCCCGTGCGCCACAACTGCTGAGCCTGCGCTCTAAAGCCCACGTGCCACAACTACTGAAGCCCGTGTGCCTAGAGCCCGTGCTCCACAACAAGAGAAGCCACTGCAGTGAGAAGCCCGCACACCGCAACAAAGAGTAGTCCCCACTCACCGCAGCTAAAGAAAGCTCGCACGCAGCAATGAAGACCCAATGCAGCCAAAAAGAAATAAAGAAATTTATTTAAAAAAAAAAAATTAGGAGAAAGAGCAAGGGGGTGATGTAGAGCAATGAAAAAGAAAGCGAGCTAATATCTCAGTGGGGGATTAGGAGACATTATTTAAAATGCATCCATCAGAGATATATGACAAACACATACTGAGAGACTGTAGGCTTAGCTCCAAGCAGGACCACAGGCCTGGAGGCACCACGGAGGCAGGGCGGGTGGGACCACATGCACAGGTGATGACTGTCTCATGCCTTGGTGCTGAGTCAGATCACGGAACTTAAAAATTTTCCTGGGGCAGAGAAGGGCAAGAACGGTCGAAGTCGAATTGTAATTCACACCGTTTCAGAAAGATGGGAGCTCATCATGGAGTTAATTTAATTGTAGAAAATAAAGAAATTTGGTCCTTTTCAGACAAGCGTTCCCGCGCAATTGTTTCTGTGGCGCAAACACACATCGGAACATCCCCGATGCAGGGCTTGCCTTCCTGTGCTTTCCTTCACTGTTATCGATGTTTTGTGGGTTTGGACTTATTTTTCCTTTGAGATGACCATCAGAGAGTGTTCAGAGGCCATAATTACACTTTGTTAGGCCACGTGGGTTTCATAATTTCCCAGTTAGATGTTTTTCAGTCACAGTTTAAAATGTCCTCACAATTCGCAAATGCCAACCCCAAATCCACCTTTCACTAATGGATTTTACTCTTCTGCAGGCGAAATGCATTCTCTCTGGTAACAAATGAAGACGGAGTGGAGAGGCCTGCTGTGAAGGGAACACGAGCCATCACCAGGGCAGGAAAAGTCAGTCGTGGGTTGCCATGGAAGTTTCATCAATGGCTGCACCACCGAAGGCTATTTCAAAGAAATGGTTGTAAAACGTGACCAAAGCCCCTGCAAGCTAGAGTGCATCACAAATCGGCACAAATGTTTATGGAGGTCAGAAGTACAGATTGCATGTCATCTTATTTCCATAGCAAACCTCTCTTTATTCCACACGTATGGAACCAAGATCCGTTTTCCTCACCTGATCCTTCACCAGGTGAAAAGATCCCTCTGCCTTGCCCCACCTGCGTGTGTGTGTGCACGCAGCCTTACAATTAACTTCTCTGACCACTAATCTTTTCAGGCCAAAGGTTTGGATACCTGTTTGAGGCCAAGATAGAGAAAAAGAGGCTGAGTTGGAAAACCTTGTGACCTGGAGGGAGAGAACGGGCTCCAGAAGAAGGACATTAGGAAGGTGACCCAATGACCAGTGTCCAATGGCTTCACAATGGCAAAGGCTGGACCCTGCTGGGTTTTGTCTCATGAGCTGCTAAAGTTGTGTCTAAGTATTCTCTCTCTTTTTGCGCCCCTTCCAACCTCCCCCTCTTTCCCCAGCTTTCTAGATTTCCAGGACAAATGAATGCCATATATTGGGAATATGAGTAACAAGATGAAACGCTTACAGTGATCACTGCTTAATCGTGTTGAGTTGTATTCAGGACCGAGACATCTCGCAGTGTGGCCCGTATTGCTGGGCGTCCTTTCAGGGAACTGTCGGGACATCTGATTGCAGGAGAGCTGATGAGTGACACGTCCTTCCCACAGCAGTGGTGGCAGCCCCAGCTCTCTGTCTAGTCACGTTAGCTCCCCTCTGCGCTCAAACAAGTCAGAAGCAATCATCTCCCCTGCGCCTGATAAGCAAATGCAAACACTGCCATGGTGTGATGATAGGACAAGATGTGAAGGCAGCTAATATAATACAGACATACCATTTGGATATAATAAGGCATTTAGAACAATAGTGGATGAAGATTTTCTGTCTTTCCCTGGATCTGTCTTCTTTTCCACAAGGGAGGGACTAGGTAGCTCGTGAGGAGAGCGCTATGCAATTGCTTTATAGAGGCTAAGCCTCTCTGCTACTTCTGCTGTTTTCCCAATGCAGATGATGAGAATCTGTGGTGCTGGAGGACCACTACTGGACCTGTTAGTTTCACATACATTTCATAGTGTTCCTAGGTCTTGAGAGCCCATCTAGCAACATTCACCTAAGTGGCTTGGTTTCCTAAGATGAGAGCTGAGAGTCAGCTAAGATCAGTGAAGCCTTTTGATAGACTTGTCCTAATATTAAAAAGTAAAAGGGCATTATGGATTTGAAAAGCAGAAACCAGCCACTTGGAATCTGACCTTGAATGTAATTCAGGTGTTAAGTGGAAATAATATTATTTATAAGTAAACTATTCTTCTCCTCAAGGTTGAAGGACCAAAGTTAGGGTGATGCTTGAAAATGCACGAGGGTATTTTTGAAATAAGGAAACAAAATGGGGGAAAAAAAAAAAAACACTGGAGGAAATAAAATCTGTGATGGCGTTTCCCTCTAATGTTTGCATTGATCCAATAAACATTTGCTAATGTTGGATCTACACCAAGCAAGCAATGCTTTAGAGAAAAGGGGTAAGGGAAAAAAGATAGTTCCTGTTTCCACTGCAGTAGTAACTGTTAATTAAATCTTTTGTGTTAGATTGCCTTCTTGTTCTCATTTCTGTCAACTAATCGCCCAGCGTGCTGAGTGGGGAGGATATATTTCTTAGCCCCATAGTCCTTGGGCTTGACCACTTGCTTTGGCCAATGGAATTTTAGTGAACTTGATGTGACCAATGATCTCGAAGGTGCTTGTGTGGTTTGGCTTGGTCTCTCGCTCTGCTGGGGTCCGTCATGAGAAGGATGTGCCCTACAGAGCTGCTGGTCCAAAGAGAATGTGGAGACAAGTAGAACAGAACTGAACTTGAATCAAAGACTAAAGCCAACCTCACCTGACTCGCAGCCCAACACAGGGCTGCTCCAGGTGGCCAGCAGTCTCACGAGAAACAAAAAAGTACAAAGGCAAGCTCTAAGCAACTGACTTTTGCAGTGGTTTGTTACACAGCTTTAGTGCAGCTAATATAATTTTTAAAGTTAAATGAAGATTAATCGAATGGTGGGTATAATATAAAAAAGATAAAGTTTTGGGACCAGTTTATAGATGATGCACTATTTGTCTTAATGAACAACAACAGTAACTTTAGTTTTGAAACTATTTAAAAGCCTGCGCTAGCTGAAAAAAAATCATATAAGGACAAAAAAAAATTCTCCAAAGAGGCAAGCTTCTCCAGCCCAAGAAATAGGACAACCAGCTTTAGTTAACTCTCCTTGGAATTCTCATGTGTTTTACCAAGCATTTTCCTTGGCTGTCACAGTCATTACCCATTTGTCCCTTTCTTGCTCCCTTGCCGGCTCTTGGGGTGATACCTGCCACTGTTGCCATTGCCAAGTCAGCACCTGAGCCACGAATGCTCGTTGGCTGTGCTACTGCCATCATTGGAACGGAGGCTGCCAACGCCAGAGGTCAAGGGGCTCGTGTCTAACCAGAGGGCACTGTCTCTTGTCATTGCCAAAGCTGCTGGAACCAATTCGGCAGACATCGCGCCTCTTCCGATTCTCACTCAAGTGTTCATGGCAACCGTCGCATCCCAGGATTTGTTCATGTCAATCAGGGCCGGGATAAATAATCCTAGAGACAGGCACTGCATTTTAGTTGGATTCCTCTTCTCAATCTCTGGCACGGCCCACTCTTTGCAAACCCTACTTGAGAATTCTGACTTTCTTCTCGAGATGAGTTCTTTTCTAGGACTCTCCTTAGTACTTGTGTTAACTATTGCTCTGGCAGGCTGCTTCACTAGCCTCTAGTCATCCCTTAAGGACACTGGAGTCACCCCAAGCTGGGGTCCCAGCCACATTGGGATTTGCACACATCTTGTTTTTCTGTCATGGAAGGTGACACTAGAATTGGCTGATGGAGATTTGATGGCCTGGAATAATCAATATTAAAACAAAGAAGAGATAGAAGAGCTATGGGAGAGATATTGGATGGCCTAGTGTATTCTGAGCCAGCTCAGGGAATCAAAGACACTTCCTTAGCAGGAAATTCCTGCTTTGAATCCCAAGGACATATAGGATATACTGTAGATCTGGATGGTTCTGAGAGTGAAGGTCAATGCCAAAATGACCCAAGTTTTGCAAAACTCTAAATATCTGTGACCTAGAATGGAAACAAGGTCACAGATTGTGGCAGGACAGTGACCTCAAGGGACAGCTAGGAGATGAAGCCATAAAATGAATGAGAGAAGAATGACCTTGGCAGAGACTGTGAATGCTTGGAATTACTGCTTTTTATGCTTCTGGTACATAGTTTAATGAGATGGTGTCTAAGGATCCTTGTACCTCTAAACTTTCTATGATTCTATCTAGACATTTAATGGAAAATTTCAGTTGCTTTCCTAATGCAGCTGCCGCATGTCTGCTATTTTAATGGGCTTGCTTTATATCCTGAATATCCAGAGGAGGTGGAGATAAATCAGCCTGAGTTCCATCTACTCCTTCGATCGAGGGAGAAAAAAATGTCTCATAATATTGGAAGAGAGAGGCTGGAAGGTTTTCTTGCCTGTGGGAAAAGAGATGATGGGCTGAAATAAATAATTAGCAGAAACTGTTTTTGTGTTGCTCCAAAACAACATGCAGGAGGGGGGACGTGGAAAGCCCTAGGAGTCCTATGTGTCTGGGAGGGTGACAAGGTTTGGACTCTTGAGTTTGGCATATTTTGGCTATATTTATAATCCCTATCAAATCGCCCTCATTTTACTGAATTCCAACTTTTATTTCACTCACAGAACTCCTCCTACTAGTATTTTTGTGGAGTAAAGCTGATTATAAAAACTTTATTCTTCACCGTTTGGCTTACTTCCTTGTGTTAAAGATGACAGTAAAATCGCATCAGTTCAGACCTGCTGCTTTAAATCCCTTTTTGGAAGCAAGTGTGTTCCTTCCTTCTTCAGCATCCTCTAATTCGTGGTCCATAGACTAGGAGATAGATTGAGGGTTATATTTATTGCTTTGGAAAAGGAGCGTATTATAAACCAGTTAATACTCAAATTGAGAACGCAAAGACAATGCTTAGTCTTTTTAAGAAACTAAATTAAGAAGTTCACTTTAAATCTTTTAAGCTCTTCCTTTGGTGCATGAAAAATGCTCACACATTATTTTAAAAAACAACGACAAACCTCTTATCTCCTTCCAAAAGCAGGTTAAAAGAACCGTCTGAGTTGTAACTGGCATTGATGTTGGGTTACCTTACTCTACATGGTAAAAAGTAATAACACTACCTCTCCTTTAAAATAGTGCATGATTTTTTTTTTTTTTTTTTTGTCACTTGGAATGAGACTTGTCCTTCACCCCTCAATCAATGAGCCAGTATTTATCGAGATGAAATTCTGCACCAGATGCACCCTCCAGGAGAACACAGGGAGGTGGGAGGGGGCCCGTCTGTCCTGAAGCAGATTGAAATTGAGCCGAGGAAATTGAGCCTCATTCTTGTTTACATGTGAAATGTGGCCATCGCCATGAGACAGGAAAGAGAAAATCGTGCTCTTGGTGCCACCCTCCTTAGGAGGAACGAAGATTTTTTGTAAATAACAGTTAATTTCCTCCCGGTCCAGCAAATAAACAAGTTCAAATCACCGTGTTTCCCAGCCCAGGGCTCTTCCATCTGCCCTGAGGTCTGTGAAATTGATCTGGGATCATTACTCAGGGGTCTTGGCCTGCTTCCCTCCTCCAGGGCCTGCCCAGTCTTTTTCACTGGTCTCCCATTGTTTCTAGCTCTCTGTGGTTCATGTTATCTGCTGATCGTTTTCAGTGGAAAGCCCTGGACGGAGGTCAGGGGTGGGAAGAGGGCGGGTCGGGGTCCTCATTCCTTTGGCTTTCTCTCTGGTGGGGGGAGGGAGTCTAGCTGTCTCCCTGAGCTAAAAGAAGCTGCTTCTCTCCAGGAAAGCTGTCCTACAGGGTTCCTTGCCTTCTGGGGCTTGGTGACCTCTTCCCCAGCTTGTACCAGCCCTGCATTCTCCAGTCTGGTCCCTACACTCTGTCCTCACCTTTGCAAATAAACCCTGCTTGAACTTCCCACAATTCAGTGTTCTGTTTTCTGACAGGGACACTCACTGGTACAGGACCTCCTTGTTAAACTCTTGAACTAGTGGAGGGACGTAAGGTGGGGAACTTCAGGCCCTGTGGTCCCTCGTGGTTGACTCATATTTTGGTGAGGACTCCTTCATTTATGTCATTAGGCAATCATCTGACTTATTTACTCCTTATTGCAAACTTCAAATTGTTGAAGCCCAGTGCAGTTCTTAAATAAAAAATAATATGTGCCCAGCAAATGGAACCGATTTTAAAAGGAATTGCTCATGGTGATTTAGTGCATTGTCAGGATTCTATTTCATAAATAACAAAATAGAAATTAGGAGCATGTCAGAACTGCATTAGCACTCACCCATAAATAAAAATCATTTTATTAGAACTGGTAAATTATGCTTACTTAATTCACATTGTCATGCCTGGCACTTTGCTATATATCCTGTGGGTTTTTCACTCTCTAGATGTGTTACAGTTCAGCAAGACAAACATTTTGGGTAAGTGATATATTAGGAATGCAATTATGAGTAAATAAATGCTATTTTTCTGTGTTTCATACAGTAGTGATTGGCTTTTCTTCCATTGACATGTAGGGCTGAGCTTCATGAAAATGGGAGATTAATGCATCCTCTGTGTGTGTGTGTGTCTCTCTCTCTTTTTAAGGCCAAGTGTGGAAAAGAAATGAAAACATGAAGAGTCTTAATGAATGTGGGATGCTGGAATAAAGGAGTCTTGCTCTTCAGCTAGGTGGCATTGATCCCACTAATGGTTTGGCTTCTGAGGAGAGAAAATCTTTGATCCGCTCAGTGAGTTGATGGTCACAGGACACAGGTGGTCACGTCATGCAGGCCAAGTCCGAAGGCCTGGGAAGCAGGGCATCTCCAGAAGACAGTTTCCAGAAGTGTGCAATCCAGACCAGGGACGAGACTGACACATACACGGAAGTGTCAGTCACACTGAAGGGCGACACGGGACCGGGATGAGGGTCAGGGGGGTGGGAGGTGTCTGAGGGGCCCTCCCAGAGCAATCGAGCTTGAAGGACACGTCCAGGTAGAGACCTGTATCTCATCTCTTCCGTTTGACAAGGACAGTCCTTAACAAAGTTCAGCCCCTCCTCGCCCAGTTTCTGCGGCATCATAAACTCTTTACACAGCTTCTCCCTCATCCCCAGGGCTCAGTGACCTTCAACTCCCTCCTGCCCTGGGCTCCTCACCAGATGGTCCTTCACCCCTCACCCCACCACATCATCGTCCCTTCTCAAACTCTCTCCCCTTCACTCTTGAAAGCACCTATTTTTGTTCTATTTTTTCAGGCCCCTGTCTACTAGATGATAATGGGATGAAAATAATGCATATAAAACCATTAATATGCTATTAGTAAGTTACCCCTTCCTGGGAACATAGTGCCTTCAGCCAATTAGGATGCTGCAGACCAGGTGCCTTGACCATCCATAGGGAAAGTGAGGAGAGGAACTCTTTGGGACCCTTCAAATCTTAGCACGTGGGTGGGAGCTCCCCATTCAGGGAATGACATGCTTCCACGGGCCTTGTAAGGTCTCCTCCTGGAAGGCTCTCCCCCCAGCTCCAGACCTGGCTGGGGCTGCCGGACTATATAGACTTTCCCTTAGTGTCACAATTTTGAAAGCACTCTCCTAGCTGAATATTTTGCATTTGATCCCCAAAATGGTAAAGGAAGGTACTTTTCTCATTTGACAGTTGGGGGAAGCGAAACCAATAATAACAAGAGTGTAGGACCCAGGCCTCCTGAACCAGCATGGACCCTGCTACCCCTGTGGCTTTTCTGAAGATGCAACCCAACTGAGTCTGATTTGCTTAAGACATCTGGGCGTTAATTTCTGAAATCAGAAAAGAGGGTGGCAGACATGGTGAATGGATACATTGTTGCAGTTAGTTTAGCTAGCTCAAACAGTCAGATGTCCTTTGTGGCTGTTATAGTCATCAGTGAGAGCCACTGATCTGCACTTAAAGTTTAATGAAACATTGTACTATATTTGTTTAATTATTTCCGTTTTACAGATGAAGAAATTGAGGTTGAGGCGTACCAAGTGACTTGTCCAGGTTGACCCTGCTGGTCACAAGGCGCCAGCCTTCCTGACCCAAATCTGCAGTGATGTCTCTTTCACTTGGAGGATAAAGGAAGAACTGAATTCAAGTTATTGCAGGCTACAATCACTACCATTGTAGTGATTGTAGTCTGCAATTACTACATCTCTTAGATATTGAAAATCACATGTAGTAAAAGACTAATCATACACATTTGTTGGATGTTAGTACCACAATCCATCTACATATTTAAGCAGAGTTGATTGTTTAGAAAATGTGAGAAATAAACAGAGAGTTATTTTCTGGGTCAGTGAGGGTAACCTCTACCTTGGAAGGATTAATGCAGGCATTTATAGGCAATGAATAAGAATACTGTGGCCGTGTATGTGGAGGATCCAGGCATAGCATTTAGAAATTACAGGAACTTGAAAAATTTCCCTCCACTCTCACCAACTTGTTCAATGAACTTGACTGAGTGTTTTACAGGGCAGGACTGTACTGAAGGCCACCAAGATGGACAATACTGGTCCCCTCCCAGACCACGTGGAATTAGGAAGATGCAACGAAAAGCACCAGCCGCAGCTGCAGAAGTGCCTGCCCAGGATGTCCAGCGGGCCAGTTCTCAGGGGACTTATTTTATTTATTTTTTTATTCAAGTGTAGTTGATGTACAATATCGTGTTAGTTTCAGTTACTCATACATACATATATGTGTGTGTATATATATAAATACATATATTCTTTTTCAGATTCTTTTCCCTTATAGTACAGATTATCGAGTATAGTTCCCTGTGCTATACAGTAGGTCCTTGCTGGTTGTCTACTGCATGTATGGTAGGGTGTATATGTCAATCAGGGGATTTATTGAAGAGCAGAATGGACAGAATAGAAATCCAAATGTCCTCAGACCATGTTCTCTCTACAGCCTATGTGAAGATATCACAGGTACTTACTTCAGTTATTTGCCTCTAAATGTTTTGTCTGTGGAGCAATGAGACAGAATTGGGCGAGAGAACCACCGCGCTCTACACCAGGAGGCCTGAGTTCTGATCGCCGTCACATTGCCAACTTGGGGAGCCCTTGGTGAGGGCACTTGAATTGAGCAGCAGGGCAAACAGTGGTTAGGAACCCACGAGAACGCCTCGTGTGAGCCTCGCCTCCGCTGCGCCTGGCATAACCTCCATCGCGTGGCTTAATCAAGCCTCGGTTTCCTCATCGCTACAACGGGGACACCATCAGAGCCCAGCTCACAGGTGGTCGTGAGGCTCAAAGAAGCTGAAAATCAAACAGGGAGACCGTGCGTAGCACTGAGGGTGCCAGGCACCGTTCCAGCACTTTCTGTCTCGTTATTCTTCACTTCTCAGAACTCCACTTTCCTTATCTATACTGTGTATAGATAATAGCTGCCTTACTTCCTCTTATAAGATTATGCCGAGGGTCAAGAAAAAACCCTACGATAATTGTGATTTCAAGAAGAAGAATATTCTTTTAAAACAAGAAAGATATATTTGTTGTGATAATTATTATCAGCATCACTAGCCTCGCAATTCCCCTGCTTTATAGAATTCTTGAGGAGGAGTGCAGGAACTGCAGTGGGTGGAAGGATCACATTTCACTGAAATACTTGTCCAGCAACCCGTCACCCCTCCCAGCCGCCCGCCGCCCGCGGAGCCATGGTGAGCCGTGACCGTGGAACATGGGCAGCCCGATGCTGAGGACTGCCAGTGATGCGGAAAAGCGGGGATGAGCTAATTAAAATGGAAGAGGTCCTATTTTTTAAAAAAATTTTATAGGAGTAGAGTTGATCTATAATGTTGTATTAGTTTCAGGTGTGCAGCAAAGTGAGTCAGTTATACGTATACATAGATCCACTCTTTTTTTTAGATTCTTTTCCCATATAGGTCATTACAGAGTATTGAGTAGAGTTCCCTGTGCTATAAAGTAGGTCCTTATTAGTTATCTATGGAAGAAGTCCAAGTTAAGCCTCGTTCACGTATTGGAAATCTGTGCTGCAGTTTATCCTTCAGTCATACACCATGATCAGCATCATCTGTCCACGAGAACTTTGGGAGCGTATTGACTCAATTGCCCCTACGAGTGATGAGCTCCCCGTCTTTGCCCGACGGCTCCCTGTCAGCGGGGGCTGCCTGTTGCCCCCTGGCAGACGTGATGGGGAGGCCCAAATAAGCCTATTAATATTCAGCCAAATACCAATAAAGTCCTTGTTCAATGTGATTTATGTATCATATTGATCTACCCTTTTCAAGCCAAGAGCAAATTAAGTGAGCATTGGCTTGTGTTACCTTGAAAATGCAATACAGATAAAAATCAAACTGTTTATCTTCCGTGTACTTGGAAGATAAATTGGAAAGGCTATTCTTTTGGTGCTCAATTTAGTGTGCCCAACCATTGTCTGGGGGAAATCAGGGCCTCTGGCAGCATGGCAACGTTTATCAGAAGGTGTCTCTGGATTTGAAAATGATCTAATTAACAATTCTGCTTGTGTTTTGCATCTTCTAAAAATAGTGTCAGCAAATTGGCACCGTCTCCTAAATATCTGCTTACATCCTATTTTAGCAGCCAACTCATGGGTTGCCAGGAGTTTATAATATACCCATCTCAAAATAAAAATGCCTCTCCTGCAAATTGTGAGAGGGTCAACATCAGACTGTAGCAGGACAAGGGTTCTCATGGTGCCGAGTGGGGTAAAACTCTCTCGAAAACTTGCAAACCCCTATTTATGGGCTGAAAAGCTTATAGAGTTTCTTTTTAACCCTCGGCCCACCATATTTTCTTTTAAGGACGTTGAAACATTGCTGTCTTCATGTTCAACTCTGGGGCCATTGGAGACTTTGGCCTCAGAGAAGTGGGAGCAGGAGACACCCTCAGGATTCACGTCCACCATCATCTCCCGAAGACGACAAGGGGATGAGGAGTGAAGGGCTTGCTTTCACATCCAGCTGGGATGTGCCCGGCTTCCAGCCCGGAGCTCTGAGCATCCGGCAGGCTCTCAAGGCATCGCAACAAATGTGCAGGGAACACAGCACTGTTTAGCCTCAGCGGGTACCAAGCCCACAGGCCTGCCCCTTCCCAAACTCCTGCCTCATGGAGCTTTGTAAAGGAGATCATCACCACGGAACTGAAGATGCAATCAGGATAAGTCCTATTCTGTTCATCTCTCTGTTACTGAGGAAGGTTGTGAAGCAAGGGAAGTACAGGGCCCTGCTGTTTCCATTTTTGTGTTTCTTTCACACTTGCCGGAAAACCATTTTCCCAGTCCTGATACCCACAGCCCCAGGCTGCACCCTCGCGTGCACACACACACTCTCTCACACACACTCACACGCACCCCTCAGCTCTCTCTTGCTAATTACTTCTCTCTAAAAACCACAACTCAGGATGGAGAACAAAACAATCAAACAGCTTCACTTAAGGTTATTCTCGTATTTTAGAGGATACTTATTAGCTTGAGTGATGGATAAATCCAAATGTGCGAGGCAACAGGTGGGACCCCAGTGGTCTGAGAGGTCGCAGGGCACATGGGGGGTGGGCATGGCGCTGTGGTCTTCAAGGATTTTGACTGATTGGGGATAACAAGGCATTGACTTCACTGCAAAGCACAGGATGACAGAAAGATCTGAGGGCTGTTTAGAGACCTGGGCTTTTTCTACCACCGAGACAGGGTAAGTTATTTTAGAGGATGCAAGGCAGATACTTTGATGTGGTTGAATTAGCATCAGAAAGGTTCATCTCACTGAATTTTAAGGCTCCTACTCTGCCTTCTCTTAGCCCTGGATTGGAGGGAAGGGCAATATATCACTGGATTCAAAATTCATGGTTCTGTATAATACTGATTATTTGGTGTTTACTAAGATCTGCTTTTTAAAAAATTTTTTAACATCTTTATTGGAGTGTAATTGCTTTACAGTGTTGTGTTAGTTTCTGCTTTATAACAAAGTGAATCAACTATACGTATACATATATCCCCATATCCCCTCCCTCTTGAGCCTCCCTCCCACCCTCCCTATCCCACCCCTCTAGGTGGTCACAAAGCACCAAACTGATCTCCCTGTGCTATGCAGCTGCTTCCCATTAGCTATCTATTTTACATTCGGTAGTGTATATATGTCGCTACTCTAACTTCCTCCAGTTCATTCTCTATGTCTATGTCTTTATTCCTGCCCTGCCACTAGGTTCATCAGTACCATTTGTGTTTTTTTAAGGTTCCATATATATGTGTTAGCATTCAGTACTTGATTTTCTCTTTCTGACTTACTTCACTCTGTATGACAGACTCTATGTCCATCCACCTCACTACAACTAACTCAGTTTCGTTTCTTTTTACTGCTGAGTAATATTCCATTGTATATATGTGCCACATCTTCTTTATCCATTCATCTGTCGATGGACATTTAGGTTGCTTCCATGTCCTGGCTATTGTAAATAGTGCTGCAATGAACATTGTGGTACATGTCTCTTTTTGAATTATGGTTTTCTCAGGGTATATGCCCAGTAGTGGGATTGCTGGGACATATGGTAGTTCTATTTTTAGGTGTTTAAGGAGCCTCCATACTGTTCTCCATAGTGGTTGTATCAATTTGCATTCCCACCAACAGTGCAGGAGGGTTCCTTTTTCACCACACCCTTTCCAGCATTTATTGTTTCTAGATGTTTTGATAATGGCCATTCTGACCAGTGTGAGGTGATACCTCATTGTAGTTTTGATTTGCATTTCTCTAATAATTAGTGATGTTGAGCAGCTTTTCATGTGCCTCTTGGCCATCTGTATGTCTTCTTTGGTGAAACGTCTATTTAGGTCTTCCACCCATTTTTTCATTGAATTGTTTATCTTTTTGATATTGAGCTCCATGAGCTGTTTGTATATTTTGGAGATTAATGCTTTGTCTGTTGTTTCATTTGCAAATATTTTCTCCCATTCTGAGGGTTGTCTTTTTGTCTTGTTTATGGCTTCCTTTGTTGTGCAAAAGCTTTGAAATTTAATTAGGTCCCATTTGTTTATTTTTGTTTTTATTTCCATTACTCTAGGAGGTGGGTCAAAAAAGATCTTGCTGTGGTTTATGTCAAAGAGTGTTTTCCTCTAAGAGTTTTATAGTGTCCGGTCTTACATTTAGGTCTCTAATCCATTTTGAGTTTATTTTTGTGTATGGTGTTAGGGAGTGTTCTAATTTCATTCTTTTACATGTAGCTGTCCAGTTTTCCCAGCACCACTTATTGAAGAGGCTGTCTTTTTTCCATTGTATGTTCTTGTATCCTTTGTCATAAATTAGGTGACCATATGTGCATGGGGGTATCTTTGGGCTTTCTATCCTGTACCATTGAACTATATTTCTATTTTTGTGCCAGTACCATACTGTCTTGATTACTGTAGCTTTGTAGTATAGTTTGAAGTCGGGAAGGCTGATTCCTCCAGCTCCATTTTTCTTTCTCAAGATTGCTTTGGCTATTTGGGGTCTTTTGTGTTTCCATACGAATTGTAAAATTTTTTGCTCTAATTCTGTGAAGAATGCCATTGGTAGTTTGATAGGGATTGCACTGAATCTGTAGATTGCTTTGGGTAGTATAATCATTTTCACAATACTGATTCTTCCAATCCAAGAACATGGTATATTTCTCCATCTGTTTATGTCATCTTTGATTTCTTTCATCAGTGTTTTATAGTTTTCTGAGTAGAAGTCTTTCACCTCCTTAGGTAGATTTATTCCTAGGTATTTTATTCTTTTTGTTGCAGTGGTAAATGGGATTGTTTCCTTAATTTCTCTTTCTGATTTTTCATTGTTAGTGTATAGGAATGCCAGATATTTCTGTGCATTAATTTCATATCCTGCAACCTTACCAAATTCATTGATTAGTTCTAGTAGTTTTCTGGTGGCACCTTTAGGATTTTCGGGTGGTATCATGTCATCTGCAAACAGTGACCGTTTTACTTCTTCTTTTCCAATTTTTATTCCTTTTATTTCTTTTTCTTCTCTGATTGCCATGGCTAGGACTTCCAATACTATGTTGAATAAGAGTGGAGAGAGTGGACATCCTTGTCTAGTTCCTGATCTTAGTGGAAATGTTATCAGTTTTTCACCATTGAGTATGATGTTTGCTGTGGGTGTGTCATATATGGCCTTTATTATGTTGAAGTAGGTTCTCAGTAGGCCCATTTTCTGGAGAGTTTTTATCATAAATCCGTGTTGAATTTTGTTAAAAGCTTTTTCTGCATCTACTGGGATGATCATATGGTTTTTATTCCTTAATTTGTTAATATGGTGTATCACATTGATCGATTTGCATATATTGATGACTCCTTGCATCCCTGGGATAAATCCCACTTGATCATGGTGTATGATCCTTTTAATATGTTGTTGGATTCTGTTTGCTAGTATTTTGTTCAGGATTTTTGCATCCATGTTCATCAGTGATATTGCTCTATAATTTTCTTTTTTTGTGATATCTTTTTCTGGTTTTGGTATCAGGATGATGGTGGCTTCATAGAATGAATTTGGGAGTGTTCCTCCCTCTGAAATTTTTTGGAAGAGTTTGAGAAGGATCGGTGTTAGCTCTTTTCTAAATATTTGATAGAATTCGCCTGTGAAGCCACCTGGTCCTGTATCCTTAATACTTTAAATTTCTTGGTTGTTTAGTCATTGAAAGAGGTATAAACATCACTATTATTTCCATGTTATTCTCTCAATTCTGAATTTATTCAGTTTGCAGGTATATGGGGTTCATACCAGCTCCAAATTGTTACAGTTTCCTGGTGATTTGTCTCTTTTATAATTCATTAGTTATATGCACTGCATCAAGTAAACTTTGCCTGATACTAATGATGAAACATCAACTTTCCTTTGGTTGGTATTTGTCCCGTTTTCTTCTCTTACACTATTTTCAGTACTTGTTTCAGACCAAATGAAAATGTATCTTTTATCTGGGAGGTTTTATCCAATTACATTTCCTGTGTATGTTCATTCAAATAGGCCTGAATCTGTACCCTTACTTTGTGCCTTATGTTTGCTAGACTTTTGCTTGTTTTTCTACCCTCATCCCTATACTATCTTCTTGAAAACAAATCAAGCTGTTTTATAGTTTCTATTTTTTCTCTACTGGTTGGGAAGTTATACATCTTATACCTATTCTTTGTGGTGGTTAAGCTTAATTTTTAATTTAAAAAAACTTTGAAAAAAATCTCAAACTTAAAGAAAAGTTGCAATTACAGCACAAAGAATACTGATGCAACATCTTTATGTAATACTTAATGTGTATTTCCTACAAACAAGGGCATTCTCCTATATAACTGCAATACAACCATCAACATTTTGAAAGTAGTATACCTGCATTCTTACCAATTGATGCAAAGACCTCATTCTCATTTTCCTTAGTGTTCCAATAATTTCCTTTAGAGTTAAAGGATCCAATTCAGAATCACAAATAACTTAAGTTGTCACCTTTCCTTAATCTGGAAAGGTTCTTCGTTTTTTCCTTTATTTTACATCCTTGGCACTTTCGAAGATTTTAGGCCAGTTATTCTGCAGAATGCCCCTCAATTCGGCTTCATCCAATGTTTCCTAATTCCTGTTAAAGATGCACGCCCTGAATCTAATCATACCACAGAAATACCATGTGTTTTGTTCTTTGTATCCTATCAGGTGCTGTGTAATTAATTCCAATTAGTCCTTTTGTGAATTATGGTAACTTTAAGCACTTGATGAAGGTGGTATTTCTCCATGTAAATTTGCTCTTTTTCCCTTTATAATTAATAAGTTCTTTGTGGTGAAAGACTTTGAAACTATGAAAATATCTAATTTCCCATCAGATTTTCAATTTATTAACCATATCAGTATAGACTCATGGCTTCCTTTTTCACTCAAGGTGTTACAATCTCTTATTAATGATATTTATTTTCATGTTCAAATTGTTCCAAATTTGGTCAGTGGGAGCCTCTTTAACCTGATTGTTATCTTTTGATGTGTCCCGTCGTTTTTGCTTACTTCCTAGCCCTTACTTCCTATTTCTGTTACAATGATTCTGACCCAAACCTGAAATCTGCCATATCTCCAAGCATCACTGACTTCTTACAGTGGAGGATGATACTGAGACACCAAGATCTGGGCACTAGGTGTGCTCAGCTCTAATGGGAGGTCACAGCTCCCACTGCCCAGGTGACCAAGTGAGAAGTTAAATGTCTATTAATTTTTCTCTTTGGACTTTAATTTGAGATGAACCACATCCACAGGGTATTTATACCTGGTGACAGCCAACACTCCTCAGTTGACTATGGGGAGTTTCAAGATGGCAGGCTCACAGGGAAGGCAGAGGCCCGTCTACCTGAAGAATCTTCATGGGCCCCATACAGTCAATCAATTTTCCTACCACCACACTGAGCCCAGGCTTATTTGGAGTGGGTGTGGAGGGAGTCTCTTGGGGTCTATGTAGGTGCTTAGAAAGACCTGAGGGTAACTTTTGGGATAGTAAGTGGAAAGCTTTCCTTATTTGGGGACTGTTTCTAATGAAATCCTACTTAGTGTGTCAGGAAGTGGAACACATCACTAGGGACCTTGGCAGTGGTGGGGGAGAGCATGGGCATCTGAACATTTAACAGTGGGGGATGTGATTGTTCTGGAAGATGCCTGGGTGCAGCTGTTAGTGACCCAGGATCATTCAACATTTGGAGACAGGAAGAGAGCTGGTATCAGGTCCAGTGGGACCCAGATGGCTTGGGGAAACTGAAGACAGAGACTTCTTCCCCAGAAGGGAAACAATGGGAGGAGTAGACCTCAGAGAGGCAAGAGGTCTTGGGATTGTTAAGAAAAGAAGGTCCATTGACAGATGAATGGATAAAGAAGGTGTGGTATTGATATATATACACAACGGAATACTACTCAGCCATAAAAAAGAATGAAATAATGCCATTTGCAGCAACTTGGATGGACCTAGAGATTACCATACTAAGTGAAGTAAACTGGACAGAGAAAGACAAATATCCTATATCTCTTATATGTGGAATCTAAACAAAAAAATGATACAAACGAACTTATATACAAAATAGAAATTGACTCACAGACACAGAAAACAAAATTATGTTTACCAAAGGGGAAAGGCAGGATAAATTAGGAGTTTGGGATTAATATATACACACTACTATATATAAAATAGATAACCAACAAGAACATACTATGTAGCACAGGGAACTGTATTCAATATCTTGTAATAATCTATAAGGGAAAAGAATTCATATATATATATATATATATGAATCATTTTGCTGTACACCTGAAACTAACACAACACTGTCAATCAACTACACTTCAATTAAAAAAAAAAGACCTCAGATTAGGAGATGGGAATGCGACAAGACCCAGTTACCGGAAGTGGGACCCAAGCTGGTAAGATGGCACAGTGGTTAAGCCCGGGGCTGGCTTCCTGCCCTTGAGCTCGGGCTCCACCTCTGTCGACGGCTGTGATCTAGGGCAGAGGGTGTAACCTCTCTGTGCCTCCATGACCTCCTCTGCAAAGTGGGATCGTGAACCAGCCACACCACAGGGTCGTTGGGAGGGTGACATAACACAAGTTAAGGTTTAACCAGTGACAGACACAGATGTTAGCTGCTATTTTCACTTAAGGACAAAGCAGAAAGCCAGTCATTGGAACCGAGGCCTGAGGTCAGGCCAAGTTTTCAGCCAGTTTGACTTGTTCTCTCTGCTTGGACGTTGAACTTGATCCAAGGCTTTGAGGAGAGGCAGGTGGGCAGGGGGCGTGGTGGTGGCGGGGGAAGAAAACTCCCGACTTGGCAGCTGGAGCGTGGAGTGTGTCTCAGACTACCGCTTCTCCCAGGGGCAACAATGCTCCCTCGTTGGGAGCCACTCGGTGCAAGTCCGCCAGGCGTGTGTCAGTTCCTCCATCATCTCGGGTTGGACTTAGGGAGTCACGATGTTTTCTATTTCTTTGGAGAGAAGGGAAAGCCACGCAAACATGGCAAACAATAGCCGGTTCTGCAAGCATCTTCCCTCCCCTCCCCACCTCCCTTCCCCGAAAGCACTGGAGCAAAGGGAATGAGAGTAAACTGAAAAGCAAACTCACCTTTCAAGCACATAATAAAGATCAAATGCAAGGGTGGGGGAGGAGAGGAGGATGCGGACCAAACATCCGTGCCTTAGAGAGACTTAAGAGGAATCCTAGGATTGAGCCATAAAAATTTTATGGCATCCGAGGAATAATTGAACATTTCCTGGTTTGTTGGGCTGAGATTTTATGAGCCAAACAGGCGACCTTTAAAGCTTATTTTCCTTTGCTCTTCAATAGGTTTAATTAAGCTTGGACTTGAGGCTTCAAGTTGTTTGAAAACTTGAGATTTACAACAAAACGACCCAAGTAACCTATATAACCAATGAAACAGGTAAGGACTGGAATGGTTACGTGGGCGTCCCCAATGGGCTAATAATTTGACACCCTTTCAAAGCAAAAATTTTAATGCTTTTCCTTAGCCATCACTCAGAGCGTGCTGAAATAAAAATCTTTAAGCCGTGTTTGGGCCTTCCCTGGTGGTGCAGTGGTTAAGAATCCGCCTGCCAATGCAGGGGACATGGGTTTGAGCCCTGGTTCGGGAAGATCCCACATGCCGCGGAGCAACTAAGCCCATGCGCCACCACTACTGAGCCTGCCCTCTAGAGCCCGCAAGCCACAACTACTGAAGCCTGCATGCCACAGTTGCTGAAGCTCGCGCTCCTAGAGCCTGTGCTACACAACAAGAGAAGCCCCCGCTTGCCGCAACTAGAGAAAAGCCCGTGCACAGCAACGAAGACCCATCGCAGCCAAAAATAAATTAAAAAAAAAAATCTTTAAGCTGTGTTTACACATCTTCTGTTGGGCAGTGGTTACCACAGAGCATTGGATGGTGACATCCTCCTGAGGGTCAAGCCTAGTGAGCTCCCTGACTCGTGGTGCTGAAGGAAACTGCCCCCACCCCTCTATTTCCTCTGAATGACATGATGGGTCCCCTGCCCACTAGAAGCTTCTGGTATGTTCAAATGAGCTATGGGCCTAGACTTGAACACTTGGGGTGAAGGCAGGCACAGAACACTCTCGTTCTCCCCAAAGCAGAAGTTACTACCGAACATCCAATCCCTCCACCTCCACAGAGGCCTGCCCTTGACTCATGGCAGACACTCTGTATCAATATGGCAACCGAAGCTGCCTCTGTCCCAACGATTTCCTTATGCATGGAATTTCTCCAAGAGGCATGAAAAATAAGTAACTACATCACAACTGAGTGTCTTTTCTTCTCTGTGTCCACTGTGTTTGATTAGTCTTCAGCTCCGGGTCCAAATTTTATTAGGTTAGAACATCTGTGGGCTGTTCAGCTTCCAGCAACCTTTTAGACAGGCCATTTAAAGATTCGTGGGACACCATCCATAAAAGTCATTGGCGTTGCCTCTTTGGATGAGGAACAAGAAATAGTCAAGATTTTCCAGTTCAAGTTCTTCATTTTACACATGGGAAAAGCGAGGCCCCCAAGGATACAATGACTGGTGCAAAACTGCTCCATTTCCTGCAGAAGACCTGGGTCTAGAAGCTGGCTCTCCTGAATCTCACTTCTGCTTTCGTTCCACACGTGTCAGGGATGCACATTTTTAATTATTTCATTAAGCAGATACAGTCAGCACTAAAATTTGCACCAGGTCCCATGTTAGCAAGTATTAGCACTAGTCAAGTCAGCGCTATTATTATCCCCATGCCACAGAGGAGGAGCCCGAGAAAGGCTATTGACTTGCAAGGTCAGAGTTTGTAAAAGGCTGTGTGCCCTGAGAACACAGCAGATCTACCCCAGAGTCCGGGCTCCAACTGCCCCCCATGTTCTGTCATCTCCACTGTTCCACGCTACAAGCAGGTATATAGGTGTCGGCCCTTGTCACAAATTCCAAATGAGATATAATATCTCCGTCTGGAAAGACAGACCTTAGCTCAACAGGCAACATCAAATTAAGGTTTGACTACGTATCAGCTCGAAAGTTACTTTTCAGGAATGGTTTTCTTTCCAATGTTAAGATCCTTTGAGGATCTCAAAAAAAATCATTTCTTTCTCCTCATTGTTGCCTTGTGGCCCGAAGGAATGTTAATGTGTTTAACTTCTGTGTCTTAATTATTCAAAGGATTATGGAAAGAGAGAACTAGGCTGTTTTCCCATGCAAATCTCAGCCAGGAGAGTTCTTTTTTCCCCTTTGATATAGAAAGCAAAGCAAGAAACAACAATTCTTAAAGATGACTCACACCTGCTAAGATTCCTGTGTTATGGGCAAGTACCAAAGCCACCAGACACTGGCTGTTTTTGGCTTTCTCAGCTATTTTGTGATAGCATGGAGGGGAATGATGTGAAGAGAGTCATCCGATTTGAGGTTGGAGTGAAGGTAAGTGTTTCTCTTAAATCAGTCAGAAAAATCCTATAGTTCTTTAGGGGTCAATCAGCACTACTAATGAAAAGGCGAGGTGAATACTCAATGAGAACGAATGGGTCTTTTTAAAGTTTCACCTGGGATTTAACCCACAATCTGCCACTCTCGGGCTATGTGAACGTGGGCAAAGTCATAGCATTTTTTGGCCTAGACTCTAGAAAATGGACTTATTCTGGATGAACACGACTATGTTTTGGGGTTGATGTAGGCACACGTGCGTGGGAGCTGAGTGAGAGAGAGATGCGTGTTGGGGGGAAGGTAGCATGGCCCTTCTTGCGGGGGAGAGGAGGCTCCCATGGGGAAATCACGTGGCAGCTCAGGAGGTGGACGGGTGGTGGACCATCTTAGCCTGGCGAGGAAAGGGCTGTCATTTCAGCAGAGTGCCAGCCTCTGGGACTTTGGTAGAGGAGGATGCAAGTCACCCGTGCCTCTGATTTTGGCCATGAGAACGGTAATTGGAAACGATGAACAAAGTCAGTTAACAATATTCACAAGTCCGTGCGAAAAGACTCCTTACAGAAGACTAAAGGTGCACAATGTGTGAAAAAAATCCTCAAATCATTTTAGAGACATTTGGTGAAAATTGAAAATGTCCCATCATAACCAAACTACAAATTTCAGCCGCAAATAGAAATGCTAAGTGAGAGGTACAGTGGAGAAGGGGTAGAAGAGTCGAGAGAGATGGGAACAAGGGCAGGGGAGGGGAAAGGAATTACGTCGGAGGGAAACGGATTAATGGAAAACCCAACTAATGAGGCCCTTGAGGTGAGCTTCGCCCCCCCACCAACCCCCAATTCCACTGGGAATTGGGATTTACTCTTGAAATGGTTTTGGGAGAAAAGGCTCAGACTTGTGGGGAGAGCATCAGGGCAAGTTTACTGAGCTTCTCAAAGGGGATGTCTCTGCTTATCCTCTCTGGAAAGGAACCCTGGAGTATTTGTCAGCTGGAGCTGCCATCACTAATAGCACAGAACTTTATTTGTTCACGGTTCTGGAGGCTGGAAGCCCACAATGAAGGTATCAGCCGGGTCGGTTCCCCCAGAGGCCCCTCTCCTTGGCTTGCAGGTGGCCGTCTCCTCACCAGGTCCTCACAGGGCCGTCCCTCTTTACACAACATTCCTGGCTCTCTTTCTGTGTGTCCAAATTTCCTCTTCTTATAAGGACACCAGTCAGACTGGATTATCAACCACACTAAGGACATAATTTTGCCTTAAACACCTCTTTCAAGGCCCTATTTCTAAATACAGTCATGTTCTGAGTCGCTGGGGGTTAAAACTTCAACATAGGAATTTGGAGGGGGCGGACACAACTCAGCCCATGACACCCAGGGAAGAGGGAGAACAGATACTGCGATACACAAGTCCAGTAAAAGAGGAAGGCTCGTGACTGGTGCTGAAGGAAAACAAAGTATCCATAAAATATAAGACATAGAATAAAAAGTCATCTAAACAATACAGTTCTCTTACTGTGATTAAGACTTCTTTTGGCTCTGGCACCTTCAAAGACTATAGACTCCAATGATGAAAACTCAGAAAGAATGGCAAATATGGCTTGAATCAACACCCCTCATTTATTTCCCACTTAGCTTCACCAGAAGAGTCTTGCTGACTCTCCATGACAGGTAGGCATCTTATGGTCAAAAAGATTTGTGGTAGGTTATGAAAACATCAGGGGATTATGTTTTAGTATCAGTGGTAGCCAGACTGGAATTATTGCATCTTGACGTGGTACCCTTGTGATGTCTCAGTAGGCTGAGCAAAAATTAAACTCCAAGCGTTATGCAGAGAAAACACTTGTCATCGTTCCCTGCTGTCATGTTACTTGCTGAACACCACTGTCTGACCCAGGCCTGGACATCACAGGTTTACATGCTGGGGAGGCCCCTGGCTTTAGCCAAGACCCTCTCTTTCTGGAAGCAACGTTTGCTAACTGGCTCACGTTCAGGATACTTGTTTGTTTGTCTTGTGGGTCGTTAGCTGTATTTGCATGGGCAGGATGGAGGCTTGTCTTAAGAAGCGTCCCTCTCTTCCTTCCTCTGCCTGCACCTGCCAGGTGCTAGCTCTCTGCCTCAGAGACTCCCCAGTCATCTCTTGCTGTCCTGAAGTCTGAATGGTTGTTAAAAGTAGGTGTAGCAGGTGAGTGATAGTTCCAGCAGGTTTGTGTGCATAATTTCCTTCAACTCAGCTAAGGCAAGGTCCACGGTGAGAAACAAGAGTTTCTGGTAGTTGGTGTTTTGCAAGTAATTGGAGTCTGGTGGTTACTGTCAGGAGAGAGATTGTAAATGGAACCGAAACAGTTCCACGTCCTTGCTTGTTTTTTGTTTCATTTATTTTCTCTATTATTTTCCTGTTTTGAATTGCCTTGATTTCTGTTCTTAGAGTCATTCTATCCTTCCTTTGGGTTTATTTTGCTCTTCTTTTTCTAGCTTTTTGAAGTGGGAGGTTATATTATTGATTTGAGACTTTTCCTCTTTTCTGATACAGACATTCATGCCGTTAATGTCCCCTCTACTACTACTTTAGCTGTGCCCCACTAATTTTGATTTGTGCCATTTTCATTTTCTTTCAGTTCAATGTATTTTAAAATAATTTCCTTGAGACTTCCTTTTCACCCAAGGATTATTTAGACGTGTGCCATTTAGCTTCCGAGTATTTGGAGATTTTCCTTTTATCTGTCTGGTATTTTTTTCTAGTTTGATTTCATTGTGGTCAGAGAACACACTCTATGACTTCACTTCCTCTAATTTTGTGAGGTTTGTTTTACAGCTCAGGACAAGGTCTATTTTTTTTTTTTTAGTTTTATTATTTGGCTGCATCAGGTCTTAGTGCAGCACACGGGATCTTTAGTTGCAGTGCATGCACTCTTTGATGTGGCGTGCGGGCTTCTCTAGTTGCGGTGTGCAGTCTCATTAGTTGTGGCACGGGGGCTTAGTTGCCACGTGGCATGTGGGATCCTAGTTCCTCAACCAGGGATCAAACTCACGTCTCCTACATCGGAAGGTGGATTCTTAACCACTGGACCACCAGGGAAGTCCCAGATAAGGTCTATTTTAGTACAGTTTTTTCATGGACACTTGAAAAGAATATGTATTCTACTGTTATTGGATGGAGTATTATATAAATGTTGATTGGATCTTGTTGCTTGATGGTGTTGTTGAGTTATTCTGTATCCTTCCTGATTTTCTGTCTAGTTATGTCAATTGTTGAGAGATGGGTGTTGCAGTCTTCAACTATAATTATAGATTTATCTGTTTCTCCTTTAGTTCTATCAGTTTTTGCTTCACATATTTTGCAGCTCTGTTGTTTGGTGCATACACAATTAGGATTGATATGTCTTCTTGGTAGATTGACCCTTTTACTGTTGTATAATGTCTCTTTCTGTCTACTAATTTTGATTTGTCTGAAGTTTACTAATATCTGATATTAATATAGAGACTCCTGATTTCTTTTGATTAATGATTGCATAGTACATCTTTTTTCATTCTTTTACTTTCAATTTGCCTGCACGTTTATATTTGAAGTGAGTTTATTGCAGACAACATATAGTTGGGTAATGTTTTTTTAATCCACACTGCCAACTTCTTTCTTTAAACTGTTATATTTAGAGCATTTACATTTGAGTCATTATTGATATGTTAGAGCATAAGCTTGCCCTTTTATTTTTGTTTTTCATTTGTTCTCTTTGTCTTTCATTTCTCTGTTTTCATTTTCCTGCCTTCCAATGGGTTTATTGAATTTTTTTTTTTTTTTGGATTTCATTTTGATATATCTGTGATGTTTCTGAGTGTAACTGTTTATATAGGTTTTTAGTGGTTGCTTTAGATATTGCATTATATATATATATATAAAGCTTGTCACCTGTATTGGAGTCATCATATTACCAGGTTGAATGTATTTATCCTGTTTTGTGTGTTTCTGAGTTTTCAGGAACTGTGGTTTGGTGTCTGCCATTAATTTTGGAAAGTTCTCTGCCGTATTACTTCAAATATTTCTTCTGTTCCCTTTTTTCCTTTTCCAGCATTCCAATTATGTTTATTTATTTATTTATTTTTCTCTATTAGGTGAGAAAGAAGGCTGGAGGGGGTTGGAGTGGGCAGAATTCTCTTCCACCTGCTGGGATAAATTTCTGACAAAACTTTTTCCCCTAGAGTAGGCTTTTGTTGTGAAACCAGTCTGGGCATATTTTGCAATGTTTACTCCTCTCCCCCTGTCAGAGCTGTGAGGGGAACTTTCTCAAATCTTCTCTGTGAGAACCTGGTGAAGTTTCTGGAGGAAAAGCCCATGGAAGCGTGGCTGCACCTCCTTCCAAGCTTCAGCCCAAAGGCGTTTCTTACGCTTATGCCAGTAACAGCCTCCAGCAATCCATCAGAATTATCACTTAGGTGTTCCGCCAGTTCATGGCTGCAGGTAACAGATCTCAGCTGTGACTCTCTGTATCCACAGATTTGGAGGAGGGGGCGTTTTCTCTGCCACTTCAGTTCTCTAGTGGGTCCAGTAAAAACCATTGATTTTTCAGTATGTCCAGCTTTTTCTGGTTATAAGGACAAAAGTGACGACTTCCAAGCTCTTTACATATTTGATCTGAGTCTGGAAGTCTTTCACACTATATTTTCATTGTTGTTTACTTGAGTTCATTGAAGGAAGAGACTGCAAGTTCAGGATCTAGGATGCTGACTGGAGAGAAAGTGAGATTCAAAAATAATTGGTTAAATAAATTAAATGCTCCTTTGAAGGGGCTAAAGCCATCAGCATTTTAAAAATGGGAAAACTAGAGTTCAGATATTAAACAATTTAGCTTAACAATCAGTAGGGACCATATCCTGGGACCTTTGATCCAAATTTTATATTCTTGCTGTAAAATAGAAAACCATAAGCAACCTTTGTAATTTAGTGTTAGACTACATTTACTTAGTGCTGTATAAATTAAAGGGAGGGAAAAACGGTATGTGCTGAAGTAATGATGACTAAATTTATGGAAGTTATTTATAGAATATATTGAACTAGACTTCCAAAGGAGGCTAGACTTCACTTGATTGATGGGAGAGAGGGCTCCAGGTGTTTTCTAGGGAACAGAGTAAGAAAAATGAGGAGCATTGCTTGATGGGAATGAGCCACCACATGAAATGAAGCTAGAGTAAAGTGGGGCTAAACGTCTCATTTGAAAATTAAAAATAATTCCATCTTGTGTTTCACAATCTGGACAAGTAGTTCTTGGGTTCATGTCAGAGTGACCAGGTGGTTAATTCTTCCATGGCATTTAAGATTGATGGTGTTATCGGGTCTTTCCTCAGTGACTTGCCTCTCCTCCTGCACCGTGAGGTCCTAAAAATCAGAAAACAAGACTTATCCATGTTGTTCTCTAATGCAGCACCCAGACAGTGCCTTTTGGAGGGGGCACATAGGAAGGCTGTGTGGAAAGAATGGATGCCTTACCAGGGTGGCGAGTCGTGTGTCTGCCTGAAGGTTTGTGCATCAGTACCCAGAAGCAGGTAAGAATGAGCTGACATTCCCCTGTGGATGGAAGTGATGGGCTAAAGAAGGGCAATGCTAATCAAGAGAGGCTTGAGGCACCAAAACAGTTTGAGAAATTAATGACCCAACTAACTCCTTGAATTAGGTAATGATGCTAAGAGTCTTCCAGAGATGCACCTTTAGGAAAAACACTCAAATATGTTTTGGGCTTGAACATCCCAGCCAGACTAGTCACAGACTGTCTTACGATCAAAGCAACGGAAGTTAGAAGAGGACTTATCTTCGTCTTCTGTCCTCCCATCCACAAAAGGTCTCTGAGGCCCAGCCAAGAGAGGCTGCTGGCTTGAAGCTAGACATATCCACTGGTCAGTGATGTTGCCTCCTGAAGAACTTTGGGCTGTAACCTTGGAGATGACGGTAGTCTGTCGGGTGTGGAAGTGGTGGGGTCATGAGAGGTCCTGGAAATCTGGGGTATAGTCTTTGAGCCAGCTTCTTGATATGGTGTTCTCGGAGGGGAATACCCTCTGTCTCCCAAACTCTTAATTCCTTTCTCAGCTCAAAGGGTCACTCAGACTCTTCATCTCGCCCATGAAATGATGTGGATAGTATGCTTTCTAAGTGTGCCTATGAAGTAAATGAAGAAATAGGATTTAGATAAAGCTGTGGATTCATAACAGACAATTAGGACTGAAGCGTGAGAAGTAGGCCATCTCAGGAGACATGTATTACGAAGTACTTCCCACTATTAGAAGTTTTCTAAAACGCCCCTGAAAGATGGCAGCTTAGCCACAACTTTATTCATAGCTCCTGTTCCAGGGAGTTTCTGCCTTATAAGTCACCTGAGCAACATGGTGCCATAGCTGGAGTTGTCAGTTTATGGAGATTAAATCTGCCTCAATAGAAGAAAGGGAAACTAGGGATGGCTGAGGCTGAGGAATGAGGTTGATGTTGTGGAATATTATGGAATAAAAACGTGTCTTGTACAAAGGGTCTCTTACAGCCATCTTAGAGATGCTTAAGTAGGTAGCCAGGGGCTCATGACCAAGGTAATAAGGAATAACCCTGAGCTTGGAAAATAAAGGCTAAAACAGGAATGGTGGGCTGGAAAAAGTCAAGAAGAGGATTGTGGAAATCAGGGTGAAGGCAAAACAGTACAGCCAAGCTGGCCGGCATGGCATTCCAGAGCCAAGGACTTGGTAATATCTGCCTAATCCCCCTCTCTGCAGTGTCTGTGATCCTTTGGGAGCATTCCTCTGCCTAATTATGCGGCCATGTAACTGTCAGGTAAGAAAGAAAATTTACCCTGTTTAGGCAAGCATCTGGCAGATGGAGGAGAGATTCATTACTCCCAGAAATGCATCATCTTGCTTCTGTCAACCTAAAGAAAGTGAAATGTTTTCTCCTGGAAATGTAATCATGGAGGTTATTCCATCACACTTTTAAACTTCTACTTTCTCCCTAAAGAACTTTTTTCTCCTACTTGGAGACGTAGCAGAATCCATTATTTGATACGATGCCGGTTGTTATAAGTAATATTTCTTCCTGCAATAACTAGATAGAAATGCTCAATTTAATATATTGGATTTGGGGAAACCATTTTCCCATCTTCTCCAATTAATTGCACATTATAACATGTTAATTATAAGTGTAAATATAATGTCAAGGGGATTCAGGGAAAAATATGCACTGACTTTCAAAAGGAAATTCAGAATCTATTTGTGGTTGGGTTTTTGGTGTGTATGTGTGTAGTTTCTGTGATGTCTCTTTTCCAAGGTGAGAGCTTCTCCGAGCTGCCTGCTGTAGGCGTATAATAAAGATGTAGGTAAGGAACAGAGAGCCGTAAACGGTAGATATGGGTTATAGCCTAATATCCGCCTCTTTGACACACAACCAACTGGAGGAAATAGCAGGGTATCTGTTTTCGTATTTTTTTCATACACTCTACATACATTCTGATTGTGTTTATTTGTCATCAGGGTACCACAAATTTCTTAAGCTATTTTCAAGTATTTGGAGATTTGCCTGTTGCTGCTAGAGCTGCAGCAGCCTAATATTCTTCTTTTTTAAAAAATTGAAGTACAGGGCTTCCCTGGTGGTGCAGTGGTTGAGAATCTGCCTGCTAATGCAGGGGACACGGGTTCGAGCCCTGGTGTGGGAAGATCCCACATGCCGCGGAGCAACTAGGCCCGTGAGCCACAACTACTGAGCCTGCGCGTCTGGAGTCTGTGCTCCGCAACGAGAGAGGCCGCGACAGTGAGAGGCCCGCGCACCGCGATGAAGAGTGGCCCCCACTCGCCACAGAGAAAGCCCTCGCACAGAAACGAAGACCCAACACAGCCAAAAATAAAATTAATTAATTAATTAAAAAAAAAACTGAAGTACAGTTGATTTGCAATGTTGTGTTAGTTTCAGGTGTATAGCAAAGTGATTCAGTTACGTGTGTATATCTGTATATACATATTCTTTATCATATTCTCTTCCATTATAGGTTATTACAAGATATTGAATACAGTTCCCTGTGCTATACAGTAGGTCTTTGTTGTTTATCTATTTTATATACAGTAGTATGTATCTGTTAATCCCAAACTCCTAATTTATCCCACCCCCTCGTTTCCCCTTTGGGAACCCTAAGTTTGTTTTCTATCTGTGAGTCTATTTTTGTTTTATAAATAAGTTCATTTGTGTTATTTTTTTAGATTCCACCTATAAGTGATATCATATATTTGTCTTTCTCTGACTTCACTTAGTATGATAATCTCTAGGGCCATCCATGTTGCTGAAAACAGCAAGATTTCATTCTTTATGTCTGAGTAATATTCCACTGTATCTATGTACCACATCTTCTTTATCCATTCATCTGTTGATGGACATTTAGGTTGTTTCCATGTCTTGACTATTGTAAATAGTGCTGCTGTGAACATTGGGGTGCATGTATCTTTTTGAATTAGAGATTTTGTCTTTTCTGAAGTAATATTCTTATTTCTATTATCGCTGAATTTCAGTCTTCCCCTCAGGATGCACATGGAAAGGCTCTGAGCTGGAAAAACTGTAAGGCCAGAAGGCAGAAGATGACATTTATGGGCAACTCTGTCTTGGTCATAACTCTATTCCTCCACCATGACTTGGTGTCAGACATTCAGCCAAACACTAATATAGGTGAAAGAGCTGTTTACTTTTATTAGCCCATTAAGCCAATGCTTATCAAGCTCCTACCATGCTGGACAGTGTGGTAGCCCTGGTGCAGAAAAAGAAACACACAGACGGACCTCACCGATGAGGGTAAGAACAACGGGCTTGAGGCACATACAGCCTCCCCTCAGGGATGGAGTCTTGTGCCCAGGGTGCCCACAGCCCCTTGCCAGTGGAGGAAGCAGGGCTGGAGCATTTTCTAGTAACAGATAATGCACTTGGCCAGACCACAGTGAAGCCAAGAGCACACCAGTCTGAGAACGGGGTCTTCTCTGGCTGCCACTGAATAGCAGTGTGATTGGGGGCCGCTGATTCAAATCACCTCCAGGCTCAGTGTCCTCATTCATCGAATGAAGGGATTTAGAGGAAACTTCCCCACTCCTGGGCATATATCTGGAGAAAACCATAATTCAAAAAGATACATGCACCCCAATGTTCACTGCGGCACCATTTACAATAGCCAGGACATGGAAACAACCTAAATGTCCATTGACAGATGAATGGATAGAGAAGCTGTGGTACATATATACAATGGAATATTACTCAGCCATAAAAAAGAATGAAATAATGCCATTTGCAGCAACATGGATGGGCCTAGAAATCATCATACTAAGTGAAGTAAGTCAGACAGAGAAAGACAAATATATGATATCACTTATATGTAGAATCTAATTTTAAAAAATGATACAAATGAACTTATTTACAAAACAGAAACAGACTGACAGATATCGAAAACAAACTTATGGGTACCAAAGGGGAAACTTGGTGGGGGAGGGATAAATCAGGAGCTTGGGATTAACATACACACCCTACTATACTATAAGATGGATAACCAACAAGGATTGGTTGCTATTGTATAGCACAGGGAACTCTACTCAATATTCTGTAATAACCTATATGAGAAAATAATCTGAAAAAGAATGAATATATGTATATGTATAACTGAATCACTTTGCTGTACACCTGAAACTAACAGAACATTGTAAATCAACTATACTCCAATAAAATTTAAAAAAATAAAATAAAATAAATAAAATAAAATCAAGGAAGTTTTAAAAAAATACAGTTGATGCAAACAAGCAATACTTACTCCTGGTTTCTGTATATAAAATTAATTACAGTACATGTATGTAAAATTAAAATCAATAAATCAATAAAAATGAAAAAAATAAAGGAAACTTCAGTCTCTGTGTGTGTGTGTGTGTGTATAGACTGTGTATATGCATGTATATATGTGTATACATATATATGTCTGTAATTATTATAAATAAGAAAACAAAGCATAGAGTTGACATTTCTCATCTCTTGTTCTGGGTCTGTTGCTTTTCCTTCTCAGTTTTTGGCTATTTTTCTGCTTTTCCTCTGTTGACATTCACCTGTCATAACAAACTGTAGCTCACCTCTGCCTAAAGCTAGCCCTTCTTTGAAATCTCTGCTTCTTCTGTTCCAGTTTTTCTTCCTTTGCCTAAACAGAGAATCAAGAAAGGAAGAAATCAATAGGAGAAATGCTATGTTTTGATCAGCAGTTTTCTCTAAATTACATTTGTTAAAGTCTGGCCGTTTCATATTCTGTTTAATGTATTCCATCGAGGTCATTTTCAATGTTGAAGTTCCTTCCCATTTCTTTCATTTCAAAAGATAAGAGGTTAATGTCTTGCTTTTTAAAAATTCATAGCAACTCACTGGAACTACGATAAAGGCAAAACGGAGCTTTATTATGAATGACTGACATGGGTCTCTTTTGGGGAAAAATGTATGGAAGAACTAAGGCAATGACGTATTTTTTTAATCCCCCCTATTTATAATAGATTATCATTGCATAAAATTTACATACGACCAACAAAGTACGGCAAGAGAATATATTGCTCAAACACTCAGGTAACTTAACTTAAAATCCAGTTAATTCAGTGGTAAACATCGGAGGAATCAGTTGCAAAGAGTTTTCCTGGCAGGGGAGGCCGTAGTGGAAACAACGTTGGCTTAAGTATCAAGAGATCTGGTTTCTAACCTGGGAAAGTTATTTCATTGCTCTGTGGGGAGTGAGGACAACACCTCCAGGCCCGGTTATCCAACACTGCAGAAAAAATCACCCGGAAGCTTCCATGCCATCCTTCGGTTCTGAGTGAGTCTGCTGGTTCCAGGTGAGCCTCGAGCCTGCCCAGGTTCAAGGGGAGGAGAAGCAGGTTTTACCTCTTTTACAAGAGCATTTCAAACAGGAGATACTTTTTCTGCCATTTTTAGAAAAGACATGCTTTCCACCTAAGCTACCATTTTTAATACTTAATCGTTGCCTTGGAATAGGGATTGTTTATTATCCATTTTAAAAATAATTAGCACCTACTCAAATATTTTTTGTTTATAACTTCTTGTAGGCTTTCTTTTCTACATATATATTTAAATCATTTCTGTATTTTAAATTATTTGCCCACAGCTTTTTTTTTTTAAACATCTTTATTGGAGTATAATTGCTTTACAATGGTGTGTTAGTTTCTGCTTTATAACAAAGTGATTCAGTTATACATATACACATATCCCCATATCTCTTCCCTCCCTCCCACCCTCCCTATCCCACCCCTCTAGGTGGTCACAAAGCACCGAGCTGATCTCCCTGTGCTATGCGGCTGCTTCCCACTAGCTATCTATTTTACATTTGGTAGTGTATATATGTCCATGCCACTGTCTCACTTTGTCCCAGCTTACCCTTCCCCCTCCCCGTATCCTCAAGTCCATTCTCTAGTAGGTCTGCGTCTTTATTCCCATCTTGCCCCTAGGTTTGCCCACAGCTTTATTGAGACATAATTGACACATAACATTGGGTAAGTTTAAGGTGTATAGTGGGTTGATTTGGTGCATTTACATATTGCAAAATGATTACCAGCATAGCATTAGCTAACACTTCCATCCCGTCACATAATTACCATTTCTTTTTTGTGGTGAAAACAGTTACCATCTTCTTGCTTAGAAATTTTCAATATATGATACAATATTGTTAACTATAATTACTGTGCTGTACATTAGATCCCCAGGACTCATTACTCTTATAACTGGAAGTTTGTCTACATATATTTTTAATGTTTATTTAAAATCCATCTGAGACTATATTACTAAGGATAGAGCTTTTAATATCTTAAGAGCTATAGGTTTGATAGATGTTACGCATATAAATGTAATATCTTTGCTTTTCAGCTGGCCTGCACAATTCTCTAAGGATTGTTGTGATTGAATTAAGCCCTAGCTAGTATCTATGGGACAAATCCATGAGGATTTCTCTGGAGGGAAATTGGTATATTTACTTGTTAGTGAGAAATATAAAATGATAAAAATTCCTTTTTGGCCTTAGAGTGAAGATATTGCAATGGCAGAAAAAGACACTTGGTTGCTTGGCCTTTCACTGGAGTCCGAGTGAAGGACTTGGCAGTGGCTCTGGTCCATGTGATTTCTGTCCTCAGCCATCCCTCCTCAGTCCCAATGGGGGCTCCATTCTGTACTGGTTGAGAGCCCAGCCTTTCACATGAAAAGAAGCTCAACATCGCTAATGATTAGAGAAACGCAAATCAAAACTACAATGAGGGGGACTTCCCTGGTGGTGCAGTGGTTAAGAATCTGCCTGCCAATGCAGGGGACACGGGTTCGAACCCTGGTCCGGGAAGATCCCAAATGCCGCAGAGCAACAAAGTCCGTGTGCCACAACTACTGAGCCTGTGCTCTAGAGCCCGCGAGCCACAACTACTGAAGCCCGCACGCCTAGAGCCTGTGCTCCACAACAAGAGAAGCCACTGCAATGAAAAGCCTGCGCACCACAACACAGAGTAACCCCCGCTTGCTGCAACTAGAGAAAGCCCGTGCACAGCAGTGAAGACCCAACGCAGCCAAAAATAAATAAATAAATAAAAAACAAAACAAACAAACAAAAACTACAATGAGGTGTCACCTCACTCTGGTCAGAATGGCCATCATTAAAAAGTCTACAAATAATAAATTCTGGAGAGGGTGTGGAGAAAAGGGAACACTCCTACACTGTTGGTGGGAATATAAATTAGTAGAGCCACTATGGAGAACAGTATGGAGGTTCCTTAAAAAACTAAAAATAAAGTTGCCATATGATCCAGCAATCTGACTCCTGGGCATATATCCAGACAAAACTATAATTTGAAAAGATACATGCACCCCAATGTGCGTAGCAGCACTATTTACAGTAGCCAGGACATGGAAGCAATCTAAATGTCCATCAACAGACAAATGGATAAAGAAGATGTGGTACATATATACAGTGGAATATTATTCAGCCATAAAAAAGAATGAAATAATACTGTTTTCAGTAACATGGATGGACCTAGAGATTATCATACTAAGCAAGGCAAAGACAAATATTATATCACTTATATGTGGAATCTAAAACATGATACAAATTAACCTATTTATAAGACAGAAACAGACTCACAGGCATAGAACACAAATTTATGGTTACCAAAGGGGAAGGTAGGGGAGGGATAAATTAGGAGTTTGGGATTAACAGATACACACTCTTATATATAAAATAGATAAACAACAAGGACCTACTTCATAGCACAGGGAACTATATTCAGTATCTTGCTATAAACTGTAATGGAAAAGAATATGAAAAAGAATGTATATATATGTATAACTGAATCACTTTGCTGTACACCAGAAACTAACACAACATTGTAGATCAACTATACTTCAACAAAAAATAAAATAAAAAGAGGAAAAAAAGTCCAGCCTTTGGTGCCAGACAGCCCAGATTCCACATCGTCATTGCCCCACTTCCCAGACACGTCCTTAACCCTAGCCTCAGCTCCCTTGCCTGTAAAAAGCCCGCAATGATAGAAGCCACTTAGAGATTTACATGAAGGTAAGTGACAGCACAAAGCGCTTGGCTCAATGTCTGACATTAAGAACTCTTTGGGAGCTGCTCACTTTATTAGTTTTATTTCATTACCATCATCCTTGTGTTTCTCCGTGTCTCACTCCCTTGAAGAGGCGGTCCCAGCTCTCAGAATTCTCGACAGCTGGATGACCCAGTGTTTCTCTTGGGCATCATTTTTAAGAAGCAGCTCAGAGCAGAGACACGGAGATTCCCGGTAGCTGCTACGAACCCAGACACTTCCTCATGCGACTACTGTACACCCCTGGGTCCCAATAGCATTGTTCTAGGGGTAAAAAGTGATGGTTGAAACATCACTGCTCAGACTAGCGGTAGGGCTCTGGCCCACCGACTCTCCATTTAGAGGTACTTTCATCCCTAACTTTCCTTTCCTGGAAATTTCCACCTGTAGGTAAGTATGCACTTGTGAGAAGAAGCATCATGGAAGCACATTTCCCATATTTTATCCTGAGATAAGATTACCGGACATATGATGACTTGAAGACTCACCTGTACCCTTTGGGTTAATTGTGCCAACACTGGTTTAGAGCAACTCAGAGGAGCGAGATATGCAAGGCTGCCCTGGGTGGATTTGGAGCCGGTGTCTGATCACCTTCTCTTCCTGAGTTCAAAATGATGTCATTCACCTTTTCCCTTGTGGAATGACTCCCACTCTGGTTTCTAATTAGTCTCGGCTCCAGATGTAGTCTGAGCGAAGCAGAGTGCAGGACCCTTTCATGTTAACCTGGGCGGGAGGTGTCTCTGCCTGCGCTCTAAGGCGGCATTGACATCTAAGGAAAGTTATCACATCCTGAACTTACTGCCAAAATGTGGGAGGTTTTAGTTGATTCTGTTGTCAAGGCTCACCTCCTTAATTGTGTTTTGCAATTGATTTTTTTAACGTAATGCAGGCCTTTCTACTAATAGGCAAAATGCTTTCTGACCTATGAAATGTCCACCTGTCCTGATTCCCCTTCCTCGTAACCACCTCTCCCAGCCAGGCATTCACAGAACTCTGTGCTGAACTTGGACTGGACCTGGAAACCCAAACAACCCTTCCAGGTCCTTCCAAAGCCTTTTTATTTTATTTATAAAATAAAATAAATAAAAATGTAGTTCCGTATAACCACCGCAAGAAAACTTTTGCAAAAGTAAGGCATTATTCTCATGGTAAAATAGTTCACTTTAGTGGGGAAAAAAAAACCTCACCTTGACATTTCTTGAGACAGCAAGTTAGCTGATTGCTGAGTTTAGACTGATTTAAGGGCATCACCTTAGCACGTGAATCTCATGAATATTTCCCCCTAATTAGATGAGAACTTATCTCTCTCATTTGGATCTTTGCCGAGTCACCCCTTTGTGTGGAGTTAATTGCCAGCTCCCAGCAGGGCCCGTAAGGACGGCAGAGCCCGATTCTCTTGACTCCATCCATCTCCCATCACTTTCAGCCTCCTTCACTTGATGGCAGCCCATTGTTTCCTTCTCTGTCTTGAACACACCAGGTTTGTTTCCTCCTCAGACCCTTTGCACTTGCCATGGCCCTGCCCGAACTTGCCCTTCCTCCAGGCTTTGGTTAGTGACTCACTGTCATCATTCTGATTAGGATGGAAGGCCACCCCTCCACGGGGCTTCCCTTGAGCCCCTGTTAACGTCTGCTCTCCACCCACTCAGACTCCATCTGACTCCCTCTCAAGTCCAAGCCATAACCCCAATGTCCTTTTTTTCACAGAACTTTCCCCTAAGTTCCATGTGGCTTATTTACACCCAGGCCATCCCTGGGGACACTTGCTTTCTTCATGTAATCATTAATTACTCTCAAGAGTGTTCTGGTTGAAATACGAAACTATACCGTTATCATATTTATCACTTCTAGAAATGAGGTTTATTTATTTTTCCGTATCCTTCGTAGATGTCTCTTCACTAGAAAGTAGGCACAGGGACTTTGTGCCAGGTAATTATTTAGGCACTGGGGAGGCAACAGTGAATACAGATTATAAGAACTCAATCAATATTTTTTGATGGAACCAGTTAAAGAAAACGAATGACAGGCTTTCATATAATGTGCTCGTGCACAGACACATAAATGAACTGAAGTGAAGATTTTGTGTTCGTTTTTCTTTTAATTTTTATTTTATATTGGAGTCCAGTTGATGAACAACGTTGTGTTAGTTTCAGCTGTACAGCAAAGTGATTCAGTTATACATATACATGTATTTATTCTTTTTCAAATTCTTTTCCCATTTAGGTTATTACAAAGTATTGAGCAGAGCTCCCTGTGCTATACAGTAGGTCCTTGTTGGTTATCCTTTTTAAACATAGCCGTGTGTACATGTCAATCCCAAACTCCCAATCTATCCTTCCCCCTCCCCCTCACGCCCCAACACCCCGGGTAACCATAAGTTTATTTTCTATGTCAGTGAGTCTGTTTTGTTTTGTTTTGTTTTTTTGTAAATAAATTCATTTGTATCTTATTTAAGTGAAGATTTTGGATCAAGTTTTATTTCATAGTTATGTGGACTTATGCTCCAAAAAATATATAAATAGGGATAAACTCACACTCATTCAGAGGAATGAGATTGCAAAGAAATTGTCAAAAAGTTCTTTGAAAAAGAAACTTGTTTGGAAATGTCGCTTCTGCTACATTGCATGAAACTTCCTAAAGAGGTCAGTGACTTCTCCATTAGTACCTGGGGTCTTCTCTGTATCTTTGTCAATTTTTTTCTTTTCAACGTCTGGCCTTAGAATATGACAAGTTATGCTAGATAATTTAGGCAATATTCTTGCAAGTAGCCATAATGCCCAGATTTGGGGGACGAGTTTATCGATCTGTAGACAGAACAATGATACTGGGGTCGCTGCTCGCCTTTACACGTGGAGCCACGGATGAATTAAGAACAGATTTTCATTTGAGAGGATAAACCGGGAGAAAAAAGCTGAGGTTGTGTTTCAACCTCCACTTGTCTCCTAGGCTTGGAAGCTTCGGGCAGTACCCGGTCTGAATCACTTCATGTGGAAACATGGGCAGTAGCAAAGACCATTTATTTTCAGTGTGTGTAAAACCGAAGAAATCAAAACTTACCCAGAGAACTATTTAAATTGGTGTTTATTTCTTTCTGAGCCCAAGGATGATTTATTCACATCCACACCCTAGACACGAACACAGCTTCAAATGCACACTTCAGCAGCTGGCTTGTAGTGAGTTGCAGGAGATCCCACCCGGCAAATCAGAATAGTTCAGAGAAGTGACAAAATCATATGCATGTTTAAAGGCAACCTAGAACTGGGAACACAGGGAAACCCAACTGAACTGAATTCCAGTAAGAGACAAGCCCTTCCTAGCAGAGACCATGGGTACTTTCATCCCTGCCACATTTTTCTTTACTCAGTATGTGTGGGATGTGGCACCCACCTGTCTTTTAAACTTCTGCCAACTACAAATTGGCACTTGCCATCTGCCTCTACAAGGAATAAATCATGTACTGCTGCAGCCGCTGACCTTCAACACCCCCTGAAAGGAGCTCAGGGTGGAGAGCAGGAAGGAAGCCCTCTGTGCTCTGGGAAAAACTGGCAGAACAGGCCTTCAGATAGTTGGGTATTTCCAGGACAAGATTTTATGAGCGCAATTCTTGCATCTCCTCGTATCTAGAAAAGCACTAAAATCCTTCATGGAGACGTCTGCCCCTCGTGACTCGCAGCCAACTTCTGCCAAAGTGCGTGTTTGCTGCACGTCCCCCCTTCACCAAAATCACATCTATACTGACCCTCCCCCCTCCCTCTTCGGAGCAGTCCCTCAGCGCTATCTAAGAGGCTGTCTCCCGGGCTATAGTCCTCATTTTGCCCCAAATAAAACTTAACTCAGAACTCTCATGTTGTGCATCTTTTTAGTCAACTCTTCATCAGCCACGTGTGGGCTAAGAGGATGGTTTGGAATTCTGAGGATTCCCAGGCTTGGAGTGAATCCACACCCACGTACCACATCCCTCTCCTGGGACCTTCGCTGGGTGCATGGTAACAGCACCGAGGCAGGGGACAGAACAGGAGGCTGAGCAAGCACTCCCGATGTGCGTGGTACCTGGACCAAGTACATGGCCGGGCCCTTCCGGAGGCTTGGGGATGTGCAGGACGGCCAGGGGAGATTCCTAGGGCACAGTAGGCTCCTCCTGGATGCGAGGCAGCAGCAAATCAAAGCCTGCTCCTCCTGTAGAAGGATGGAGAGAGACCTCCAAAGGCTCAGGAAGTGGCTGCTCGCGTGTGAAGTCTGGAGCCTCAGAATCTCTCCAATTCTCAGGTTCTAAGCCTCGCTGACGGGACGGTCTTGACCCTGCCCTCAAAGTATGTGAAGCCAGGGGTAGAATGAGTCTAATCAAAGCTGCAACAAAGCCCAGACTCAGCCCAATTACAGATACGTTTGACTCAGCGTCCTACCATTTTCAGGGGCAAATACTATCTGTTTAATTCTCAATTATTCTTTTACGTGGGATGCACAGAGTGAAATTTTAAAAATTAAAGAGACAAGCAAAGAGGCAAGAAAATGTGATCCATTATCAAGTGAAAATTTTTGTCAGTAGACTCAGAGCCAAAGATATAGATTATGGAATTAGCAGACAGAGGCTATAAAATAACCATAAAAAATGTGTTAAAGTATATATCAGAAAAAGTGAATGATATACATAAGCAGATGAGGAATTTCATCAGAAACGAAAGCCATAAAAAGAAATGACGGAAATTCTAAGATTGAAATAAGACATAGCAGTTTTATATTTGAATGCACTTAATAACAGAGCTTTGAAATATGTAAAACAAATACTGACAGAAGTAATGGAGAAATATATAAATCCATAACCAGAGTTGGAGGTTTTAAATCCCTGTCAATAATTAATAAGACAACTAGGCAAAAGTTATAAAGATGTGGGAGATGTGAACATAACCTTCAACCAACTTAACCTAACATGAATAGAACAGTGGGTACAAAAACAGATACATTCATGAACATTACCATATGCTGGGCCATAAGATAAGTCTCAATTAGTTTTAAAGGCGCGACATCATAGAAAGTATATTCTCTGACCACACATGTTAGAAATCAACAATAATACAATCTCTAGAAAAACTCAAATGGAAAATTATGCAACAACAAGAAAATCCTATGAGTCAAAGAAGATATCACAAAGGAAATTAAGAATATTTGGAGTTGAATGATAATGAAAACCCAACATAACAAAATTTATATTCAGCTAAAGCAGTGCTGAGAATGAAATTTATAGTTTTCCAATAAATTTATAAGGAAAGGAAATTTATAGTATTGATTTTTTTTACTTTCCCCCATTTCCAACAAACTTCCATGTTTAGAAGCTAGAAAAAGAAGAGCATCTTAAGCTCAAAATTAAGAGAAAAGAGAAAATAATTAAGAGCAGAAATCAATGAAATAAAAACTAGACAAAAATCAACAAAATCAAAGTGAATATGTTAAAAAAGATTTACAAAATTAATAAACTCCATGTTAGATTAATCAATAAAAAAGAAATAAAGCACAAGTAATCAATATGAGAAAATTTAAAAGGACCTATCAATAAATATAGACAAAATAAAGACAAAAATGAAATATTATGAACAACATATGCCAATAAAGTAAACAATATAAGTGAAATAAACAAATTTGATTAAAATGAACGCAAGAAGAAATAGGAAATCTGAAAACATGTATATACGTATATATTTACATTTTTAAAAGAGCCATATCAACAAAGACAGTTTGAGCCCATGATGACTTCACTAGTGAATTCCTTCAAACATTTAAAGAGAAATATTACCATTATTGCACATTTTTTTTCCAGAAAGGGGAGGAGGAGAAAACACTTCTCAGTATTTTTATGAGACTGGTATAACCATGAGGCCAGAAATCTGACAGGGATATTACTAGAAAAGAAAAATACAGATTAAAATCCTTCATAAGCATGGTGATATAAACAGGACAGTAGTTTTTAAAAAAAATTTATTTTATTGAAGTATAGTTGATTTACAATGTTGCATTAATTTCTGCTGTACAGCAAAGTGATTCAGTTATACCTATATATACATTCTTTTTCATATTTTTTCCATTGTGAATATTGAATATTGGATATTGAATATTGAATATTGTTCCCTGTGCTATACAGTAGGGCCTTGTTGTTTATCCATTCTATATGTAATAGCTCACATCTGCTAATCCCAAACTCCCAATCCTTGCCTCCCCCCTCCCCCCTTGGCAAACACAAGTCTGTTCTCTATGTCTGTGAGTCTGTTTCTGTTTTGTAGCTAGGTTCATTTGTGTTGTATTTTAGATTCCACATATAAGGACAGTAGTGGGTTTTTTTTTTTTTTTTTTTTGATAGAATTAATTTATGGGAAGATGACCTTTTCCGGGTAGGGTAAGGTTCTACATTTTGATGTTTTGAAGTTTGTAGTTATACGATGTATAAAATTGCCACACTCAATGAATGATCCACTAACGATGTGTGCAGTTTATTATATGAAAATTATACCTCAATAAAGACAAAATGAAGCAATTATGAAGATGATGTAATTTCCATCAGTGAGAAATGCTGCTAGAGTCTTCATAAGCACATGCCACTTAATAATAATATTTGTGTACTGCTTTATTAAGCACTTTAACCTTAATGCTCGAATTCTCATAATAAACACATTACATCTGTGATGTTATTCCCAAACGCTGGAGGATAATTGGCTTACTCTAGGCTTTAGAAAGTGAGTGTGCAGCAAAATCGGGACAGAGACTCAAGATTTTTGCCTCTTAGTTTATGCTTTTCCAAGAAACAATAGTTACTCTGCTGCTGCACTATCCTAACCTCAGAAAACTCCTGCTGTAGCAACTTTTGTTGTTGAGGTCTCTGAAATACCTGTTTTGTTCGGAACCTCTGAACTTTCTTGGCTCAAAACTGGAATGACAGCCTTTAACACACGATTATAATTTTATAGCAATGTATGCATTTAGAATTCTGACTTATGATTCACTCAGTTATCTGAATTAAAATATTTTCCTTGCCTTCACTGTTGGGCTTTGAAGTACCACCGTAAACCCACCTACCCCTTTCCCCAGAGTCTGGGGTAGGTGCTTCAATATGCCCCCATAGCACCATAAGATCCCCCCACCATAATGCCCATTACAAGATACTGTACCTTCCTGTTTATGCGTCTGCTTCTACCCAGCGGTGATCTCAGGGATTTTCTGCTTGGAGGAGAAATTGTTTCTTATTCACCTTTTATCCCAGGGCTTATTACAGTGGCATTCAAGGGTCAGTCAATAAATACTTACTGAATGACTAAACAAACAGGGTAAATGCCTTAGGAGAATCGGTCACCCCCTGGTCTGCCATATCTCACCACAACTACATTGATACATTGATTAATAATTTGTCTGGAAATAAGCTCCTTTATGATGGTGTGGATGATAGTAAAAGTAATATTTTCATTGTGTGTGTTTTTTTTTTTTTTTTTTAATAAATCCACTTATCCATTTATTTATTTTTAGCTGTGTTGGGTCCTCGCTTCTGTGTGAGGGCTTTCCCCAGTTGCGGCGAGTGGGGGCCACTCTTCATCGCGGTGCGCGGGCCTGTCACTATCGTGGCCTCTCTTGTTGCGGAGCACAGGCTCCAGACGTGCAGGCTCAGCAGTTGTGGCTCACGGGCCCAGTTGCTCCGCGGCATGTGGGATCTTCCCAGACCAGGGCTCGAACCCGTGTCCCCTGCATTGGCAGGCAGACTCTCAACCACTGCGCCACCAGGGAAGCCCTTCATTGTGTTATTAAGTGCAGCATTGTTCAACCTGTTTGCTTATCTGCCAACATACGGTCCAGGGCAGAGATCACGTCAGCTTTGCTGTAGGATCTATAGCAGTTTGGAGAGTTATCAGCACATGGTAGTGGCTTACTTTCTTGGGTGAATAAATACCTTTTATGATGATTATATAATACATGCACAGTTCTGCAAACATTATATATATTATTCATGCTTTATATGCACATATATAAATTTAAACTTATCCATCTTTTTCTTCATTGATTGTGATTTTTGTCACTTGTTTAATAATTTCTTCTTTTCCCCAAGGCATTGTCTTTATTTTTTGGTAGGATTTGGGGGTTTGATTTTTATATATTGATAGTTAATTCATTAAATTTTTTCTCTTTTTGTGGTGTGAGGTAGGTATCAGCTTTTTTATGTATGCATAAACAATTTTCCCAGCTCTATTTATTGAATAGCTTAGCTTTTCTTCTCTGATTTGCAATGTCATTTATCAATGTTCTATAATTAATAGGTATTCTTTTCTATGATATATGTTGGCATTGATATCATAGTGTTTTCATTACTACAGTTTTGTAAGTCCTGATAACTAGTAAGAAATTTTTTGTTCCTTTTCTTCTCTCTTCTTGATCTTTCTTCTTAGAGGTTTTAAAAAAGCAAATTTTTCTTTTGTTGAAGCTCATTTGTTTTTTTCTTTTTCCATTTTATTAATTTCCTACCTATTATGTCTGCCCTATTTTTAAAAGCTTATTCTAAGCTTTTAAGTTCTTCAGATATTTACTTTTAATCTTTTTCTTTTATTAATGCACATATTTCCCTTTTTTTTGGTCCTACCATAGATGACTATGATGTCGAACACTTCTTGTTATTCAGTTCCAAATATGTCTTAGTTTCCTATGGGAATAACTTACTATCTTGAGTAATTTGAGTCCATTTAAGTCTGTGCTTGTTGCTGATTTCTAATTACTTGAAGTTTTGCTCTGAGAATCTGATCTGAATGTATATCCCTTACACTCTAGCAGGAAACAGATGCCATACTCAAGTGGGTAATTGAGGAAGGTTTAATGAAGAGGCTGCTTATAAATATGGAAGCAGGGTTACAGGAAACCAAGAGCGATGGTTGAAACGCTCTAAACTAGCAAGATGGAGGAGCCATTACTACCCTCAGGACTGAAGGTTAAGGAGAGGAAAAGTTGACCAGAACCCAGAGATAGTAGCTGTTGTTGTAGCAGAGGGTTTCCTGACAGGGGCTGTGGTCTTGGTAGAGAAGCTTACTTCAACAACATATAACGACCCATCACAGAGGAATCCAGGAAATAAGTACCCTGATTTCACTCTGTTCTCCAGTCCAGTCTCCCGGCAGTGCTTCCCATTTATGTGAAACAACCAGAAGCCAGATGGCAAGGGAGCCATGGACAAAGTCCAGCTAGTTCAGCCTCCCAGGGTAGAGGCAGATGGAAGAAAGGCAGAGAGTGGGTTTGGATGGTATAATGAAAGTGTCCAGTACTGTTCATTCTTTCTGTCCCCTCCAAACCTTCACTTACCTGTTTGTCATTCAAGTAAAATAAATGTGTTCTCAATGCCGGGGACAACAAAGTTCCACGAGCTGCCATATATGTTGAGTGATGTCAACACCTGAAAGGTAAAATGTTAGCCACCCCAAGCTGCCCACCATCAGCTGAAAGTTTTTTCCTGATCTTCCAAATCATAAGATTGGATATTAACAGTAATATTAAATTATCCCTTGGAAATGGTATATATCAGAACAGGCACAAGTTAATTGCACAGGTAGCTGGGTCATTTACTCACCTGGAAACTGTGCCTATTTCTGTGTCTACTGCTTTGCCCTCAACACACACCTGTGGCCTCATGAGGGTTCCCTATGAAAAGTTAACAAAAAGGGTAGGTCTGGTTTGCAGATGGATTTGCATAATACACGCATAAATAACCAAATGTATTACAGCTCCACACAGGGATGGTGGATTGGGAAAAAACAGTGATGATGGGCAATCACTTGGTGGTCAAGCACTTAATTTCTACCAGGGTCAATAGGAGGACAGGAACTGCTTACCAACTTGAGGCTAGTTACTGGCAGAAGAGGGCATGGCTTCATTCCCAAACCCAAGGGACCATGCAGTGAGTCTTTCTTTGGGAATTTTCAGGTGCTGTAAAATATATTATCTGCCTCACACACAGGAAATACCGTTTCATACCTTGACACACAGCATAAGTGACAAGACAGCTTGAACTACTTCCTGGACATGATACGGAAGTCTAAGCAGTAGACCTTGTTCTTTACTCTTTCCACCCGCTCCCCTCCGCAAACTGGCCATCTTAAGCGTTACTCAATAATCATGTTACAAGATCATGCTTACCTATCCTATATGTAGCCTTCAAAAAGCAAAAAGTCCATCAACGGTTATGTCTATTTCTTTGAAATGGGTTCTACAAAGTGTCACAGTATATTTTCACTTTAGAGTGGATATTCTGACATATCTCAGCTACTGCATCTCTAGAAACTTTATCAGTATGGTAGGTCTCCAAACTCTGGTGGGGCTTATCTCTTACCCTCTCACCGTTGCTACTTCCTCTCATCAGTTCCAGTTAGCAAAATGTCATCAACGTGATGTGGTACCTGATGTGATATTAAGACATTCAATTCCCTCTGGTCTATCTTAGGACCAAAGCAGGACAGATGGGTGATGTAGGTGTGCTGATGCTCCTACCACAAGAGAATGAGTTGTTTCTGATCATCTTTGCTGATAGAAATGGGGGAAATTATCAATATAGGCCAGGTCAACAGCTGTACACTCGGTGGTAGAGCAATGCTGATTTGCTTCAGTAAAGATACCACGTGTGGGGGCTTCCCTGGTGGCGCAGTGGTTGAGAATCCGCCTGCCAATGCAGGGGACACGGGTTCGAGCCCCGGTCTGGGGGGAATCCCACATGCCGCGGAGCAACTAGGCCCGTGAGCCACAACTACTGAGCCTGCGCGTCTGGAGCCTGTGCTCCGCAACAAGAGAGGCCACGATAGTCAGAGGCCCGCGCACCGTGATGAAGAGTGGCCCCCGCTCGCCACAACTAGAGAAAGCCCTAGCGCAGAAATGGAGACCCAACACAGCCAAAAATAAATAAATTAATTAATTAATTTAAAAAAATTAAAAAAAGATACCACATGTGGAACTACAGTTACGATGGACATGACCACCTGATAAAGTGCGCGATAACCCACCGTCATCCTCCAAGACTCATCTGGGTTTTGCACCATTCAAACAGGTATGGCAGAGGGACTTCCCTGGTGGTCCAGTGGTTAAGACTTCGCCTTCCAATGCATGGGGTGAAGGTTCAATCCCTGGTTGGGGAGCTAAGATCCCACATGCCTTAGAGCCAAAAAAACAAAACATAAAACAGAAGCAATATTGTAACAAATAAAGACTTTAAAAATGGTCCACATCAAAATATTAAAAAAAACCCACAACAGGTAAGGCAGTTAGGGATGTATGGTTCCTTTCACTCTGCAGGTTCTGGTACATTATGCCTGAATTCCCCCAGGAATGTGCTATTGCTCATGGTTTACTCTTCTGGCAGAGGAGATAGCTCCTGGGGCTTCTTGTAGGTTTTTCCTACCATTACAGTTCTCACCCCACAGGTCAGGGAAGCAGTGTGGGGATTCTGCCAGTCATAAGCATACCTACTCTCAGCACATCTCCTAGGGCTGGGGAGCTAAACACAAAATGTGTCCATTATTCCACTGGACTTCCTGTGACAAAGAATCAAACTGAGAGTATCTATCGCCTGACCTCCATAAGCTCTCCTAGGACTTATTTTAGTTTTTCTTTTTTTAAAGCTTTTCTGATAATTAGCATCAGTCCAGAGCCAGACTCGAATACTCTTCAGAGAGTTCCTTTTCTTCCCCTTTGACCAGTGACTAGCCATCCTTGCCAAGTGGTTTCAGGTCCCACTTCTAAGGCTTAGAGGTCGTTTCCTGTATATTCCCATGACCACACTCGAGTTCAAGGCCAGGAGAGGTAATAGAGAGAGCACACGTCACACCGGGGTGCCAGTGGCTTTGATGGAACATCTCAGGTATGAATATTCCCAGTCTTGCTCTTACTGGTCCATCAAGGTGTCTGACATTTCAGGTGGGCTCATCCCCCTCCCCACATGGCAGAGTGTCTGCCAGGCCAGGCGGGTGCTTCGGGCACTTGTGAGCACAGGTGAACGAGGAGAGAGATGGAAGGGCTGGAGCTGGAAGGAGGAAGACAGGACATCTGAGAGGTGTCAGGGGATGAGTGGAGTGGGCGGGGAGTGTCGTTTTATTTGTTTGGCACATGGGAGTGGAATGGAGAGCGGTATCAGGGGAGAGGATGGGGGAGAATTTTGGAGAAGATAAAAAGGGATGTGAGAAGCATTGTTCGGGATTAGGTGTTCGATTGCCTTTAACAGCCTTTGAGAGTTACCAGTAAGGATGGAAATGAATTCCTCTTTAATCAGTTTTCCTCCTGTTTGTACAATGTTTTTTAAAAAATCCCTGTGACAGAGTTCTCCTGGTGTGAACCGCATGGGTTATGGCTTCAATAGCAACCATAAGTGACAGCTCCTAGGTCCTCTCTGGGAGAAGGTTCCTACATGGGGGAAAGAAGAAGGCTGGAAGGCAGGAACCCTGAGCGGGAGGAGGGCCCTGCAGCGTCACCGGTGCAGGTGAGGGTCATGGCAAGGATGCTGGCCGCCGGAGCCACATTTGGTCTCAGTTATGCTCACCTTTATTTGCTGAAGAACAGGGGGAAGCCTGTCCCCTTTCCCTCTCCTAATGGATCCAGAGAAGGTGGCCCTGGCCGGCTTGCCACTCTGTAGAGCCTCGAGTTGGCCACCAGGAGGCAGTGCTGTCTCTTCTCAGACGCAAGGGTAGGAGGTCCCGCCTGGATCGGAGGTGAGTTCCCGGGTGACCTGTGGGAGGTGTGAGGACAGAGAAAGGTGGAGACAAAGAGGGCTTTTCTCTCCCACTCCCATGTAGGCAGGAGGCTGTCTCCAACCCGGGGTGCTCTGATCGCAAGCATTTAAGCGGAGCCTAGAGGATCCCCACCCCCGCCCCCGGTCAGGCAGGTGGGGATTAAAGTTTCCCTGAAGAAGGTATTTGGCTAGTTCACCAGAAAACACCTGACGTCCAATGGTTTAGTCCAGTGAGTTCCCTGAAGGCAGAGCTACTGCCTCTTCATCTCTCTCCTAGCATCCAGTGTGTGTTTAACTGACAAGTCGTCCAGGGAATGATTTAATAAATAAAGCATCTGACCTTTGCTAAGATGCTGCTTTCGGAGGCAAGAAACCAGGTTTTCACCTCGGCCCTCCTACCGGTCTGTCCTTGAGAAATACTTCTGTCTGAACCTCCACTCCCCGTGTGTAACTCACTCGCAGATGTAAAGTTGAACTCTCCTGAATGCAGGGACACAGTTACGGATGCATGTTTTTGAAAGGAAAAAATGGTTGTGAATGCGAAATCCACATTTCTTCTTTGATTGTTTTAGATCTTATAGGGTATAGTACATTTCTTATGTGAAGGCACCTAGAGATTTGCCTCATGAGCAATACCAAGGTATGATTACCGGGGGGTGAGGGGGAGAGGGATAAATTGGGAGATTGGAATTGACATATACACACTACTGTGTATAAAATAGATAACTAATAAGAACCTACTGTATAACCCAGGGAACTCTACTCAATACTCTGTAACGGCCTATATGGGAAAAGAATCTTCAAAAAAGAGTGGAGGTATGTATATGTATAATGGATTCACTTTGCTGTACACCTGAAATTAACACAACATTGTACATCAACAATACTCCAATAAAAATTTAAAAAAATAGTAACACATTGTCTGAGCTGAGGGTGCAAAATGGGTGGAGAGCCCGTCCACTTGATTTACAACCTGGACAGTGGCCTGCATCGTGGATGAGGAGGCTCGTCTGTGGACGCTTCAGAAAGACAGGGAGGGGGCCTGGTTAGTTTCACGTTGACCCTCCCCAGTTATCCCTGACCACCCTCGTCAGGGGATGCTAGGTGGTAAGGTTCTCGCGAGTAAGGACTATGCTTCATTCATCCGGTAACTCGTTCAACATCCCCTACAAACTGCGTGTCCACTTGCCTTCTTGGGTCCTCCAGACTGTGTCCTCTGGGTGTGTGTGTCCCCATGGTAACCTCTCCATACTCAATAAAATCCATAGGTTTGCACCACCAAACACGAACCTTAGGTCTACGTGTTTCTTTCACCTCAGTTACACCTTTTCTTATATTACCCGGGATCAGCCACTATCCAACGTGTCATCCCATCCAAGCCAGAAACACCCCCAAATACAACTGGTACTTTTCCACTCCACTCCACTTCCTATTCCATCGTCCATTGCACCACCTTCATGATGTCATATCTTCACATTTTGGCGTCTCCAATGTTGGAATAGCTTGTAACTTACCATCTTACCACCCTCTTTCCTTCCTGTCCAGCTCCTTCAACATTCTGTGAGCTCACCCACGGCAGGGAGGATCTTGCATTCCCAGTGTCTTCCGCTGGTGTTGGCCATATGGAGCCCTGAAATCAACGTTTGTGAAATGATCAGATAAAAGAATGGCCCATACGTTCTAAGTCGTGAAAACTCTCTCAGTCAGGGATGTTTACTGCTTTGCCTTCTGGGAGATGCATGCAAATTCCTATTTTAGGGAAAGTAGGGATTTTCATAGGCATATTGAATCATCTCTTAAATGATAGAAAATTTTAATATATATAACCTCAGCCTGGTGATGCAGGCAGAGCAAATATTGCTTTTCTGAGGTTTAAGTTGTAAGATGAAGAAATGGAGCCTCAGAGGTGTAAAGTGATTGCCAAGGTCATGACTGTGTCTGGCAAGAAATAGGATCTCCCCACCCTGACCGCAGTGCCCTTTCTTCATTGTATCTCCTCCCTCATGACCTGTGGAGTGAATGATGGATGGGTATCTGCTCATGGATGCTTACAATGTGAATCTCTGACCTCTCCAATAATTGATGGGGCAGAATCCTTTGAGTTCAGGCTTAAGGAAGACAGACACTAACTGGGGTAAAATTAAATGGTTTAAAATGCATTTTGAGATACTTCACCTGAAGACGTGCTACTGACAGGTAAATAAAATGAATATGGAGAAACCTCTCCCCTGCCAATGAATAACACATAGCTTTCAGGCAAGTAGGTAAATTCAAGGAGATTGTCTTTCTTAGCTACGCTTAAAAAGTTCAGTACATGAATAATTGAACAACTTCCTGGCACACTCAATATTTATTTGTAAGGCTGCTCCGGGCAGAAAAAGAGAAAAAGCATTTTGAAAACAAGTTTTGCATTAGCTAGGAGTTTATTTGTTTGCCGAAAGATTCCCTAATTACATTTGCAAAGGAACATATTGGTGTGTCTTGTTATTTTCTCGTTGACCTATTGATGTGAAATATATTAGACAAATTAGAAGGGAGATGGGTAAAAATCTGAACCATGTGTGCACGTGTGCGCTGTAGGAGACCAGAATAGAACTTGGAGAAATTTGCACATGGATTACGACCCTTATTACAGTCTTACAATCCTACGGAATAAGAATTGCTTTCACACTTGCCTCTTCTCTCCAGTTAAGCCAGTGGCCAGTCCGGGAGGGGCACAGAGCTTCACCGGAAGTGGATGCTCAAAAACTGTTGAATAATTGTTTTGTTGGTTTGCAAACTGGTCCCCATACATGGAGGGCAAAGAGAGACCGAAGAAAGAGGCAGACACTCCAGATTGGCAGGTGGCAGTTTTAATAAGCAAGGGGACTCATTTATGAGGCTTGTCTTGGGGACACAGATGAGTAGATGTCCACACTAGGTGGTCTCAGCACCAGCTCGCTCTCTCAAGGCTGCGTCCTTGGAACGGCTCTCGCTGTGGAATGGTGGGCAGACGCACCTTCAAATGTGGGGAAGGGATGAGGAACCTTCACTGCCTGGGTCCGCCTTGAGGGTCAGCTGGTGGTCACGTCCTCTCGATGACCTCCTCCAACGTGTTTCCTATTCCAAAACGTTCGCAATGTCATCTTCATGAAATCTAAGTTATGAGCGTGTAAACAAGCAGAGGCTCTTCCATCTGTCCTCAGTCTAGTGGGGGTAGGAAGTCCCATCCAGAGAAAGCCTGACTGCCTGATTCTGCTGGTTCTTCACATGCTTGTTGGGTCTGATGCGGAGGAGAGGCTGCTGGTGACATGGACCAAAAGATGGGATTCTGGGGAGGCAGCACCAGGGGTCTGGGAAACGGACCCTGCATCTAATCTACCGTAACACATATTATAGACAATGTGTCTCCTTTAGACCCGGAGGGCTCACTAATCATGCATTCACTTCTTCATTCACTGAATGAATAGATTTTGAACACCTTTTATGTGCTGGATGCTGTTCTTAGTGTGGATAACAGCGGGGAGTGAAAAAGACAGACATCTCTGCCCTAGGCGGGCTCACATTCTATGGGGGAAGACAGCCAATAAAGCAACACAGGGATGTGTGATCCAGTGTGATTGGAGACTCCGTAGAGATTCACCGTGAGATGCAGCTCACTTCCCGTTGACTGAATATCTGTGATCCAGGATCAGGCAGTCACCTCTCTGGGCAGGAAGTGCACTTCAGCCTCCCAGGACTGTGCTCCTCCCAGGGGAAACCATCAAGATCGCTGCACTTATTTAAACATTGGTTAGAAAAAATTAACCTGCTTCATTTATATAGCTTTAACCGAATGCAAATTAGTTTCTCCTCATGGGAGGGTGTTAAAATACAGGTCTGCTGCTAATTCAGGGCTTTGCCAAGTAAACTACAGCAACGAGGTTCAGATCTGAGAAGACTCTTGGTGATACTCTACTGGCCATCAGAGACTCCTCTCATTCTCTCTCTCTCTCTCCCTCCCTTGCATATCTGATGTTGTCTTGTAGGTCTCCATTGAAAAAATCAATGCTTGCCTCTGATTATGTTCTTGGTACAGGTGTTAACTCCGATTAGGTAACTGCTGTTGCATTTGACTTTTTCCTCTGATCTGAACTGAGGTGATAAGTGTGGCAGACAGAATAGGAGGGAGATTAGCAGCCCTTCCTACCAATATACTTTCTAAAAAAATAAAATAAAATATTCATGCTGGTTATTCTTCATCCTTGCCTTTCTCCTCCTCATCTTTCTCCCCCTCTCCCTCCTCCTCCTCTTCTTCCCCCTCCCCTCCTCCTCCTCTTTCCCTTCCTCCTCCCCCTCCCCTTCCCCCCTCTTTCTTCTTCTTCCTTCTTGGTCTTCTCCACATGCCTGTTGGGGATGTCTTTGTTTGCCCTGAGGCTGTACCCCCTGCTTCAGCCAGAGACATAGCTGGGGGGAGGGCGGGGATTTACTCTCCTGTGCCCGCTTTTGGCTTCTGTCCCAGTAGAAGCTCATCTCTCCGAGAAGCTCAGTTCTGCTGGCGCCCGCACCCCACCCCCTCCGCCTCCCACACAGCTCAAGCCCTCACCAGCGGGCTGTGTTTCTTCTTCTTGACGCTTGGGGTCTGGGAATGCTAACCCCTCCCCATGACTGCTACTTCTGGGTGCTCCCACCTTCTCAGGTGATGTGCTTATCCCCGCAGCCCCTCATAAGTCCCTATAGGCAGCTCTCTCCAGAATCCCATAGGAACATGCCTTCTCTTTCCAGGTGGGCCCCTGACTGATACTGTAATCTATTTAACTAAGCATTGAATATAAAACATTACTATTTTGAGAAAAAAATAATTATTTAAAGGGAAAAAAAAGCACAAAGGTGTGATTTAGGTATCCCGTTTTTCCTTAATCACCTTAAATTATTGCCTAAACTAACCCTGTTTTTCTTCCAGCTTCAAGGGATCACTTCTTTAAAATCTCTCTCAATTTTTGATTTTAGATCAGAAACCCTTCCCAAAGGATACATTTGACGCTGGAGCATCTCAGCTAAATTATTGCCTAAACTAACCCTGTTTTTCTTCCAGCTTCAAGGGATCACTTCTTTAAAAATCACTCTCAGTTTTTGATTTTAGATCAGAAACCCCCCCCCAAAGGATACATTTGACTCTGGAGCATCTCAGCTTCAGAGACATTTGAAATCTTAAATTCTTTTCCGTTCTGGCTGAGAATTAAGACTGAGTTCTCTGTTTCCCGTAACTGCAGGAAAGGAGTCCTCTGAGGACACAGACACGCAAGCAAACACCTGTAATAGGAAGTGGAAAGTGTGACCTTCACCTGGGGAAACTTGGCGAAGAAGCTGGCAACTGTGGTGGGACCTACAGGATAAGTGGGCACGAGTGTGTCATCTGCTGGTAATGACCTTCACCCTCTGTACCTGGAAAACAGGCACCAGCAGCTGGAGTATCTGGGGAGCCTTGAGTCACGGTGAAACGGAGCAGGGGTGGGAGGGAGGGAGGGCAGCCCCAGGAAAGCTGAGGTCACCCCTGTTGCCTGAACTCCCAGCCTGCTATTAAGACAATTTCCAGAGGCTCTATTTCCCTCGTCAAGAATGCCCTTTACTCCCTCTTCCATTTACTGAATGGAGTAGAAAATGTCCTCTACCTACCTGTGGAAAGCCTGTTATTAGGAATGAGTGATTATTTTCACTTCTCTGATTAAAAAAAGCATGAAGGTACAATTTAGGTATCTACTATTCTAAATCTACAATTCAGAAAAGAGAAGCCTTGACATTTTCTTGTTTTAATTCTTTGGTTTTGAAAATGTAGAGTTTGGGTTACTCCTACGATTTAAACGATTATCCCACTAACTCTGACATGTTGCCTCTTTCAGCCTGAGCTCCTACTTGAACTCCAAAGTTAAGTTCCAATGCACCTGTTGGATTTTAGAGGGTGAGGAGAGAATTTATGAATATTTGAAAGCGTGAACGTGAGGTCACGGCACACTCTTCCTCTCCTCCAGCCTCACCTTTTGGTCTCGTTTCCCCCTTCCTGTCCCTGCTTTCTTCCCTTCCCTTCCGTTTCTCTCCCACAGAGCCTTGCTCTTCTTCACGCCTCATCCCCACCTGGGGCGCCGGTCCCACTGGCCCCATGAAGGGAAATCATTTCAGCCCTCCTGTGTGAGCCCCCCAGAGGGGTCTGCATGGCTTCCTAGTGGCTCTGGAGATGCGAAAGTTTGTCGTGAAGGAGAAGAGACCAGGTGACATGGCTGAGCACTGAGTGAAAGGTTGAGAGAGATTCCAAGTGGACTTTGAGCTGTTAAACCTCAGTGTGGAGGTGGGGGTCACAACGAGGGTAATAAGAAGGATGAGGGCAGGAAGGCCGTGTTACCAAACCAAACTTGGGTCCACCCACCCATGTGCAGTAAAGCCAGTCTATTGTCACCAGGTTGTGGCAAAGGGAAGTTCAGTGTTTATTGCCAGTGCCAAGAAAGAAGAACGGGCAGCTCATGCGCAAGAGACCCGAACTACCTGATGGCTGTCAGAGAAGGGGTTTTAAAGGCAGTGGGAGGGAGGGGTCTGCAGGGTGCGTGATCAGCTCATGCACAATTCCCAGATTGGTTGGCATCAAGGTGAAGTTCAAGCATCATCAACTTTTTGGTTTCAACCAGTCTAGGGTCTATGTTCTTGTGGTCACAATTTTCATCTGGTTCTGCTTCCTGCAAAAACAACTTAGGAATCTGTGTCAGGCCTTTATCTATATCTTTCAGGGAACTGGGAGTTTGGGATGATTCTACTATGTGGTGGATTTATAGTCTAAATTGTTACAAGTTTCCTGGCCCAACAGCTAATCTTTGTTTCTACATCTTCACATTCCTAATCAGTAACTCTTGAGCCAGCCTTTTGAGACTCAGGGGAGGCCTGGGAGACTAAAGGAAAAACCTTTTACTTCAAAGGACAGGGGCCCCGGGGTGTGGATATGGTTTCAGTTGTTTGGGGGCCACATGATCACTTCAAATTTAGAAACAGTAGTTTTAGCCAATCCCTGGATTCCAGGTAAAATAGACTTTCTCTGATCTATCTCCCCACCAGCCTCCAGTTGGCCTGCAATTCTATCTTCACCACATGTCTAGGAATCTTGGGTTAAAGTAAATGTGCTCATGGAGGATGGCGTGATAGCATATGTCATGCTTATGTTAGCATCCAGCAGGGCTCTGTGGGAATGAGGTTGAAGAGAAGAGGAAAGATCCGGGCTGATCCCTGGATCCTGGGGGAGCTGGATGGGGTGCGGTGGGGCTGACCTCAAAGTTCCCATCCCCATGGGACAGAGAACTGTAGGGAATTATTGAGCATCTACTTTATCCCAGAAATTATCCTAGAAAACTGAAGTGCATTTACACTCTTATGATAATACTAAGTGAATTATATTCTGAGTCCCATTTTGCAGAAGAGAAAAACCCAAGGGTCCTAAGTAACTTCCCCAAAGTCACAAGGCTTAGCAGGTATCAAGCTAGAATTTAAATCCTGAGCTAGCAAATCTGGCTGATTCTCAAGTTCCAGCTGCTTTCAGAACCTCTGGGAGGGCCCCAGGCAGGCGGGACACCCTGGCAGGTGGGAGGGAGGCTTTGTCACATCAGGCCTCCTGCCCCTCCTCCCCACCCTCCACCAGCTTCCCCCCCTTCCCCCCCCCACCCCGGATTTGGAACCGCCTACTGGGTGACATGTGATGGCCTGGTGACTCCTGTGGACAAGATGGGTAGCCACGAGGACACCATGGGACACCTTTCTTAGTGCCATCACGGGGACGGGGATCAAGGATGTATGCTTTCCTTTTTCTGGTTCTCTCCAGGTCAAGGCCTCACCGCTGCCCATGGTAGCGGGGGGGGGCCCATCCAGGTGTGGTCCATGGGAGACTCTAAGCTCCAGCCAGGAGATGGGGGAAAAATAACGGCGCCTGATTCCTTAGGAAACGACTAAAACTAGAGCCACCCTTGGTGGTTGGACGGGAAGTGGAGATCAAAGAGCTTCAGCTGCAGTGGGGCTCTGCCCCGAGCTTCTTCACAGAAAATGTCACACGCTTTGGGTTTGGAAAGGCTTTTCTCATCTATCTACCTTTTAGGAAGTAAGTGGTATCTTTTCCCCCATGTGACAAATGTGGAAACAGAGGCAGAATTATTACATGATTTTTATGAGAAATAGTAAAACTGAAAGCAGATCTCAGGTCTCCGAGTTCTTAGCCTGCCTCTGTGTAGTATCAGAAGCCTAAAGGCAGAAGAGAAATCGCTCCGGGGAGGAGTATCGCCCTGTGCTTGGTAGACGGCTTCTTCTCTCTCAGAAAGGGCCAGGCTTTGCCACCCAGGGGAGCTGAGGGGAAGGTTAGAGGAGGAGACACGTGGCCTCAGGGCTGGCAAGTTCTGCTGCCGGAATCCACTCCCCCAGCAGAGGTGATTGGTGAGCACCCACCTTGGCTGCACTTGGGGGCGCGGCCGTCAGCAGCGGAGCCCTTGCCCTCCGGGAACTTACCTGTTAAGGGGACGTTTCAAAATGAACACAATAAACAAACCAGAAAATCTAAGGCACTGGCAAATGTCCTGGAGAAAATAGGCTGCAGTGAGAGACTCTGGAGGTGGGCGGGTTGGCTTCGCAGGATAGTTCAGGAAGGCTTCTGAGGATGGGACATTTGAACTGAGACCTGTGTGATGTTTGGGGCCCGAGGATGGATAGGTCTGGGGGAAGGGCTTCCTCAGGGGGGCGCAGGTGCCAGGCCTGGTGGGAAGATGGGCTGGCGGGGCCCAGGGACAGGGACAAGGCCGCTACGGCTGGAGCCTAGGAGACAGATGTGTCTGCACAAAGCAGGGTGCAGGTGCGGGGAGAGGGCAGGGGTGCACAGCCGGAGGTGTCCCACTAACAGGATTCCAGGGCCCTCCTGCACTGATGCTTGCTCCCTGCTCTTACCTCCTAGCTCCCAACTGCGGTGGGTTCTGCTTTCTTTTCAGAGAGAGGATGAAGCAAGATGCTCCGTGCTATCATTCAGAACGATCTTCACAGCACACTATACCTCTGCCATGGGCTTCCCTCCTTTCCCTTCCCAAGTTCACGGCAGGCTCTTGACCCAGGAGCAGACATGTCATAAGCATCTGTGTGTGTGCGTGTGTGTGTGTGTGTGTGTGTGTGTGTGTGTGTGTGTGTGTGATTGACCTTGGATGGAGTATTTGAGAACAAAACAAAACAAAACTCACAGATATTAACCACAATGGCTAAATCTGGGGCTGAAACCTGACCAAGCTCACTCTTTTCAGTCGGGAGTCAGGATATTCCCTTGAGCTGCAAAGACAACCTTTCTGTGCCCTCACTCCTTGAGAAGAGTTTGTTTATTGCTCCATTAGAGAAATTCATGTGGATCATAAAAATTAGGAAAACACAGGAGAAAAAGCAACCACTGCTAATTATAGTTAACTTTATATTTACTTTAAAAAAAAGAAGCCTGAAGAAATAATGGGAAGGAAATACCTCAAAATATGAGAGCCTGGCAAAAATTATGGTACCCATCATTTTCTGGCTGCGTAATTGTCCATATAATTGATGAATCATAGTTTATAAAGCATCTACCCTACGGTTGTATATTTAAATTATCTCCAAGTTTTCCACTATAAAAAATTATATTTAGTAATTACACAGCTTTGTGCCTCCTTGCCCCCGACGATATTCTTAGAACCTCAGGATAGATTCTCAGAAAATACCATTACTTAATGAAAAAGTATAAATGTTTTTAAAGTTCTTGATACTTATTTCCAAAAGAAGTGCCAGTTTATATGAGAGCTGCTGACCAATTTGCAAGGTGGATTCTGCCCCAGGGTAGCTGTGTGGGTGTCCGTGCGGGTGACAGTGGCACCTCGGTGAGAGAGGTGACACAGAGGAAGGGCGTCTAGGTTTGAGGGGAGGAAGTGGGCAGGTGAAGGACACGGAGACACCTGGCCGGAGGCTCTCGCAGGCCAGGTCCTTCAGCCTGGAGACTTTCCCCCGTGGAAGCCTGGGGACAAATCCTGATGCCTCTGTCTGCGGAGCCGTGTGATGTTCCTGTCTTGGAACCGTGTGGGAAGGACAACACAGCCAGCGCTAGCTGTCGGGGGCCCTGGTCCCTGCTCTCTGGGGGGCTGTTCCCTGCAGCACAGGGTGGTGCAGCCCCCAGCTGTGCCCCCGCGGGCAGCAGGAGCTTGGACCCGCCTTATCAACATCCAATCAAACGATTAGAAATCGTTGACTGGGAACATTTTCTTCATTTGGAAAATTATATTTTGAGCATTTTCCTTCAAATGAGGGTGGCGTGGAAGGCACTTTCCATCTGGGGTTTAATTCTTGTTCCAGAAACTATAGAACACATTCATGCCAGCACTGAAAAATCAAACCCCAAACGGCAGGGTTTTAGGTTTTATGAAATCTTGTGATGGGATTAGTGCCCTCATAAGAAGAGGAAGAGAGAAAAAGGACTCTCTCCCTCTCTCTCCCTCTCCCTCTCTCCCTGTCCCTCTCTCCCTCTGTCGCCCCCACCTCCCTTTCTCCACGTGCGGCACCGGGAAAGGCCAGGTGAGCAGGCTGTCACACGCCAGGAAGACAGTGATTTGCGGGCACCTTGGTCTTGAGCTTTCAGCCTCCAGAATCCTGAGAGAATAAACGTCTGTTGTTTAAGCCGCCCCATCCGTCCGCGCTGTTTGCTGCAGCAGCCGGAGCCGACTGGGAGGACGTCTCGTCCTGGACGCCTCCCTTCCGCCCCACGGTGTCCACCTGCCGCCCTCCTGTCCCTGCTCGCAGCCTCCTCCCCGTGTGTCACGGGGTTCGCCGCAGCGCACGCTGCCCGGCGGGACGGTCCTGGGGGCGGCCCGAGCCCTTCCCCTGGTGGGCGCAGAGCAGAGCCTGGGAGACACCCAGCTACCTGGGGGGCGGGGCTGATGGCCGTGCGCGTATTCCTGCACCTCTCCCGGTGCTCAGTTCATCCTGATGAAGGACCGCCTGGGCACATCTGTCCTCGGAGACCAGGGACCCCTCACTCCTGTGGAACCGGCTGCAATGTGGTTGTTTGCTGGATCGCACACCTAACTTTGACGTGTGACCTTGTGTGTGTGTTTGCTGGGTGTGCCGTGTGTGCTCTGTATGTATTGTGTGTGTGTTTGCTGTATGTCGTGTGCGTATGTTTGCAGTGTGTTGTGTGTTCTCTGTGTGTTTGCTGTATATTGTGTATATGTTTGCTGTATGTTTGTGTGTTTGCTCTGTGCGTGTGTGTGTTTGCTGTATGTTGTGTGTGTACGTTTGCGGTGTGCTGTGTGTGTGCTGTGTGTGTGCTGTGTGTGTGTGTGCTGTGTGTGTGCTGTGTGTGTGTTTGCTGTGTGTCGTGTGTGTACGTTTGCGGTGTGCTGTGTGTGTACTGTGTGTGTGCTGTGTGTGTGCTGTGTGTGTCGTGTGTGTACGTTTGCGGTGTGCTGTGTGTGTTGTGTGTGCTGTGTGTGTGTGTGTGCTGTGTGTGTGTTGTGTGTGTGTGCTGTGTGTGTGCTGTGTGTGTGCTGTGTGTGCTGTGTGTGTGTTTGCTGTATGTCGTGTGTGTACGTTTGCGGTGTGCTGTGTGTGTGCTGTGTGTGTGCTGTGTGTGTCGTGTGTGTACGTTTGCGGTGTGCTGTGTGTGTTGTGTGTGCTGTGTGTGTTGTGTGTGTGTGCTGTGTGTGTGTTGTGTGTGTGTGCTGTGTGTGTGCTGTGTGTGTGCTGTGTGTGCTGTGTGTGTGTGTGTACGTTTGCGGTGTGCTGTGTGTGTGTTGTGTGTGTGTGTGCTGTGTGTGTGCTGTGTGTGTGCTGTGTGTGCTGTGTGTGTGTGTGTGTACGTTTGCGGTGTGCTGTGTGTGTTGTGTGTGTTGTGTGTGCTGTGTGTGTGTTGTGTGTGTGTGTGTTGTGTGTGTGTGTGTGCTGTGTGTGTGCTGTGTGTGTGCTGTGTGTGCTGTGTGTGCTGTGTGTGTGTGTGCTGTGTGTGTGTGTGTTTGTGTGTGTGTGTGTGTTTGTGTGTGTGTGTGTGTTTGTGTGTGTGTGCTGTGTGTGTGTGTGTTGTGTGTGTGTGTGTGTGCTGTGTGTGCTGTGTGTGTGTGTGTGTGCGCTGTGTGTGTGTGTGCTGTGTGTGTGTGCGCTGTGTGTGTGTGCTGTGTGTGTGCTGTGTGTGTGTGTGTGTGTGGTGTGTGCTGTGTGTGTGTGTGCTGTGTGTGTGTGCTGTGTGTGTGTGTGCTCTGTGTGTGTGTGTGTGTGCTGTGTGTGCGCTGTGTGTGTGTGTGTGCTGTGTGTGCTGTGTGTGTGTGCTGTGTGTGGTGTGTGTGTGCTGTGTGTGTGTGCTGTGTGTGTGTGTGTTGTGTGCTGTGTGTGTGTGCTGTGTGTGTGTGTGTGTTGTGTGTGTGTGCGTGCTGTGTGGTGTGTGTGTGTGTGTGTGCTGTGTGTGTTGTGTGTGTGTGTGTGTGTTGTGTGTGTGTGTTGTGTGTGTGTGTGTGTGTGTGTGTGTGTGTCTCCAGCTCTGCTGTTTCACAGCCTCCTCCTTGCTTGGCAACCTGGCACTCAGACCCCGGCCCCTCTGTCACTGGGTTGAGTCCTTGGGTTAAGTCACAGCCTCTCTGAGGTCAGGCTTTTCATCTGAAACACGGAGGTGTCCCCTCCAGGAGCCACCTGGCTTGACCTGTGCACCCCCTCCGGTGGCCGGAAGGGCCCGGTCAGGGCCGCCCTCAGGACTGGCCTCTCTCTGACACACTGACCCACACGTCCCCGGCCACCCTGCCCCCTCCCAGGCTTTCCCTCCTACCATAACCTGGAATTTCTTTTTCTTTTTTCAAAATCCGTTTTATTAAGGTGTAATAGATACGCAATAAAGTTCATCAACTTTCGTGTCTAATTTGATGACAAATGTGCATGATTGTGTAACTACCACCACAAGCGTCACAGGGAACATTGCCTTCGCTCCACAAATTTCCCTCCTCGCGTGGTTAATTCTCTCCCCACCACAGTCCGGACAGCCACTGATTTGCTTTCTGCCGCTACAGTTGAAACCTTTTGTACAATTTTGTTGCAATGAAATCCTATCTGTAGTTCAGTCCTATTTAATGGCTGGATAGTGTTCCATGGTGTGAATATAACAGTTTTGTTCATTCACCAGTTCATGAACCCTTGAATTTCCCCAGGATTTGGCCGTAATGAGAAAAGCTGAGGTGAATATTCACATACAAGTCTGGAAGCACGTCCCCTGGAAGCACGTAGAAGTGTGATCCTGGACAGTGCAGTGAGTGTTTGTTTTACTTTACACAAAATTGCCAAATCGTTTTCCTAAGTAGTTGTATGACTTTGTGATCTCACCAACAATGCATGAATGTTCCAGTTGCTCCACATCCATTTCTTTTTGATTGAGCTTTGATACGTTGGTCATGCAAGAAATTTATCTATCTTATAAAAGTTTTTGAGTTTAAAATTGCTTATTATCTTATTAGCCTTTTAGAGAATGTAGGATATAAAGGGACAACTCTTTCATTCCAGACCAGTTTGGAAATGTGTTTCTTCTTGCTTTTTCCTGAACAGTCTGACCAGAGTTTTACCAATTTTATTTCTCTGTTCAAAAAAAACCAGCTTTTGGTTTCATTGATTTACTCTATTGTTTTTCCTGTTCTTTGATTTTGATTTTTATTGTTATGCTTTCCTTCTTTCTGCTTATTTTGGATTTCTTTTGCCTTCTTCTAGTTTCTTAAGGTAGAATCAGTGATTTGAGATGTTTCCTTCTTTTCTAACATATACACTTAATGCTATAAATCTACTTCAAAGTACTGCTGTATCTTCATTCTACCAGTTTTTATATATTGTGTTTTCATTTTCATTCAGTGCAAAATATTTTCTAGTTTAATGTTTTCGACCTATGCATTATATGGAAATGTGTTATTCAACTTTCAAATATTTGGGGATTTTCTAGGAGTCTGTTATTGATATCTAGTTTAATTCTGTTGTTGTCAGATAACGTGATCTTTATGATTTCAATCTCCTTAAACAGGGGTCAGTAAACTCTTTCTGTAAGGGTCCAGATGGTAAAGAGCTCAGTCTTTGCGGGCTAGTGTATACTCTCGGGAGCCACAACTCAGCTCTGCCACTGTAGTGCAGAAGCAGCCATAGATATAAACAATGTACATGTCTGTGTTCCAGAAAAACTTTACCTACAAAACTTCATCTACAAAAACAGGGAGTAGGCTAGATTTGGCCAAAGGATTAGAGCTTGTGGACTCCTACTCTTAAATGTGTTTGTAGTTGATATATGCCACTTAATATGGTTTTTCTTCATACATGCTCTGACTGCACTTGAAGAAAAATGCTTATTCTACTGTCACTGGGTACAGGTTTCTGTAGTGACAATGAGGTCAGCTTAGGTATAATGCTTTTTGTCTTCTCTCTCCTTACTGATTTTTTCCCTCTTTGTTATAGTAGTTCCTGAGAGGAGCACTAAAATCTCCAATTATAATTGTGGGTATATCTAGTTCTGTCTTTTTTTTGTTTTTTATGTTTCTGTGTTTCTCATATCTGCCTAATATATTTTAAATCTGTTACTAGGTACATATTAGACGTGCTTACACATTTATGATTTTTTTAAAATAAATTAACCCCTGTATTATAAAATTTCCTCTTTCTTCTCTGTAATATTCCTTCTTCCAAAATCTGTTTTGTCTGATATTGTTATGGCCATTCCAGCTTTCTTATGTTTAGTCTTTTTATGATATTTATTTTTCCATGCTTTTACTTTTAATACAGCTACAATTTAAAGTGTGTTTCTTGCATCCATCATATCGTTAGTTTTACTTTGTAAGTCCAAGCTAATGATCCTTGACTTTATTTTGGGGGTTTAGTCATGTACATTTAATGTAATTATTGATATGATTGGTTTTAAATGTACCATCTTGCTATTTTGTTTCTTTTTGTACCATCTATTCTTTATTCCTTTTCCTTCTTTTCCTGCCTTATATTTGATTACACGAACAATTTTTTATGGGTCCACTTTATCCCTGCTGCTGATTTATTAGAAATACAGTTTTACTTTAGTGCTTTCTTTGGGTTTACAACATACGATTTTAACTGATCACAGCCTACTTTCACATAATATTATACCACTTCACATGCAGCATAAGACACTTGTAATTGCATACTTCCATTTGCCCCTTCCTGTGCTTTGTGCCACTCTTGTTATACATTTTACTTTTATATGTGATAGTTCTTAAACATGTCCCCAGATCCCTTGAAATCCACCCCTCAAAAGGTGGGGTGTAATTCACCTCCCTTGAGCATGGTCTGGACGTACTGACTTCCCTCTGGAGACTAGAATATGGTGGAAATGACAGTGTGTGACTTCTGAGATCATAAAAAGCGTCACAGCCTCCACCTTGCTTTCTCTCTTGGATTACTCACTCTGGGGCAGGCCAGCTGCCACATCAAAAAGACACTCAAGTTGCCCATGTGGAGAAGCCTCCTGCCAGCAACGACTGAGTCACTGAGGTCCACTGCCGACAGCCATGTGAGGGAGCCATCTTGGAAGCAGATTCTCCAGCCCAGGTCAAGGCTTCAGATGACAAAACCCTCCACTGACACCTTGACCACAACCTCTTGAGAGACTCTGAGCCAGAATCACCCAACTAAGCCACTCCCAAATTTCTGACCCTCCATAACTGTGAGAAAACAAATGTTTGTTATTCTAAGACAAGTGTTTATGATAATCATTTATGTTATCAATTAATAACTAATACAAACTCACTTTGATTATTATTTTTGTTTTCAGCAGTCAATCAACTTGTAAAGAGGTTAAAAAATTATTTTACATTTCAGCAGAAGCAAGAGGAACTACAATCCTGCATCTTGTGGAACGAAAACCACATTCACAGAAAGATAGACAAAGATATCACTGAAGAAATCAAAGAAGAAATTAAAAAATACATAGAAACAAATGACAATGAAAACACTATGACCCAAACTTATGGGATGCAGCAAAAGCAGTTGTAAGAGGGAAGTTTACAGCAATTCAATCTCACCTCAAGAAACAAGAAAAATCTCAAATAAACAATCTAACCCCACACTTAAAACAACTAGAGAAAGAAGAACAAAGAAAACCCAGAGTCAGTAGAAGGAAAGAAATCATAAAGATCAGAGCAGAATAAATGATATGGAAATGAAAAAAACAATAGCAAAGATCAATAAAACTAAAAGCTGGTTCTTTAAGAAGATAAACAAAATTGATAAACCCTTAGCCAGACTCATCAAGAAAAAAAGGGAGAGGACGCAAATCAACAAAATTAGAAATGGAAAAGGAGAAATCAAAACTGACACCGCAGAAATACAAAGGATTATAAGAGACTACTACAAACAACTCTATGCCAATAAAATGGACAACCACGAAGAAATGGACAAATTCTTGGAAAGGTACAATTTTCCAAGACTGAACCAGGAAGAATTAGAAAATATAAACAGACCTATCACAAGTAATGAAATTGAAGCCATAATTAAAAATCTTCCAACAAACAAAAGTCCAGGACCAGATGGTTTCACGTGCAAATTCTATCAAACATTTAGAGAAGAGCTAACACCTATCCTTCTCAAACTCTTCCAAAAAATTGCAGAGGGAGAAACACTCCCAAATTCATTCTATGAAACCACCATCACCCTGATACCAAAACCAGAAAAAGATATCACAAAAAAAGAAAATTATAGACCAATATCACTGATGAACATAGATGCAAAAATCCTGAACAAAATACTAGCAAATAGAATCCAACAACATATTAAAAGTATCATACTTTTAAAAGTATCAAGTGGGATTTATCCCAGGGATGCAAGAATTCTTCAATATATGCAAATCAATCAATGTGATACACCACATTAACGAATTAAGGAATAAAAACCATATGACCATCTCAATAGATGCAGAAAAAGCTTTTGATAAAATTCAACACCATTTATGATAAAAACTCTCCAGAAAATGGGCGTACAGTGAACCGACCTCAACATAATAAAGACCATATATGACAAACAAATAGCAAGCATCATAGTCAATGTTGAAAGACTGAAAGCTTTTCCAATAAGATCAGGAACAGGACAAGGAAGTCCACTCTTGCCACTCGTATTCAACATAGTTTTGGAAGTCCTGATAGCCACAGCAATCAGAGAAGAAAACAGAAATAAAAGGAATAAAAATTGGAAAAGAAGAAGTTTGCAGATGACGTGATACTATACATAGAAAATCCTAAAGATGCCACCAGAAAACTACTAGAACTAATCAATGAATCTGGTAAGGTTGTAGAATACAAAATTATGCACAGAAATCTCTGGCATTCCTATACACCAACAGTGAAAAATCAGAAAGGGAAATTAAGGAAACACTCCCATTTACCATTGCAACAAAAAGAATAAAATACCTAGGAATAAACCTGCCTAAGGAGGTGAAAGACTTGTACTCAGAAAACTATAAAACACTGATGAAAGAAATCAAAGATGACATAAATGGAGAAATATACTATGATGGAGAAATATACCATGTTCTTGGATTGGAAGAATCAGTATTGTGAAAATGACTATACTACCCAAAGCAATCTACAGATTCAATGTAATCCCTATCAAATTACCAACGTCATTCTTCCCAGAATTAGAGAAAAAAATTTTACAGTTCGTATGGAAACACAAAAGACCCTGAATAGCTAAAGCAATCTTGAGAAAGAAAAACGGAGTTGGAGGAATCAGGCTCCCTGACTTCAAACTATACCACAAAGCTACAGTAATCAAGACAGTATGGTATTGGTACAAAAACAGAAATATAGCGCAATGGTACAGGATAGAATGCCCAGAGATAAACCCACGCACATATGGGCACCTAATTTACGACAAAGGAGGCAAGAACATACAATGGAGAAAAGACAGTCTCTTCAGTAAGTGGTGCTGGGAAAACTGATCAGCTACTGTAAAAGAATGAAATTAGAACACTCCCTAACATCATACACAAAAATAAACTTCAAATCAATTAAAGACTTAAATGTAAGACCAGACAGTATAAAACCCTTAGAGGAAAACATAGGAAAAACACTCTTTGAAAAACCACAGCAAGATCTTTTATGACCCACCTGCTAGAGTAAGAGAAATAAAAACAAAAATAAAGAAATGGGACTTAATTAAACTTAAAAGCTTTTGCACAGCAAAGGAAACTATAAACAAGACAAAAAGGCAACCCTCAGAATGGGAGAAAGTATTTGCAAATGAAACAACAGACAAAGGATTAAACTCCAAAATATACAAACAGCTCATGGAGCTCAATATCAAAAAAACAAACAATCCACTTAAAAAATGGGCGGAAGACCACATAGACATTTCACCAAAGAAGACATACAGATGGCCAAGAGGCACATGAAAAACTGCTCAACATCACTGATTATTAGAGAAATGCAAATCAAAACTACAACAAGGTATCACCTCACACCAGTTAGGATGGGCATCATCAGAAAATCTACAAACAACAAATGCTGGAGAGGGTGTGGAGAAAAGGGAACCCTCTTGCACTGTTGGTGGGAATGTAAACTGATACAGCCACTATGGAGAACAGTATGAAGGTTCCTTAAAACACTAAAAATAGAATTACCATATGACCCAGCAATCACACTACTGGGCATTTACCCAGAGAAAACCATAATTCAAAAGGACACATGCACCCCAATGTTCATTGCAGCACTATTTACAATAGCCAGGTCATGGAAGCAACCTAAATGCCCATCAACAGACGAATGGATAAAGAAGATGTGGTACATATATACAATGGAATATTACTCGTCCATAAAAGGGAACACAATTGGGTCATTTGTAGAGATGTGGATGGACCTAGAGACTGTCATACAGAGTGAAGTAAATCAGAAAGAGAAAAACAAGTATCGTATATTAACGCATATGTGTGGAATCTAGAAAAATGGTACAGATGAACCAGTTTGCAGGGCAGAAATAGAGACACACATGTAGAGAACAAATGTATGGACACCAAGGGGGGAAAGCCGGTGGGGGGCTGGGGTGATGGTGGTGGGATGAATTGGGAGATTGGGATTGACATATATACACTAATATGTATAAAATAGATAACTAATAAGAACCTGCTGTATAAAAAATAAATAAATAAAATAAAAAATATTATTTTACATATAACCACATATTTTCCATCTTCAATGCTCTCACTGCTTTTATATGTGAAAATTCCCATCTGGTATCATTTTTTTTTCTACCTGAAGAAATTCCTTTGATATTTCTTGATGGACCTAGAGTCTGTCATACAGAGTGAAGTAAGTCAGAAAGAGAAAGACAAATCTCGTATATTCATGCATATATGTGGAATCTAGAAAAATGGTACAGATGAACCTATTTGCAAGGGAAGAATAGAGATGCAGATGTAGAGAATGGACATGTGGACACAGTGGGGGAAGGGGAGGGTGGGATGAACTGGGAGGTTAGGACTGACATATACATACTACTTTGTGTAAAATAGATAGTTAGTGGGAACCTGCTGTATAGCACAGGGAGCTCAGCTCAGTGCTGTAATGACCTAGATGGGTGGCATGGGGGGTGGGGTGGGAGGGTGGTCCAAGAGGGAGGGGATATATGTATACATACAGCTGATTCACTTCATTGTACAGCAGAAACTAACACAACATTGTAAAGCAATTACACTTCAATAAAACAAACACAAAAATCTGGTAGCAATGAGAATTCACTTAATGTTTCTTCCTCTAAAACACATTTAGCTTCTATTTAAAAAAACATTTTTATTTGGATATAATTTTAAACTCACACAGAAGTTGTAAATTTAATACAGAGAGTTCCATATACCCTTTACCCAGCTTTCCCTGATGACATCTTACATTATATTATATAACAGGTTTAGCAAAGCCAGAAAACTGACATTACAAAAATACTATTAACTCAACTGGTTTTTACACACAACCATTTTGGGGGGCACACAATTCTACGAAACTTTATCACATTTGTAGCCCTAGGGTCTCCACCACCTCATTCGGGGTCTCTTTAGTTTCCTCTCTTGTGCTGTGAACTGCAAACTGCTTCAGGTTGTAATCCAGGATAATTGTCAGGCTCATCTTATTTTTTTCCTTCTTTCAGGAATCATATTCCTGTGCTGTCAATGTCCTATGTCTGAAAATTACTATTTCATATATATTTGTCCAGTTTTCTAGTTAATTTTATTGGGGAGATAAATTAGGTACCATTTATGCACATGGATGGAAGTGTGAGTATACATGCTGGGAAAATTTTAATTGCTCATTTCACTTTCTCAGGCAAAAGTAGTGGAGTTGACAAGTTGTCACATTGGTGACGAGCTGTCTCTTGAGTGGGAAGAGCCCCAGCTTGAACTTTGAATTTCCTCTTCTTCACAGGAGCCCATGTTTATGTGACTATTACCTTCTTCAAAGGCTTGCTGTGGTCGCCTGATTTTCTGTGTCAGTTTTTCCTCAAATTAGGATCAACTGATTATCCTTCACCAGTCATCCCCCATTTTTTGTTCAACTTCCCTTGCTTTCTGCTGGCTCTCTGTTAATTCTACTTTTGGATCAAACTCTTACATTCAGAACTGTCAGTTTTAACACAATCCCAGACTTGGCAACTTTGTTATGTCAACTTTTTCTATTGAATACCATTGTGTCACCAGGCATTTACAGAAATCAAAGCCTTAGAGAATGTCAGAATTGATGAGGTTAAGTGTTACGAATGACAGTCATTTGGTTTTGTAGCTAACAAAGTAAGCATTAAAGGTTATTAATTACACAAAAATGTTTCCTGAAGGATAGTTAATGTCAGGACAAACTACCGTCTGTGGTGAGATTGTCAGGCTCGAGGGAGGGTCAGAGAGGGAAGAGGAGCCATCATGCTCCACTCATGTTTAGCTAAAGTTGCCAATGAACAGAATGAATAAAATTATAGAGATATATTTATTGTTTATAGGTCTCAGTCTCTGCAGTTCTGAGAAATTCATTTTTCCTTCCTGTCTACCTACCCATCATTTGAGGATGATAACTTAGGACGTATCCAGGATACACTGCCATAGTGAATATCAAAGTCATTTGAAAAGCATGTTGGAATAAAAAAGTTCCTATGGTAAAAGAAGGTAGTTATAAATACCAGCTAAAACCGTGTGACCAAAATACCTTCCCAGGAGCACCTAGACTGGTGTCTCACTGAGTGACGGGACTGCAGCTAAGCCGACACCAATAGACCGTCACTGTCCAGTCCACCCCTTTGTGAACTTGGTACCATACAAAATTCCTTAAACCATACTTAATTTCTAACTAAAGACAATAACAAAGTCATACTTCAACCCTACATGATACAACTATTCCATGTACAACAAAATCAGGTCCAACCCTTCCCCCAGAAGGGGATGCAGAGTCAGTCCTTGAGTGAAGCCCACTCTTATTCCTCAATATCCTGTAGCATAAACACTATGCTGTAAAGTTCACTACTATTAATACATTTTGTGTGAGATGATAAGGGAACAATAGAAGAAAGCAAAGAAAATATTTGGGTAATGTATATGCAAACAGAACAAAATAATGAAGTTCTTACAACTATTACAGGCCTTGTATCTGCAACAGTTTCCATGGTTGTAGCTGGTATTTATAACTAATTCTTCTACTACCCGTTCCACATTCCCTTTGCCTTCAGCAAGCACTTCAGCAGGTCGTGGTTCTTTGCCTTTGCCTGGTGAAGTGCTCCAGACCTGCATTCCAGAAGCATCTGGGCTATTAGAAGTCTCCACAGAATTGGATGGTGGTAGTTTTCCATTGACTTTAAGGACATGATGGTACTAAGAGGCACAAAGGGATAGTCTGTATTCCAGATGTGCTCTTCTTTACCTCCATTGTGTAGGAGCTACCAAATTTCCCTTTGGGAGTCAAAGTCATTCACCCTATCAGTATAGCAAACACTTTCTTTGCCTGTTTATTCAGAGGGATGAGGCGATCAAAGTGGCTGGATGCAATCTTAACTTTTATTTCAATTTCAATCATTGTTTTCTTCCCCCTGATGGAAGCAATCTTTTATTTGGAACTAAGACCTCTAGATGAGTAGAGCCTAAGGTCACAAGGACGGGAAACAACAACTTTGCTAGTGGATCACCGTTGTTAATAATGACTAGAGCCACTCCTATTTCTGTGTCTTGATTACAGGACATGTGAATCCCAGCTCTGGGAGAAACAGCATTGTATATTGGATGGTGATTCAGAACAGTCAGTCTTCTGGAGAACTTTGCCCCACCCTGCAAGATATTGGCCATCTGGCTTGTGCTGTAATTGAGTCTTCAAAATGCCATTCCATCTTTCTGTCAAGCCAGCTGCTTCAGGATGCTGGGGAACATAGTAAGACCAGTGAATTCCATGGGCATGGGCCCGTTGCCATGCTTTGTCATCTGCGAAGTGAGTTCCTTGACCAGAAGCGGTGCTGTGTGGTGTACCATGACAGTGGATAAGGCATTCTGGATGGTAGTTTTGTCAGAAGCACTGCATGGGGAAGGTACATCTGTATACAGATTAAGGGTCTATTCCAGTAAGGACAAAGCACTGCCTCTTCCAGGATGGAAGTGGTCCAGTGCAGTCAACCTGCTGACTGATCACCCCAGGGAATGGTGCCATATTAATGGCTCGGTGTTGGTCTCTGTGCTGGCAGACTGGACACTCCATGATTATAATTATTAATCACATCTACAAAACACCTTCACAGAAACACTGTGGAAGGGGATGGAAGTGGGTTTTGTTCTTCAGGGATAAATGAAATAATGGAGTTGATGATTCATTATCTGTCACCTATGTATTAATGAGAGCCATTTGAAAAGTCTATTCTTAGCGATGCAGGCATTGACTCACCAGTGGAATCACAAAAGGGAGTTCAAGGTTTGGGTGTGCAAAGTGAGTGTTCATCTGTGTCTGGGAACACAGTGGAGTAACTTACGTGGAAAACCTTCACCACCCAGAAATACTGGTTACAATGGACCATGTAATTTCTAAAAAATACAGGGAGTTGAGCCATTCAATAAGCATGTTACTGAGCACCATCTGGGGATGAAGTGACAAACCCAGTGTGGTTCTGCCTGAAGAAATATATGGAATAAATGAACACCTCAGTCCGGTCAGAATGGCCATGATCAAAAAACCCACAAATAATAAATGCTGGAGAGGGTGTGGAGAAAAGGGAACCCTCCTACACTGTTGGTGGGAGTGTAAATTGGTGCAGTCACTATGGAGAACAGCATGGAGGTTCCTTATAAAACTAAAAATAGAGTTTCCATATCATCTAGCAATCCCACTCCTGGGCATATATCTGGAGAAAACTATAATTAAAAAAGATACATGCACCCCTATGTTCATAGCAGCACTATTTACAGTAGCCAAGACATGGAAGCAACCTGAATGTCCATTGACAGACAAATGGATAAAGGAGATGTGGTATATATATACAGTGGAATATTATTCAGCCATAAAAAAGAATGAAATAATGCCATTTGCAGCAACATGGATGAACCTAGAGATTATCATACTAAGTGAAGTAAGCCAGACAGAGAAAGACAAATACCATAGGATATCACTTATATATGGAATCTTAAAAAAATATACAAATGAACTTATTTACAAAACAGAAATAGACCCACAGACATACAAAACAAATTTATGGTTACCAAAGGGGAAAGGAGAGGGGCAGGGATAAATTAGGAGGTTGGGATTAACACATACACACTACTATATATAAAATAGATAACCAACAAGGACACACTGTACAGCACAGGGAACTTTACTCAATATTTTGTAATAACCTATAAGAGAAAAGAATCTGGAAAAGAATATGTATATATCTGAGTCACCGTGCTGTACGCCTGAAACTAACACAACATTGTAAATCAACTATATTTCAATAAAATTTTCAAAAAATGAACACCAAAGTCAAGATGGTGGTTTCCTTTGGGGTGAGGCTGGGGTGAAGTGGAGGAGGGAGAGCTAACTTGAGAAGAGTTTTTATTTCTTCAGCTGTGTGAATAGTTCGTGAGTGTTTAATATGTTATACATTAAAATGTTGTCCATACATTTTGTTAATTCTGGAATATGTAATGGAAAATTACATTCTTTATATGTTATCAGCTGGGTAGCTCTAGAAATATGGATATTTTTCTGATAGAGGGCATGTATGCACATATGTATGTATGTATGCATTTACAGGGTTGAATATCTCTTCTAGGAAAACACAGGAGCCTGACCCCTTAGTAAAGTTTCTGATGTTCTGCTGATCTGAGCTTTGTTGGGACTCGTCTCAAAAAGTTAAGGACGAGGAGTTATCTCCTGCTCCTCTCATCACTAGGAAAAAGGCACTCAGTTAAATTGAAATGTTCTGGTCCAACTAACTTTTTTAAATTGCTATTTTATAGTGGAGTATAGTTGATTTACAATGTTGTGTTAGTTTCAGGTGTACAGCAAAGTGATTCAGTTATACATATACATGTATCTATTCTTTTCCAAATTCTTTTCCCATTTAGGTTATTACAGAATAACTACTTTGACAGGTAACTGGAGAAGCTATTAGCTTTGAGTGGAGCCCAGATTAAGGGAGAGTCCTCCAACTGGTCCCGGCTGCCGGGCAAGAAGGTCCATCTTCAGCCCTTATGGCAGCAGAGCTCATGGTACCCACAGTGGCTGAGACATTTGGGTTGATGCCTGGAGCCTGTAGCAAACCCCTGGGCATAGGGAGCAAATCTGTGCTTTCTTTGGCAAATGACATTCTCTTTTGGAGAAATGGCCTCTTGCTTGTTGCTAGGCTGACCATGGACATAGGTGATCTGATGTGCCCTTCAAGAACCCAGGAACATCTGAGCTGTTCAGACATAGACTGGACTTGCCCAGCAGCTGCCTATCATCAGATGATGATGGCATTTGTGGCAGCTGCAGTAGCAGGACCTGGAGGTGTAAGCAATTTGCAAGCAAGCCTCTCTCACAAACAGAGTGCCTGGTCCGTGCCTGCGAGAAGTTACTCATGGACGTTGATTGGAAAAGACAAAAGCCCAGTTTGGGATAGTTCTGTATAACACGCTGACAAGTTAGATGTGGGCTGCTTCAGCACCGTGACACACAGAAAGATGATGGAGAAGGGAAACTTGGCCTCTTCCATCATTCGCAGGCCTGATATCTTATATTCATCATCAAATCCCAAAGTGGTCTTGATCAAGGGGTTTTCTTTACAGCAAAAGAAGGAAGGCAATGAGCAGATGCTTATGGGATTTCTGAGCTCATCAAAAAGCTCGCCATCCAGAAGTTGTTGACCTTACAGGAATAGAATGACAATTAGAGACCTAGGGGAGGGATAAATTAGGAGTTTGGGATTAACATATACTATATATAGAATAGGTAGTCAACAAGGACCTACTGTATAGCACAGGGAACTCTATTCAGTATTCTGTAATAACCTAAATGGGAAAAGAATCTGAAAAAGAATGGATATAGGTATATGTATAACTGAATCACTTTGCTGTACACCTAAAACTAACACAACGTTGTAAATCAACTCTACTCCAATGTAAAATAAAAATTAAATTAAAAAAAGACCTAGGCATGATGCCAAGGAGATTTTACCGTATAAGTCTGAGGTACTGTCCTTCAGAATGACACACAAACTCTGATACAGTGAAACAGTGATGAATAGGTAGTGATCTTTCCATCATAGTCACAGTATGTTGGTCTAGGTATCAAATGATGAACATTAAGGTGGGTCCTCACACACTTATATCTGAAGACCCATTTGCAGCTATTTTTTATTTTTTGCTCCACTGCTATGAACTTGGCTGAATTAGAGGTTTTGGAAAGTAAGAAACGTTTCAACAAAAGACAAAGTAATGGTTCTTTTCATTTGGAGGCTGAGACTAATACCTGGCAATTTTGGAATCTTTGTGTCGTTGGGCAAATGAAACAAAAGGGAGTTCAAGGGTGATTTGTGGCTGGGTGATTTGATTCTGATTATGAAGGGAAAGGGGTGCCACTAAGTACTGGGGGCAGGGAAGGGTAGGGATGAAACTCACTCTTTTGGGAAATGACACTAAATCCTGATCAGCAATTGGAGATGGCAGTGGAGGCTCTAAGTCTAAGAATTTGAAGGGAAGTCACCGTCACTTTCTCTTTAATTCTCCCTCCAGCCCAGAATGTCTTACCACTTATTATACAGCAAATCAGGGGCCTATGCACAGAACGGAAACAGAGAGGTTCATAAAGACAGCTTAAATTCTTGCTTGGATCACGGATAGACGTAGGGCTTCAAAGGAAGAGCTCACCATCCGTGCTTGGATACAGCCAAGGCTGTCCAGCCTGGCTTGTGACTTCTCACATCTCTAGGACTACAACAGCTGTCTAAGTTTTCTGAATTAATGGGATAATCCTGCCAAGTAATATATTACAGAAACTTCATTTGTATTTCAACAGAAGCACTTTGTCCATTTTCCCTCTAGCAAGTAGATTTATTTTGGTTAGTCACGGGAGACCACGCTGGCAGCATGAGAAGCCCACAGTGACATTTGTTAGGATCAAGGCAGTCTAACAATTGTACCCTTCAAACTCTTTCTGGAGGACCTGTAAGGTGATAGGCACTGTGCTGAAGACTTAAGATTGGAACACAGATCGGGTGCCTCTGATGACTCAACCAGTGAGGGACACGCGCTGAAGCACTGCATCTCAGATATGTTGTCAAAGCAGCACTTGTGCACGTGTTTTGAGATATTCTGATATCATACACACTTTTATCCTGAGTTGCAACTTTTCTTTCACGGCTATGCTGTGAGTAGTGAAATACGTATTGATGCAATCAGGGAAACGCTGGTAAAATAGACTATGGGTTTTAGAATCAGAGAAGGCCACATTCAAATGTAGCTCTTTGATTTACTGGCCACGGGAGAGCTACGGCTGTCTCATTTGTAAATGTGGCAAATGCTGTTTACATCCTGAGATCGTTGGAAAGATTGATGGAGAACTTGTATTAAAATAGCTAGTGTGAGAAGACAATCAATAAGTCTTCATTTCTCATTCCAAGCCTTGTATTTCTTTCTCTGCACTGTGATAAATTTACCTGGGCTGAAGAATTTTAAGTAGTTAGGAAGCACTCCTATAAAGAAGACAGAAGAGAAAAGCATATATTTAAAGGTTTAATAACTTACTAGGTTGTTTTTACATCCTTCCTAGAGGGATGCTCTAGAATAGGTTATTTCTTCCAATTACTCCTCAAGTTATACCGCACCCATGAATAAAGTTTGCGTAATTAATGCACTGGATCTGATCACGGCGATGCCACCGTGTATAAGAAATCATCAAGAAGTTAATAAAGCAATGATGGAGTCTTTGGCAAGTGTGGTGCTGAATCTCAGAAATAAGTCAAAATACCATTACATCATCACACTTTTCCCAGCAAAAGGACTCAGAAAAGTAAGACATCATAATGTTCCAAGGAACGGAAGGAGATTGTCTTCCCTCTTGTGAGAATGCACACAGTCTGTTAAGAGAGGGAGGTTATAAATGTCCCTGCTTTTTCTTGTTGGGCCCTTGGACTCTCCCAGTTTTCAGGCTTGTCAGCCTGTGGATAGGTCAGTAGAAAGATCAGTTCTGGTCTGTGCCCTTGGCTTCAGTTCAGGGGGCAAAGGAGTTGTTATAACCCTTGCTTCAATACCAGTGCCAAGTTTTTTTCTCCAAACTACTTTGCCATCAGTATAGCTGCTATCATATTTCCCATTTGGCTCAGTTGTTTGTATTTATATTTTAGCAGCCAGAGCTCTGGAGCAGGCCAAAAAGAGGGGGTCAGTAAATGGGAGGATTTGGGATACAAAACCAATGTTATCCTTCAGCATCCTGGAATATTAAAGCTGGAAGGAATTGAGAGTCATTACATTGATGAGAAAAATGAAGTTCAGCTGGAGGAAGTAAATTACCCAAGGTCACACAGCATGTCTGCAAGAGACACAAGTAGAACTCAGGATAGAGCAGTTTAATGGTCTTTTCTCTCACTCACGCTGCCTGTGACTCTGAACCATATGCTGTTGATCTGCTCTTTTCTCGAGGTGAAAAAAGAAAATTTCCAGATTTTCCAACCCTTTATTTGTCTTGTTTTCCAGTGTTTAGGACCCGGATTATTGTCCTTTTCATGGGATCATGCTCCCATTTGCTAATGTCCCTTAATTTTGTGGCATCACAGAGGTACTCCCTCAGGTGCACTGCTATCTAATGAGAGGAATAGAGGATGATTCCTCTTTAATCTGAGTGAGACACTTCTACTGAGACCATCTAAGGTCAGATTAGCTTTTGTGGTTGTTGACTAACATAGAGTTTAATGTCAGCCAAATCCCATGCGTCTGCTTTATGCCTTTAAAATCTTAGCAATGGGGCTTCCCTGGTGGCGCAGTGGTTGAGAATCTGCCTGCCAATGCAGGGGACACGGGTTCGAGCCCTGGTCTGGGAAGATCCCACATGCCGCGGAGCAGCTGGGCCCGTGAGCCACAATTACTGAGCCTGCGCGTCTGGAGCCTGTGCTCCGCAACAAGAGTGGCCGCGAGAGTGAGAGGCCCGCGCGCCGCGATGAAGAGTGGCCCCTGCTCGCTGCAACTAGAGAAATCCCTCGCACAGAAACGAAGACCCAACACAGCTAAAAATAAATAAATAAATAAATTTATAAAAAAAAAAAATCTTAGCGATGCACCGTCAACATCAACATTGATTCTTAAAGTGATAATTTCTTGTCATGATGTTAATAATAATAAAGTAATAAAAATCTAACTATTCTTTCCTATGTTCCAGGCACTTTGAACATCAACTTTACTTATAGGTTTTAACTCATTTAATCTTCACAATAATCTTTTGGGTTAGTGACCATTATTTCTCCTAATATGCAGATGAGGAAACCGAGGCCAGGGAAGGTAAATGTGTTCAAGGTCACACAACCACTAAGGAGCAAAGTCAAGATTCGCACCGAGGGGGGTTGTCTACAGAGTCCACACCCTCGGACGCTATTTTTTTAAGAACTCAAGTTATGCCTTGCTCTTTCTGCCCTTCAGGGCTTGGAGCAGTGGAGGATATACCTAAATTTTATAATCATGTGAGTATAATATTACTGAGCAAGAATCCTGTAATTACTCAAAGGTAGGCTTGCAAGAATTGGTAATAGAGAACCATAGTGGATTCCAAGTCTATTTCCTCAATCTCTTATGTGGACAAGAAATTGGAACTCTCTATCTCTTTTGAAGACAGACAGAAAAGAGAGAAAATAGGGTAGGGGGTAGTCAAAGCAGGGCATTCCTCCTTCCTCACCCCATGGAGAGGGCAGGTGGAGGGGACCTGCTTGCCTGAGACAATGCAACAGAGAAGGTAAACATGTACGGGAATGTTCTGTGCAGAAGCACCAACTTATAACACAATGACATCACCTATTTTGAAAGTAAAGTCCAATAATGTCAAGTGCCTGCCAATCACATTAGCCACTCTTTCCTCCCTGGGGATGCATAAGTCAGGGATGGAGCGGAGGCAGAAAAGTGGGAAGGGGAGTGGGTCTTCCCTTCGAAGAGGCAGCTGCTGCTGAGTGAGTATGGGAGGTGCAGCAGACCTGAGCTCCTTGGGGCCTCCAGCAGAAACCAAGGACGAGATGATGAGGCGGTCTGCTGGTCTGCTCTCTCCCACCCAGCCTGGACTGTTTTCTAGGCTTATGGGGCCCTCCTTGGTCTGCGGAGGAAGCCTCAGTATTAGAATATCCATCAGGAATCCTTACATCAGGCTGTTGGATGTCGGTACCAACCCAGAGCCCAGGAGACTGGTACCCACCCAGGGTTGGTCAGTGGCTCCAGTTTTAGCATCCTCTCCACATGAAGCCCCTAACGTGGTCCAGAAAGAAGGAGGCTAATTTTCTGGTGGATCATTAGAACACTTTTCAATATCCTCTTCTTCTGTAGTTATGGTCTCCACGGAGCCATCTAACGAGTGCCTGCTTCTCTCGTCATAATAAACAATAATATACAATTCATTTGGGCTCTCCTCCAAATTAGGTATTCCGGTGATTATTGCTGAAATTGGTCACCCTTGAAATAATATGGAGAAAGTAGCCAGTGGTTAGAAAGCATGTTTCCTGTTTATAATTTGAATAGCTTATTTGTCTTCCTTAATTACCACTGGAACTGTCAGTTCTTGGACTCCAGGAGCTATCTGGATCAAAGGGTTAAATAACAATTTTTTTTAGACCCTTTATTGGCTTTCATTTTTCCTTCTTTTTTTAAAAATTTGGACACGGCATAAAATGAATTTGCTAATTAGTTTTCTCTTCCTCACTTGCATTATCTTATTGTTTCAATCTGTCTCCAATGAGGCCAACAAAAGTGGTTAAGCCCATACTGCTTCTAAAGACCCAGTATTCAAGAAACTTTTAAGACAAGATGCAATTCAAGTGGAGGTTAGCCAGCTGTGTAACCTTAGCCAGGTGGGTGGCCTCTGTCACCTTAAGTGCACAAGGACAAGATGGGGATATTTTATCTCTAGATTTCTCCACCTACAGGTCCTCGGAACAGACTCTCCCAAAGTTGCCTGGAACGCTTGTTTACAAAATGACCTAGATATTCCAAAGTAGAATCAGGGAAGAGATCTAACTCTTATGTATTGCATTTAACAACCACCACCAAGTGGTTCTTATCATCAAGGAAATTTTGGAAACCCTGGTTTAAGAGGATGAATCTAGGCTGGGTGATTCTTTTTGACACTGGAGTTCAAGACCTACTGCCCTAGAGGAAAGTGATAACAAATATAAAGTTATAGATAAGATTAGACCAAACTTACTGTAATAAGATTTTGCATCGCCATACACAAACTTCTTTTCCTACCTAGAAGCATAAAAGTTTAGATATGTATATCTGGAAGACCATCTGCTAAATCATTTAATCCATTCTCAATAATGCAGAAACTCTTTTCAAGTAAAAAGAAGCTCACTATTTTTCCTTCCCCAAAGTAAGAGGGTCTGCCATCTCCAGTCAAGAAAATCTGAACTAGTTCAATGATTCCTAAACCCTCTGAAGTAGCTTACATAAAATATAGATTCTGGGATCTCACCATATACCCACCAAATCATAATGTTCATGGATAGGGCTTGGCAATCTGATTTTGACCCAGAAGAATGAGGTCATCAGTCAAATTCAGCAATCACTGATCTATTCCACTTTTGTTCAACAGCTGAGTGAACTCAGCAACAGAGTCAAAGTGATTCACCAAATCAGATTTATGGGAGGCCTTCAACTTGTCTGCAAAGCTCAAGTTTGTTTGGTGTGAGTCACATACAAATGTTTTGTCTCTCAGAAAGTCTAATGGGTTGGTCCCATCACCCTGAGCATTAGAAGAACTTTGGAGGTTAGAGAAATCTACTTATCAATGATTCAAATTCTTTATGCACACTGCCATCTATCGACTCTCCCCACCTGTCAATTAAGATCCGCCCTCAATCAAATGATTATAATCTCTGAATAGGCAAAAGAGAAGGATTGGGATTGGAGGAAAATGATCATGGCATTGTAGGTGAGAGAACAAAGTGTCCTCGTGTGACTGGCTTACTGTGCTTTGATTGTGAAGTTTTTAGGACAAGTCAACATGAAGATAGAGAGTGTGGGCATCTTATAAACCACTGAATTCTAGCTTTACCATTACTTCCTTTTCTGAAAAATTGGGGCAGGTAGCTTCCAAAATGATCCCAATGATTATAATCTCCTAGGATCTATTCCCTCTCCCATGTTGAATAGAGACAACCTGCATAACCAGCAGGGTATGGTGGAAATGATGGGATGTGATTTCTAAGCTTGGATCATAAAAGGCACTGTGGCTTCTTCTTTGCTCTCTCATGGAGCATTGCTCTGGGAAGACCAGCCACAATATAGGGTCGGGGCACTTAAGAAGTCCCGGGGAGAGGTCCACACGGTGAGGAAAGGGGGTCTCCCACCCACAGCCAGCGCCATCTTGCCAGGGATGTAGGTGGGCCCCCTGGGAAGAGCACCTTCCAGCCTCAGTCCAGCCTTCAGATGATGCAGCCCCGGCTGACATCTGGCAGCAACCTCATGATGGCCCTTGTGCCACAAACCCCTGCTAGACTGTGAGATAACTGTTCATTGCTTTAAGTCGAAGTTTGGGATAGTTTGTTATGCAGCAATAGATAATCAGCACACATATGTTGAGTGGTTATCCCACAGATATAAGATTGTTGTATTTGCTATGAGATGATCACGACTCTTCAGCGTGGAAGAGGTAGAAGGAAGCACCAAAGATGAGATTTACGGGCTGTAAATGTCAAGGCTAGTGAGGTGTGCTACCAGCCATGAGGAGACAGTCCTTGCACTGCATTTTATGTCATCTTTCGGATGACTGTAAATAGTGCATGAGATGCAAATTTAGAAGGACTAGCATGAGTGAAAGCAAGTGGTAGTGAGAGCCCCTTGCCCTGGGGGAGCAAGTTTAAATTAATTTTCTTTCTTTCTCTGGTCTAAGCCACAAAACTACCCCTTTCATGATTCACAGGGGACCTTTCTATTCCTAGGGGGTAGTAAGGTGAACAACTGTGCTGTCTGAACCAAAGGGAAAGCACATTTTTTTTAAAAAACATTATTTTATTGAAGTATAGTTGATTTACAATATTGTGTTAGTTTCAGGTATATAGCAAAGTGATTAAGTTATATATATATTTCAGATTATTTTTCATTATAGGTTATTACAAGCTATTGAATATAGTTCCCTGTGCTATACAGTAGGTCCTTGTCGCTTATCTATTTTATGTATAGTAGAGTGTGTGTGTGTGTGTGTGTGTGTGTGTGTGTATATATATATATATATATATATATATACACACCACATCTTCTTAAGCCATTCATCTGTTGATGCACTCTTGGGTTGCTTCCATGTCTTACCTATTGTAAATAGTGCTGCAGTGAACATTGGGGTGCATGTATCTTTTCAAATTAGAGTTTTCTCTGGATATATGCCCAGGAGTGGGATTGCAGGATCATATGGTAGCTCTATTTTTAGATTTTTAAGGAACCTCCATACTATTTTCCACAGTGGCTGAACCAATTTACATTCCCACTAACAGTGTAGGAGGGTCCCCTTTTCTCCACACTCTCTCCAGCATTTATTATTGTAGACTTTTTGATGATGGCCATTCTGATTGCTGTGAGGTGATACCTCATTGGGGGTGTTGATTTGCATTTATCTAATAATTAGTGATGTTGAGCATTTTTTCAAGTGCCCGTTGGCCATCTGTATGTCTTCTTTGGAGAAATGTCTATTTAGGTCTTCTGCCCATTTTTTGATTAGGCTGTTTGTTAGATTTTTTTTTATTCAGTTGTATGAGCTGTTTGTATATTTTGGATATTAACCCCTTGTCAGCCACATCGTTTGCAAATATTTTCTCCCATTCTGTAGGTTGTCTTTTCATTTTGTTGATGGTTTCCTTTGCTGTGCAAAAGGTTTTAAGTTTGATTAGGTCCCATTTGTTTATTTTTCCTTTTATTTCTTTTGCCTTGGGAGACTGATCTAAGAAAATATTGTTACAATTTATGCCTAAGAATATTTTGCCTATGTTAATGGTGATTTTTTATTTCTCCCTTCCTTTCTACATTTATTAATTGGGATTCTCCTGTGAGGAAGAACTGCCACTTCTTCCATTGATTTATTTATCCATTTATTTATTTTTATCAGTATGGACTCATGGATATTCATTTTATTCTTTGAGTTATAGTCTAGTACTATAGTTATTTATTTTATTTATCTATGTCTTGAGTTGTTGTAACTTTGCCCATTGGGAGACCTTTCAGGTTGGTTTCTGTTCCTTTTCAATATGTGTGCTTTTTTTGTTCAGCAATTTCTTATTTTCTAGCTCCACAAGATGCTCCAGGCTCATCTGGTATTTTCTTTGTTCCAGTCCTGAAATCAACCACTTTACTAAGGAGGCTTGGTTCTGTCAACTGAAAACACACACACACACACACACACACACAGCGTAAAAGTTGAGAATTATGTTTTCTTTGGAGACATTGCTGAGGACTATATAGCTGGGGAGACAGCCTCTCAGCTAGTTCTGAGGAATTGCTCCAAAGAGGTGAGGGAGGAGCCAGGATACATGGGTGATTCTGCTGAAAAATAAATGTGGTCAAAGATCAAAAGATTACTGCTACTCACAAAAAACCAGACATCTAAAGTTAATGATTTTAGTGCTTTTCTATGTATGAGAAGATGCAAGAGTCTGGGGTTACTGAAATTATTCCTTTGATATGCATCTTAACTATCTAGGGCCAGTATCCTGTTTTTCTCCATCTTGAGTTACTCTCAGGGGTGGGGCTTTGCTGCAGTGGCTGTTGGCTTGATGGCGAGCATAATTTATTGTTTACTGGAATGGCAGGCGACATTCTTTGTTTACTGAAGTGGCAGGCAACATTTTTAAATTTTTGTCCACAGTTCCGTTTTCATTTGTTTGTTTGTTTGTTTTTGAGAATGGTATTTAGAAACCAAACCATGGAAGATAATTGTGCTCATTGATACTGGGGTGTCACTGCTGCTTCTAGCTGTTCTCAGTTGAAATAGCTAAGAATATATGTACTCGTATAACACATGCATACACACATCTGTATTTATGCTTTTGTCGTGAGTCCATATTGATATCTCCAACCGCAATCCAGCACCAGAGAATTTTTTCTAGGCTTTTCCCTCTCCTTATTTGTAAATTCTTTCTCTGCCAGTGAGAAGCTTAGTTCTCATTATCTGCAATGTACTTATTTGTTCAACCCTAAAACACAAAGTAGTTTCAGAATTCTTAACCCATGGGAATTCCCTTTTCTTTACAACCCACAAAGATTCTTTATCTTTTCTAGATCTATTTAGCTCTTTGCTTCTTTCTGTCTCTGTGAATATTATTTTCAAGTTGTAATCTCCAAGTGTTGATCATTTACTTCTGCATCTTGTTTTCTAACATGTCCTGCTTTCCTATGTGCCTTGCTGTGTCTCAGCCTTGCCCTATTTAGGGATGCTTCTAATAAATGCTTTCACTTTGTCTCTGGGGCATGTGGAGTTCTTTGTTCATTCTTGTGGACCTTGTTTCTTGGAAGTTAGTTTGCTGTATTTTACTAGTCATAACTCATTTCTCCCTGCCCCCCCAACTAAGTTCCTAGCTTATTATCCAGCCCGCATGTCTCCTATTTCTTTTTAACATGAGGCGTGATGAAAAAACAGAACTTGTTTCAAAACCCATAATGATGTTTCTAAGAGACTTTCTCCACTCTCATGCCCTTTAAAATTCTGTTGTGAAGTCAAATGACCTTGGGAATTTTTAGTATAGGATAAATCTAAAGGAATTTGAGGTGATTTAGCATGGGGAAAAAGTTTATAATTTCTCCTGATATCCAGTCTATGGGAAAATATCATTTTGTTTATTTATATAGGAAGAGGGGCTTTCAATAATCAAAAGTCATTCATGAGGAAATGATGAACTCTTCAGGAATATCAAAGTATTTTATGTTTCTTGTTTTACTGTAAATTCTTGAGGGCAATGGCATAAACACCCACACCCATGCCTGCATTATATATGCACATTAATTAGCATGGTAGCCACAATAATAAGACAGGATTAAAAGAAACATTATTGGAAAATACAGTATGAACTCCTAAATTAGTGACTTGTTAGTATTTAGAAAACAACCAGTGTTCACCAAAAGCCAATATTGCACTCAATTTTTTAAATTGAACGTTGAAATGGAAAAACCCTTAGGTTGTTTCCAACTGTGGGAATTGGGACCTTCCCACGCTGACCTGTGGGAGATCCCAGTTTACTGAGTTCACCACCTTGCTGTCCGCACTCCCGCGGGCTCTGTGTTCCTTGTTTTGCCATCTGGAAGCAGCCTCTCCCCTTATCCGAGAACTCAGACATTCTTCTAGGGCACACTTTATCCTAAGGCATAAGGTTTTCACATTTAATTATCAGTCTGCCACTCATTAACCCAGTGATTCTGCTTTGTTTTTTGTTGGGGGTTTTGTGTAGTCTAATTATGATCTTTGAGGGATTATTTCCACCCTCGGTTATTTTCACCCTCGCTGCTTATTGATGAACACCTCTGTTGGAGAATTTTAATACAACTCCGGGGCTCTGTCATGCCTTTCTGGGTTAGTAATGAGAGCAGGGGCAGGCAAATTAGAGAAGCTTTGGCATTTGTGATACACAGCTCACCCCCTCCCTCTCCTCCATGTGGGGAACAGGACAAGCTGTGGTTGACGCTGCCCACTACTCTCTTGGGGGTGGGAGCGCATCTTTGCCTTTCCTCTAGGAGGTGTGAAATATTCACTCTCCCTGCAATCTACATGCCAATATCTCCTGAAAAGAGCCTGTGCATTCCATTGAGGGACAATGTCAGTGAACAGGAATCTGGGGATCACCAGGTGGGCAGGACAATCATCATGCAGGCTCACCTGCTCAGAACCCGGTGAAAGTAAGTGATCCTGGAAACATTCAGTTGACTGAGGGTGCCCTCCTCAATCAACTGCCCCCCAATTCATATGCTTTATCACACAGAGCTTCTTAGACCTTCACCAATCCCTTATTTAGACTCACTTTAGACACAGTTTGAATACACTTCCTTGTTTGGTTTCACAATCTGAATCAGGGATAATATGGGGAACCGAGGAAATACCTTCTCTCAGCTTCATCACTAAGAGTCTGCGTGAACCTGAGCAAATAATTCCAGCAGACTGGACGTGGGCTTATTATCTACGAGTGGGGGCTTGGATGAGGTGACTGGTAGGCCCCTCCAGTTTAAACATCTTGTTTTTCTGACTTTTGTGAATGCTGCAGGGCCCTCAGGTTAGACCTGCCTGAGAGAGTAACTCAACAGCAATAAAAAGAAGCCCTTCTTGTCTTCAAGACCCCAGGTCACCCAGATATCAGGTCATCAGGGGAGAAGAGACCCAGTGAAATAGGGACAGGGCAAGGAGTGTTGAAAGAAAAGGTCACCCAAGAGAGAAGGTCTTTGCTACCCAAGGAAAGAACTCCGGGTTCTGTCTGACTTGGGGGAGCTTTGCGCCTCTTTTCCTGGGCTTATGACTCTTTTACTGGGCTTATGACTCTTTTACTGGGCTTCTGACTGAGCTCACCCCGGGTGTGTGTCATAGGGCACAGCAAGGTCTTTGAGAGTAACTGGCTACAGGAGATACAAATTTTCATTAAAAACGAGTTGACATGGAGACTCCCTGACTTTCTCTTCTGAAGCTGACCTCTCTGTAAACTGGTAGCCACACTGAATGCCTTTGAAAAATGCCCCTCCAAGGGACCCCTGGGGAACCTTGGTTCTCCTCCTCCAGTTTCAGAGTGCTTCATGGCCTTTCCTTTACTTACTTCAAAAACTCAGTCCACTAAATTATTTACATCCACTGCAGAACCCTTCTTAACTGCCATCGCTGTGGCTATTTGGGAGGTCCACACTGAAATTCTTGGCTGTTTTTTTTTTTTTTTTATCCCTTTTGCCCATCTTCTCCAAGGGCTCTAGAACTCTCAGTAGCTCAGCAAGGGCACAAATGCCCTTGTCTATTATGTGCAGAGGACCACACCATATGATTGGAGCCTAAAGAAAATAGTGCAGTCAAGTTCCCTAGGGTTCTGTCAGGGAAGTGAACAAACACAGTCCTGCTTAAAGAACATGGGGCAGAACTTGCCCTGTGGCAGGTGAGAGGTAGGCAACTTGAGGAAGGAGAGGTCACAGCTGGCTGGCATGGTCAGAAAGGCTTACAGGGCAAGCAGGGCTCACCCGGTCTTTGATGGAGGGGATTGGGAGGAGCAGGAAAAGGCCTCAGGTCCGAGGATACGTATACCCTCTGAGAACACTGGGTCTCTCGAGCTGACTGGAGAGAAGGATGCTTCTTGGAAGGAACCTTAGACAAGTAGGCAGGGGTCTCTCACACCCGAGTGAAGAGTTTGGTTTTATTTTGTAGATAATAGAGTCTCAAAGATTACTTTTAGGAGGGATAATATGGTCATAAGGAATGGATAGATGTTGGATACATGTTGGAACCAAGGGACGTGGAAGAAGTAAAGACATGAGGAAGTCACTGTGAGTGTTTAGGACCAGATTTAACTGGTGACAGTAGCAATGGAATGGACAGGAAAGTCAGAAATGTCACAACGAAAGCTTGGGTGAGACTTACTCCCTGACTATGGGGAGAAGAACAAATAGGAAGCATTACTGATGTAATGCGATGGGGTAAGATCAACAAATGGGACCAGGAATCAGGAGACCGGTGCTCCCATAAGACTTTTCTCTAGTGACCCTAGGAAATCAAGCTAACTTTGGACCACCTCTTACTGCTGAATGAGAGAAGCAACCATACTATCAGGCCTTGCTTCTCAAATTTCCTTGAGAGCGAAATAAGAGTTGAGAAGAATACATTTTTGAAACGTTAGGACGATCCTGCAAATCAAGATCATGATTAATATCCCCGTGCAACTGGAATCCTTGTGACTCATTAATTTTGCAAGTCGTGCCCAGATTAAGCGATCTGGGGGAGGTACAGTGCGCTAGCATCTGTGTGTTTCTGGAGGGAGGTCAGAAGACTGCCTTGCCTCACGGCAGGAAGGGAATTTCCCATTTTCAGGCAAAACAATAAAAAAGAGCAATCTCTCCCCAAGAGCTTGTCTCCGAAGACATGATTCTCATAAAAATCGTAATTGAGGTGTAACCTTACGTGGTACACGAGCATTAGCCTCAGTCCCCCTGCTAGGGGACGAAGTTTCCACCGGCCACAATAAGCATAAACGCCAGATAAAATCACAGCCTGTGCGAAGACTCGGCAAAGCGCTCTGCTGCCGCCACTGTGTGTTCTGGCTTCCCGCACAAGCTGCCATTTGCAAGCTCCAAACCGATGCTGAGGGGACTGGTACCCACCCCGACCCTGTGACTTTCAATCAAGCAGACACCCTATTAGCAGGTGGGGTTCCAAGCATCTCGCTGGCTGCTTGGTACTACAATCCATGTCTTTCTCACCCGGATGGTGGCCGGAGATGTAGGGCTGAAGGTGGTGGGGTTGCCGGAGCAGACGGTCACTGTAACTCTGGGAATCATCAGCCTTTAAACGACAGATGAGGTTCAAAAGCCGTCAAGTGTGCTACAGATGTCGGGGGATCAGTGTTGTCATTTTGTTAGTTCGGCATTAATTTGAGGAGGTGATAAGATCTTAGTACGTGTCAGGGGTTGGTGCCGTGAAGCTAAGCTGGCTCCGTACGAAATGTTCCTTACAAATTATCTTGTTTAATCTGCACCAGCACCCTCCAGTGAGGCACTTTTCTAATGCCCATTTTATGGATGAGAAAACTCAGCATTGGAGAAGGTAAACACCTTGAATAAAGCCACAGAACTAATAAATGATCGTTCCCGGATCACACCAAAGTCTGCACCAACCCAAGCGTTTCACTAATTTTGCCAGCTCTCTGACATCCTGGGAATGAAATTCTCTGCCTGCCCTCCCACCCCTGCCAATTCTACCTCTTTGCTTGGCATGTACAAGCACTCAATAAATATTTTTGGGTTGATTGATCACGAATTGAATGAGGCTGGAAGTATGGCATCTGCCGCCCGGCATGAGAAGGAAATTAGCTGGACCAGATCATCTGAGTTCACAGAGGTCCTGGGGCTGACACAGTGAGAGAAGAGCGGGATGGGGAAGCAACCAAGAACTAAAGAGGAAGAAATGGGGGAAAGTGGCAAAAGATAAGTCAGAATGAGTTAAGAAAGTAGAGAGAAAAGGCAGAGTCAACTAACAGAAGTGAGTGCTAGGCATTAGAAAACATTGTATGACCTCACTTATTGGTGGAATCTAAAAATTGCCAAGCTCCTAAAAACAGAGTGAAATGGAGGGTCCCAGGGGCTGGGGGCAGACTTGGGGGGAAGAAAAGGGGAGATGTTTAAGGGCACACACTTGCAACCAGTAGATAAGTAAGTCCTGGAGATCTAATGCACAGTCTAGTGAATATAGACAACATTATTGTATTATAATTGTTAAACTTGCTATGAGACCAGCTCTTAATTAATCCCACCATGACAAAGTAATAACTGTGCCCAAATAGAGGCGCTGGCTAACACTGCAATGGCAACCAAACTACAATATATACATGGATCAAATCAACATGTTGTACACTTTAAACTTACTCAATATTATAGGTCAAATATACTTCAATAAAAAAGAAAAGAGAGAAAAGTGGGCTTCATGTAATCGCCTTAGGATAGGTAATGGCTTTCTTACACCTTCATTTTGAAGTACAGAAATGGGTTGATGCAGGTGGTTCTGAATTAAATGTATGTGCTGCAAATCAAAGTGCCACGACTTTCCCTGAGCAGGCGCTGTTCATTTTTGTCAACCTGTTCACTGAGGTCTTTGCCCTCCTTCCCTCTGGGAAAGGAAATGGCGCTGCCATTAACAGGCACCTGCTTCCGTCAGGTGTCACTCATGGGTAATTTGTCTCCTGCAGGTGCGAGGGCCTGATTAACCCTTCAGGTCTCACAGGGCTCCTCAGCCCCTTACCTTTATATTATTTATTCCCTGGCTCCCGGGGGGGCAGCCTTCAGTCTCTTATTTCTCTAATTTATTCCTTCTAGCCAAGGTTTCTCACTTTTGGTCCATTATGGAACAACATTTGATAACTGATGGCCCTAGAGCAAGCACATTACTTTTGTTTCAAACTGTGGAAAATCTCAGAAAAGACAGTAAATCTAAAAAGTTATCTACAAATGCAGAACAATTCTCTGTCTTTTTTTCACTGACTCCTTGTAGGGAAACCCAAAGGTGCATGCAGGACCCTTGAGACTCAGAGAATTTTTCGCAAGCTATTGAATTTTAAATAAAAGATTTCCCCCACACTTCAGAGGAAAACAAATTGTATTTCAGTTAAAAGTTGAAAGGGGAAGGAGGAAAATGGGAACAAGTGGGGAGAGCTGGAGGGGTAGCGTTCCTGGGGGTTTAACCATTCCTGAAAGGTGCGCGTAAATAGAGGTTAAGGCTACTATTTGTGCGAGGCTTTCCCGTCCACATGGCCACACTCCCAGGTCTGTTCACGTTAAAGTCCCTGGGCATCTCCTTTTGTCGCTCCTGCCTCAGATCACAGAGGCCTGTGGTGACTTAGCCACCTTGTCCCGCAGAGGGAGAGGGTGGGGATCTTGGCCAACTCAGCCGTCATTCTCCTGGGTTTGTGTTTCCTGTGCACTGGCTTAAAGACCCAGCCTGTGTGGTACAGGGGAGGGAGCGGGCAGAATAAAGTGCATTCCAAAGAATAAACAGCTTCAGTGAGAGAGGAATTCTTGAAACACAATTCTTTGATAAGCTTGGGATTGTCTTTGAACTGATCATGAAATCATTTTCTCTTCCTTTGGGGCTAGAACATATTTCCCTGTTTCTCTTGCAGTTCTGTGTGCCAGGTCACAGATTTCCATCAGGTGGATGTGAGTGTAGGTCAGGCGCACAGCATCCTGTGCCCCTCCCTCCACGCTCCTCCTCCGGTCCTGATGCAAATGAGCAGCACATCCTTACAGCTTCAATTGAACAGGTTGCTTCCCACATGGAAGGGGCTTGGGTTTTCTTCTAGAGGAGGAAAGCTGCCTGCAGGTCAAAAACACTCACATGAGTTTCACGTGAGTGAGGAATAAATCTAAAAACATGTAATAGCTCAACACAGAGATTTATTTGTTACAGCAACACATGGAATTGAGTGAGAGAGAGCCCTCTGTTTCTCAGAAACAGTCTTTTGCATAAAAAAAACCTGAATTTAGATTAAAAAGAAAAAGTAACACATTCTGGGGCAAGCCAGATTTTAGAAGGAAAAATAACATTAATTTATTCTTTAACAAATATTTATTAAGTATGCAATTATTTATTTTGCAAGTTTCCAAGCAAAGGGGATGTTCTTTATAAGAAAACAGACATACCCCTGCCCTCATGGGGCTTACAATCCAGTAGGGAGGCAGACTAAAAACAGATAGATCATTAGCGTGACTTTAATAGGTTCAAGGGATGTGCTCTGAGCCAGTGAGCAGGGTGGGACTCACTCTTCAGATCTCAGAAAGGACTCTCTGACTCCACAATTTAAAGTTATAATTTGCAGAGGCTGCTCTGACTTAACATCTGGCTCAGGCAGTAGCCCATGCAAGGGTCCTGACTCAGAAGAGATCTTTGCTGGACCTGAAAGAATATTACTATCACTAGAGAATAGTGAGTTAAATGAAGGGGAGCATGAGGACAGATCATGCAGGGTTGTTTGGACCTTGATAAGGATTCTGTCGGATATTCTGCTTGTGAACGGAAACCATTGTAGGCTTTGAACAGGAAGTGATATACCAATAAGACTTTGTCAGCTATGTGTAGAATGGATTAGAATGGATCAGAAATTGATACCAATTAGGAGCCTGTGGTTTCAGTTCAGGTGAAAGGTTATGGCTACCCCAGATAGGGGATGATAGTGAGAATTCAGATCCACAGATGTGGATATGGAAATGACAAGACCTGGTGCTGGGTATGAAGGTGAGTGATGGTGAGAAGACAAAAGTGAGTCCCAGGTCCTGGGTTTGAGCATCTGTTTACAGAGATAATGAAGACTAGAGGAGGAACAGGTGAGTTACCTTACCTGGTGTGAATTCAAGCCCAGGTAATTCACCCTCCTTAAATATACACAAATCCTGGCTAGGGATTATATTTTGAAAGACAGAACCAAATACAAGATATGTAGGAGCTATTGGGAATGAGAAGAACTTTAGATGATGATGTATTCATGCCCTTATATTAAAAAAAAATGTCTTAGAAAACAAAAATTTGGGGCCTTATTGGTATTTTCAAAGATAGTTTTGGTCTTTAGTCAAGCTATTAGGGAATTTTCTTCAGTGTATGGTATTTTCTCAAATAAAAGTCGTCAGGAGTTACTGATAGATGTTTACTGAATAGATACATTTCCATGGTTTCTCAGAATTCAGAATATGGAAATCACAGTATCAAAAAAAGTCCCCAATGCCATCAATTGTTTCTCCAAACAGTGGTTCCTGACTCTGAAAGGAGAAAGGACAATTTCTCAGCTTTTTAGAAAACTTCTTTTGATACCTTGTATACTTGGCAGATACAATTTTCAGAAAGCGTTGGGTGTTCTGGTGTGGAAAAAAGAAATTCAAGGGAAAACATAACACAGATAGTAAAGCCTCTTGCAAGTGTTCACACTTTGAGTCATGCTGTTTGTTCTAAGTGTCCACAACATGAAAGAAGTGAAGTCTTTGAAGGAAAATAGACCTATAAGTCTGAAAAGCCTATCATTTGCTTTAATACCATTCTCAATCTATACATTTTGTACTTTACAAAGTTTCTTAAGCTGTTCAGTATTAATTCTTGTTTTAATATAAGGAGCATTATTAAATTCAAAAAACACAGGAGTGAGTGCCGAATTGGTACACGTGAGCGGCAGCATGGCGGCTCATCGCTCTGGCCCGCTTAAGCAGCAGAATAAAGCTCATGAAGGCGGGCGGCATCGGGGTCGGGGATCCGCGCAGCGGGACGGCAAGGGTAAGAAGGTAGGGTTGGAGGAAGAAGGGATGTTTAGTCGATATTAACTGCTTTTCTTTGTGCCCAGGATGAGCTCCTACCTACTCCGGTCTGGACCCCGCGCAAAGGCTCTGAGGAGAGCAGAGAGGGATCTCCTTTCTTGACCTACTAGTGCCCTGCGCAAGAGCCCTTTCTGGTCTCCCTCCAGGCCGTCTAGCACTGAAAACCCTAAGCAAGAAGGTGAGAAAAGATCTCAGCAAAGTGGACCAGAGGCATCGCGCCAGTCAGCTCCGAAAGCAGAAGAAGGAGGCGGTTTTGGCAGAAAAGAGACAGCTCGGCAGCAAGGATGGCCCTCCTCATCAGATACTGGTGGTTCCCCTGCACAACAGGATTTCCCTGCCAGAGGTCTTTCGACTGCTTCAGGATAGGGACACTGGAACAGTACACTTGAATGAATGGGGAAGCACCCATAGCTTTATGCTGTTATGCCCCCGCTTGAAACATCGGTGGTTTTTTACATCTGCAAGGCCAGGGGATCTGCACACTGTGTTAGACATGGCTAAAGTGGCTGATACCATCCTGTTCCTCCTTGATCCACTAGAAGGCTGGGATAGCACTGGGGATTACTGCCTTTCCTGCCTCTTTGCTCAGGGCCTTCCCACTTATACATTAGCTGTCCAGGGGGTTTCGGGCTTCCCACTGAAGAAACAAACAGATGTCAGGAAGAAGCTAAGTAAAGCAGTGGAGAAGCGCTTTCCTGATGACAAACTCCTCCTGTTAGGCACTCAACAGGAGGCAGGGATGCTGCTCAGGCAGTTGGCTAACCAAAAGCAACGGCATCTTGCCTTTCGAGATCGGCACGCCTACCTATTTGCTCATGCTGCTGACTTTGTGCCTAGTGAAGAGAATAACTTGGTGGGCACCTTGAAGATCTCAGGCTATGTTCGTGGGCAGGCTCTGAACGTAAATAGCTTGCTGCATATCATTGGACATGGTGATTTCCAGATGAAACAGATAGATGCCCCTATGGACCCTTTCCCTTTAAACCCTAGAGTAATCAAACCCCCAAAGGACCCAGGCATGGCAATGGAGATTTGTGCTACAGATGCTGTAGCTGATATGGAGGAAGACCTGAAGGTCCTAATGAAGGCAGACCCTGACAGACAAGAATCTTTGCAAACAGAGGTTATCCCAGATCCAATGGAGGGGGAACAGACCTGGCCCACGGAGGAGGAGCTGAGTGAAGCAAATGACTTATTGAAGGAAAGTTCCAAGGTAGTAAAGAAGGTTCCCAAAGGAACATCCAGTTATCAAGCTGAATGGATTTTGGATGAGGATGGCGAAAGTGGTGGGGAAGGAGATGAGTATGATGATATAGAACATGAGGATTTTATGGAAGAGGAATCTCAGGATGAGGGTAGTGAGAAGGAAGAAGAGGAGGAATGTGAAACTGTGACTATAGGAGAGTCCGTGCGTGATGATCTGTATGATGAGAAAGTGGATGAAGAGGCTGAGGGAAAAATGCTGGAGAAATATAAACAAGAAAGACTGGAAGAGATGTTTCCAGATGAAGTAGATACGCCCCGTGACGTGGCTGCTAGAATTCGATTTCAGAAATACAGAGGCCTCAAGAGCTTCCGGACATCTCCATGGGATCCTAAGGAAAACCTCCCTCAAGATTATGCTTGGATCTTTCAGTTTCAGAACTTTATTAATACTAGGAGACGCATCTTTAAAGAGATTGAAGAAAAAGAGTTTGAAGGAGCTGAGGTTGGCTGGTATGTCACACTTCATGTCTCTGAAGTCCCTGTCTCAGTGGTTGAGCACTTCAAGCGAGGTGCACCCTTGATTGCATTTTCTTTACTACCTCATGAACAGAAGATGTCAGTACTTAATATGGTGGTGAGCCGGCACCCTGGCAACACTGAACCTGTGAAAGCTAAAGAGCAGCTGATCTTGCACTGTGGATTCAGGCGCTTCCGAGCCTCACCTTTATTCTCTCAGCACACTGCAGCGGATAAACATAAATTTCAGAGATTCCTGACTGCTGACTTGGCCCTGGTGGTGACAGTATATGCCCCTATCACTTTTCCTCCTGCATCTGTGATGCTTTTCAAACAGCACAGCAATGGAATGCACAGCCTCATTGCCACAGGCCATCTGTTGTCAGTGGATCCAGACAGAATGGTCATCAAGAGAGTTGTTCTGAGTGGTCATCCTTTCAAAATTTTTACTAAGATGGCAGTGGTGCGTTACATGTTCTTCAACAGAGAGGATGTGCTGTGGTTTAAGCCAGTGGAACTTAGAACAAAGTGGGGCCGTAGGGGACACATCAAGGAGCCTTTAGGTACTCATGGCCACATGAAGTGCAGTTTTGATGGGAAGCTAAAATCTCAGGACACAGTACTGATGAACCTCTATAAAAGAGTTTTCCCCAAATGGACTTATGATCCATATGTACCAGAACCAGTACCTTGGGTGAAAAGTGAGATTTCTTCAACAGTGCCTGAAATGGACATGGAATAATGGATTCAGTGGGATTCTGTCTCATTGCTACTAGTTAGCACTCTAGGGTTGGGAGCCTGTAGGTTGTGATTGGGCAGTTTATGTTTTCTACTTAAGCCTACTTAAGGTCTCCTGCTCCTTTTAGCAGAAGACTTTTCTGGGCCTTGACAAGGTATCTCAGTTAAGTATGGATGTTTTTCTATTGCAACTTAGTCCAAAAAACTATTAAAACTTACTGAAATATAAAAAAAAAAAAAAACACAGGAGTTTAAAGGGGACTCCCAATCATTTTGCCCTAAGAATGAATGAATTTAATCAGCAATTTTTGTTCCTAGTTGTCACTGTGATATGCTTGAGAGTGAGCTGAGGAAATATGATTTAAGATATTGGTAATAGACTCACTGGGTAGTCAGAGGGGAGTCAGCAGAAGTCAGTTTGGGCAGAGGGAGAAAAGAATAAAATAAGTTATTTTCTTAGACCGATGAGACTGTCTCCCTTCTGCATTGTGAGCCCTGGAAGGCAAGGTCACAGTCTCCATCTCGGCATCCACCACACAGAGGTCAGCACAGTGCGTCCCTGTGTGTAGGAAACAGTCATTGGATGTAGAATGTAGAAGAGGCCCCGAGAGATACTGTGCCTATTTTAATCCTAAAATTGGTCCCAAATTACAGAGACCCAGACCAGTGGATGCCTGTGCTGCTCTTTCCATGGCTCCTTCAAACAGTCCGGAACTTCCTTGAGGCCAAGTAAAGGCAACATTTCATTTCATGAAAAAGAAAGGCATTGATGGGTAGGATATCTAGTTGAGCAAAATGATCCTGGCGAAATGACTATTAGATGACATGATGACATGGAATTGACCTTGATGAAGGTGATTTTGGTTTTCATTGTGGAGATAACAGTCTAACTGGAGTAGTTTCCCAAGGTAATGATGGGAAAGGATGTGGATTCAGGGATTGTAGGCTCTCTTTTGCCGAGTCGTGATAAAAGGCGAACTGGACACGTGGAGAAGCAAGAGACTCATCTGAGTTCAAGGGAGGTTCTTTTATTATTATTTTAAAAGATGAGAGCATCTTTGTACGATCAAGGGAAATAATCCACAGAAAGGGACATTTATGATGTGAGAGAGGATGGAAAATTGCCACAGTGATATCTTTGAGCAGATGAGAGGGGATTGAATTCAGGACACAAGTGAGGCGGGATGGGGGTGGGTGGGAATTGTGCTTAGATACATGCAAACAGATCAAAACAGTGATCTTTAAGAAAAGAGGGGACTGATCTAGTGACCCATAGATTGCTGTCACGATGACAGGGAGCTAACGAGGCTGGCTAATGGCAAGAGCTTCAAAGAACCAGATTCATTTCATGAGTGAGGAGGGATGACGGTCTAGAAACCACAATGAGGAGCTGGAAACACCTACTTCACGACCCAGACCACCTGTGCAAGGGGTTCGAAAGAACAGGCTGAAGGGGACGTTCAGTCCTCCACAGTCGGCCGGTTCCAGCCAGAGGAGAAGGTGAAGAGATTGTTCCAAGAAGAGGTTGAAATAGAGAAGAGCTTGCTGATGACCTTGAGTTCTAGAAGGCACGGTGGGAGGATCTGGGCTATAGGGGAGCGTGAGTGTTCAGAGCTGTGCAAAGCTAAGTGGGGTGAGTTTCCAGTTAATAAAGGACGATGTGTGACTCAGTGATGGATGTGTATACGATGAAGCACACATAGGAGTGTTGTGCAAATTGGGGTAGGGAGGCTGTGCATACTGGGGACAGGCAGGAGACTTCTCCAAAAGCAAGCAGGGCCCCGGGTGCCTCCAGCCCCATCACTCTGATCGCGGGACAGAGGCTGGTGGATGGCCCACGGTGTGCACAATCCTGGGGACATTCCCTGGCGCGTTTGCGGAACAGGGCTATGTCATGTGGTCCTGCCTCTTCGCCCGCTGCACACCTCCGGGGGAAGCCGTTTCCATCTGTTCCACGTGAATGGTGCCCTGTGGCAGCTCTTTCCGCAGAGACCAGTGGCACCAGGAGCACGAGGGGCTCATCAGTATTTCTCATTTAACTGATGCGGAAACTGAGGAACAGAGAAGTTCAGTGACTTTCCCAATTTCATGCTGCTATTGTTAAGGGAATCAGATTTTTTTTCGAAAATTAAAAGTTTATTTTTTAATACAATTTTCAAAGGTTACTTTCCATTTACAATTATTGTAATAATTGTATTATAATATTGGCTATATTCCCTGTGTGGTACAATACATCCTTGAGCCTATCTTATAGCCAATAGTTTGTACCTCCCACTCTCCGTCCCTATATTGCCCCTCCCCCCTTCCCTCTCCCCACTGGTAGCCACTAGTTTGTTCTCTATATCTGTGAGTCTGCTGCTTTTTTGTTATATTCACTAGTTTGTTGTATTTTTTTAGATTCCACATATAAGTCCTATCGTACAGTATTTGTCTTTCTCTGACTTATTTCACTTAGCTTAATGCCCTCCAAGTCCATCCATGTTGCTGAAAATAGCAAACTTTTGTTCTTTTTTAATGGCTGAGTTGTATTCCATTGTATATAGGCACCACACCTTTATCCATTCATCTGTCAATGGACATTTAGGTTGTTTCCATGTCTTGGCTATCATAAATAATGCTGTTATGAACATTGGGGTGCCTGTATTTTTTAGAATTAGTGGGATTTGGGGGAATATATACCCAGGGGTGGAATTGCTGGGTCCTATTGTAGTTCTATTTTTAATGTTTTGAGAAACCTCCATACTGTTTTCCACAGTGGCTGCACCAATGTACATTCATGGAACCAGGTTTGGTTCCGGCATTTGCATGCGCTCTTAATCTTTTTTTTTTTTTAACATCTTTATTGGAATATAATTGCTTTACAATGGTGTGTTAGTTTCTGCTTTATAACAAAGTGAATCAGTTATACATACACATATATCCCCATATCTCCTCCCTCTTGTGTCTCCCTCCCTCCCACCCTCCCTATCCCACCCCTCTAGGTGGTCACAAAGCACCGAGCTGATCTCCCTGTGCTACGCGGCTGCTTCCCACTAGCTATCTATTTTACGTTTGGTAGCGCTCTTAATCTTAATGCTGCTTCTTGAAAGCCAAGATTCTTTTGTCCCCCCGAGGCTACTGTTAACAGCTAAAGGAAAGCCAAACAAACATTGAAATGCACTTGAAGGGAAGAGAGTCAATCTATTTAAGAGAAAACTTGAAAAACCAGAGCTGTCTTTAGTGATACAGGCTTGCCTCAATTTTCTGGTGGTCTCTTGCTTTCTGTTTTTATTTAAGAGTGAGCAGCAAAGGAGATTAGTGAGCATGGTTAAAGCAGGATTTCATTTAGGGTTATTGGGCTGAGACCTGGTCATTTTGTTAGAGGCACCCTGAAATATCAGGTCTTTTATCTTTTGCTAGGCCGTTTCTCTTGGGAAGATCCTCTCTTGTGCCTGAGGATATAAATATGGCCACCGGTTTCCTGAGACCAAGCAAGGGAAGTGGACTGGGGAAGTCTCTTTCCAGTGTTTGGGTTTTTAATGAAAGCTTTTGTTTTCTGCCCCTTGCTAAAACCTTCCCCTGTGCCTGGAACTCCCAAGCCCAGAGCCTCCAGCTCATAATTGTATTCGAGACCTGTTTTGAAGCCCTTCAAATCCTCCCCATCTACTTTGTTCCCATCACTGCTGTGGTGACAAATCCCATGCAGGGGTGACCAGCCCCACGCAGGTTCACCCTGACAGCACCTGGCCAGCAACTCTTGATTCTGCCCCTGAGCTTCCTGGGTGCCTTGGAGGGGAAACTCAGTAGGTGTCACAGGTGTGCAACCTGGAGGGACAGGGAAGTTGATGCCACCAGTCACAGTAGGTGGAGGTGATGGAGATGTATTCTCCCCACCCCTTTCCCAGGGCAGGGGGTTCTGTGAACCAATTCACAAGCGTCCTCAGAAATCCTGGTGAGCTGGAACAACTGGTCACCCACGCGCTGGTCCACAGAACAAGGCACCTGCTCATGACTCTCCCTCCTTCTGTCCTTCACTCCCGCTTCCTGGGATCAGATTCCTAAATAAAGTATTCCCAAGCAAGCCTGTCTCAGCTCTGCCTTTGGGGTACGTGTATGGAGAGGTCTGCCTTTGTGTCTTTGTGTGGGTGTTGAAGGGTGAGCTGGCCGAGTGAAGGGACAGAGGGACTTGAAGTCCTTCACAAATGTCCCCCAGCCCCTCTCTCAGCCCCACTTTCAGTGGCATCTGGAGCGTTCACCTCCTGGGGCTTTCCCACAGTTCAGTGGTGTCGATCGCCTTGCGTTTTGTTGCTTTCTTTCTCTGCAGATTAGGTTTCAGCTTTTCCCATTCACATATTATTTACCACCTCAGCATCTGCTTTGCCTCTTCCAGCACTCTATTGGCATCTCTCATCTGGGATCAGTTCCTCAATGGGTCTCCGCGTCCTTGTAGGTTTGTAATATAACGTCACGCGTTTGCTTTCTTTTTAGTGGGGCTTCCAGAGGGATCGTAGGGAGAGAAAACACACATGTTCCGTGCCCCGCTCACAGGCGAGCTGGTATTTTCCCTTTATGTCACCTAGCGTGACATAAAGAGCACAGACCCTGTGCTCTAGCTCTGCGTCACTGGTGATTAATGATGAGATTTGGAGTAAGACATGGAATACCTCGGAGCCCCAGTTTCCTCATCTGTGAAATCTGCTGTGTGAATTGATCTCTGAGACCCCTCTGGCTCTAAGTGCTCCACCTTTGGCCCTTGGAGAATCCCAGAAACTCCTAGCGCTCAGTGTCTCAGGGCAGAATTGGATTAATCTTCTGGCTTAGGGAACCATGTTCTGTACTTGCCTCCCCAGGAAATGCCCGGATTGATGAGTTTTCGTCTTCTCAGGGGCCTGGAGTCAGCTTGTATTAACTCTGCAGAATGTTTCACATGCCCTGTGTGTCGCTCTCGAGAATTCACTTGCTATTTGCTCCCCTTTGGAGCCTTTAGAAAGCTTTGTAGGACATTGGCATACAATTATATGGGAGTTCCTGGCCTTGTATTCATGTTTTTCTCCCTTTTTCTAGTATTACCTATACCTTCTGGAATAGATTTGGATAGAGGGGCCAAAACATGGACTCTAAACCCATGGCCTATTTATGTGTGTGTGTGTGTGTGTGTACTGGGATACACACACACACACACACACACACACACACACAGAGCGATGTGAATATTTTCATTGTCTTAAAGCCCTCCCTTCTCCCAGGTCAGTGAAGCGTATGTGTGGTAGGGGTGTAGCTTCTCTCTAACTTATCTGTTCAGATCCATCTTTATTATTCCCATCTCCCTGTCCTTTCTCTACAAATGGTTTGACAGCCACTGGGTGTCAGGCTCTGGAAACCGTTTTTGAGATTGTCTAACGAGCACGAGCTGTCACAGAACGAGAAGCACTTGGCTGTGTCAAACCTAGAATAGCACCATCTCCATCAGAACTGAATATCTCCTTTTCAACCTTCAGATGCAGCTCACATATCACTTCCTTTGCAAGGATCCTCTTAATTGTCCCAGACAAGGTTAGACACTCCCTCCTTTGTTTGCTATTAGATTACCTTGTAATTCTATTGCAATATATGCATGTTTCCATTAGAATAAATACCACCTTGAATTATAATTGTACATGAGAAACAAGGTATTAAAATGAGATGCTTGTCAGTTTTGGCTGAGGCCCCAAAGCCTGGGAGCACAGAAAGCATCACGGCATTTTCAAGAGAGGAGCTAGTTGACTTATGTAGGAATTGCTTGGGGAAAGAGCTGAAGCTGGTTAGTCAATGTTAGTGAGTCTTCAACCTCCAGCCCTCTCAAAAGATGAGCTTGAAGACGAGGAGGCAAACAGTCCCTTTGGGGAGGGTTTTCCGAGTGCTCGGCATTTCTCCTCCACTCTGCCCCTTCACCACCCCTACGGGGATGGGGGACAGGGTGTTTTAGTCCAGAAAACCAGAAGGAGGCTCCAGAAGTTTCCATGGAATGTGCAGAACATACAGCCTAGTGTCTGATATCCCTCAGATGCTTAAAGGCAGGAGGATGTGGCTGGAGCTCCCTGATGGGAGGCAAAGCTACACATTTCCCGAACATTCCACATTGTCTTAAAACCGATGCATGCCAAGGGGACCACTAGGAGGGGAGGGGGACCCCAGGGAGAAGGGAGGCTATAGAAGCTCAGGGGCAGGGGGAGAATTGCAAGGGGCCAACTGGAGGAGAGGTGTCGCTCAGCTGAACACAGAGGGCAGGTGCACCTCCCAGAGGAAGAGTCTTGAGGAAGGAGCAAAACACAGGCAGACACAGACACACAGATACACACACAGACACACACACAGATATACAGAGACACACACAGATACACATACACACACATACACACACACACACAGACACACACAAAGACACACACACAGACACACACACAGATATACAGAGACACACACAGATACACACACAAAGATACACACACAGACACACACACAGATACACATACACAGATACACACAGACACATACACACAGATATACAGAGACACACACACAGAGACACACACAAAGACACACACACAGATACATACACAGACACACACACAAATACACACACAGCACATACACACAGATATACAGACACACACACAGACACACACACAGACACACACACAGATATACAGAGACACACACAGACACACATACACAGACACATACACACAGATATACACAGACACACACACACAAAGACACACACACAGACACACACGAAGACACACACACACAGAGATATACACACAGACACACACACAGATACACACACAGACACATACACACAGATACACAGACACACACACACAGATACACAGACACACACACACAGATACAAAGACACACACAGACACATACACACAGATATACAGACACACACACAGACACACACAAAGACACACACAGACACACACACAGATACACACACAGACACATACACACAGATATACACAGACACACACACAGATACACACACACACAGAGGTGTTTTTTCGTTGTTCACACAAGCCAGCGGTACCAATGCCAAATCCTCCAGAGCACCTGCCTTGTGAATGTAAAATCACCTTTGCTTCTGTAGCTCCTCCCCCTACATCTAATCCTGGAAGGGTCAGAAATAGGAGCTCGTGGGTTGGGGATGAACTGGTATGAAGAAACAACAACAGCTGACTGTCCTTTCCTCTGTGGTGTCTCTGACACTGCAGTAAACACCCCTCAGCTCTGCCGGCTCCTTCTCACAGGCTCCACCCTGACTGCCTCCTTCTCTCCCTACCGTGATCACCCCCAATCTTCTGAACTCAGCCCAAACGCACATCTAAGATAAACCTTTCCCTGAAAGGTTTCTACCTCTGGGATTCCTCACGGATGGTGAGCCCCAGCACGTCTAGGAGTGGGACACAAGGCACAGAGGTCCCCATAGCACATCGGGCAGAAGAAGGGGATGCTTCCCCACGGTAGACTAGGGTGTTAGGCCGGGCATCAGGGTCTACCAGGTGGATAGGGCATACGGTCCAAATTGCATGACCGGCTCCGTTTGATTCCGACTGTAGTTAGTAGCAGAATGCCCTGTGAGGGTTTCAGAGCTTGGGTCCGGATCAGGCAATCTGGGAATGAGGAGTCTTTGGTGAGGCTGTCTGCTGGGTGCTGCTATCACACCGATGGTCCCGCCGCATAGTGGCTGCTACAGCCTGGGATTCAGAAGCAGAGTCTGGGGCCTGAGGAAAGAGTCCCATGCACTGGAATGTGACGTGTATTTATTCATCCATATAGTTGAGTTTGACTTTCACAAAATTCAGTGTGGCAGATGTGACTCTAGACTGGTATTTTCAAACATTTGCGGGCATAGGTCATCACTAGGAGAGCTGATTAAAATGTACATCTTCCCATCGTCAGGTAGGATAATCCTTACCTGTTCCTCCTTTCGGAGGACAGAATAGAACATGATGATTGGAGCTCGCATGATTCGTGATTAACGGCTGTGCGTAATCAGGCCTTGCAAAATGTACATCTTCCTGGGGGTTGCCCTCAGTAATTAGAGAGTTTGGGGTGGGCCCTGGCAATAGGCATAGAAGCAAGTTTCCGGGCGATCGGGTGATACCGCACATGGTCCCCAGACCACCAAGCATGTGACTGAACTCTGATCAATTTCCATTTTTACTAAAAGACCAACACAGGCTTTGTCTTTTCTGTGTTTCTCCCTCCAAGTGTTACGTAGTTAAAGCCGAGGCTGTGAGTGAGCAATTCAAGAGGGGCTGGGGGACCAAGGTTACAATTAGATTTTCCTGCAGTAGTGTGACAACAGATTATTTCAGCCCTTGAAGAGGCAGGTGGGCACGCATTCTAACAATGGGCAGAATGGTCTATGAGTCACCCTCCCATCTTACTGAATGTTTGCCCACACGGAAGATTTGCTCCATCACTCGGTATGAAATTGGGCTTCCTACTTGCAGCTGCCTGGTGAGTAATTTATAGGACAGAGAGGATGAAGAGAGTAATTAGGTTTTGGTTTTTGTTTTTGCTGGGTGATTCAAATGCCGTTGTTCCCTTGTCATTCCTGATTTCTGAAAAGTCCACTGCTCTCCCACATTCACATGTAGAAGCCAGAGGATGTTTACAGTTTCTCTGCAAAGCAATTTCTTTGAGAGCTGTTTTTCTTTCTGCACACTGCATGATTAAAAATAGAAACCATGAGCCCCAGAGGGAGTTGGGAGTAGGTCCTCTGGGTGCTTTCAGCTTAGGTGGTTTAAGAAAAAAATATTCCTTCTTTATTTTTGGTAGAGGAGGTAGTATTTCCAACAGGTGGAGCTGGGGGGAAAAAACCCTGTTGCGACTATGTTTCTTAGTGGTACAAATTACTCTTAGGACACTGTTTGAATGGATGAGTTGAATTTCAAATTTGCATGCAAAGGAGATGCTCTCTAGGAGATGCTAATGTGGTTTGTGTTGTGATTTTCAAGGATAGTTTCTAGATGACCTATAATGTGTTTTCCTTTCCCTTGTAGATAACAATCCTTATTATCTGCAGTCTCAAGAAGAGAACAAAGCAGACGAGGCCGTTAGGGGATTGAAATTATGCATTTAACTTCATGAACATTGTGTCTAAGTGGTCTCATTCATTCAATATATATTTATAAGTAGCTCTATGCCAGATACTGCTCTCAGCACTGGGGATGCATCAGTGAACAAAACAGTCCAAATTTCTGCACTTAACGCAGCTTACTTTCTGATGAGGTTATAATTTGACTCCCTGGCCCTTACAATACGGATTTTGGCATGACTTTGGACAAGCTGATAAAGCTCTCTGAATGTGAATTTCCTCATCTGTCAAATGTGTTCATTGTGCTATTTGTGCTTCCCCAGTTTTCCTGGTCCTGAGAGTCACCAGGACTACTTGATAAGCATAAGCCCCTCCCACAGGGACTCGGATTCAGTATGTCTGGACCAGGCTTGTCCAGTAGAATGTCACATGAGCCACTCATGTCATTTCTAGTGTTCTCGCAGCCACATCTTTAAAAAAAAGTATAAAGAAATAAGTGAAATTAATTCTAATATCTTTTAAAAAATATACATATATTTATTTATTTATTTTTGGCTGCGTTGGGTCTTCGTTGCTGCGCACGGGCTTTCTCTAGTTGAGGCGAGAGGGGGCTACTCTTCGTTGAGGTGCGCGGGCTTCTCATTGCGGTGGCTTCTCTTGTTGCAGAGCACGGGCTCTGTAGGCGCGCGGGCTTCAGTAGTTGTGGCGCACGGGCTTAGTTCCTCCGCGGCCTTTGGGATGTTCCCAGACCAGGGCTCGAACCCGTGTCCCCTGCATTGGCAGGCAGATTCTTAACCATTGCGCCACCAGGGAGGTCCATATCTTTTATTTAATCCCATAAATTCAAAATTCTATCATTTCAAGATGTAGTCAATAGAAAATAGTAATGAGATATTTTATATTCTTTCTTTGTACGAAGCCTGCAAAATCTAGTGTGTATTTTATACTTACAACACAACTCATTTCGGATTTGCCACCTTACAAGTGCTCACTCATCACCTGTGGCTGCTGGCCACCATCTTGGACAGCACTGGTCCCCACAGAGCCTTGGAATCTGTACGTTGAACAGGTGGTTCAGATGATTCTTACGTCTGAGCAAGTGTGGAAGAGATCAGATGATCTCCCCAAGGGAGCTCCCAATTCTCACTTTCTATTAGAATTTCGAGGTGGGGGGGGGCACACCAAAGCATCTATCACTCAGTTGGCAATTACCACATATTCTTATTTTCAGAACATCAGTTTCATAACTTATTTGATCTCCTCTGTTTTCTCTCCCTCCCATCCTCTATGTGGTTAAACTGAGAGTCAAGGCTTCTTACGAATAATGACATAACAGTGCTGGAGACGATTCAAAGAAGAAAACTTCACATGATCAAAGGGATAAGGAGGCTGTCTTATGACGATAACCTAAAAAGAACAAAGCGCTTCAAGCTAGAAAAAGAAGGTGGAAAAGTCAGGGTGATCAAAGTTTGTAAAGTCGTGAAGTAAATGGAAGGCTGAACAGGAATGTTTTGAAATTCAAAACTTAGCAGAAGAATGGAGCCTATTGGATAGCTTGAAATCATTAGCCTTAAGACAAATGATAAGAAAACAATAATAATTCTTTAGGCAGCAGATACAGAATTTAGAGAACCCATTCCCTCTAGGATAGCAAAGGATATAATGCAAAGAGATTCAGGCAATGTTTCGGTTTAAGCCACAACCTCTTACAATATCCTAAAACATTCCCTATCTCCCTAGTAAATAGTTGGTTTTATGTGTGGGGGAGGTGGGCTTCAGGTCCTACTACTCCGCCATCTTGATTGCCTCCCCAGTCGTTGGTTTTAGATAGAATACTTTCCATCTGTCCATCCATCCACCCACCTGTACAGCTGTTCATTAAACTTTGTAAGGGTCTACTCTGTGAAATAGGTTTTGTTAGAGGTTTTCATATGCAGGACTTCATTGAATACACATAACAATCCTGCAAAGTAGATACTATTATATCTTATTTCACAGATGGAGTTATAGGCTCAGAGAGGTTCAGTGACTTGTCCAAATTCATTTGGCTGATAAGTCGTGTTAGTGCTTGGTTTAAAAACTCCAAGCCTTAAACAAAGTCCAGTGGTCCTTACAAAGAACAGCATGTGAGGCCAGATGTCTACTAGTTGACCCAGAGCATTCTTATGAGCAAATGGGGAAGGTTCTTCTCGCTCAGAAGATCTATCACCAAGGCTGAGTTCAGCATGCCTGCCAGGACCTCACAAGACCAAAGCCAGCATCCCCTGCACCCCATCAGGGTTGTGGAAACCCTCTTCTGAGTTGCGATCACGTGGTTACAGATGTGTTCAATCAGTTTCGTTTGTTGAGCTTTCTTGGGGCAACACAGCGTGACAAACTTCAGGAGGTATAAACCTTGTTAGAATCACAATAGTACACAATCATCAAAACTAGGGGAAACCATTAAGATCATCTTTTCCAATCTTCTCGTTCACAGTAATGGCCCAGCTGCTATGCGTGTGTGGCCTTGGCCAGCGCTGGGATTAGAATTGACAGCCTGACTCTCTGGCCAAAGCTCTTTCCAGGCTGGTAAGCTTTGCAAACAATGCCCTTTCACTGCTATCCAGTAGGCAAAGTAACTCAGAATTTGACATTTCATTTCTTGACATTTGATGGAAAGGCCTGAAATATGTCACATCAGACTGAAAAATCACTGGGCCTAATAACATGCAAAAATGATTTACAGCTTGTAATTGAAGATTTAGCGTTGGCAAAAGTTGTTCTGGGTGACTTCAGAGGAGAGGCTTAAATTTCCCCCATTTGTTTTCTCTGTATCCTACTCTAGAGTTCTTGGCACATGCTATTTTCTCCATCCGAAATAACTGTTTGTTGCAGGGCCCAGCAGTAAGGGCAGGTAAGAATCACGGGGTTGGAGATACACGAACTGGTAGTCAATAGTCATGAATCACGAATCACATATTGCACTCATTTAGAACACAACACAGGCCAGTCATGTAGGGAAAGGGGGTAACGAAGGGTTGGGTCCTCCCACAAAGAACCTTCAAGTCACTCCGCTTAGCATCTCTTTTTAAGGCGTCACGGTTACCCCAGGGGAAGGGATCTTGGCTCTATCTGTTGCTCCTGTTCTAGTGACATGCATGGCCCATCAAACGTCTCATCTAAAGCAGTAGTCTTAGTTCATCACTTGAAGACTCTCGCAGTCCTGCAGCGGACATTTCAAAACAACTAGTATGGAAGTTCCCATTGGCCACTGTGACTCCATGTTGAACTACTTAACATGTCTTGACAGTGCTTAAATCCTGTAAGTTTCACAGAAGATGAATAGGAAACCTAACACGAAAGAAATCACACCATAACAATACCCCATGTGTATTAGATAGACTAGAATAGGCTAAGCTGTTGTAGCAAATAAAGCCTAGCATCTCAACCCTGGGATGTGTAAAGACCCTGTTTCTCACTCACAGCACAGTCTGATGTGGGCTGAGCGGATCTCCTGCATGGGTCCCCTGAGCGAGCTCCCCTGCACCGTTCTGCTTTGTGCCTCTCACAGACCTGGGTCCTCTCCTTGGCAGTGACTCTGGGATCTGAATTGTTTTCATAATGCAGCTACACCATCTTAGACTCTTTCCCTCCAGGCAAGTGGAGAGAGAGAGATGGAGGGAGGGAGAAAGGGAGGAGGAGAGAGAGAGCGAGCGAGTGAGCCTAGAGAAGACACACGTGCTTGTATTTGCCTCAGACAAGAAGGGGTCTGGGAACGAAGAGGATCGTGTGGACACTTGGTCAGGAGCAACAGGCTCTACCATGCCAGATCTGGGTTTCGTCCCCCTGCCCCTGCCACACGTCAAGAAGCCTTTCTTCCCTAAGCACTGAACCCAGCAAGATTGGTTCCGGCTATTGACAGGCTCTTGGCTCACCGACGGGACTGGAAGCTCTTTCAGGGGAGGGAGCTCCTAACGACCTTCATCACGTGCTCTCAGGGATCGCGCTCATTTGCTCCGGCAGGTGGTTGATTTGGGAGGAGTGTGACTCCGAGACAGATGGCCTGTGGCTCACTCCGAATGCCAGGTGGGGGGCGGGCGGTGAGAAGGGCAACGCTGACTGTCCCTGGGGCCTGGGGGGAGGAGGGGGCGTGTCTCTGAGTAGAGGAGCCACACTGGCTTCCTTTCCTCATTCAGGAAAAACTTTCACTCTGTCCTGTAACTCGTTCCCTCCGCAACATTTACCGAGTGGGTATATGCCCACATCCTACTCATTAGCAATGAGCCATTAAGATGGCTTGTCTTCAGCATTTATTGTTTGTAGATTTTTTGATGATGGCCATTCTGACTGGTGTGAGATGATAAATGCTGGCGAGGGTGTGGAGAAAAGGGAACCCTCTTGCACTGCTGGTGGGAATGTAAATTGATACAGCCACTATGGAGAACAGTATGGAGGTTCCTGAAAAAACTAAAAATAGAACTACCATACGACCCAGCAATCCCACTACTGGGCATATACCCTGAGAAAACCATAATTCAAAAAGAGTCATGTACCAAAATGTTCATTGCAGCTCTATTTACAATAGCCAGGACATGGAAGCAACCTAAGTGTCCATCATCGGATGAATGGATAAAGAAGATGTGGCACATTTATACAATGGAATGTTACTCAGCCATAAAAAGGAACGAAACTGAGGTATTTGTAGTGAGGTGGATGGACCTAGAGACTGTCATGCAGAGTGAAGGAAGTCAGAAAGACAAAAACAAATACCATATGCTAACACATATATATGGAATCTAAAAAAAAAAAAAAAGGTCATAAAGAACCTAGGGTCAAGGCGGGAATAAAGATGCAGACCTACTAGAGAATGGACTTGAGGATATGGGGAGGGGGAAGGGTAAGCTGGGACAAAGTGAGAGAGTGGCATGGACATATATATACTACCAAACGTAAAATAGCTAGCTAGTGGGAAGCAGCCGCATAGCACAGGGAGATCAGCTCGGTGCTTTGTGACCACCTAGAGGGGTGGGATAGGGAGGGTGGGAGGGAGGGAGATGCAAGAGGGAAGAGAGATGGGGACATATGTATATGTATAACTGATTCACTTTGTTATAAAGCAGAAACTAACACACCATTGTAAAGCAATTATACTCCAATAAAGATGTTAAAAAAAAAAAAAAGATGGCTTGTCTTCAAGGAGAGGTGAATTGGAGCCCTCCTTTTTATGGAGGGTCAAAAATGTGCAGACATGTTTTGGTGATTTTTCTTTTTGAATACGCTTCTTTTTTTAATTTATTTTTTTATCATTAACAAGAGTTCAATCTTTTTTTACATTTTTTTCTTTTGAAGCAAATCTTACACATGATAAATGCACAAGTCTTTTGTGTACATCTGTCGAGTTTTGACAAATGAATACATCTATATAATGTAAACCCTATCAAGAGATATAAAACATTACCATCATCTCGGTAAGTTCCCTCAGCCCTTTCCCAGTCAGTTACTGCCCTAATCCCAGATGCCAGGGGTGTTCTGTTTTTGTTTTTGTTTTTTTCTATTGTAGTTTCAAGACATTGATTTATACCAGTTAGTATCATTACTGAGTCCTCAAATAATTTTTCTTCGGTTGTTACTTGTTCTTCTTTTTAAAAGCATATTTTCCATGTTCTGGCCACAAGTTATTTGCATTCATCTCACAGGCCCACTTCCTCCCAGGATCTCCCAAAGTCTCATCTGTCCTGGGATTCGACTCATGATCTCACCATCTAATTAGGTCCAGGTGCAGACAAGCCCCTGAGTTTGGCTTGCCCAGCACAGCACCCTCAGCTCCCACCCTCTGCAGGAAAGAGACTTCCTTACAGAGTGTAAGCGCCCTGCAGACAGAAACTCATCTCCTTTTACCCCTCATGATGGTTAGCGCTAAATATTAAATGCTCTGGAGACGTCATCTTGCAGATTTTCTAATGTTTCAGAACAATCAAACCTCGACATCCCTCCCTTCTGTTCCCAAGTAGCGTAATTCCTTGCCGCGGTTGGCTTTCTGCCCTTGGAGCTCAGGAATTGCCTCAAGAACAGCAAGCAAGCCCCAGTGCTCGTGCCAGTGCAATGACCATCAGCAGTGGCAGGGAGGGGCTTTGCGGTGTAACGAGGGGGCACTGACACCGCATCACTTCCCAAATTCTCAAACTGCACGCTGCTCCTGGGATCCTCTTGTCAAGGCCTCCCTGCCTTTGGGATGTCAAACCAACTGCAAAATCAAAGAGACAGCCTTGCATCGAAGGCCCCCTGACACTCTGTTTACAGCCAAATCAACCTGCTCACGGTCATAACTGAGATACAGGGGGCCCAGGTGCAGCCTTCACCTGGCCCTCGATCTGCCTCATGACAGGACCAGAGATGCTGAGGAATAGAAGGAAACCTCTTCCCTCCAGTCTTCTGCCCCCACCCCCATGCCCACCCTGCGCGCACACTCCCATGAGAAAGGCTTTTCAGGAACAAAGGGCGATACATCATAGTAGTAGCTCATTTAATCTTTACAGCAACCCTATATGTTTCTTATCCTCAGATAAGACACTGCAACCAAGAGGGGTTCATGACTGGCTGGGGGTCCACAGCCCATGATAGGCAGAGCCAGGATTCAAACCTTAGTAGATTCCAGGATGTGTGCTATTCACCACCACCTCACTGTGAAAGTCAGGCAGTGTGTTCTGGGTACAACAACGACATAAACAGGTTTCTAATATAGGACTCATAATGCGACATATCCTACCTGTAGGTCAGGAATTTTATGTAGACTAATAAGAAAGCACTGAATGTGTGTACATTGATTTATAATTTATAATGATCGGCAGACATTCACTGGGTGCCTTCCAGGAGCAGACACTACACTAAGCATTTTACATATTGTGTCACTATTCTTCTTACCCTTGCAACACAGTTATTATAAGACTGGGAATTGAAGCACTGAGGAGTCAAATACCTTGCCTACATTTGCACAGCTGGGGTGTGACCCTGCTGCGGTACACGTGCTTCCCAGCTTTCCAGCTACAGCTCCTGACATCTCTTTAACCTGACTCTCCCTGTCACCTTTCCAGCCCTCTATGTAGTATTCCCAGCCCTCCATGAAGTCATCAGTTTGCTAAAAATAATTTCCGCGGTTGATGGGTTTTTAACGGAGCATGCTGCCGCTGGCCCCTCCCTAGAAGTCTGTGTCCAAGGGGGTGGGGGGCGGGCGTTCAGAACTCCCTCTGATCTTAGCAGGCTCCAGGGCTGAGGCTGTGCCCTCTCTGATTTCTGCCTTATCTTTTTTTTAATGAGGTCAAGGGCACCCACTGGGGCAAGGAAGGGGGCTATCTCTCCCAGTGGTGCCTGGAGCTCTCTGCTGTCACCCTTATTTCTTTTGCTTCTCACACAGCTGGTGTCAGAGGCAGAGACATCACTCACCCAGCTAGTCCTTGTAGGTCACGTCATTTCGAGCCGGATACCTCAGGTGGGTGAAGGAAAGATGAACCTCTGTATCTCCCAGATGTCACCTGCCCTTCAAAGCCCTCTTTCCATATCCGACAGGCAATTTCCTCACTGAGCTCTGCATGGTGGGCTCTTCCCAGGCAGAACCCGCAAACTTGACCCTTCAAAAACAGATGCCGGTGGCAAGAGGCATTTCCTGTATCTCAAACTGCATGAGAAGCTGGTCCCAGGGACCGCCCGAGCTTGGAGTCACCCAAGAGATGGTAGGAGGGGCCACCCACACGGAGCCTGGTGTGACCGGTGGAGCGGACACCAGCTTGGGAGTCCAGCTGAGTCACAAAATCGCCTCTGGGAGGAGTGCTTCTCCTCTGACGGCCTCGGTCTTCCCATCTGTGGTGTGGGGATAACTCCATCTCATCTCCCACATGAGCGTAAGGTCAGTGTTGGAACCTGGCCCGTGAAGCTGCAGTCAGAGCCCTTTTCTCTATCCTCCTCGCTACCCGTCTTCTCAGCCCAGTTCCTGGTCCCCCCCAACCCCCGCCCCGGCCAAGCCCCGTCTGCTTCCCTCTTTACAGCCACATCTGTCCCTGCCCCGCGTGCTGCTGGCTCACACTCACTGCGCTTCCCTGTCTGCACTGGCGGGCCTGATGCCTCAGCCACGACTTCTGCAAACTCGACCGCAGGGGACTTACCTTACGCTCACCTCTAAAGATGGGGAAAAGCAGAGGGCAAAGGTTACGCGCGCTTTTACTCTATTTTCCTGTGATTAATATTAGAGGTGGGACTTTGCTGTTAGTTGTCTACACATTAATAATTTTTATGTCTTCTTGTGTATTGACACTTTTTATTATGAACTGTCCCTCTTTGAACTCTAGCAATATTTCTTGTCTCTGAATCTATTTTCTATGATAGTGATACTGTCTTTCTAGCTCTTTCACAGTCACTGTTTGCATAGAACATCTTTTTTCATCCTTTCATGCTCAAGCTATTTGTGTCCTGGAATCTGAACTGTTTCACCTGTTGACAACATATAATTGGATTTGCTTTTTTTTAATGAAGTTTGAAAATCTGTCTTTTAATTAGAATGTATAGAACATTCACGTATAATGTAATTATTGAAGTGCTTGGGTTTCACTCATTTCGCTATTTGTTTTCTCCAGGTCTCATGTATTTTTGTTCTTCTGTTCTTTCTTTACTGCCTTTTTTGTGTTCAATTTTTGTAGTGTGTAATTTTTCTTCCTCTGTTCATTTTTACAAATATTTTAAACAGTTTCATTGAAGTAAAATTGGCATATAATAAACTGTGAATGTTTAAGGTTTATAATTTGGTGAGTTTTGACATGCACACACCCATGAAAGCACCAGCGTGCCCCTTTGTCTCCCCACCCATCCCCGCCCATCAACACAAAATCCCTGGCCTCATTTCTGTCAATGAGCATTGGTTTGTATAATCTAGAATTTTATATAAATGGAAGCCTACAGTGTATTAGTTTTATCTAAATTCACTCAGCATGATTATTTTTCAAAAATAATACATAAGTAAAACCAAAAATAAATAAGCATGATTATTTGATGATCCATCCAGGTTGCAGGGTATCAACAGTTTATTACTTTGAATGGCTGAGTACTATCGCGTGATAGAGAGATACTACTACAGATATAGATATATACTACATTTTGTTTATCTATTCACCTGTTTGTTTATCTATTCACCTGTTTGGACATTTGGGCTCTTTCCAGTTTTAGGCTATTATAAATACTGCTGCTATAAACATTCATGGCCAAGGTTTTGTGTGGATATATATTTTTATTTCTCTTGGAGATACAGCTGGTAGTGAAATTGCTGGCTTGTATTATAAGTATACTTTTCTAAGATATAGGATTTGAAAACATTTTGTCCCAGTCGAGGCTTGTCTTTTTGTTTATTTTAATGATGCCTTTTGAAGAACTGGAGTTTTGGGGGGAGGGATGGATTGGGAGTTTGAGATGAGCAGATGCAAACTATTATATATAGAATGGATAAACAACAAGGTCCTACAATATAGCACATGGAACTATATTCAATATCCTGTGATAAACCATAATGGAAAAGAATATGAAAAAGAATGTATATATAGGTATAACTGAATCACTTTGCTGTACAGTAGAAATTAACACATTGTAAATCAACTATATTTCATTAAAATAAATTTTTAAAAAAGATAAAAAAGAAGTTTTTTTAAAAAAAATTTTTCTTTATTTTTTTATTTTTATTATTTTTTAAACATCTGTATTGGAGTATAATTGCTTTACAATGGTGTGTTAGTTTCTGCTTTATAACAAAGTGAATCAGTTATACATATACATATGTTCCCATATCTCTTCCCTCTTGCATCTCCCTCCCTCCCACCCTCCCTATCCCACCCCTCTAGGTGGTCACAAAGCAGAGAGCTGATCTCCCTGTGCTATGCGGTTGCTTCCCACTAGCTATCTATTTTACATTTGGTACTGTATATATGTCCATGCCACTGTCTCACTTTGTCACATCTTACCCTTCCCCCTCCCCATAAAAAAGAAGTTTTTAATTTTGATGGAGTCCAATTAATCAAATCTTTCTCTTTTATTTATTCGCTCAGTTTTTAGTCATCGCATGCTATATCTTTTAAAATTCCTCTATTCTAAATTATTTGATTATCTTAGTTTTAATTCTCTGCGTTTTCACAAAGTCCTTTAACCAGTACACGGTTGTGCATTCTGTTTTCATCCACTGTGACCATTTGCTGTCCTCTATTGTCTCACCTGGGACCATGTGCACCTTAGATTTCATCTTGAATTCCTTGTGGTACTTAAGCAATACCCAGCACGCAGAAAGCCCTCAAAGAACAAGGGTTGAGTTATTTGGTGCATTGCTCATATGTGCTGTTTATGACCAGTCTAAGCTTTAGGGTTCACATTCTTCCTTCAGAAAGACAAATGGTGACATCTGAGATATGGGACCTCTCCAGTACAACTCAATGCCTTTTAATCAGCTGGAATCATGGTTTCATGCCTATCCATCCCTCCAAACTCAAAAGAAACTGCAGACATGTGCTTGCTGAGAATATGACACGTGCTTCTTGCTCTATAATCCTTTGATTTATATTAGATGTGGCCTCAAATGCACTTCTCCTCCCTCTGTTGGAGGAGATTGTTTCTTGCTAGCAAATGTTTTGCTTCTGCATGTTGTGCATGGAAAAGGCCTTTGCATCCCATGGAGATTTTGCGTTTTTACTCGGGTCAGTAGAGGGTACGGGATCCCACTGTGCCATCCAGGTTACAAAGCAGCAGGGTGAACAGCTGTGATCTTGAGACAAGCTTCACTCCCAGGTTTGTCCTGAGCAGCCCTGCCAGCCCACACCTGCGCTGACAGGTGTCACATGTCACATGTCTCTTATTTTCTCCTCTCAGCATCACTGTGAAGGCTGCATGAACAAAGGGCTAAGGTATGTGGAAGTGCCTGCTACAGGGCAGGTACATGGTGGAGGCTTGTTCCATTATTCCTGGTGTGCCTGAAACGATTCATACCTTTAAAAATATAACTGGTGTATTTCCAGGCACTGTGAGGGGCCAGGGAGAGGACAATTTCTATGAGGGTCTGTCCTGCACCTGTCAACATTCTGCCCGTTTCCAAGCGTCTTGTTTCTGGCGCACCTCCTCTGCCGCATCTCTGCATTTCAACAACTAATCTAAACATCGGTCAGTTGGAAGCAGCTTCACCGACACCAGGAACAGACCTAGAAGCACACAGGAAGCTGTGGTTGAGCTCCTTCTGGGGTCCGGTGCTGCCTGTTCGCTGGCAGTGGTGCTGAAGGGTGTGCCAGAAGGGAGAGGAAGGACGAGCTCCCGGGGCAGAGGCCCCCGCCGTAAAAACCACTACGCTTTGTCCCGCAGACACTCCCGTTCCTGCCCTCGGCTCATCATAGCCATGGGCTTTCAGGTGATGCTAGCCAATTTTTGATAATGCATATCAAAGGGTAACAAAAATACTCATTTCTGAAAATCGCCACTGCCCTTGCCTCCCTGGCTATCCGAGAGGAAATCGACATTTCTGGGACAAACTGATCAGCTTTAGTGGCGAGCGATGGGCCACTGACCTCGGTGGGCAGAGGAGCTGCTGAAAGGCACCAGTGGGCGTCCTCCAGGCTTCCAGGAAGCCTTAGGGACGTGAAGGCCTCATTTACATGACATTGTCCCAAGTCCAACCATGCTGTATTTTCTTGGTCCAGGTCTTGGGCCCGCTGGCAGTTACTTGGAGTCAGAATGTGTTTGCTGTGGATTCTTTGGTGCCTTCAGCATCGGATGCGAGGAAAGGTGGCCGTCGGTTGTGGTGGGCCGGGGGGATGTGCTTAGGTTGGCACTGAGTCCTTCCTCCTGAGGACCAGCTAGTGACCCTGAAGATGGCTCAGTCTCAGGCCGAGAGGGGCAGCCCTCTACAGGGGCCAAAAGCAGGAGTAACGTGTGATGACCTCCACCGACACCGCTCCCGAGCCTTACCCCGTAACAGGACCCGGCAGGAGGCATCCAACAGATCTGTTGTGTATTCAGTTTCCTCATTTTTGAAGAGGGTGGACCTCGGTGACGTGGGGATGGGGCGTACAACTAGGAATCTGTTCTTACTGACTTCCAAGTAAGTGAAGTAAAAAACGCTATTTTTTAAAATTAATTTTTATCGGAGTAGAGTTGATTTACAGTGTTGTGTTAGTTTCTGCTGTACAGCAGAGTGAATCAGTTATACACATACACATATCCACTCTTTTTTAGATTCTTTTCCCATATAGGTCATTACAGAGGATTGAGTTGAGTTCCCTGTGCTAGACAGGAGGTCCTTATTAGTTATCGATTTTATATATAGTAGTCTTGACAGGGGTTTTATGTGAGTCAAATGAGGAAATATATGCTGTTTAAGAAGCCAGAGGTTCCCAAAGCAAGTTCATCTATGTGAGTTGCCATTGCTTCCCTCCTCTGAAAAGCAGAGAATATTCCAGCAGATTATTATAAAGTTTAAATGTACTAATCTTAAAACCTGAAAAGGTAATCTTTTGATATGAACCACTTATAACTTTGTTTCAGTACAGTAGAATTAAGAAATAATCTCCAAATTAAACTCCATTATACAGTCAAAGGTTCCTTCTTATTAATTTTTCAATTGAATTTATGAAAAAAAATAATAAAAAATTGAGTATTATCTATCAGGTATCGCTCCAAGTGCTTCAAGCTACTACCATAAAAAATGTTATTTAAATCATGAAAATGTATTTTTTTTGCATCAGAAATGCATAGTTACTGCATCCTGTGAAAGTTTAATAGTTAAATATTGTGTGTTTTTCATTCAATGATTGTGCAAATGAATTAGGTATAGGAAAATACCTACTGCTTATTTCCTTATTTACATTTATGAGAAGATCTTCACGTAGATGGTGTTTTTGGTGAAGCAGGGGGCAGAGGCCAGCTTCACTCAACAGAAGGGACCTTTTGAAGCCCGGACTGGAATAATGGAAGGACAGTATGAGAAATGTGACGGGACTTGACGACTCTGGTTCCTGACAAACAATACTGGCCACGCGTAATACATCTAATTCCAGATGGCCACACGGCTACAAAGCAGTGCGTGTCTCAGCACTGAACTCATCTTAGAAACCAGGCTTTTCAACCAGCCCATGATCTCCAGCAGCTTTATCTTACAGATGAGACCAAGATGTACAGCCTCTTGCTGAGGGTCCCAGAGCCTTGTACACGTTTCCAGGTCCCTAATCTCTGCTCCCTCTAACCTGGCAGTAATATGCAATTGACTCTTACCCCTTGGGTGCATGTGAAACTTGACCTCCAGGATCCATCCTTACCACGGCCTGGAGCAGAGTGTCACAAGGGTCCTTACCCCTGGCGTTTGTTCCTCAGCTGAACTTTGAGTCAGACCTCTGGTCCTGCCGGGGTCTCCTCTCCAGGGTCCTAACACTGGATTCTCAACTTGTGCCCCAGCTGTGCTCCTGGTTCCCAGGTGTTAGTCTCCGTACCTGCTCCCCAGGTCTCCTTGGAGCCCGTGGCTCGGGATTGGGCTGGACCGTCTGCTCGGCTCCTGCTGGATTCAAGGCTGCTCCGTCCCCTGCTCTTCCTGACATGCCTCCAGCCCCTCCTGCATGCTCTTTATTGCACTGACTCCTTGGTTTCACGCACAGTTCCTGGAAACCTCCCTCTACATCACTGATCCAAAACTGATGGTCCCGGTGTGAATGCCTAGTGGCCACCATGCCTCCTCCTGAGTGGCTGGCCGTTTCATGGTTCTGAACCTCCCAGGCCTTCTGCCGCCAGGTTGATCCTGACTTGCGCACTGAACAGTGTTTACAGAGAAGGCAGCTGCTGGCTTTCGTGCTCACCTAAGCCTGGCTGTTCCTTGTCTCTATCGGGGTGTCTGATGGAGGTTTTTCTACAGCTTTGACCTCAAACTCCCTTTGCCTTTTGTCTTTTTAGACACTACTGCTCATCTGCTGGGCTTACCTGCCATGGGCCCTAGGAGGGGAGCCACACTGCAGCTAACGGGATAAAGAAAGGGCAGCCTTTCCCCTCCACCCCACTGACCCTCCCACCTTCCTCACAAGACAAAAATCTAAGAGGGAATGTCCAGAGAGAGCTCCCCCCTTCTACCTAACCTAGCCATTCCAGGCATTTCCAGTTTGCTGTTCCAGGCACTTCCAGTTTGCTGTTCCAGGCACTTCCTGTTTGCTGTTCCAGGCACTTCCCATCTGCTGTTCCAGGCATTTCCCGTCTGCTGTTCCAGGCACTTCCCGTCTGCCATTCCAGGCACTTCCCATCTGCCGTTCGAGGCAATTCCCATCTGCTGTTCCAGGCACTTCCCGTCTGCTGTTCCAGGCACTTCCCGTCTGCTGTTCCAGGCACTTCCCGTCTGCCGTTCCAGGCACTTCCCGTCTGCCATTCCAGGCACTTCCCATCTGCCGTTCGAGGCAATTCCCATCTGCTGTTCCAGGCACTTCCTGTCTGCTGTTCCAGGCACTTCCCATCTGCCGTTCGAGGCAATTCCCATCTGCTGTTCCAGGCACTTCCCATCTGCTGTTCCAGGCACTTCCTGTCTGCTGTTCCAGGCACTTCCCGTCTGCTGTTCCAGGCATTTCCTGTCTGCTCTTCCTGTCCTTTCCTGCCCTCCTCTGTTGGATCCTGTGCTCTGAAAACCTGACTCCCCAGGCTTTTTTGTCAAGTGATCTCTGGCCTGATTCAGCCACTGGGAGACTCGTGCTGGGGACCACCCCCCGCCTCTGTTTCAGGCAGTGTCTATGACAGTGCCGTTCCTCCCACAAGGATTCCGGTCCCGCCAGACAGCCCCTCTGTCCAGGAACCCAGCTCAGGGACTGAGCCTCTCACTGAGATGCCAGCTTTTGAAGAGCTGCACACCTGGGGAAGGGGGGCTCACTGTGACCATCTCCTCCCTTTGCACCTTAGCCGGGGGTGGGGGCAGCTCCTGGGATGGCTCTTGTCTGGGCCCCCTCACTGTGCCCTCCCTGTCTGCTCTGACTCCATTGATTGTCCTCCGTACCATCAATTATACAGCAGCCTTTGGGTATAAGTGAAGTCACATTATAGGATGCGTATATCAACTTTCACATAATGCAGCTTATACTGCATCTATCAGGTTTAATATGACATGGTTTCATAAATATTAAAACATAAACAATGGTCTATTTTAGAATCCCATCCTTAGTGCGATGTTGATTTCCCCTTGTGAAGGTTGAATATGTGATGTAAATCCTTGCAGGAATTCTCAGAACATCTCATGTGTTTAGTCCTATTCCTATTAAGTTTAAAAAAATTTTTCCATTTCTCAAACTTACCTGACTATAGCTACCCTTTTGTGCCATATCTATTAACAACCAGTGGAAAGGTGTTTCCCATAATATACACTGAGAAATATTAAGTCATCATATGAAAACTACATGATTCATAGTAGACCTCACATTTCCTATCCCTTCTTTCCTTCTTTCTTTCCCTTCCTGCCAGCCTGAGGTTGAGTTTTAAACCTTCAATGGAAACTGTGAAATAAAATTCATATTTTATGGCAAGAGAAGAAAAATTTAAACATAAAAAGTCTTCTCTGCCCTTTGGCCTCCTCTCTCCCTACGGTGCATTGTGTATCTGCATTATGCATGGACCAAACCTCCCCCACGGGCAGAAACAGCTGCTCAACCATGAAGAGCCAACATTCTCCCAGCATCAATAAGACAACTCCTTAAAGATAACATTCCTCCTTGATCTTGTAAGAGGCTGCATGATCCACCTCTATGGCGCTTAGATCTGGATTATGTAAATCGTCAATAATACGTCATTTGATGTACAGCCCTCTGTCTCATAAAATTTATATAAACTATGTCTTGACTTCTAACGGGCGGAACAGTTCTCAGAGCTTTCTGAGATGCTCTTCCTGGGTTATAATCCTCAAATTTGGATAGAATAAAATTTTCCATTTCTTTCATAGATTGACTGATTAATTTTTCTTTGACAAGATCTACTTCATCTCTGCTTCTCAATTGATGAAAATTCTATTTTTATTTTTTCGTGGAACCATAGACCACTGGACCCATGAGGAACTGTGCTGGGCAAAAGTCTGATATTGTTCCCAAGTTCTCAGCCCCTGGTGTACACGCACTTTTTCCTACTTATTGAAATGCTAATCTGGGTGCTGTTCTGAAGGGATTTTGCAGATGTAATTAAGATCCCAAATTAGTTGACCTTAAAGTAGGGAGATTATCAAGGTGACCTAATCAAGTGAGCCCTTAAAAAAAGGTGAGACTTTTCTCTTCCTGGAGAAAGAGGTTCAAAGCATGAAGGGTATTGGATGTGTGAGAAGGTCTCCTTTGCTGGATTTGAAGGTGGAGGGACCATGTGGCAGAGAGCGCATGTGGCCTTTAGGGGCTGGAGCAGCCCCCATTGACCCCTAGCAAAGAAATGGGACCTCAGGGCTGTAACCACCAGCAGTTGAGTTGTGTCCCAACCATTTAAGCTCCAGATGAGGATGAGCAGAGAACTTGACCATGGCCAGCCTCGACTCGACCTGCCGAGCTGTGAGCTAATAAACGGGTTTTGTTCTGAGCTGCTCACTGCGTGGGGATTAGTTATGCAACAGTAGGAAAGTAACCCAGGGACAATGTTTTTCTCCTTGCAGCTGGGGAAACTGAGGCTGAGAGAGGTGAAGTTGTGTCTCTTGATCTCCTATGTGACGCCTTCGGCACCATGCCAGTCCCCAGAGGTGGGACCAAGGTGCCTACACGGGGCTCTCTTTCAAGGGACAATTTTTTTTTTAAAAGAGGAAACACCTGGTTTTCCATCAGATTAATCAGACACTTGCTTATCTCCATTGCAAACCCCCTGAGGTATCAAGTAGGGGGTCCTTCAGTGGAACTCTAAGGAGGGCCAGCCCTTCATGCTTCAGTTATTTTATTCCCAACCTAAAAATAGGTGCAGCTGGTGCTGTCCTTGGCCTGAGCCTGGATGTGGCCGTCCGTTTGCCCAGGATCCTGTTGCCGAGGTTCCAAGACTCCAGAGCTCCCAGTGGGGCACCCCTCTCTGGTTCCAAGACAGATGGCTCTGCACCGGTGAGGAAGCTTCTTCCTGCCCCCCTTCCCGGTCGCTGCTGCTTCATCTGTTTGTCCTTCCAAACTCCCCCCTTCCTACTTTGGCTTCTGACAAGAGGGAGCAGAGAGAAATCGGGCATTGGGGGTCACCTGGGCTTTGGGGGTCTTCTCTTCTCCATATTTCATTGTCTCCTGGTACCCCAGTGCCAAGGTAAGTCTCAGTCCTGGGCACAGGAAGTGAATAGTTCCATGTGCCAATTCATAAGCACAATCTGACTCTTCACATCTAGGTCTGCTTATGTATAACTGGTCAACCCAGGATACATCCAGAAAACCACATGGTGTGGTTTAGAGAGTTTTAAACCTCTAAGTCTGACTTGGGCTAAGCCGAATAGACAGTTCTTACTAGAGGAAATGTTGCACTGCCATCACTGGTGTACAGTAAGACTTTCTAAGCATCTACTGCTACCCTATCCAGTCTTCACTAGGTCCTTTAGGAGATGGCAGAGCAGAAGCATAAGATATAAATCATCAGGGAAATGCAAATCAAACCACAACAGATATCACCTTACACCTGTTAGGATTGTTATTATTTAAAAAAACAAAAGGTAAGTGTTGGCAAGGATGTAGCAGGAAGTGATACATTGTTGAGAAGTGGTCCATGGTTGGTGGGAATGCAAATTGGTAAGGCCATTACCAATATGGAGATTTCTCAAAATATTAAAAATAGAACTACCGTATGATTCAGCAATCCCACTTCTAGGTATTTATCCAAAGGAAACGAAATCAGGATCTCAAAGACTTATCTGCATTCCTGTGTTTATTCAGCATTATCACAATAGCCAAGATATGAAAACAACCTAAATGTCCATCAATGGATGAATGGATAAGGAAAATGTGGTATATCCACACAATAGAATATTATCCAGCCTTAAAAAGAAGGAAATCCTGCCATTTGCAATAAGATAGATGGACCTAGAGGACATTATACTAAGCGAAATAAGCCAGACACAGAAAGACAAATGCTGAATCATCTCACTTAGATGTGGTGGAATCTAAAATAGTCAAAGTCATAGAAGCAGAGATTAGAGTGGTGGTTGCCAGGGGCTGCGGGAGGGGTTGATGAGGGAGATGTTAGTCAAGGGGTACAAAGTTGCAGTTACGCAAGATGAATACTTCTGGGGATCTAATGTATAGCATGGAGACTATAGGTAAAAATACTGTACTTTATTCTTGAAATATGCTAAGAGAGTAGATCCTAGGTGTTCTCACACACACACAGAGGTAACTGTGTGAGGTGATGGATGTGTGAATTAGCTTGATTGTGTTAATTCTTTCACAATGGATACAGGTGTACCCCTTACATATATACAATTAAAAAAGAAAAACAGGATATAATTTCTACTCTCAAATAGTATATAGAGAATAAAATAGAGATTAAAGTTAAGTGACATAATTTGAAATATACACAAAATCTACCGCACAGCGCCCCAAGCCAGAAGAATCACTGTAGGATGAATTTGGAATTTTTTGTGGAGGACATAATGTTTGAAATATATCTTGAAGAATTAATATTCAATTCCAAAAGCCTATCTTTATTTCAGATAGATACATAGATAAATATATCCATTGAAGAAAATTGGACCAGAAAAGATTTGAGAAGGCAAACATTTCCTCTAATCCCTCAAGCCTTTGATACCAAAATATAACAACCAGAACAAGCTTGCAAAACTTTTATTTTGCCCATTATCCTGTTTGTTTCTTGTATCTTCACTAGAATTTATACTCCATCTGGTATTGAAACAGTTTTGAGACATCTTAAAAATTAAGCACAGTGTAGAATACAAAACATTTAAAAATTATAATAATTCTCTTATTGTCCTGTAAGAACTTTTTTGCTTTCTGTTAATTGACTTTATTCTTCCTAGCTTCCTTGTTACCAAGGCAAAAGAGAAAGGCATTGATTTATATTTCTGCTACTTTCTGAAGGCAAATATTCTGGTTTATTTATCAAGCTTTTTCCCGTTATTGAATTCAAATGGGGATGAGTCAGAGAATCCTGGGTAAGAGAATAGACAATGCATTTAAATACAGTTTTTGAAAACATGCATACATCTTGTTCAAATGGAAGAAGGCACACCACGAATTTATCTTAGTTGCCTGCGAAATTGCTTTGACTAGGTTATAATAGTCTGTGTTCGTTGCAATCTAACATTCTGGCTTCCTGTAGCAAAAGGACATAAAAAACCCTATTAGACTGTTAGTGAACTTGGGCATTAGATGGCCTTTCTCAGATATCAGATGTCTCAAGCGAGCCTTGGCAGGCATGGATTTCCATCTACTCAGATTTGAATTCTCTAGCAAGTGCCTGCAGCACATTCATCGGGGTTCATTAATATAAGAGTCTTGTGTTTTCAACACCATGCACGCTGCAGGAACAGCTGTCATTCCAGTGCGTAAAATTAAAGTCAGGTAGAGACCCAGTGGGCTGCAGGGGGATCTGCAGGACTTAAAAGTAATGCACTCTCCACTTTTCAGATTAAAATAGTCTTTTCCATGTGATGGGACCTTCACACACATGCCGAAGATGTCTAAGGGAATGCCTTAATCGACTTCTCCTTGTTAATTTATTTACTGATTTTACTGACTCGGTTTGAATAAAATTGCTTCTTGGTAGATTACAAGAATGAGTAACTTACAGAATTCATCACCAAGCTGTCTAATCAATCGGCCTGGGAGTATCATTATTGATCATCGCCCACTTAAGTGTTCCAGCACATCCAACTCAAACAGTTTAATTTTCATGTATTTGAGGCTGAGCAGCTTAATTTAACCTGAATGGCCTTTGAATTGTAAGATATTAGTTATTGTTCCCAACATATGGCTCTGAGCGGAGAACAAAGCTATGACTTTTATACAAGATGACTTATTCCTCCCCTCACTCTAGACCACAAGGAACTGGACAGGCCTGGAGATTCTCAAGAACTTGGGAGAAGGAGGAGCCTTTTTGGAACTCTCCAGCAACAGTGCTGATTGGACGGTCCCTCCTCCTCAAGAAAACACACAGGGCCGCTCTGCAGGGTGTTTCTTCAAGGATTTTCCTCTCTCAATTGGTTGTAGACCCGAGCAATGAATTTATTGCCAGAAACCAGGGCTGTAGATACTAAATGTCAGATCCTTCATCCAGGGTGGCCGTGACTATCTGCTCTGTCTCTGCATGCTCTCTGCCATTTCCCTGTGCTCTAGAATTCCTGCTGTCAGGGGTAAACGCAAGGAGTACATGCTTTCTCCTCTGAGAAGCCTGGATGTTAAACTTTATCTCAGACACAGTAGAAAGGCCTATACATAGGGTGATCCTGGAATTTACGTTCAGTGTCTGACAAGTTGCCTTTACTATATAGGTAAATATAGGTAGATATATAAATTAGCTAAAATGTAAAACCATTTTTAAAACTAAAATTATTTTCAAAATTTAAAATGATATATCAATATACATTGAAATGGAATAAAACTCTTTATATTGTTTTAATAAATATTAAAAATGAACATAGGCAGAATAATTATGCTTGGAACATGGATGCTAATTCTTCTTCCCTGAGGCCCTAGTGATCACAGAACATATTCTGCTAAGTGGAGGATATTCTCAGTCCTATTTCTTTTATTTTTTAAATCAGCAAAAATATCAAATATGTTCACAGGTGCTTTTTATTGCCTCTATTTATATTAGATTTTCTCAAAAATAATGTGTACAGGACCAACCCATACAGAATTGTTTAGAATATTGTCAAATTTGGATGCTAAAAATCATTGACCTTCTCCATTTTATTCTATTCCACTACAGAATGTAATTTATCAATTGAAAAGGTTGAGATATTCCAAAATGCAATTATGAAATTTCCAATGAAAATTTTCAGCCCGTGAGCCACAGCTACTGAGCCTGCGCGTCTGGAGCCCATGCTCCGCAACAAGAGAGGCCGCGATAGTGAGAGGCCCGCGCACCGCGATGAAGAGTGGCCCCCGCTTGCCACAACTAGAGAAAGCCCTCGCACAGAAACGAAGACCCAACACAGCCAAAAATTAAAAAAAAAAAAAAAAAAAGCTTCTCCTGTGACCTGCTTTAAAAAAAAAAAATGTTTTTTTCAGACTATTTGGGATTTTTTCATTTAATTTATCAGCCTCCTTGCTTTTGAAAGGGTGCGTTTCAGTGCCTCCTTCCTGAATGTTTTGTTTTCAATAATTACAATTCACTAAAAGGTGTAAAATCTAAAGTTACTCTTGTCATATCAGGTATTGACATTTTTTGAATAAAAAGGATTCCACCTGAGTTTGAAAAACATGCAGTCAAAACTTAGTGGATTCATTTAGTACTAAAATGTACTAGAAAAACGAGTTTAATACCATTGCTTAGGTTGTTTATATTGAAGTACTTCAAAGGCTCACACATTTCTGCCATCTGACTGATGGCAGCTTCAAAAAGAGAAAGCGCGCGTTGCCGTGCTAAAGTATTTTTATTATATCCAAAGTCAGATTTTTCTCAAAAAATACTGTAGTTCAGTTATTCTTTCCCCACTCCTCTCTCTCCCCTATACCCTGCCCCCCGTACTGGCCATACACCCAAATAAGTTGCAATATTTTACCAGTTAAAGTAGAAGCTGTCGGGCTTCCCTGGTGGCGCAGTGGTTGAGAATCTGCCTACCAATTCAGGGGACCCGGGTTCGAGCCCTGGTCTGGGAAGATCCCACATGCCGTAGAGCAACTAGGCCCGTGAGCCACAGCTACTGAGCCTGCGCGTCTGGAGCCTGTGCTCCGCAACAAGAGAGGCCGCGATAGTGAGAGGCCCGCGCACCGCGATGAAGAGTGGCGCCCGCTTGCCACAACTAGAGAAAGCCCTCGCACAGAAACGAAGACCCAACACAGCCATAAATAAATAAATAAACAAATACTTTAAAAAAAAAAATAGAAGCTTTCACAGTTTTCTTAATTTAGTAAAATTGCCTTTACAATGTGACTCTGCTCTACCAAAATTTATATTACCACCTCAAAACCAAATAATTTTATGTTTAACGTTTACCTTTAAATTGAATTTGGAACGGCATTCAGAATAGCGTCAGCCATTTCAACTTTGACAGGATGAACTCCCAAAAGTTTTTCTTTGATTCCAGAATTGGAGGAGAAAAGTGGAGCTACGATTACAATTCATGATGCTGGTTTCCTTTTAGAAGCACCTGGTGACAATAATAAAAAAACTGTTGTCCTTCAACTATTTGAAAAGTATTACTGCTTTTAATGAAGTCCAAGTATCAACAGCCATGACTTGCATGCGTTCTTACACACATGAACTTGGAAGAGAAAATGAACGTGATTCACTTTGAAGAACAGTCCTCTGATGAAACGGAAAACTCCTTTGCAGAATGATAGGAAAACACACTTTCTGTATCTGGTGAAATCATTATTTGGGGGCTCAGTCTTTTAAAAATAGCTATTGGGTGTCAAGTCAGTGTTAATTTCATTTCAGTAGGTTTCCACCTTCTGGTTTCACGTGGTCAGGGATGTCTTTATGACTCCAAGACTGGGGTTCCACATTTTCTCTGAGCCCCAAATCCAGTCCCAGGTTCCTGACATGGACCATTGATTTGCCTGTTGGAATTTATTTAAACAACCCTTCTCCACTCCCCAGCTGGGACACCCCTCCTCTGACTGGATTTCCTCATAATTTTTGCCTTCCCCCAGGGTCCCCTTCTCTGTGATGTACCTGTAATGCCATCACTACTGGGCTTGTGGCTGTTCTGGTCTCCCTTCCTCCCTCAGTGATAAATCTGGACACAGGTTTTGCCTTTTTCCCACCATTAACCTTAATCCACTGTGGTAAACCTCTGCTTCCTGCTC